>NC_064621.1:218849520-219514520 GCF_023898315.1 Schistocerca nitens
GCTGTTGTGATGCCTCGTGTAAGGAGGAGAAATGCGTACTATCACGTTTCCGACTTTCATAAAGGTCGGATTGTAGCCTATCGCGATTGCGGTTTATCGTATCGAGACATTGCTGCTCATGTTGGTCGACATCCAATGACTGTTAGCACAATATGGAATCGGTGGGTTCAGGAGGGTAATACGTAACGCCGTGCTGTATCCCAACGGCCTCGTATCACTAGCAGTCGAGATGACAGGCATCTTATCCGCATGGCTGTGACGGATCGTGCAGCCACGTCTCGATCCCTGAGTCAACAGATGGGAACGATTCCAAGACAACAACCATCTGCACGAACAGTTCGATAACTTTTGCAGCAACATGCACTAACAGCTCGGAGACCGTGGCTGCGGTTACCCTTGAGGCTGCGTCACAGACAGGAGCGCCTGCGATGGTGTACTCAACGACGAACCTGGGTGCACGAATGGCAAAACGTCATTTTTTCGGATGAATCCTGGTTCTCTTTACAGCATCATGACGGTAGCATCCGTGTTTGGCGACATCGCGGTGAACGCACATTGGAAGCGCGTATTCGCCATCGTCAGACTGGCGTATCACCCGGCGTGATGGTATGGGGTGCCATTGGTTACACGTCTCGGTCACCTCTTGTTCGCATTGACGGCACTTTGAACAGTGGATGTTACATTTCAGATGTGTTACGACCCGTGGCTCTACTCTTCATTCGATCCCTGCGAAACCCTACATTTCAGCAGGATAATGCATGACCGCATGTTGCAGGTCCTGTACGGGCCTTTCTGGATACAGAAAATGTTCGACTGCTGCCCTGGCCAGCACATTCTCCAGATCTCTCACCAATTGAAAACGTCTGGTCAATGGTGGCCGAGCAACTGGCTCGTCTCAATACGCCAGTCACTACTCTTGATGAACTGTGGTGTCTTGTTGAAGCTGCATGGGCAGCTGTACCTGTACACGCCATCCAAGCTCTGTTTGACTCAATGTCCAGGCGTATCAAGGCCGCTATTACGGCCAGAGGTTGTTGTTCTGGGTACTGATTTCTCAGGATGTATGCACCCAAATTGTGTGAAAATGTAATCACATGTCAGTTCTAGTATAATATATTTGTCCAATGAATACCCGTTTATCATCTGCATTTCTTCTTGGTGTAGCAATTTTAATGGCCAGTAGTGTATTAGAGTCTGTCTTTATGGTCAATGCATCTGCCACCTTCTGTTTATACAATCTCTTCGTCTGCGTTCCTACATACTGCAACAGTGAAATGAAAAATGCACAACCTGAGAAACAACTGCGAGGGCACTTTGAAAAGTTCGCAGAATTATCACCAGACCCGAGCGGTAGCGTAACGAGGTTCCCACGTAATAATAGGTTAGCCTTTATGAGGACGTGGCGCGTCAGAGCTCTGGCTAGAGATCTGTCTGCGGGCGCCTCTGTGTTGTTACTCCCATGTAGTGATTTGTGCAGATGGAAAAAATCGGGATTCGAGCAGTGACTAAGTATTTCATAAAGAACGGTATGAAAGCAAAGGAAATTCATGCCAATATTCAGTACACACTGGGATACACGGCTGCTTCACGTATAGCCGCTACAGGAACGAGTTTAAATTTGGTTGGGGCAGCTTAGGTGATTTCTTATGTAGTGGTCGGCCAAAATACGCCATGAGCCAAGAAATTATTGCAAAAGTGCATAAAACTGCCTTGGAGGATCGCCGACTGAAAGTGCGAGAAATCTCTGAAGCCGTAGGGATGTCATCTGAACGTGAATTTCAGTTCTAGCTGTGGTATTGGATGTGAGAAAATTATCTGCTAGATGGGTGTTGCAACTCTTACTGCACGATCAGAAACTCATCAGTATGGAACTGTCTTAACAATATTTGGTCCGTTTCCAGAGCAACCAACAAGATTTTTTGCCCCGGTTTGTGGCCGCAGATGAAACTTGAGTCCACTACTACAACCCTGAAATAAAATAATAGTCAAAACAGTGAAAGCATGTTGATTCATCACCACCTTTTTTGGAGTGTGGAGTGAACCGGAGTACTACATTGCATTAAGGATGAACTTCTGGGATGTCTCGGCATGGGGATTTATTCAAGCTTTATTCAAATGTAAGCAGGGTGGAGGACTCGTAGCCCATGGCCACACTACAGGTGTCGCTGGTTTTCGTTTGTTTCAGTTATTGGAATGCCTGTATGATTGCACGAAGGATCCACACTCGGTGCCACCGTTGTGGAGCCATAGAACCAGTATAATCCAGGTGTTGGGCAGTGGGCCTGAGTTCATTGATCCTATGAAGAAGTTTCTGTGTTGCAGATGTAATGTGATCAGAGCTGCGTAGAATGTTCAGTTCGGCAAGAAGGTCCGCAATCTGGACCTTTCTCTAGCTCCTAAGATAAGCAGAGGCATATGTTTTGAATCTCTCCCATGAGGCACCGCCTTATCGTAGCACTGTCCGTGTGGGCGGGAGAGTTTTTGTGCTCCAAGGAAGCTGAGAGCTATATCGGCGGTAGCGTAGCTACTGGCAGGTCTAACCTAGCCGGGCGGGTCTCAGCGGAGGAGCCAGACAAAGTGTGCCTCACAACGACCCGTCTTATATCCTATATATACTATTCCCTACCCTCTCCTCAGTTACCATTCCTTCTCTTTCTCTAATTACCTTAACACACCACTGCCTTGTGGTTCGTCTCGGGAGGGATGAAGGCTAAGGGAGAAAACCCTGAAAGAAAATCTGGAGTGGGGCCCCAAAGGCGGTTGGAAGGCGCACTACGTCCAAAGTGATACCAGACGTATTGGCTTGCCTTTCCTCTGGATATTATCATTTAGGTCGAGAGGGAGACCGTGATGATTGGGCAACTCACGTGTCTTCATATTTATCGCTCAGGCTTGAAGCATCCTGGAGAGGACACTTCAGCGACGTCCAAGGACTTCGGCACAACACGGGAAGAGGCAGTTACCGGTTATAAGCTCTGTCCGATTGGCGTTAAGACTCTAGTGCCAGGGGCCACTTCCGACGGTGGGAGAGATCATTGCATCTCATTGGACAGCTACCGCCCGCCTCAAGCTGGGCAGCCCCCAGCCAATAAGGTGCTGTCCCGCCACTATCCGCCTGCTTCACGGGGTGTGTGAAGCTTAGAAGTAATCTTCGACAAGCGGGTTGATATAGTACACCTACCAAAAACAAAAATGAAATAATAAAGAAATCACTATTTCGTATTGCCACCTGGAATGTTAGGACCATGTGTCCAAGGTACATTGACGATGCCCAAGAGGTTGATTTCATCCTAAGACTGCCGTAATTGACAGAGAGCTCCATCGTTTGAATGTTGACATCGCGGGACTGCAAGAGACGCGGCTTCCAGACGCGGGCTCTGTCAGGAAGGGTAATTACACATTCTTCTGGCAGCGGAAGTCTCAAGACGAGCCAAGACTTCATGGCGTAGGATTTGCTGTTAAAAACACCCTCCTGGACAGTACTGTGACACCATCCGGCGGAGCAGAGCGAATTAATGCTCTGAAAATATGTTTCTCAAGTGGCACTGTCAACATCCTAAATGTGTACGCTCCCACCTTATCATCCAGCATGGAAGAGAAGGATCTGTTTTATGATTTACTCAGCGACAGAATAGCCAAGGTACCTAGCACCGAGACACTGTATATTCTAGAGGACTTTAATCCTAGAGTTGGATCAGATAACGACATATGGCCGAATTGCCTGGGACATCATGGGTGGGAAAAATGAATGAAAATGGCCAGAGACTGCTTGAAGTTTGCTGCTTTTATGGACTCTGTATCACAAACACATATTTCCAGCTTAAGGATCAGCACAAGGTGTCTTGGAGAAACCCGCGCTCTCATCACTGGCATCAACTTGACTTAGTCATAGCTAGGCGTACTGGTCTAAAAAATGTGCTACTGACGCGAAGTTATCATAGTGCTGATTGCAACACTGACCACGCCCTGGTGGCGTGCACATTGAGGCTCACTCCTAAGAAATGTCACCACGCTAAACCGAGAGGTCATCCCCGTATCAACACAGATGATGTTCATGACACACAAAGAAAGCAGGATTTTGCCAGTAATTTTGAAAGTGCTTTCCCAGGAAACCTTCAAGCAGAAAGGAATGTTGATAAGAAATGGGCAAAACACTCGGGTGCAATCTGCAACTCAGCAGTATCGGCCTATGGAATAAAAAAAAAAAAAAGAAATAAGGACTAGTACGAGCAAAATTTGGAAGAAATGGAACCAGTCACTGAGGCTAAACGGAAAGCCCTGCTTGCTTACAAAAGAAACCCAAATGAAAGAACTCGAGATGACCTACGAAAAGCAAAGAACAGGGCACAGCAAACATCCAGGAGATGCGCAAATAACTACTGGCTGAATTTATGTGCAGGTATACAGAAAGCGGCCGATTCTGGGGATGCTAAGGCAATGTACGATGGTATTACGAAAGCAATTGGACCAACTGTCACAAAAACAGCTCCTCTGAGGTCCAAGACGGGTGAAGTCATTACTGATGAAGGCATTCAAATGGAACGCTGGGTTGAATACTACCTCGAGTTGTATGAAGCCGAGAATGAAGTTAGCAAGGATGCATGTGACGCCATCAAACAAATGCCAGTTATGGAAGAACTAGATGCAATGCCTACTATGGAAGAACTTAGTAGAGAAATAGATTCTCTTGCTAACGGAAAGGCCCCAGGTGACGATGGAATCCCTGCAGAGGTTATTAAGTATAAGTCTGTTCTTCTCAAACATTTATATTCACTTATCACAACCAGTTGGGAAGAAGGTTATGTCCCGATGAGTATGCGGAATTCGAGGATAGTTACTCTATACAAACAGAAAGGGAACAGAAGTGACTGTAACAATTACCGAGGCATTTCATTACTAAGTGTAGCCGGGGAAGCTTATGCAAGAGCCATCCTAATGCGATTACAAATCTTAGCTTCCAGAATCTACCCAGAATGTCAGTGTGGCTTCAGGCCCGGCCGATCAACCGTAGATATGATCTTCTCCTTAAGACAGCTACAAGAGATATCTCGTGAGCAGCAGAGGCCACTTTATATTGCTTTCATTGACCGTGTTAAAGCGTTTGATTTAGTGAGCAGAAATGGGCTTTTCAAATTGTTGCAGAAGATTGGATGCCCACCTTAACTACTACAGATTATTGTCTCTTTCCATGAGAAAACACAAGCAACAATCTGCTTCAACGGTAAAACATCAGAAGCATTCCCTGTAAATAGCGGTGTGAAACAGGGGTGTGTGTTAGCTCCTACATTATTTGAGATTTTCTTTTCCCTTCTGCTCAGATTTGCCTTTGGAGACTGTGAGGAGGGAGTGTATCTACATACGAGGTCTGATGGAAATCTTTTCAACATTGCTCGCCTCAAGGCCAAGACCAAAGTAAATACAGTTGTTATCCGTGAGTTGTTATATGCGGACGATGCAGCTCTAGTAGCGAACACAGAAGATGAGCTGCAGTGTATAATCAACAAATTATCAAACGCCCGTGAAAAATTTGGTCTAATCATCCTCCAAAAGACTAAGATCATGGCGCAGAGCACTACCAATCTTCCATCCATTAGCATTGATGGCAATCCTCTCCATATAGTTGATGACTTTACCTACTTGGGATCCACAATATGTAGCAACTTGTCCATGGACACTGAAATTACTAACAGAATCGCAAAGGCATCATGAGTCATGGCTAGATTGAAAAAAAGAGTATGGAACAACGGACTGCTTACCACAAAAACTAAATTAAAAGTCTACAACGCTTGTGTTATAAGAACCCTTCTCTATAGCTGTGAGACATGGACTACTTTTTCTAGGCATGAATCTCGACTCAACAGCTTCCATCTCCGCTGTCTCCGGAAGATCCTTCAGATCTCTTGCAGAGATAGAGTACCCAACACCGAAGTCTTTCATCGTGCAAGCACAACCAGCATCTTTGCACTCCTGAGTCATCGACGTCTAAGATGGTTGGGACATGTCAGGCGCATGGATCGTGAACGGATTCCGAAACAACTGCTGTACGGAGAACTTCAGGAAGGTGTGAGGCCAGTGGGACGACCGCATCTTCGTTTCAAGGATGTCTGCAAGAGAGACCTGACCAAGACCAGAATCAATCCAAGTAGCTGGGAAAGCATTGCAGATGACCGTGTCAAGTGGCGAGTAACTGTGCGCAACGGCGTCAAGCTCTCAGAGGACGAACGCACACAGGAACATATCAGGAAGAGGACAAAGCGAAGAGACAGAGCGGCTTCTTTTCGAAGTCCCTCAAATTTTACATGTCTAAAGTGCAGTAGGGACTGCCACTCTCGAGTGGGACTTTTTAGCCACAGCAGACGCTGCAGACTCTGAACCAAGCATGTTACACCATCATCCCTCAAGGATGGACGGATGCGATTTATTTATTTATGTTTTGAATGACTTGTAGTGACTGAAGAGTGGATGGGCTGGTAGGTACCCACGTGGAGCAGCCATAAAGTTCAGGTAAAACTGTCGCTCAATATAGACGAAGCTTCGTTCAAATGTTCATCTGGGCACTCCTCACCAACGGGTACAATTGGTGTAGGATATGACGTTGGGAAAGGCGTTTGCTATCCAGGGTCACCCCTAAGTATTATACTTGTTTCATCCAAGGAAGTTGTTGATGGTGACGAAAGAGGACAGTCTTAGTTTTGTCGGCGTTGAGACGAATATGATTCTCTGATGCCCACTGTTTCGTCAGCATGAGGTGACGTTCCAGTACCCCCACTGCTGCAGTAATCTGCCGGTTACCAGGAAGTAAGGCTGTATCGTCCGCAAAGTGAGCTAGGACGACCTAACTTAAACGAAGCGTTGGGGATAGGACTGAGTCTTGTGGGAGACCTTTCTGTAGGTGTCTGACGCTGCAGCGCTGCCCTTCGATGTGAAACATTATCTGCCAGTGCTGGAAAAAATTGCCAGTTGTACCTGGACAGTAGACAGGCAAGGTTTGCAGATTTTGCAGTTTGATCAAGAGCTTATCTGTCTACACACGTGCATAAGCTTCTCCTAAGTCTAAAAATATGGCTGCTCTGTAACTGGAAACATTCATATTATAGGCGATGCACTCTGTGACTCGCAGTTGTTGAAGTTCAGCTGAAAGTGACGTCTGGAACGCATGCTGATCTGGCCTAATGATGTGATGATCATGGATAAATGGTCTCGTGCGGCTCACCACCACCACCTAAGAAAGCGAAGGCAATACGATCATCAGGAGAGGTCATGGCACTGTTTTCTGGGATGTCAAAGGGATTCTGCAGATGCATTATCTTCCAACTGGTCAAACAACTACGGAAAAATACTAGATCAACATCGTGGGCCAATTACAGAAAAAGATATACGAAGAAAGGCCAGGTTTGTCAAGGAAAAAAAGTCTTTCATCAAGATAATGATCACACAAACATAAGTGTCGTTGCCATGGCAAAACTACAAAAACTTAGATACGAATAGGTACCACACCCGCCTATATGATGATGTTGTGGACGTATTCTTCAATGTACAGTATTACCACAACAAGCAACGGAAATGTAATGTGAATGTGTTCGAACATTATACACGGGAAGACTGAAGTCAAATGAAAGCACTCCTCAAAGAATTTCATTTGATCACTCGTACATTTTTGTAATATTGTTAGCAAATTCAGCGTACTTTGCATACGCATAGCGTCAAAAGTACAAGCATCACTGAATTTACGTCGTAAGAAAACCTTTTAAATGAGCTTCAAAATTATGTATCTGCTGTCTCAATCCGACGATCCCTTCTCACTAAACCTAGCGTAGTAGAGCAGTGATCAGCATTAGACTCTCATCCGGGAGGACGAAGGTTCAAACACACGTCCAGCCATCCAGATCTAGGTTTTCTGTGATTTTCCTAAATCGCTAGCCGGCCGCTGTGGCCGAGCGGTTCTAGGCGCTTCAGTCCGGAGCCGCGCGACTGCTACGGTCGCAGGTTCGAATCCTGCCTCGGGAATGGATGTGTGTGATGTACTTATGTTAGTTAGGTTTAAGTAATTCTAAGTCTAGGGGACTGATGACCTTAGATGTTAAGTCCCGCAGTGCTTAGAGCCATTTGAACCTAAATCTCTGATCTCAGGATGGTTCCTTTGTAAGGGCAAGGCTGATTTCCTTCTCCGTCCTTCCCTAATCCGTGCTTGTGCTCCGTCTCTATTGACCTAGTTGTCGACGGGACGTTAAAAACTAATCTCCTCCTCATCCCTCACCTCCTCTCCCTTTGGGAAAGAGAAAGCCGTCCGTACGACCAGTGAAAGATATTTGTAATGTTTCCACAGTAACAGGGACTAATGGATCAAACAGCATTGCGTTCCCACAACGTCATTAATACCCGAATTGTAAGCGTACATATTAAACTCTTTTTACGGAACTCCTATTTAATTACTGCCAGAATAGCAGCTCTCTATGAGATAAATTCAACCATACAAGTCTTTTGTAGATATAGTAAGAAATCATGGAGTAAAAATACACTTAACATAGTGTGTTGTGCGCTGTAACTGTGGCGGCCATTGAATGGCCTCTCACAAGGATATTTGTGTCACTCTCCAAGGAAACTTATGACGTTGAGACAACAACTACGTAATGTCTATGCAACTTTTGAAAGAAACCACTTTCGTGGAATTAAGAGATACGTCGTCAGTTTTGTTTTGCCTTTTGGAGCAGTTATATGAAGTACAGTGGGGCCACTGTTTCCATAGATCAGGTTTGTTATGGCGGATACTGTCATTCATTTACTGTGTGTTAATTGTAAAATACCCACATAGCAGATTCGTTAGTAATGCATGTTTTTAATGTGCGGCGAGTATCACCAAAATGCATCAAGAGCATAAGAACTCTATGCAGAACACTTCCCACTTAGACGCTGTCTAAATCATCTTACCAAGACATTTCTAGACTGGACGTTTTGCTCCAAGAAAGAAAACGTATACGAACTAAGTCTGGTATCAATCAAGCTGCAGTAGAATCAGCTCCTGCAGCTGCTGCAATAAATCTGTGTGCGAGTTCTCGTCCAATACAAAGAGAGGTTGGTATCAACCAAAGAAACCTTCTGCATCATCATTTTAAACGTAACTACCACCGTTCCGTTTTTCTTTACTCACGAGTTACATGGAAGTGATATACAACATCGCTTTCAATAAGTAGGTTCTCCTGCAAAACAATAATTTGATGGAGTTAGTATTGTTCACTTATGAGGTTCAAATGGTTCAAATGGCTCTGAGCACTATGGGACTTAACTTCTGAGGTCATCAGTCCCCTAGAACTTAGAACTACTTAAACCTAAATAACCTAAGGACATCACACACAACCATGCCACAGGCAGGATTCGAACCTGCGACCGTAGCAGTCGCGCGGTTCCGGACTGAAGCGCCTAGAACCGCTCGGCCGCACCGGCCGGCTACTTATGAGGCCACATTCAAAAAACACGGGGAACACCATTAGCTTTGTCAGATGTTCAGCCAACAACAGTGGAATGTAAATGTGTAGTGTGGCATAATCGAACAGCATATTATCACCCCTAATTTCCTTGATGATACGTTGAACGGGAAAGGACACACTATTATTGATAATTACTTTACTCTCGTCATTAGAAAATGAGGCTTTTTGGAGTTTTACAAATGGTGTAGTTCAACATGATGGATATCTTCGGTAGTAAGAGATGGGCTAAATGAATTATTTCCAAATCAGTTGGTAGGAAGATGGAATCGTGTTCAAAGGTATCCAACACGACAACCAAATATGACGCCATGACATTAAGTGGTTCTCTGCAAATGGGCTCTCATTAAACTTTGACAAAACACAGTATATACAGTTCCACACAGTAAATGGAATGACACCATTAATAAATATAGACTGCGATCAGAAATCGGTAGCTGAGGTAGAATATTCAAAATTTCTAGGTGTATGCATTGATGAGGGGTTGAACTGGAAAAAACACACTGAGGATCTGCTGAAACGTTTGAGTTCAGCTACTTATGCTATTAGGGTCATTGCAAATTTTGGCGACATACATCTCAGTAAATTAGCTTACCACGCGTATTTTCATTCTCTGCTTTCGTATGGCATCATATTCTGGGGTAACTCATCATTGAGTAAAAGAGTGTTCACTGCACAAAAGCGTGTAATCAGAATAATTGCTGGAGCTCATCCAAGATCATCCTGCAGACACTTATTTAAAGAGCTAGAGATCTTCACTGTAGCCTCACAATATATATATATTCACTTATGAAATTTGTTATTAACAATCCGAATGAATTCAAAAGTAATAGCAGTGTACATGGCTACAAAACTAGAAGAAAGGATGATCCTCACTACTCAAGGTTTATCTAACTTTGGCTCAGAAGGGGGTAAATTATGCTGCCACAAAAGTCTTTGGTCACTTGCCTAATAACATCAAAAGTCTGACAGATAGCCATATAGCATTTAAAAAGAAATTAAAAGAATTTTTTAATGGAAACTCCTTCTACTCATTAGATGAATTTTTGGATATAGTGAGTGGGTAACTTCCCCAACCCCACAAAAAAATTAAAATATTAAGTGTCATGTAATATTTTGTGTAATGTAATATCTTGTACAGAGACCTTTTATTAACCTGACACGTTCCACATCATTACGAAGTGTCGTATTCATGATCTATGTAACAAGTACTAACCTAATCTAATCTCTAATCTCTCTCTGGCGTAACGTGGAGTATGTGGCCTACATAGATGTTCCAACGACAGAGGACATAAGAAAGCGAATTACTTCTGCGCTTAGAACGGTTACTCCAGATAAGTTGACAGTACTGATTTCATCAGTGATGCAGCGTATGTGAATGTGTCGTGATGCAAATGTGAGGGACAGTTGAATGGAAACGAGAAATATGCAAAAAAGTAAGTAAACTGTTCATTATTTCAAAATAGATCGCCATGACTGTTGAACATTTTTCCTACTTGAGACAAGAGGGTCAATTCCATCAAGGAATAAATGTCTGCGGTTGCGTTCGGAACCATGAGTCTACCAGATTTGCACCTGTTCGTCCGAAACAAACCGAAGGCCAGGAATGTCTTTCTTCGGGGATACAAAAATATGGAAATCGAGCGAGACTGTGTGGAGGATGTGTAAGGGCTCCCCAGCGAAGCTTCTGCTGAGTAATAGCAACAACCTTGGCAACATGTGGCCGGGCACTGTCCTGCAACAGAGCGATTCTGTCACTGAACACTCCTCGGCGTTTGGACTTGATAGCGCGCTTCAATTTTTGCGAAGTGTCCATGTACCGTTGTGCGTTAATTGTTGCGCCGTGTTCCAGAAGGTTAATGAGCAGCGCAAACTTGCAATCAAAGAAAAAGGTCATCATGAGTTTTCCAGAGGTGACGTGTCTGTTTTTTCCAGTACACTGCAGAAGTTTCGCTGGGGAGTCCTTACACATTAGCCATATAGTCCAGATCTCTCCCCGTGCGATTTCCATGTTTTTGGAGCTCTCAAGAAAGACATTTGTCGATTTGCTTCAGTCGAAGAGCCTGGGTACAATCATGTCTCCATAGGCAACCAAAAACGTTTTTACATGATGGCAATGACCGGCTTTTTTCACAGTGGGATAAATTTAATATTAACAATTATGGCGATTACTTTTGAAATAATAAGCAGTTTACCTACTTCTTTTCCTCTGACACGCCTTGGTTTGACTGCCCCTAATAGTCCTAACTTTGAAGACACTCTTTAAAAAATCCACCAACAGATGTGTGAGGCCATATAATGACCTCTTCATTGTATTTTGTTCAAGTTATTTGGTTCCATTTATTCCATTTACGAGGGTAATCCCAAAAGTAAGGTCTCCTATTTTTTTGATAAGTAAATAGACCTGTTGATTTCTGCAATGGTTTACATCAATTTACAACTTGAAAACTTACCTATTTTTCGACATGACCACCATTTCTGTCGATGCATTTTTGTAGACGCTGTGGCAGTTTTTGTGTGCCCATGTCATACTAGCTCGCCGCCATGCTGTTCAGGAAGTTATGAACCTCTTCTTTCACCTCGTCGTCGGAGCTGAATCGCTGGGACGACAATTAACGCTGACAGATACGACGACTTTCTGAACAGCATGGCGGCGAGCTGGTATGACATGGGCATACAAAAACTGCCACAGTGTCTACAAAAATGCAGCGACAGAAATGGTGATTGTGTCGAAAAATAGCTAAATGTTCAAGCTGTAAACTGATGTAAGACACTGTAGAAATACACAGGTCTATGTACTTATAAAAAAATAGGAGACCTTACTTTTGGGATTACCCTCATATTATTGCGCAAGTGGGAATATGTAAACGAACGGAAGATGTAATTCTATTTTATTTAATTAATAAATTTTATCACACAGATCGTAATAATTTTGTCATTAAGAAACAATTTGTTACGAGTATCAAATAAATATTCTCATGGATCTCTGACTATTAAATGAACATTATGGGAGGTAAAAAAGTTGCTTGTCTCGTCTCAGTGCCGAGTAAATGAAATTCTAAAGATTAAAAATTTCTTCGGTACGAATTACATTTAAAGCTTTGTGAAGTCTAACTTACAAGCTTGATCTTGCGCCTTAACCATGCGGCATCCTTGGAGAGTAGCGTAAACTTCTGCATGGAGGGTCATTCAGCAACCACAACAACAGCACAAGAATTACTACTATCAGTATACATTTACTTATTGATTTCTTGTTAGATCTGCAGTGTGTTGCCGCGCGGGACTAGCCGAGCGGTCTAGGGCACTGCAGTCATGGACTGTGCGGCTGGTCCCAGCGGAGGTTCGAGTCCTCCCTCGGATATGGGTGTGTTTGTCCTTAGGATAATTTAGGTTAAGTAGTGTGTAAGCTTAGGGACTGATGACCTTAGCAGTTAAGTCCCATAAGATTTCACACACATTTGACCATTTTGCAGGGTGTTAAATAAGCAACTATTCAATTCAAAATTTTCAGTATTAAAGTCATAGAATTTATAAGACATGCTGGATGTGATCCCCTTGAACTTGAAGACACAGTTTCACACGTTTCTGCATGTTCTTAAAGACGTTGTGCAGAACATCGGGAGTGATGCTCCGAATGTGATGTGTCAGTGCAGCTTGGAGTTCTTGTATGGTGTGTGGATTGCCTTCATAGGCCTGTCCCCTCAACGTAACCCACATAAAGTAATCCGGTGGAGCCAAGTCGGGTGAGCGCTGAGTCCAGAGTCCTCGAGAGGTGATGCGGTCACCGAAGACGTCCTTTAAAAAGTTCATCGCTTTGTGGGCGGTATGTGTAGCGGCCCCATGTTGTTGGACCCAGGCATTCTCAATTTCGTTCTCATTCAGTTCACCTCAGAAGGGCTCCAGAATGCAGGTGCAGTACCGTTCTGCATTTTTGGTGTCCTCAAAGAAGATCGGCCCAATGATGCGTTTACGAGTCACGGCGCACCAAACACCAACCTTTTGATAATGCAGTGGGGACACCTTAAATTCATGCGGATTCTCCGTAGTCCTATAAGGTGTCAGGCAAATCCAACACCTTCCATGAAAACCCTGACATGATAAGCATATCCAGTAGTATGTCACATAGCTCCGAATAAATCGTGACATTAAATTAACCAAAGTAATACGAGTAACGAGTGAGCAAATGGAATACCACAGACTAACACAAGAACGCCTAAATGCATGTCATACCTTCCCACCGTGAGACAGACGCAGTTCTGAGGGGAGAAACGAGAACAGAAGCCGAGAGCAGAACCGTGTTAAGCTGGAAGGCCCTACGATAAGGGACGGACACCCACGTCGCCAGCTAACCGCTAGGATCACACCCCAGCCGCAAGTTTTAGCGTGAGACTTTTTCGTGTCTCTGTTACGTCAGGACCACCCCCCAGCCCACGTTAAAAGCTAGAGCCCTCCAGAAGAACAGTATAGATCATACGGTAACACAAAAAGGGCCACACCACCCGCAAGTTTTAGTGTGAGACTTTTTCGCATCTCTGTTACGTCAGGACCACCCCCCAGCCCATGTTAAAAGATAGAGCCCTCCAGAAGAACAGTATAGATCTTATGATAACGCTAAAAGGACCACACCAGCTGCAAGTTTTAGCGTGAGACTTTTTCGCGTCTCTGTTACGTTGCAAACTTCAAAAACATTGCACCACCACGAAAAGTATAACGTTTCTCATTGGATAGACAGAAATTTTGTAGGAGGAGCTTAAGGCTAACATTGAGACCCTGATTGGTCAGATGAAAACACAGCCATATAGTTTTTTTAAACCAACTTCGGTAAATTGTAGTAAGGAGATGTTAGGACAGAGTTGCTTCCGAGACGGCATACTAGTGTCGATCGTCAATTAAAGCTCATGGTGTTCACATTTGCCACTTGAAGTAAAAACCTGAAACGCGATGATTTTTCTGTTATATAGTTATTGAGAAGCCACATCAGCCACTGTAATTTAAGACAAGTTAGATAAGTAATTAAAGATAATTGAGGGTCACTGTAGACCATTTTCATAGTTTTCTCGTTTGTGAAACTTAATTTAAACCTTACAAGCCTTAAAGACAGTCTTATCTGTGATAAGGTGTTCCCTGATACTTGTAGTATCGTGGTATTACTTTACATCTTGAGTTATTGCGATACAGAGCAGTGTTTTCTAGTGGTGACTTGTTGGAATCATTTTCAATAGTTAAACGACTGTACCAAGGAGCGATTAGAGGACCTGCTAGACAGCTGCGTTATGTGGGTTGCATTCGAATCAGGCGAAATGCAATTCAGGTCGTTCGGATGCTTTTGAGCACGACTGTACATGAACCAGACGCCTGCTGCGGAGATCCGTAAGCAGCAACTTTCGCTGAACGATCGTTGAGGAGACACTGTTGGTAACCCCTTGGTTCATCTGGACTGTCAGTTGCTAAACGTCAATTCGCCCATACAGAATTCCGCAATCGTTGTTCACCCCTGTCATCTGTGGCCCTTGGCGCACTAAAATTACTCCAGCGTCAGCTTTGGAAGGCGCCATTTTGCCATACACGGTATACTTTGACTACGACGGCACGAGAACAGTTTTGAAACTTAGCCATTTCGGAAGTTCTGCCACCCTTGGCCTCAAAGCTAACGATCATACCCTTTCGGATGACAAACAGATCGCTCTGTTTTCGCATTAAAGCAACGATTGCACTGTTTTCTACGTCGACTCGACACATTTTATGTACTCTTCAATGCCAGTTCTGCAACTTGCTATCTGTTATTGCATGTTGTCGTCGAACATAGGCGGTGGTCACATAAACGTGACTGGGCCCCATATTTTTGTGTGAGACACGTTGGCTCCAGAATTAAATTAAAAATAGCTTACATCCCCTGGTTCATACCAAAATTTCCAGGAAGTTTCTCTCGTTATAAATGCGGAGAGTGGAAAGCGCTCTCAGACAAACCATGTTTGGAGCCTCTTTCGCCACTATCAACTCGTCTTGACTTCTGCCAAAAAGTCCCACCTCTACAATGCTGGCCACATCTAGCAATTTATGTTTAAACACATCTGAAGAGGTCACAGTTACAGACCACTAGTGGCAATGAAGGCATTGGGAACTAGATGCGGTCTGTGAGAAACATTAAGGCTGTAACATTTTTGTAACTGAATTGACTAATTGAAGTACAGGTGTGTTGTTTAAAGTATTGAACACGACTAAATAAGGATTGCACGCAGCCGTACGGTACGCAACACGAGCTCACCAGCCGACCTGTCTGGAATGCTGACAATTTGCTTGGTCAGTAGATGCGACACAGAGTATGCCACTGGCCTCTGTCGGCAGCGCGCAGTATTAACTGGCTCGGCCTCAGGCGTGAATATGTCTCTTTTCTTAGCTCACTATGGAGCCTTTCCGTACGACCGTAATTAGGATGTCAGACACAGTGATGATGGGTATGCATAGCGTGCGTGTTTTATAATCCGCTTTTGTTAGTAAAACTGTTTAAACTTACTTCTCGGTGTTCGCGTATTGCTGCACCTCAAGTACCCACCGCTTACAAATCCTTACAAAATATTCGTGTAATCATCATCCGGGGCAACAACACAAACAACCCCCCTTTATATGGTGGAAGATATTTGTGTAACAGTTTAAACATCCCGATGTCACAGCTGAAACTGACTGCGAGAAGAAAACCTAAACTGCAAGAAAATGGTTCAAATCGCTCTGAGGATTATGGGACTAAACTTCTGAGGTCATCAGTCCCCTAGAACTTACAATTATTTAAACCTAACTAAGCTAAGGACATCACATACGTCCATGCCTGAGGCAGGATTCGAACCTGCGACCGTAGCGGTCGCGCGGCTCCAGACTGTAGCGCCTAAAACCGCTCGGCCACTCAGGCCGGCCCGAAACTGCACATTTTCACAGCATTGCACAGCACTTTCTTCATTGCAATTGGTCTCAACAGATTTTCTGTGCATTGTTATTAAAAAAAATTGTAGCCTCTATTTGTATAAATATTCGTTAGCGTGTCGCGTACAGTTTGAACTAAATCGGTCAAGAACTTTTCGAGATTTTTAGTAATCTTCCTCCTTCATACAATGAAGCGCCCAAGAAACTGGTATGTGCATGCTTATTCACGCACAGAGATATGCAAACTTGCAGCATACGGCACTGCGGTCGGCAACGACTATATAAGACAACAAGAGTTTGGGCGGAGTTGTTACAGCGGTTACTGCTGCTACAATGACAGGTTATCAAGATTTAAGTGAGTTTGAACGTGGTCTTACAATAGGCGCACGAGCGATCGGACACAGCATCTCTGAGGTAGCGATGAAGTGGGGATTTTCCCATATGACCATTTTACCAGTGTACCATCAATATCAGGAATCCGCTAAAACATCAAATCTCCGTCATCGCTGCGGCCAGAGAAAGATCCTGCAACAACAGGACCAATGACGACTGAAGAGAATCATTCAACGTGACCGAAGTGCAACACTTCCACAAATTGCTGCAGATTTCAGTGCTAGGCCATCACGTGTCGGTGTGCGAACCATACAACGAAACATCTTCAATATGGGGTTTCGGAGCCGCAGGTCCACTCGTGTACCCTTGATCACTGCACGACACAAAACCTTGTCTCGCCTGGGCCCGTGAACACCGATATTAGACTATTAATTACTGGAAACATGTTGCCTGGTCGGACAGGTTTCGTTTCAAATTGTATCGAGCGGATGGACATGTTTGGGCATGGAGACACATCATGAATCCATGGTCTCTGCATGTCAGCAGGGAACTGTTGAATCTGGTGGGGCGTGTGCAGTTGAAGTGATGTGGGCCCCCTGACACGTGTAGATATGACTCTGACAGGTGAAAAGTACGTAAGCATTCTGTCTGACCACATGCTTCCATTCATGTCCATTGTGCATTCCAACGGACTTGGGCAGTTCCAGCAGGAGAATGCGACACCCCATAACTGCTGCAGAGTGGCTCCAGGAACACTCTTTTTGAGTTTAACAACTTCCTCTGGCCACCAGACTCCCCAGACTTGAACATTATTGAACATATCCGGGATGCCTTGCAACGTGCTGTTCAGAATAGATCTCGATCCGCTCGCACTCGTACGGATTTATGGACAGCCCTGCAGGATCCATGGTGTCAGTTCCCTCCAGCACCACTTCAGACATTAGTCGAGTCCATGCCACGTGTTGCGACCCTTCTGCGTACTCGCGGGATCCTACACGGTATTAATCAGGTGTACCAATTTCTTTGGCTCTTCGGTGTATATTACATATACATTCATGTATAATGTATTTTTAAAAAGTATATAGCCGCTGTCCAGCTGAAAGTTCGTTGAAGTTTCACTGAAAAATTAAACGATGACTTGTCTTGATATACACTCCTGGAAATGGAAAAAAGAACACATTGACACCGGTGTGTCAGACCCACCATACTTGCTCCGGACACTGCGAGAGGGCTGTACAAGCAATGATCACACGCACGGCACAGCGGACACACCAGGAACCGCGGTGTTGGCCGTCGAATGGCGCTAGCTGCGCAGCATTTGTGCACCGCCGCCGTCAGTGTCAGCCAGTTTGCCATGCCATACGGAGCTCCATCGCAGTCTTTAACACTGGTAGCATGCCGCGACAGCGTGGACGTGAACCGTATGTGCAGTTGACGGACTTTGAGCGAGGGCGTATAGTGGGCATGCGGGAGGCCGGGTGGACGTACCGCCGAATTGCTCAACACGTGGGGCGTGAGGTCTCCACAGTACATCGATGTTGTCGCCAGTGGTCGGCGGAAGGGGCACGTGCCCGTCGACCTCGGACCGGACCGCAGCGACGCACGGATGCACGCCAAGACCGTAGGATCCTACGCAGTGCCGTAGGGGACCGCACCGCCACTTCCCAGCAAATTAGGGACACTGTTGCTCCTGGGGTATCGGCGAGGACCATTCGCAACCGTCTCCATGAAGCTGGGCTACGGTCCCGCACACCGTTAGGCCGTATTCCGCTCACGCCCCAACATCGTGCAGCCCGCCTCCAGTGGTGTCGCGACAGGCGTGAATGGAGGGACGAATGGAGACGTGTCGTCTTCAGCGATGAGAGTCGCTTCTGCCTTGGTGCCAATGATGGTCGTATGCGTGTTTGGCGCCGTGCAGGTGAGCGCCACAATCAGGACTGCATACGACCGAGGCACACAGGGCCAACACCCGGCATCATGGTGTGGGAAGCGATCTCCCACACTGGCCGTACACCACTGGTGATCGTCGAGGGGACACTGAATAGTGCACGGTACATCCAAACCGTCATCGAACCCATCGTTCTACCATTCCTAGACCGGCAAGGGAACTTGCTGTTCCAACAGGACAATGCACGTCCGCATGTATCCCGTGCCACCCAACGTGCTCTAGAAGGTGTAAGTCAACTACCCTGGCCAGCAAGATCTCCGGATCTGTCCCCCATTGAGCATGTTTGGGACTGGATGAAGCGTCGTCTCACGCGGTCTGCACGTCCAGCACGAACGCTGGTCCAACTGAGGCGCCAGGTGGAAATGGCATGGCAAGCCGTTCCACAGGACTACATCCAGCATCTCTACGATCGTCTGCATGGGAGAATAGCAGCCTGCATTGCTGCGAAAGGTGGATATACACTGTACTAGTGCCGACATTGTGCATGCTCTGTTGCCTGTGTCTATGTGCCTGTGGTTCTGTCAGTGTGATCATGTGATGTATCTGACCCCAGGAATGTGTCAATAAAGTTTCCCCTTCCTGGGACAATGAATTCACGGTGTTCTTATTTCAATTTCCAGGAGTGTAGTAATGTAAATTTACCGATTTGAGGCTCGTTTCGAAGCCAGAATAATTCCACATCCGTCTCTCTACTGCAGATATACCCCTTCAGTCCAAAAAGTTTCTCTAATGAATCAATAAAAAATAGTGGAGCCTTAGTACGTTGGTTTCAATGCTTCAACTATACTTCATAACCTATCCCCAAGTGAATAATAACTCACAGAACGTCCCGAAGAAGGACATGCTCACAGTTGACTGATCGAATGCACATCTGTTGTTTACTGTTGTTAGTTCAAGTTACTTTTTTGTCGCTTAACAAGCCCTCAACACCATCAAGCGGTATTCAGTCTCGTGGGTCTGTGAACACAATATTTGTTCGTCAGTGTATGTCAAAACTTATTGATGTTTCTTTCACATCCACAATGTTTACGCTTTTTGTAATTCAGCTTCCGTACGGTCATTAAATTTTCCATGCATCACATAAACTACTTAACTCTTAAATCACAAGGTGTGGTCTCTCAGAACGCGCGAAAATTTTCCAACTCTAAGGTCAGTTGTGGCGGAATGCTTCTATATTCCACCTACCCTCCCTAAATTGCGAACCCTACAGTGTTTTGTTGTCGGTGGCGTTATATCCACTTGTTTGTTGTTGACCTGTTTTACAGAGGGGCATTAGGGTCTCCTAGACCGCACCTCGTGAACGAAGCACCTGGTTTCTTCGGTAGAGTACAAAATGTGTTAGCGAGAATGCGTCGGTTTTAACTTTTCCGAGCTGGATGATATTGTTAGTCCATGGATGGCAGAAGTTGTCAGTGGTGTAGATCAAGAAATGGGCGAAAAAGACGACTATTTTACAGAAGCCAGTGATGACAGTTCTGCTATCGAACAAAAGAACCATTCAGAGGAAGAACTTCAGGAGAATCGATATGGGGAGATTTCTGCTTCCCCAATAAAATGCTTAAAGCGTTAGTTAAAATGAAATGTGTTATCAGTGATGATAAAGAAAAATGTAAATTCAAGCATCGAATGTCAATTTTAGAGGCTTTCTCTTGCCATCTGTCGAGTGGAATTTTTATGCGCAAAATTTAAACCCTGGAAATTTACTTGCTACAGAGGAAATTTAATTTTTCAGAATGTAAAAGTCAGTTCTCTAGTATACATGTACTATTAAAAAACCTGGACAAAAATATGTGACTCTGTGAGATACAAAAGTGAAATGCTGCAGGCTTTATTTAGTGCAATAAAATAAATAAGAAGCACTTAAAAAACACTTACATAGTTGTAAAAATAAATATTATGTAACATAAATTATAAATTTCAAATGATTTGTGCCTTAAATCTCGGTTTAAACACACGAGTTCCAGAGATCCCATCTCGTGGTATACTTTACTTTACGAGAAAGTAATCTCGTGAGTAAAGGGTTAAAGCCAATTCTGCTATATTTACTTGGACACCTGTTGAAACAGTGAACGCAAAAAGTTAAATCTTTTTCCTTCTGCAATTCTACAGTAGTACGAATAATAAAACTGCACTGCGGTACATGAGTTCATGTGTCATGTAGAATGTATTGGAGCGAGAAAAATTATTTTTTTGCACTCGACTATTGCCAATTGGATAGCACAGTACACTTACGATCCCTTACCTTCCTCGTTGAGAAGTGCTTGTGATGTCATCCTGCTCTTCGATAAAATTCGTTTATCCCTGCTGGAAGTGACGTTTAGGTTGTGCTGAGCCGACGTGGGAGGAAGGATTACCTTGGAGCAAAGGTGAAGCGCAGCATCTAAAAGCGCTACTCGTCGACCGGTCTTTTATCGGCTCAGACTAGGCGTAATACCACGTTTATCTCTGGAACTCTCAGACCGTTCGAGATTTGCATAATGGACCTTTTGATCCTGAGCTTGGATAGAGGGAAGGAAGCGGAGGAACAAGATTGAAGCGACAGATCAGTGCAAATGCGAAGAAAGAAAAGAAGTGAAATGCAGATAAGGAAAAGGAAGAAGCAGAAGTGAAAGGAGAAAACGCTACGCCGCGAGCTACGGCAGGAGATAAGTGAAACCCTCGTCGCTACATTCCAGCATCTAGTTTCACTGCAGCTCCGTCCTTTTGATGTCTATTGTTTGACGCACCCAAGTTGTTAAAACATTCTGTTCACATTCTACGATGGTTATTTGGCAACCTTTATTCCGTAGAAAACGCACTATGTATAATACTGTATTTATTTATCTATCTTCTGAATCACTTTTGTGCAACATATGGATACTATGATGTAAAAAGTGGGGACAAGTTCTAGGAAATAGTATGTCGTAATTTGATATGGAAACATATTTTACAACAATATTTGAGAGAAGTACATCCCATATAAGGTTACAATCAGTAACTCAGTTGCCGACCGAAGTGGCCGTGCGGTTAAAGGCGCTGCAGTCTGGAACCGCAAGACCGCTACGGTCGCAGGTTCGAGTCCTGCCTCGGGCATGGATGTTTGTGATGTCCTTAGGTTAGTTAGGTTTAACTAGTTCTAAGTTCTAGGGGACTAATGACCTCAGCAGTTGAGTCCCATAGTACTCAGAGCCATTTGAACCATTTTTTTGTAACTCAGTTCTTGCTCTCGTATATATTTCACACACACAGTAGAAAATGCAGTGATGCTGTAGATGCGGAGCAGTTATTAAGGTGATTTCGAATTACTGGAAGTTTCTTCTCTAAAAATTAGAAGTTGCTGATTTCAAGTTTATTCGAATTCATTTGTGCAAATATTTCACAAATAATATAGGAACCATAAACTAGCAGTAAGTCTTTCTGGTTCCTACTAAATAAGAATCACGACTTTTTATTTGTGGTAGGTAATTGTTGTACAAGTTAATATGTTGATAAAAATAGATAATTTTTGAAGGCAGTGGTTCTTGTTACGTAAACGGAAAAAATGGAAATTCGTGGTAAGGACTCCTTAATCTAACTTACACTAAGGACAACACACACACACACCCATGCCCGATGGAGGACTCGAACCTCCGACGGGGGGAGCCGCGCCGTAAACAGGGATTTTCATATGTCTTGTAACGCGATTCCAGACATTTGAAATTTTGCTGAAACCCATTTTATTAATTTTTAAATATTTAGGTATTTTTAATTTGGATTCGCTGTCATGTGATGAAATAGAGAGGGATCTGCAGGAGCCAGTTGTTCTGTGCATTTCACTTTCTGTCTGGGAGGTGTATCTAAGATACGTGGCCAGTTTTCCCAGGATACGATAAAGATAGAGAATCGCTTGAAAGTAAAAATAGCATGAATTACGAACAGTCTCTTTGCTTGGGCTGTGCGTAACATTGCGTCAAAAATAGCGTACTTTATTCAGATAACTTCTAATTCGGCTGATAAGTATTTTCCATTTCAGACTGTCATGGATCGACAAACCTAAAATTTGATTTGTTTTGTGAGAGACATTACTACGCCATGATATTTTCTTTCTGAAATTTATGTTCATGATTGAAAAATTATTGTGGAGGATCGCTGAATGACTCTAGGCCATAGCTTCAATGCCACATTATTATCTGGTTGTATAAATAAATAAATATACGGTTATCTAGCACAAATTCGTGCTTCTATAGAAAAACCGATGTGCGGAGGAAGCAGTGCTTCCACCGTCAGACGCTATCGAAATAATTTCTCGGAAGTCCTCGTAACTTCTGGCCCCACGTAAAGCAACTAAGCGGGTCGAAGGGTTGTGTTCGGTCACTTGCAGACCAGTAACGTGTGACAATAAAAGACAATAAAAGGGAAATCTTTAAAAAGTCATTTACGCACGAAGGTCATACCATCGTATGACGCCGGCCGCAGTGGCCGAGCGGTTCTAAGCGCTTCAGTCCGGAACCGCGCGACTGCTACGGTCGCAGGTTCGAATCCTGACTCGGGCATGGATGTGTGTGATGTCCTTCGGTTAGCTAGGTTTAAGTAGTTCTAAGTTCTAGGGAACTGATGACCTCAGATGTTAAGTCCCATAGTGCTCAGAGCCATTTTGAACCTTCACTTAACGCCTACAGCAACGGCGTTTGTGTAGAGTTGTCAGTGCTAAGAGATAAGCAAAAGTGCGTGAAATACACTCAGAAATCAATCTGGGACGTACGACGAACGTATCCGTTGGGACAGTGCGGCGAAATTTGGCGTTAATGAGCTATGGCAGGTGACAAGCGACGCGAGTGACTTTGCTATCAGCACAAAATCACCTGCAGCACCTTCCCTGGGCTTATGGAGCAAACGGCTCTAAGCTCTATGAGACTTAACATCTGAGGTCATCAGTCCCCTAGACTTAGAACTATTTAAACCTAACTAACCTAAGGACATCACACACATCCATGCCCGATTCAGGATTCGAACCTGTGACGGTAGTTGCTGCATGGTTTCCGACTGAAGCGCCTAGAACCGCTCGACCACATCGACTGGCCCTGGTTGGTTGGTTGGTTGTTTGGGGGAAGAGACCAAACAGCGAGGTTATCGGTCTCATAGGGTTAGGGAAGGATGGGGAAGGAAGTCGGCCGTGCCCTTTCAAAGGAACCATCCCGGCATTTGCCTGGAGCGATTTAGGGAAATCACGGAAAACCTAAATCAGGATGGCCGGACGCGGGATTGAACCGTCGTCCTTCCGAATGCGAGTCCAGTGTGCTAACCACTGCGCCACCTCGCTCGGTGACTGGCCCTGGGCTTATGGCTATTACTCTAGGCGACTGGAAAACCGTGGCCTGGTCGGGGAATTCCCAATTCCAGTTGGTAAGAGCTGATGTTGGGTTCTAATGTGGAGCACACCCCACGAATCCATGGACCGAAATTGTCAACAAGACACTCTGAAAGTTAGTTGGGGGCTGATGACCTTAGATGTTAAGTCCCATAGTGCTCAGAGCCATTTGAACCATTTTTTGCGAGCTAGTGGTGGCTCCATAATGGTGAGGGCTGTGTTTACATGGATTGGAGTCGGTCCTCTGGTCAAACTGAACAGATCATTGACTGGAAACCATTATGTTCGGCTACTTGGAAACCATTTGCAGCATGGACTTCATGTCCCAAACAACGGTGGGATTTTTATGGCTGGCAGTGCACCATGTCACAGGGGTACAACTGTTCGCGGCTGGTTTGAGGAACATTCTGGACAATTCGAGGGAATGATTTGGCCATCCAGATCGCCCGACATGAATCCCATCGAAAATTTATGGGACATAATCGAGAGGTTTGTTCGTGCACAAAATTCTGCACTAGCAACACTTTCGCAGTTATAGACGGCTATAGACGCAGCACGGCTGGTGTTGCATCTGTCCTGATATACGAGGACCGTCACCGTTATGGACCTGGTTCACCCGGCAAGACCCAGTTTTGTCCCAGTTTCGCGAATCACTGCTACGAGCTTGGCTCAAGTACTGAAGTAACGCCATCTGTTAGTGCAACATGTAAATGCAGCCTCAGTTAGTTTTATTTATGTCCACAGGTTTATGTTAACAAGGTCGCCTCACAGGTGGCGTTACATGTTTCGCTTCCTGTGTCGACGATACAAGCACCTTCTACAGGGTGTTTCAAAAATGATCGGTATATTTGAAACAGCAATAAAAACTAAACGAGCAGCGATAGAAATACACCGTTTGTTGCAATATGCTTGGGACAACAGTACATTTTCAGGCAGACAAACTTTCGAAATTACAGTAGTTACAATTGTCAACAACAGATGGCGCTGCGGTCTGGGAAACTCTATAGTACGATATTTTCCACATATCCACCATGCGTAGCAATAATATGGCGTAGTCTTTGAATGAAATTACCCGAAACCTTTGACAACGTGTCTGGCGGAATGGCTTCACATGCAGATGAGATGTACTGCTTCAGCTGTTCAATTGTTTCTGGATTCTGGCGGTACACCTGGTCTTTCAAGTGTCCCCACAGAAAGAAGTCACAGGGGTTCATGTCTGGCGAATAGGGAGGCCAATCCACGCCGCCTCCTGTATGTTTCGGATAGCCCAAAGCAATCACACGATCATCGAAATATTCATTCAGGAAATTAAAGACGTCGGCCGTGCGATGTGGCCGGGCACCATCTTGCATAAACCACGAGGTGTTCGCAGTGTCGTCTAAGGCAGTTTGTACCGCCACAAATTCACGAAGAATGTCCAGATAGCGTGATGCAGTAATCGTTTCGGATCTGAAAAATGGGCCAATGATTCCTTTGGAAGAAATGGCGGCCCAGACCAGTACTTTTTGAGGATGCAGGGACGATGGGACTGCAACATGGGGCTTTTCGGTTCCCCATATGCGCCAGTTCTGTTTATTGACGAAGCCGTCCAGGTAAAAATAAGCTTCGTCAGTAAACCAAATGCTGCCCACATGCATATCGCCGTCATCAATCCTGTGCACTATATCGTTAGCGAATGTCTCTCGTGCAGCAATGGTAGCGGCGCTGAGGGGTTGCCGCGTTTGAATTTTGTATGGATAGAGGTGTAAACTCTGGCGCATGAGACGATACGTGGACGTTGGCGTCATTTGGACCGCAGCTGCAACACGGCGAACGGAAACCCGAGGCCGCTGTTGGATCACCTGCTGCACTAGCTGCGCGTTGCCCTCTGTGGTTGCCGTACGCGGTCGCCCTACCTTTCCAGCACGTTCATCCGTCACGTTCCCAGTCCGTTGAAATTTTTCAAACAGATCCTTTATTGTATCGCTTTTCGGTCCTTTGGTTACATTAAACCTCCGTTGAAAACTTCGTCTTGTTGCAACAACACTGTGTTCTAGGCGGTGGAATTCCAACACCAGAAAAATCCTCTGTTCTAAGGAATAAACCATGTTGTCCACAGCACACTTGCACGTTGTGAACAGCACACGCTTACAGCAGAAAGACGACGTACAGAATGGCGCACCCACAGACTGCGTTGTCTTCTATATCTTTCACATCACTTGCAGCGCCATCTGTTGTTGAAAATTGTAACTACTGTAATTTCGAAAGTTTGTCCGCCTGAAAATGTACTGTTGTCCCAAGCATATTGCAACAAACGGTGTATTTCTATCGCTGCTCGTTTAGTTTTTATTGCCGTTTCAAATATACCGGTCATTTTTGAAACACCCTGTAGATCTAGCGCCATCATTCCAGAAAACACCAGACTTCTCCAGTAGTACGCGGCTGGAATTATTTAAGCAGCGTCACGCAGAAGAATCGGGCAGCTCCCATTTGAATAGCGATCTGATAAGACGATTCTTTCTAAGCGAAATATGAATAACGAGTGCAACTTAGCGATGTTTAAAGTGTTTGCTGCTGGTGTATAGGGCGTGAAGTGTATACTGACGTGTACTTCGGTGACTAAAGTCTTATGGTCGACTGTTTACCATCTGATAAACTTATCACAGCTTACGAAAATGCCCGAGGATGGAAAGATAAAGTGTCACTTTTCGGATGATTACACGAAAGAGTGATCTTTTATCAAGAAAGGACGTGCGAATCAGGAAGCTTAGTGTGAGATCTGGAGATGTTTCACCGCAGAAACTCACGGGGTAAGGCAGATGTGGTGTATCACATTTCCACGAAGAATCATACAAATGGATTCGCGGTAGCATCGGCATCAAAGCCTGTTTCTACATTCACGAATAAAGAAGGTACCCAGGAAGAATTGCTCATTGCCGCTGCAGAACTAACAACAGCTTATAAAATTGTCAAGAATTATCAATCCTTCAGTTGTCTCGACTGTACCGTAAAATTAAATACCGCCGTGTATTCTGACTCCAAAGTCGCCGCAAAGCAGTCTACGGTCAGGATCAAAGCTACAGCAATTCTTCAAAATATTCTCGCACTACATTCCGTGTCCGAATGTATAAACCAATTGATAGACGTATCATTTTACGGCACAGGCACCGACGAATCGAACCACAAGACTGAAAAGATGTTTCATTTACTTGTTTAATACTTTAATGAATCCGACAGAAGCTGTTGAGGTTTGATCCGCTGAATAACGGAACAGAGTAGACAGTTGCCAAGTTTTGACACTTTAAGACAACGGCAAATATCATTAGATAAAATAATCGCTTTTTGCGGAGACAGTACCAATACCAACTCGGAGGGCTTCATCGATGCGGACAGCGGAATCTGTTTCACCAAAAATGAAAGGAGAGCTAGGAAAAAATATATGCCCTGCCGATATTCTCCACTACACTATATCAAGCGCTGCTCGAATCTTACCTGTCGACATTAAAATAATCATCATGAAAATACTTCATGTTTTTTCAATGTACTCGGCAAGGACAGAGAATCTGAAAGAGTTCTGCTTATACATTGATGTCAATCACCTGACTCTTCTATCTCACTCAAAACAAGAGGGCTGTCGTTAATAACCTCAACTGAGAGAATTCTTATGCATCGGATTCCATTAAAACAATTTTTTGACGCCGGAGACAGGCCACGTAAAATAATTTCAGATTTTTTCAGTAGTTCGATCAGTAAAATATACATGTTTCTGCAGCAAACTTGGCTCTGTTTGAAAAAAAAAATATAAAAAGCGTGTAGAAGAATAAAGTCTCGATAACTGAAATAAGAAATATGTTAATCGGCATGCAAAGATGTCTCAATGAAAAGAAGACAGTTGATTTTATTGGCATGCAAACTAAGATGAATCTGAACAAATTATAGAATGAGGACGCTAACCAAGAAATAATTAATTTGGTTTCGAGATTTAAGGAAGAGACAATGGCTTTCTATACCACAACATTTGATTATTTAGAGAAATGGTTTATTTCTTTTAAAAAAATATCAAGTATTTGACTGGATAATACTATCTGGAACCCCGAGTGGGTGATGATTGAAAACACTGTTATATACATGACTAACAATGGAGTGAAGACTTCAGGAGACAATTGTTTTCAGGACTATATGAATCTAAAGAGCTTTTTAGAAACTAACGTAAGCGTGACTTGGAAGAAGAAAAGTCTAAACACTTTGTGGAAGAAAGGTGGATTTGCTTTCTTAAGGAAACCGAAAAATCCTGAATGCAAGTGCTAACTGCTTAAGTTTGCGAGTATTTGTTTTCTATTCCCGCACACAATGCCACTGTGGAAAGAGTATTTTCGCTGATGTCGGCCCAATGGACTGATGAAAGAAATCCACTGCTACCAGGGACCGTGGAATCAATTTTACAGTGGCAGTTTAACTACAAGCTGACGTGCATGGAGTTTTATCAACACATAAAAGGGAAAAGAGACTTGCTGAAGAAGGTGAAATCTTCCGAAATATATGGTGTACCAAACACTTCGGCTGCAACAAGTTCCATGAAATTGTGTTTTAAATAAAAAGTAATTACACTACCGGCCATTAAAATTGCTAGACCACTAAGATGACGTGCTGCAGACGCGAAATTTAACCGACAGGAAGAAGATGCTGTGATATGCAAATGATTAGCTTTTCAGAGTATTCACACAAGGTTGGTGCCGGTGGCGACACCTACAACGTGCTGACACGAGGGAAGTTTCCAACCGATTTCTCATACACAAACAGCAGTTGACAGCGTTGCCTGGTGAAACGTTGTTGTGATGCCTCGTGTAAGGAGGATAAATGCGTAGCATCACGTTTCCGACTACGATAAAGGTCGGATTGTAGCCTATCGCGCTTTCGGTTTATCGTATCGCGACATTGCTGCTCGCGTTGGTCGAGATCCAATGACTGTTAGCAGAATATGGAATCGGTGCGTTCAGGAGGGTAATACGGAACACAGTGCTGGATCCCAACGGCCTCGTACCACTAACAGTCGAGATGACAGGCAACTTATCCGCATGGCCGTAACGGAACGTGCAGCCACGTCTCGATCCCTGAGTCAACAGATGGGGACGTTTGCAAGACAACAACCATCTGCACGAACAGTTCGACGACGTTTGCAGTAGCATGGACTATCAGCTCGGAGACCATGGCTGCGGTTACCCTTGACGCTGCATCACAGACCGGAGCGCCTGCGATGGTGTACTCAACGACGAACCTGGATGCACGAATGGTAAAACGTCATTTTTTCGGATGAATCGAGGTTCTGTTTACAGCATCATGATGGTCGCATCCGTGTTTGGCGACACCGCGGTGAACGCACACTGGAAGCGTGTATTCGTCATCGCAATATTGGCGTGTCACCCGGCATGATAGTATGGGGTGCCATTGGTTACACGTCTCGGTCACCTCTTGTTCGCATTGACGGAATTTTGAACAGTGGACGTTACATTTCAGATGTATTACGACCCGTGGCTCTAACCTTCATTCGATACCTGCGAAACCCTACATTTCAGCAGGAGAATGCACGACCGCATGTTGCAGGTCCTGTACGGGCCTTTCTGGATACAGAAAATGTTCGAGTGCTGCCCTGGCCAGCACATTCTCCAGATCTCTCACCAATTGAAAACGACTGGTGAATGGTGGCCTAGCAACTGGCTCGTCACAATACGCCAGTCACTAGCCGTTATTACGGCCAGAGGTGGTTGTCCTGGGTACTGATTTCTCAGGATCTATGCACCGAAATTGCGTGAAAATGTAATCACATGTCAGTTCTAGTATGATATATTTGCCCAATGAATACCCGTTTATCATGTGCATTTGTTCTTGGTGTAGCAATTTTAATGGCCAGTAGTGTAGTTTTCAGTTATTACATTAAATAAATTTTTACTTCATATCTACGTCCCTATCTCCGAGTATCCCGACGAGGTCCCAGCTACATATAGCAAACCTAAGCATGGTTCAGTATTTCTGCAGGGGACTCCCAACGACTTTTTGTCGAGTCCAACCTGTAGTTGCTGCACTGAGCCGGGAAAAAAGAACGCCCGACACGATATTAGGAGATACCCCACGACTTTTGTCACATCAGTGCATAATGGGACAGTGAAATCGTGTTCCCTTTTATCTGATACTCACTAGCCTACAGAATGGCGCGCTATTCACCTGGCTCCAAAACTGTGTGCTCATAACAAACTACCAGAGCCCGACTGCTTTCGAATACGGCCCCATACGCTCTCTTTCACTTCGGATTACTTTACTCTTTTGCAAGTCGGTGGCTTCTACGTGTACTTTGTGGGTGCACAGTAATGATGTGACAGTTTATCCTCTGAAGCACCGGCGCTCCTAAGCAGCCTTAAAGAGGTGCATTTTACAGTGAAAAAAGAATTAGAAGGGCACACGTATCACGTTTTGAATAGCGCTTCTTTTCATGTTCTGTGAATTGCGAATTTGTAAGAAGTATATTTAAATTCGAAAAAGCTACGAGAAATATCGTACATAGTAATGTCAAAGCACCATCGCAGAAAATAACTAGCGAAACTGGGAAAAATGAACAACGAAATGAATCAACGTCCCGCCGGAAAAGCCACTGCCATGTCATATACGTGCAGCCAAAAAGGCCAGATATTTTTTTATTTCTTTATCGAGTAATTAATTTTTATTTCTACATATGTAGTCCGGAATCGTCTGTGGGGGGCTTGGAGCAGGGCACTGAATATAAATATTAGCGACGTTCGCTTCTGATTCATTCGCGTATGGAGCGAGTAAATATGACTTAAGTCTCGGTACATCTGCATCTACATGGATACTCTGCAAATCACATTTAAGTGCCTCACAGAGGGTTCATCGAACCACCTTCACAACTCTCTATTATTCCAATCTCGTATATCATGCGGAAAGAATAAACATCTATATATTTCCGTACGAGCTCTGATTTCCCTTATTTTATTGTGGTGATCGTTTCTCCCTGGGTAGGTCGGTGTCAACAAAATATTTTCGCATTCGGAGGAGAAAGTTGGTGATTGGAATTTCGTGGGAACATTCTGTCGCAACGAAAAACTCCTTTCTTGTAATGATTTCCAGCCCAAATCCTGTATCAATTCTGTGACACTCTCTCCCATATTTCGCGATAATACAAAACGTGGTGCCTTTCTTTGAACTTTTTCGATGTACTCCGTCAGTCCTATCTGGTAAGGATCCCACAACGCGCAGCAGTATTCTAAAAGAGGACGGACAAGCGTAGTGTAGGCAGTCTCCTTAGTAGGTCTGTTACATTTTCTAAGTGTTCTGCCAATAAAACGCAGTCTTTGGTTAGACTTCCCCACTACATTTTCTATGTGTTCCTTCCGATTTAAGTTGTTCCTAATTGTAGTACCTAGGTATTTAGTTGAATTTACGCCTTTTAAATTAGACTGATTATCGTGTAACCGAAGTTTAACGAGTTCCTTTTAGCACTAATGTGGATGACCTCACACTTTTCGTTATTTAGGGTCAACTGCCACTTTTCGCACCATCAGATATTTTTTCTAAATCGTTACCCCATATTGTATTCTTATAGTTCATTTTCGAAACGCCAGTATAACTGTCGTGCAGCATCCCTCGAACAAAGGTTTTCTAAACTTATCAGAGAGGCTTTCTCGATAACAATGTAACTTTCCCTCCAAATATTCCCATTTAAGTTTCCTGTGAATACCTGTTACACTTTAGGATGGCCTATACCAACATATTACGAGTATAGCAGCGTGCCCCTGAATACATTTGAAGTCTGCTATCATGCTTACTTGACAAGAAACCCAAACGCTGGAATAGTAAGCTACACTTGGTCGCACTAGCCACGTGATGCAATGCTCATACCTTGAACTCCCACCAACAAAAGTCTAAATCTGACAGTTGCCGACAATACCAGTTTTACATTTTCTTTCTTTGTCATATGGTCTCTATGAGAATCATCTCCAGTGTATTATCCCCGTACATTTAAACGGTATGACTGGCTGCATAACTTTTACCACTACCCTCGCAATACCCACGGCTTATTTCTCATTGTTATGGTCATTATCGTGTATTTACATTCCGCAACATTAGTAGATGAAAGAGATGCATTATGACCACAGCCAATGTTTATTTTATTTTATTTATTTATCAGTTTCCGTGGGATCAAGCGAGCCATATCTACTTGTTCGTATCGCGAATGGTTCAAATGGCTCTGAGCACTATGGCACTTAACTTCTGAGTCCCCTAGAACTTAGAACAACTTAAACCTAACTAACCTAAGGACATCACACACATCCATGCCCGAGGCGGATTCGAATATGCGAACGTAGCGGTCGCGCGGTTCCAGACTGTAGCGCCCAGAACCGCTCGGCCACCCCGGCCGGCAAATCTGCTTGTTCATGGAAGGTTTTGGTACACAGTTAATAGAACGCTTATTAGAAAATTTATTAATGAATTACATATTTAATAAAATACAGAAAAACAGACTAAACGGATAAGTAACACGTTACACAGGAAAGTTAGCTAGTAGGGGGAGGAACCCTTGTACAGGGCCTGGTGAGAGCTTCGCCTGATGTGCAACCCAAATCACATAAATGTCATGCGTTTCGTTATTCATGCCAATTCTCGGCCGCGCACTGCAGCAGCAACGAAGATGCTCCTGCAGTGTTTTCGTTGAGAAGTGTATGGTCACCAACAACACAGTCCATAATTGGTACAAATGGCTCTGAGCACTGTGGGACTTGACATCTGTGGTCATCAGTCCCCTAGAACTTAGAGCTACTTAAACCTAACTAACCTAAGGACATCACACACATCCATGCCCGAGGCAGGATTCGAACCTGCGACCGTAGCAGCCGCGCGGCTCCGGACTGAGCGCCTAGAACCGCTAGACCACCGCGGCCGGCAGTCCATAATTATCTCGTCCTGAGTTTCATCTCTGCTCACATGAACAACTGGCTATGAAGACAACATTTTGGCCCAGACAACTAGCTATAGACGAGCATAGAGAATTGATAGGCTGGTGGCTGATTTTAGCTGAAATATGTAGCTAACTATTGCAAACTATTTTCACAGTGGTTGACATTTCGCGACTTATCGGAACTTACTTTCTGAATAGCTCTTGTAGAATAAACAACGCCTTCTGTGGATACTCCTCCCTGAACCCATACTGACAGTCTGGCAGCAAATTATGTGTACTGAACTGTGGCATTATTCTCCTATACGTCGCTTTCTCAAAAATTTCTGAACACACTGGTAGCAAAGAAACCGACCGGTTGTTGTCTGTATTATCTCTTTCATCCCTTTTATAAAGTGGTTACACCGCCGAATATTTCAATCTGTCAAGGAACTGACTACACCTGAAAGATACACCGCGGATTGGAGGGGAGATCGAAAACAGAACTACTGTATAGCGCACTGATCGTAATAATACTACTTGGAATTTTATCATACCGATGGGAGGCTTTACTCTTTAATGATGTAATAATTGAATCAGACCATCTCTGCTTGTTTCCTGTGACTGCACACAATATAGCTGTCTCGGAAACCAGGCTTTCAAGTGTCCTACATATGTACTGTAGTAATATAATTTTGACTTGACTTGCCCGCTATTGACAAGACGTGATTACTAAGTATCGTGCACAATTCTGGTGGATCACTACCAGTTTCATTTCACACAACAGAGATGTAATATATTGAGCACCCCCATTCTGCCTCAAACCTCGTTCACAACTAACCGAATAGTTTTAATTTTGTTCTGAGAGCTTTCTGTTCTCTTCGTGTAATGCATTTCCAGCTTTTTTTAATGACATTCCGCAGTACTTTGCAGTGTTGCCTGTAGTTAAATTCTGTTAGCAGGGTTTGACTGTCCTTCGTATTGTGTTGCAGCCCCCGTTTCCCCCTATATGATATTCTAACCGCATTAGATTTAGGAACCAGGTTTTAAATTGTAAGACATTTCCTGGGGCAGATGTGGACTCTGACCACAATCTATTGGTTATGAACTGCAGATTGAAACTGAAGAAACTGCAAAAAGGTGGGACCTGAATAAACTGAAAGAACAAGAGGTTGTAGAGAGTTTCAGGGAGAGCATAAGGGAACAATTGACAGGAATGGGGGAAAGAAATACAGTAGAAGAAGAATGGGTAGCTCTGAGGGATGAAGTAGTGAAGGCAGCAGAGGATCAAGTAGGTAAAAAGACGAGGGCTAATAGAAATCCTTGGGTAACAGAAAAAATATTGAATTTAATTGATGAAAGGAGAAAATATAAAAATGCAGTAAATGAAGCAGGCAAAAAGGAATACAAACGTCTCAAAAATGAGATCGACAGGAAGTGCAAAATGGCTAAGCAGGGATGGCTAGAGGACAAATGTAAGGATGTAGAAGCTTATCTCACTATGGGTAAGACAGATACTGCCTACAGGAAAATTAAAGAGACCTTTGGAGATAAGAGAACCACTTGTATGAACATAAAGAGCTCAGATGGAAACCAGTTCTAAGCAAAGAAGGGAAAGCAGAAAGGTGGAAGGAGTATATAGAGGGTCTATACAAGGGCGATGTACTTGAGGACAATATTATGGAAATGGAAGAGGATGTAGATGAAGATGAAATGGGAGATACGATACTGCGTGAAGAGTTTGACAGAGCACTGAAAGACCTGAGTCTAAACAAGGCTCCCGGAGTAGACAACATCCCATTAGAACTACTGACGGCCTTGGGAGAGCCAGTCCTGACAAAACTCTACCATCTGGTGAGCAAGATGTATGAAACAGGCGAAATACCCTCAGACTTCAAAAAGAATATAATAATTCCAATCCCAAAGAAAGCAGGTGTTGACAGATGTGAAAATTACCGAACTATCAGTTTAATAAGTCACAGCTGCAAAATACTAACGCGAGTTCTTTACAGACGAATGGAAAAACTGATAGAAGCCGACCTCGGGGAAGATCAGTTTGGATTCCGTAGAAATACTGGAACACGTGAGGCAATACTGACCTTACGACTTATCTTAGAAGAAAGATTAAGAAACGGCAAACCTACGTTTCTAGCATTTGTAGACTTAGAGAAAGCTTTTGACAATGTTAACTGGAATACTCTCTTTCAAATTCTGAAGGTGGCAGGGGTAAAATACAGGGAGCGAAAGGCTATTTACAACTTGTACAGAAACCAGATGGCAGTTATAAGAGTCGAGGAGCATGAAAGGCAAGCAGTGGTTGGGAAGGGAGTGAGACAGTGTTGTAGCCCCTCCCCGATGTTATTCAATCTATATTTTGTCAAGCAGTGGAGGAAACAAAAGGAAAATTCGGAGTAGGTATTAAAATTCATGGAGAAGAAATAAAAACTTTGAGGTTCGCCGATGACATTGTAATTCTGTCAGAGACAGCAAAGGACTTGGAAGAGCAGTTGAACGGAATGGACAGTGTCTTGAAAGGAGGATATAAGATGAACATCAACAAAAGCAAAACGAGGATAATGGAATGTAGTCAAATTAAGTCGGGTGATGCTGAGGGAATTAGATTAGGAAATGAGACACTTAAAGTAGTAAAGGAGTTTTGCTATTTAGGGAGTAAAATAACCGATGATGGTCGAAGTAGAGAGGATATAAAATGTATTCTGGCAATGGCAAGGAAAGCGTTTCTCAAGAAGAGAAAATTGTTAACATCGAGTATAGACTTAAGTGTCAGGAAGTCGTTTCTGAAAGTATTTGTATGGAGTGTAGCCATGTATGGAAGTGAAACATTGACGATAACTAGTTTGGACAAGAAGAGAATAGAAGCTTTCGAAATGTGGTGCTATAGAAGAATGCTGAAGTTAAGGTGGGTAGATCACGTAACTAATGAGGAGGTATTGAATAGGATTGGGGAGAAGAGAAGTTTGTGGCACAACTTGACTAGAAGAAGGGATCGGTTGGTAGGACATGTTTTGAGGCATCGAGGGATCACAAATTTAGCATTGGAGGGCACCGTGGAGGGTAAAAATCGTAGAGGGAGACCAAGAGATGAATACACTAAGCAGATTCAGAAGGATGTAGGTTGCAGTATGTACTGGGAGATGAAGAAGCTTGCACAGGATAGAGTAGCATGGAGAGCTGCATCAAACCAGTCTCAGGACTGAAGACCACAACAACAACAACCCCATTAGTTATCCGGCTGCCCGTTAACATTGCATATGTGCCTGCATTTTGTTTAAATAGGAAAGAGCTAGTAAAGAAAGTGGTAAAGTTTTTAAAAGAATGTATTATATTTGTCGTTCAAGTCGTCTGTATTGTAGAATTCTTGCCACGTTATCCCTCTGCCATTGTGTTTGAATGTCTGCATTGCAAGTGAACTCCTATCCCTAAACTTTTGTTAACTGCTTTGGGAGATGGGTCTGCTTTGATTCCTTTCAAGCCGGCCGCGGTGTCCGAGCGGTTCTAGGCACTTCAGTACGGAACCGCGTGACAGCTACGGTCGCAGGTTCGAATCGTGCTCTGCCATGGATGTGTGTGACGTCCTTGGGTTAGTTAGGTTTAAGTAGTTCTAAGTTCTAGGGTACTGATGACCTCAGATGTTAAGTCCCATAGTGCTCAGAGCCATTTGAACCAATAAGTCATTCATAAACAGGTTCAGCGTCAGATTACTTTCATTGCACATCGATGACTTTCCCTCTAAGCAGTTTTTTTTCCTTTCCATATAGCTGAGCGTGCTGCTCTTGCGGCGTCATATTCTCCGGTGCTTTCCTGTGCAACTTTTGGCGCTGCTCTCTCCGAGCCATCGACGTTTACGTCACCCCGTAAGTTATTGCTAATTCACTCATCAGGCAGTCTTTTTACAGCAGCGCAGCCATGTGGAATTAATTAATTAAAGCCTCGCGCGGACCACTCGATTCTACCGCATACATTTTGCTTCCACAACCACGTAAATTTTTTTGTTCCTTTGTCTGCAACGAACGCCTGGCTATCAAAAAATCGGTTCGGCTTGCAGGTCAAAACCTGTAGGCAGTTCCACAGCTGAAGCAGTTAAATAGTGTTTATTTTACATAGGCTTCGCAGAAGTAGTCTTGCTTATCTCGACAGATTACACGATTTCTACTCTATTTCAAGAATACGCCTGCAACTGCAAATATACTGCTCTGAAAAACTGAAGGACGAGCTAGATAAAGTAATGAAACTGAGCCATGTGCGGCTCTTGTTCATGCCGTTTGTTCTTTTGCATTTTGTCACATCGAGTGGCGTCTTGTTTCTTCATTACTTACTGGCGTAACGAAGTTGCTGGCTTGCCTCCTTGAGTAGCATCAGCACCGATTATCGATACTAGTACTGTCGTATTATCTTTGGTGTGACCGCTAGTATTTCCGGGTGGTGGTGGTGGGTGTGGTGGTCAGTCGGTTGGGATGGAGCAGCGAGGAAGTCTCTGTGGTGCGAGGCCAGGCTGGGACCGCTGGCGGCGTGCACGCGCTGTCGGATCGTGAGGCGCTAGCTGTGAGAGCAACAAAGTTCGTTGTCCACCGAACCTCTACACTGAAGTTGAGTGATCAGTTAACCTGTTATGAAACCTTAGCTACTGTGACATCTCTTCGTTCATTTGCAGATTGTTGCTACCTGCGCCGTTTGGGCTAGCAGCAATGTATGGAGTGTTGGAGTCGGCGACATCTTGCAGCTGTCTTCCTATATTGTGATTATTAACTCTTTGTTTCCTGACATAAGAAAAAATTTACTTTTTAACACTTTCTTTGCAGAATTTATGCTATTGTGGCCTCAAATGACGGTAGGATTTTTTGTAAAATTTTATTTTATTTTTTACAACTTTTTTCACTCCTGGTACTCAGAAGTACCGTCAGACTCCATGGACAGAATCACAACATGCCCAGAAAAATGCTCCAGTTTTTATAACTTGTACTTTATTCCACATAAATATTAAATATTTTTACATTAGAAAATTAATTAACAAAAATATGATATTTCTGATTTTTTTTAAAATACGCGTAAATTTGCCTTACTATGTGTTTGTCTCTCCACACTCTGTGTGTCCGGTACTCACATTGAGGTGAAGGTGTAAACGGCAAAGAACACTCTGAAACATCATTATCCGAACAAGTGGAGTTTGTTTCACAATCTGCCTCTTGCAAATTGCACGAAAATGCTTTGTCAAAATTATTAACATTTTCGTCATCATCTTCGATGTCAATATCCTCTGTAATATCAGAAGGAATGTACTCATACAAAATTGCTTCAATCTCTGCATCACTCAAAGGTCGAAAGTAGCCACCAGTTTTACGATTTTCGTCCACCTGTGTGTGAAAAAGTGGACAGAACAACTAGTGAGAGGTAACGCATTATTGCTACAATAAAGTGTTCGCACAACCTGACGGTACTAATAAGTTCGCTTTATATTTTCCACTTTATCTCATTCACTTGTAACGTAATGCTTCAAACTATTATAAAAAAACAAAGAAGGTAAGTACTTACAATGGAAAACTCAGCGGAAGTTTCAATAAATTGCGCACAAATTCAGGCAACACCATGGAAACAAGCACATAAAATCTTCGGTTTTCGCGCGCTGCTGTGAAAACAGATTTCAAGCTCTGACAGCCAGAGAGGTCTATGTATTGCATAATAACATCTGTGAAACAGTAGAGCAGAGTTACTGTTACGTACCGACAGGCTCTCAGATCACGAAACTGCACCACGAGAAAATAATGAGAGTCAAAACTTACTGGTACTTTTAAGTACCATCAGGCAACAAAGGGTTAATAAATTGACTGTTACTTGGCAGTGAAGTGCACCAGCGGTATTATCTGCCCTGCGGCCGTTAACGCCCCAGTTACCTGCTCTGGTCGTTAGTGTAGGTTTCCGGTATTGTTGATGCTTTCGGGCACGGCGTGTAGTTCTACAGCCTTTTAAGTTGTTTGGTTCATATTTTGTTTAGAGTGGTTATTGTTCCCTTGGCTGTTTTTAGACACCAATGTCTGATGACGTACTGCTGTTCGTAACCTCGTCCTGGGCTGGTGTTTTCCAGCGCTGTGCCTTTGTTCGGACGGAAGGGAATTGGTTAAATTGTTGGTCGGTCCTTGGGCCGTCCCTAGTTTGGGTTCTCATCCGATTATTTAACTTCACCTCTTGGCTGCCTGTCACACCTCACCTTACATTTGAACTACCTTCTCAGGCCGACCCTTGTACACTACTGAGCACCAGTTGCTCTGTTTGTTTTAGATTGTGATTTTTGTTTTAGTTCGAAGTATTGTGTGAGGCCTTCGGCCATGTATTAATTCAGTCCTTTTTAAATTTTACATAAATGCCTTCAACCATGTTAAATTAATATTTTGAAGATTGATTTAATTTTTTTTAATTTTTTCCTTAAAATTTGTTCTATCTGAAATTGGTTGTAATCCGTACCCTAAGCTGTTGGTTGTTCGATGTGATGTGTGGCCTTCATCTGAGGATTTACGTGAACCCCTTTTAATAAGGCGTTCAACCACGTGTATTCTTTAAAGGAAAATTTTTATAAGAAGGAAGGGTTTATTTTAAATTTTTTGTGCGACTTGTTGTTCAAGCCTTCAGCTGTTGTTTCAAATTTGCTTGTGGCCTTCAGCCGTGCAACAAGTTAATATTTCTTTATTTTGGCCACTCTGTTGTAAGTTTCAAAAGAAATATCTTGGTTAGAAAAATTGTTTGTTAATGTGTTTTAATTATAGTTGTCCTTCAGACGTGTAGAGTAGGGCTTCAGCTGCTAATTGTTTTCAGTTGCATGTTTTTTTTAACTTTTACCTTCTATTTTTAATTGATTTTGATTTCCAAGCAAGGCCTTCAGCCGTTCTTGTTTTGGTGTGGTTTTGGGCCTTCAGCCCAGAAAGTATCTCAAGTTTCCTTTAACTAGGCCTTCAGCCGTATTGTCTAGTTGTGATCTTTTAAATCAATGTGTAAATAAGTGGTTCTTAGACAAATAAAGTTGTGTGTTTGATTGTGCAACTCACAGTAACTGTTTACGGCCTCATCCACAATTGTAACCTTATCCTGTGGGCTCTCTGCGTACCTACCAACCAGGTTTCAGAAATGTTAACTAATCGGAGGAAATGAATGAAAATACGGGACCATGTTGCCATGAGTGAACCAGTACAACACAGAAAGTTGGACATCACATTGTGTGAGGCTATAGAGGCAAATGGGACTGGTCTCGCAACTGGAGGCAGTTGAAGGAAGGGGAAACACAGTGTGTGTGTGTGTGTGTGTGTGTGTGTGTGTGTATGTGTGTGTACGTGTGTGTCAATTAGCGAACAAATACGGTGCACTATGGTGGTGTTGTTCATTATAACATCGCGCCGAGACAATATCTACAAGAAGGGTGTGAAGACACTGCGAGAAATTATCAGGAAACTGGAAAAGGAGAAAGCGTGACGAATGTAGTCTGCTGTTGCTCACAGCATAATGTCACGTGTGTGGGGAGCGTTCCGAACGACAGGCATTGCTGCCCGCGAAAGAGCAGCAGATACTATGCAATAGGTAAGAGGAGAGCCACGTCAAACAACGTGTGCAGCCGCAACCATATTTAACGCGACTACAAGACATGGAATCTCATGCTCCACAATGGCACTACGACAGCATCTGGGTGGTCTCTTTGGCAGACGACCAGTACGTTGTGTTCAGTTGACACCCGGACATGGTCAGCACCGTTTGCGATGGTGCCAAGAGCATTGTGATTGGACCAATGAAGAGAAGAGTCGCGTGCTTTTCTAGGATGAGAGAGATTCAGTGTGAGTAATGACGCTGGACGTCCCCTTGCATGGCAGGAGGTGGGAACGCATAATGTACCCAGGAACATTATCGACCATGATCGTTTTGGTGGTACAGGTATTATGGTTCGGGGAGGCAGAATGTTGCATGGGCATACTGATATCCACATCTTTGAAAGTAGCCATCGGTCAACGTTACTGTCACACTGCGCTCTTTCCCCGTGTGCGTCGTCTCACGGATGCATTCGGCCCCTGACTTCATCGATATGGACGACCGTGTGCGACAGCACTGAACAGCGCAGGCAGAGGTGCTTTTGGAACTAGATGATATTCGGCGAAAGGACTGCCCCGCCCGTTTATCCGCCTTAAAATCCATCTAACACGTGTGAGACGCGTTGGGGAGACGTGTGACAACACCAGTGACCATCCAGCATTCAGGTTCCTCTCAGAGTATGCTGATAAAATAGCTCCATATTTAGCAATTATATACAACCACTCGATCACAGAAAGACACGTACCTAAAGATTGGAAAATTGCTCAAGTCACACCAATACCCAAAAAGGTAAGTAGGAGTAATCTGCTGAATTACAGGCCAATTTCACTATCGTCGATTTGCAGTAGGGTTTTGGAACGTATACTGTATTCGAGCATTATGAAGTTCCTCGAAGAAAACTATTTATTGACACATAGTCAACACGGTTTCAGAATATATCGTTCTTGTGAAACACAACTAGCTCTTTATACTCATGAAGTAATAAGTACTATCGACAGGGGATGTCAAATTGATTCCATATTTTTAGATTTCCAGAAGGCTTTCGACACCGTTCCTCAAAAGCGTCTTCTAACCAAACTGCGTGCCTACGGAGTATCGTTTCAGTTGTGCGACTGAATTCGTGATTTCCTGTCAGAAAGTTCACAGTTCGTAGTAATAGACGGAAAGTCATCGAGTAAAACAGAAGTAATATCCGGCGTTCCCCAAGGAAGTGTTATAGGCCCTCTATTGTTCCTGATCTATATTAACGACATGGGAGACAATCTGAGTAGCCGTCTTAGATTGTGTGCAGATGATGCTGTCATTTACCGTCTTGTAAAGTCATCAGATGATCAAAACGACTTGCAAAATGATTTAGATGAGATATGTGTGTGGTGTGAAAAGTGGTAATTGAGCCTGAATGTAGAAAAGTGAGAAGTTATTCACATGAGTACTAAAAGAAATCCGCCAAAATTTCGATTGCGCGGTAAGTCACACAAATCTAAGACTGTAAATTCAATTAAATACTTAGGGATTACAATTACAAATAACCTAAAGTGGAACGATAACATAGATAATGTTGAAGGTAGAGCAAAGCAAAGACTGCGATTCACTGACAGAACAATTAGGAGGTGCAACAGATCTACTAAAGAGACTGCTTACACTACACTTGTCCGCCCTATTCTGGAGTATTGCCGTGCGGTGTGGGATCCGTATCAGGTGGGACTGACGGATGATATCGAAAAAGTACAAAGAAAGGCAGCTCGTTTTGTATTACCGCGAAATAGGGGAAATAGTGTCACAGACATGATACGTGAATTGGAGTGGAAATCATTAAAACAAAGGCGTTTTTCGTTGCGACGGGATCTTCTCATGAAATTTCAATCACCAGTTTTCTCCTCCGATTGCGAAAACATTCTGTTGGCACCCACCTACAAAGGGAGAAATGATCATCACGATAAAATAAGAGAAATCAGAGCTCGCACGGAAAAATTTAAGTGCTCGTTTTTCCCGCGTGGCGTTCGCGAGTGGAACGATAGAGAGACAGCGTGAAGGTGGTCCATTGAACCCTCTGCCAGGCACTTTATTGTGAATAGCAGAGTAATCACGTAGATGTAGGTGTAGCAGTCGTTAACTACGCTAGTGCAGGAATGGAACGCCCTGTCACAAGAATTCCATGCCAACCTTGGGAACACGTTGCAGAGCATGCATTGTCGTCTTTGGTGCTCAAACGCTCTGTTAAGAACCATATCATGTCTTTTCTAATGGCCAAGTGACCATAAAGAATCCGGGGACTTCACAGTAATTATTGTCTTTGAATAAAAATGCCATTTCTGTTCGTCTCATTGCGTATTTTTTTCAGTTGCCTTCTGTACTATACTGTGCCAGTTCTTTCTATGTATGGTCCTTGATTCATGGCGCTATATTACTTGGCGTTAACACATGCGAAAGTTATTTGCATCCTTAAATTTTGTATCCCAGTGCAGTTACCTTTAATTTTAAGCGGCAGTCATTGCGACTCTCATTAACGGTTCGTTTTGTCCTTCAAAAGCGTAACCTATTTACAAGTAAGAACCGCACGTTGGTTCCCAAAATTCCAGATAATGCTGCAGATATTTTGTATCTCTAAAAGCTACTTGTCGAATGTGATACAGCTTAGCTGTGGGTTAGAACAAATAACACAGCATAAATGAAACATGGAGCCGACCGCTGTGCCCGAGCGGTTCTAGGCGCTTCAGTGCGGAACCGCGCTGCTGCTACGGTCGCAGGTTCGACCTTCTATTATTTTCTATTATTAGTAGAATTTTTTCTATTTTCTATTACTAGTAGAAAAGCAAGAAATTGAAACGTTGGGCCTTATGTGACAGTTTTATACATGTACAGTGAAAATGTAGTAAGCGATAAACTGTCTTCCTTTCATCAGACACATCCTGCCTCCGGCATGGATGTGTGTGATGTCCTTAGGTTAGCAAGGTTTAAGTAATTCTAAGTCTCGGGGACTGATGACCTCAGATGTTAAGTCCCATAGTGCTCAGAGTCATTTGAACCATTTAAAACATGGAAACGTCATTCCAGACAAAGAATATGTATGTGAAAGGTTCTAAAAATTTAATTATCACCTTGCAAAGATAAAGCTACATAATCAATTTTTTACGATTATTGCAGTGAATCTCAGTCTAGACAATGGTTAGTATGTTGTCGTTCCATTTAAAGTCGACCTGTGTGCCTACTGTAGTGACTGTTTTATACATAGCTAAATTGGCTTCATTACAACTGATTAATTCATGAATGTATGTGAACTTTACTATGACTGCATACTGTTGCACGTACACTACCTCTTCTTTAGATATTTAAATGCCAGCCGGAGTGGCCGAGAGGTTCTAGGCGCTACAGTCTGGAACCACGCGACCGCTACGATCGCAGGTTCGAATTCTGCCGCGGGCATGGATGTGTGTGATGTCCTTAGGTTAGTTAGGTTTAAGTAGTTCTAAGTTCTAGGGGACTGATGACCTCAGAAGTTAAGTCCCATAGTGCTCAGAGCCATTTGAACCATTTTTGATATTTAAATAATTTACAGATTCATCTGTACTGCTAAAAAACCAAGGCGTAACTAGTTACTTCAGGTTAAAATTCTTGGCTGAAGTCGTCGTAATGTAGTTGCCGAATTTCCTGAATACCTTGTTTGTGCCCTAACACCAAATATGAAATCGAATTTTCCCCCTTTTATTTACTTTGAAGTTATTAGCAGTCAGAGTTCAACTAATGTCTCCCCTCGTCTTTAGAAAACACTACTTACTATTTTTGAAATATATTGCGGCGAACTACTTCATAGCCGGCCTGTGTGGCCGAGCGGTTCTAGGCGCTTCAGTCTGGAACCGCGCGACCGCTACGGTCGCCCGTTCGAATCCTGTCTGGGGCATGGATGTGTGTGACGTCCTTAGGTTAGTTAGGTTTAAGTAGTTCTAAGTTCTAGGGGACTGATGACCTCAGATGTTTAGTCCCATAGTGCTCAGAGCCATTTGAACGATTTGAACAGAGGGAAACATTCCACGTGGGAAAAATATATCTAAAAACAAAGATGATGTGACTTACCAAACGAAAGCGCTGGCAGGTTGATAGACACACAAACAAACACAAACATACATACAAAATTCAAGCTTTCGCAACCAACGGTTGCTTCATCAGGAAAGAGGGAAGGAGTGGGAAAGACGAAAGGATGTGGGTTTTAATATATATATAATTTGTCATCTTTGCAATAACTTCAGGCTGGTTTATTCAGAACGAAAGATTTCAATATAAAACCACGAATTCAGCAATTTGGAATGTGATAACATTTATGTCTAAATGATTGTGGCCAAATAAGAACTGATTACAACATCAACATTTAGTCTTTCGTTTTTCAATTTTCATTTGTTTGTATCACATAAATAAACGTCACAGGAGAGTTTGCGCAGCCTCAGGCTGCTTCATGCGGTGAACGGCCGTAAACCAGGTGACAGGTGAATCCAATGACGTGAATTATCCGTGCTGCACGGATAACAGCCGGTAGCGTTTTTCGATCTTCGCCACATTCATCCAACAAAGAAAAACACAATAAGACTTTGTAGTTTTATTTTAAACAATTATTATTACAAAAAATAATTTACTTTATTAGATACTAGCTGAGTACTCGGCGTTGCCCAGTTATGTACTTATTACTCTTATATTAGTCCATCTCCTCGTCCTTCTATCTGTCCATCTCCTCTGCCCTCCTGTCTGCGCATTTCCTTCTCCATCCTCTCTCTGTCCACCTCTTACATTCCCCAGGCTCTGTGCATCTCCTCCTGCCTGTCTCTCTGTCCCTGCACCTCTCTCTGTACAACTGCTCCTCCCCCTCTATCCATCTGGTCCTCCCCCTCTGTCCATCTGCTCCTTCTCCAACTGTCCATCTCCTCCTATCCCCTCTTTTGCCTCCTCACTCCCTCTATCTGTTTCTCCCCATCTGTCATCTCCCTCTCCCCTTCTCTCTGTTGACCCCTCCTCCCCTCTCTCTCCCTACATTTTCAGTTCCCTTTCTCAGTCCATTTCCTATCCCTCTGTCCATCTCCCCCTCCCAATGTCTCAATCCATTTCCCCCTCCACCTCTCTTTGTCCATCTCCTCCTCCTTCCTTCCCCTGCCCTTCTGCCCCTCTCCCTTCTCTCTGTCCATCTCATGCTCTCCTTCTTCTCTAACCATCTCCGGCTCTCCTTCTTCTCTGTCCATTTCGTCCTGCCTCTCTATCTGTCTGTCTCCCCCACCCCCTTATCGGTGCCCACATTCTCCTTCCCCACTCTGTCTGTCCATTCCTCCCTCCTTGTTCTTTCTTCATGAAATCACCTCCACTCCCATAGCAGGTTGCTGATTCTTATAGTATTTGTTTCCAGGTATTAAGTAATATGTATACCAAGTTTGGTTGAAATCGCACCAGGTGTTTAGCAGGAGTTTTTTATCCACAGCTTTGCCCACATTGCACATGGTACATATATTTCACACATCTTTAATAGGTTTCACACATATTTGCACATGTATTTCAACTGTAGTGCTAGCGAATTTCTACATGTAGTTTCATTTTCACGCAGCTCAATGTTTATGGCGCCATGTCTTCCGAACTATGTTTCCAATAATAATATATAATTTTGTAGGTACATTTAGCGACATATGTGGATACTTAACGTTAAATGTGTTACGAATAGAGTAAGTTGGAAAGAAGTAATAAATTGGAGCATCACATATTATGCAGCAGGTTTTATGCAATGCAGTGTTTATAACGTTATGTCTCCTGAGCTATGTGCCGTACAATGATATAGTTGTGCAGATACATTTAGTGGTGTATCTGAATACTGTCTGCAAAATAGAATTAGTAGTAGAAAAGCAATGAATGGAAATGTCGGGCCTTCTGTGACGTTTTCTACAGGAATAATGAAAATGTTGTAAGCGATAAACTGTTTTTCTTTCATCATTTTGTGGCGGTTATCAGAGGAAAGAAGGTTTCGTAAGGGCTTGAAGTTACGTATAAAATTTGTGGCAAGTCACTCAGTGCCTTCGTTCTGAAATACTTGATGAACAAACTGCGGGTATTCGAGCGTCATATGCTACACTTCTTTTTCACCCCCACACCATTCCTGTTGTTGTTGTGGTCTTCAGTCCTGAGACTGGTTTGATGCAGCTCTCCATGCTACTCTATCCTCTGCAAGCTTCTTCATCTCCCAGTACCTACTGCAACCTACATCCTTCTGAATCTGCTTGGTGTATTCATCTCTTGGTCTCCCCCTACGATTTTTACCCTCCACGCTGCCCTCCAATACTAAATTGGTGATCCCTTGATGCCTCAGAACATGTCCTACCAACCGATCCCTTCTTCTGGTCAAGTTGTGCCACAAACTTCTCTTCTCCCCAATCCTATTCAATACTTCCTCATTAGTTATGTGATCTACCCATCTAATCTTCAGCATTCTTCTGTAGTACCACATTTCGAAAGCTTCTATTCTCTTCTTGTCCAAACTATTTACCGCCCATGTTTCACTTCCATACATGGCTACACTCCATACAAATACTTTCAGAAATGACTTCTTGACACTTAAATCTATACTCGATGTTAACAAATTTCTCTTCTTGAGAAACGCTTTCCTTGCCATTGCCAGTCTACATTTTATATCCTCTCTACTTCGACCATCATCAGTTATTTTGCTCCCTAAATAGCAAAGCTCCTTTACTACTTTAAGTGTCTCATTTCCTAATCTAATACCCTCAACATCACCCGACTTAGTTCGACTACATTCCATTATCCTCATTTTGCTTTTGTTGATGTTCATCTTATATCCTCCCTTCAAGACACTGTCCATTCCGTTCAACTGCTCTTCCAAGTCCTTTGCCGTCTCTGACAGAATTACAATGTCATCGGCGAACCTCAAAGTTTTTATTTCTTCTCCATGGATTTTAATACCTACTCCGAATTTTTCTTTTGCTTCCTTCACTGCTTGCTTTTAATGATGTCCAACCCAAATCCTGTTTCATTTCAGTGACACTCCCTCCCCTATTTCACGATAATACAAAACGTGCTGCTCTTCTTTGAACTTTTTCGAGGTACACCGTCAATCCTATCTGGTAAGGATCCCACACCGCGCAGCAGTATTCTAAAAGAGGATGGACAAGCGTAGTGTAGGCAGTCTCCTTACTAGATCTGTTACATTTCCTAAGTGTCCTGCCAATAAGACGCAGTCTTTGGTTAGCCTTCCCCACAACATTTTCTGTTTTCCTTCCAATTTCAGTTGTTCCTAATTGTAAGTCTTGGGTATTTAGTTGTATTTACGGCCTTTAGATTTGACTGATTTATCGTGTAACCGAAGTTCAACGGACTCCTTATAGCATTCATGTGTATGACCTCACACTTTTCGTTATTTAGGGTAGCTACCAATTTTCGTACCATTCAGATATCTTTTCTAAATCGTTATCAATTTGTTTTGATCTACTGATTTTTTATTAGTCGATAAACGACAGCGTCATCTGCAAACAACCTAAGACGGCTGCTCAGATTGTCTCCCAAATCGTTTATATAGATAAGGAACAGCAAAGGGTCTATATGACACTACCTTGGGGAACGCCACAAATCAGTTCTGTTTTACTCGATGACTTTCCGTCAATTACTAAAAACCGTGACCTCTCTGACAGGAAGTCATAAATCCATTTACATAACTGAGACGATACTCCATAAGCACGCAATTTCACTATAAGCCGATTGTGTGGTACAGTGTCAAAAGCCTTCCGGAAATCCAGAAATACGGACTCGATCTGAAATCCCTTGTCAATAGCACTCAACACTTCATGCGAATAAAGAGATAGTTTTGTTTTACTAAAACGATGTTTCCTCAATTAAAAAGCTCCTCCATCATCCTCACAAGAGCTGAGCGCAACCTCCTTCCTAACAACACTCCTGCAGATCCGGACAGTCACTCATCCATGTGTTAGCCACTCCTGACAGCGCTTAAGTCCGGTGATCTGACAAGAACCGGCGTTACCACTGCGCAGAGTCACTGGAAATGTCAGTGATGAAATAATAATAACAATAATCCTGCGATGTCTGGAAGACGGAAGGCGAGGTACTGGCGGTAGTAACGCTGTGAAGGGGGCTCGCCAGTCGAGCGTGGGTAGCTCAGTCGGAAGAGCACTTGCCCTCGAAAGGCAAAGGTCCCTTGTTCGACTCCTTGTCTGGCGCATAGCTTTTAATCTGTCAGTAAGTTTCAATAATAATAATAACGATAATGTTAATGACAAAAATAAAAACAATATTCAATACTCAAACGTTTCTCAAAATCTCTAGTTTCGTAGCTTTCATTAGCTAAACGTCAGTAATATTTGCGCTATTCTTTGTGCTGTGTTGATGGTTGCCTTCGATATCCCCTTCCTGTAAGGAGCGTCTCCGCTGAACACAATGTCGCCTAGTGGTGGTTTCACCGTCCTTCAACTATTTTCCAAAGATGCTCACTGCAAGAGTACGCGGGCAACTGATCATCTTCGCCGTTTCGATTATAGTCATTCCAAAATTCCGGAGCACAACAACCTAACCCGTGTGTAAGTTATATACAGGGTGTTACAAAAAGGTACGGCCAGACTTTCAGGAAACATTCCTCACACACAAATAAAGAAAAGATGTTATGTGGACATGTGTCCGGAAACGCATAATTTCCATGTTACAGCTCATTTTAGTTTCGTCATTATGTACTGTACTTCCTCGATTCACCGCCAGTTGGCCCAATTGAAGGAAGGTAATGTTGACTTCGGTGCTTGTGTTGACATGCGACTCATTGCTCTACAGTAATAGCATTAAGCACATCAGTACGTGGCATCAACAGGTTAGTGTTTATCACGAACGTGGTTTTGCAGTCAGTGCAATGTTTACAAATGCGGAGTTGGCAGATGGCCATTTGATGTATGGATTAGCACGGGGCAATAGCCGTGACGCGGTACGTTTGTATCGAGACAGATTTCCAGAACGAAGGTGTCCCGACAGGAAGACGTTCGAAGCAATTGATCGGCGTCTTAGGGAGCACGGAACGTTCCAGCCTATGACTCGCGACTGGGGAAGACCTATAACGACGAGGAAACCTGCAATGGAAGAGGCAATACTTCGTGCAGTTGACGATAACACTAATGTCAGCGTCAGAGAAGTTGCTGCTGTACAAGGTAACGTTGACCACGTCACAGTATGGAGAGTGCTACGGGAGAACCGGTTGTTTCCGTACCGTGTACAGCGCGTGCAGGCACTATCAGCAGCTGATTGGCCTCCACGGGTACACTTCTGCGAATGGTTCATCCAAAAATGTGTCAATCCTCATTTCAATGCAAATGTTCTCTTTACGGATGAGGCTTCATTCCAACGTGATCAAATTGAAAAATTTTCACAATCAACATGTGTGGGCTAACGAGAATCCGCACGCAATTGTGCAATCACGTCATCAACACAGATTTTCTGTGAACGTTTGGGCAGACATGGTTAGTGATGTCTTGATTGAGCCCAATGTTCTTCCACCTACGCTCAATGGGGCACGTTATCATGATTTCATACGGGATATTCTACCTGTGCTGCTAGAACATGTGCCTTTACAAGTACGACACAACATGTGGTTCATGCACGATGGAGCTCCTACACATTTCAGTCGAAGTGTTCGTACGCTTCTCAACAAGAGATTCGGTGACCGATGGATTGGTAGAGGCGGACCAATTCCGTGGCCTCCACGCTCTCCTGACCTCAACCCTCTTGACTTTCATTTATGGGGGAATTTGAAAGCTCTTGTCTACGCAACCCCGGTACCAAATGTAGAGGCTCTTCGTCCTCGTATTGTGGACGGCTGTGATACAATACGCCATTCTCCAGGGCTGCATCAGCGCATCAAGGATTCCGTGTGACGGAGGGTGGATGCATGTATCCTCGCTAACGGAGGACATTTTGAACATTTCCTGTAACAAAGTGTTTGAAGTCACGCTGGTACGTTCTGTTGCTGTGTGTTTCCATTCCATGATTACTGTGATTTGAAGAGAAGTAATAAAATGAGCTCTAACATGGAAAGTAAACGTTTTCGGACACATGTCCACATAACATATTTTCTCTCTTTGTGTGTGAGGAATGTTTCCTGAAAGTTTGGCCGTACCTTTTTGTAACACCTCTAACATTCTGCGTGGTGTCTGTTGTTCTATGTCGTGTGTCCCTACCACTTTCGTGCAACGACGCTCTGAGCGTGTTTTTTAGGGAATTGACTAGTTTGAACCTGGGACCTGTTGCTGGTAAGGAGACGCCAGACCACACATGACATGCAGAGTTCAGAAGAGTTCAGTGAGACTAGCGATGATATAACCAAATACTTAATGATTTCAGCGTCAGCTCCACTGCACTCCCTGTAAAAGAATCTTAATACTAACTAAATTTAGTGGAAGGAGTTCAAGGCTTTCCTATTTTTAGTTAGCTGGTAAAATAACGTCGAAAAAGCAGTTAAGTTTACCACTGGAAATTTTATTCTACTCACAAAACATTGTTTATAAATTGCGCTATTGATAAAAGGAAATATTTTAATACAGGATGTTAAAAACCAACTGCGTTCAACAAAAATGTGAACGAATATTCCCTGAATGGGTTTCCAAGTTCTACAATGGATCGAAGGATGACCTATGCCATATCACATCTATAATCTAGGTTTAAATTAAGTTTCACAAAAGAGAAAACTATCAAAATGGTCTACAGTGACCCTCAATTATCTTTAATTACTCATCTAACTTGTCGTAAATTACAGTGGCTGATGTGGCTTCTCAATAATTATATAACAGAAAAATCATCGCGTTTCAGATTTTAACTTACGTAGCAAATGTGAATACCATGAGCATCAATTGACGATCGACACTAGTATTACGTAAAAAGGGGATGTAACAGATGAGAGTTCTGCAGTTCTGAGTGAAGCCTTATGCGCTCAAAAATGCGGCATCGCGTGCGTTCATTACCTTGTCGGTGTTCGTCAGGGGGCGACGGCCGGCGCAGCTCCATTCAGCTCGCCGTCTCGGAAGCAACTCTCCTAACTTCTCCTTACTACAATTTACCGAAGTTGGTTTAGAAAAAACTATCTGGCTGTGTTTTCATCTGACCAATCAGGGTCTCAATGTTAACCTTAAGCTCCGCCTACAAAATTTCTGTCTATCCAATGAGAAACGTTATACTTTTCGTGGTGGGGCAATGTTTTTAAAGGTTGCAAAGTAACAGAGACGCGAAAAAGTCTCACGCTAAAACTTGCAGCTGGTGTGGCCCTTTTAGTGTTATCGTAAGATCTATACTGTTCTTCTGCAGGGCACTATCTTGTAACATGGGCTGGGGGGTGGTCCTGGTGGTTAGCTGGATGCATGGGTGTCCGTCCCTTATCGTAGGGCCTTCCAGCTTAACACGGTTCTGCTCTCGGCTTCTGTTCTCGTTTCTCCTCTCGGAACTGCGTCTGTCCCACGGTGGGAAGGTATGACATGCATTTAGGCATTCTTGTGTTAGTCTGTGGTATTCCATTTGCTCACTCGTTACTCGTATTACTTTGGTTAATTTAATGTCATGATTTATTCGGAGCTATGTGACATACTACTGGATTTGCTTATCATGTCAGTGTTTCCATGGAAGGTGTTGGATTTGCCTGACACCTTACACACCCTGTATGTGGATTTCCTAATTTGCAGCTCGTATCGTCACTAGAATGATTCTCCATTCGTCGCTGCTCCGCTTGTATGCCTTCCTTACTGTGTCACATGTTGTGACGTCCCTTCCCTCCTCCTGCACTCGTCGGGAGGAGACGCGACTCGTAATGATGTTCGTCCCCGTCAGTATGACGTGGAACAGCACCCGTAACTCTCGTAAAACACAGCTCCTCGCGTAGTTAAGAAATATTCTATTGTTCGTCCGTAACAATCTTATCAGTTTGTGTTAACTGATAAATTGCAATTGTTTATCTTTTATCTTATGCCCTGTCAGTTTCATTGAGCAGTGAAATCTTGATTCTTGTCCCTATCATTACGGTCGTTTTTCACATCATCCTTAGCGATGATTAAAGATTGCTGTTCGTAATTACGTTGCTATGCCTTTGCTACGTCAAATTATTAACAACTGTCAAACGTAACTCCAGAGATCAAAAAAAAAAAAAAAAAAAATGGCTCTGAGCACTATGGGACTTAACATCTATGGTCATCAGTCCCCTAGAACGTAGAACTACTTAAACCTAACTAACCTAAGGACAGCACACAACACCCAGTCATCACGAGGCAGAGAAAATCCCTGACCCCGCCGGGAATCGAACCCGGGAACCCGGGCGTGGGAAGCGAGAACGCTACCGCACGACCACGAGATGCGGACCCAGAGATCACTTATGTTGACGTAACGTCCTTGTAACACGCCGTAATGCTGATTTTTATATTATTCATCTTTCACTGTCTGTTACTCCTGTCTTCACACAGTCACTTAAAATGTTTAAAAGACTCAATCACTGACATGAACATACGTAATATTATTTCTTGAATCATTAAGACGACACATATGATTTATCTCTTGACTCATAATTTATTAATCTTTTTGTAATTAATTGTTTGTTCTTATCACGCACAAACACCGATATGTCATTCAAGATTAGCTTCTCATCAGTCCAGTAATCGTGACGTTGACAACAACTTTTGACTGAACAGCGTATTGGTTTTTCTTCATGACTTTGTATTATCGTGTCCTACTCAACTAAGAATAGTTTTCTTGTCACTGATCCATTGCTATCAAGTTCGCAACTGTTCTTCAAATGGTTCAAATGGCTCTGAGCACTATGGGACTTAACATTTGTGGTCGTCAGTCCCCTAGAACTTAGAACTACTTAAACCTAACTAACCTAAGGACGTCACACACATCCATGCCCGAGGCAGGATTCGAACCTGCGACCGTAGCGGTCACGCGGTTCCAGACTGAAGCGCCTAGAACCGCACGGCCACACCGACCGGCCAACTGTTCTTCAGTCCGAGGGTTAAGTTCAGTAAATCAGTATCACTCAATTAAAATCACCGTCGCGTTGATAACGGTAAAGATTACTTTATTCAGTCGAATGACTGAGTATGGCTTTAGTCTGTTTTTCACGAACTATCGAACTTTCACAACTAAAACAGTCTAATAGCGTTTGCTTCCAGAAGACTGTCGCAATAGTACTCTAGAATGACTCAAGAGCAACTAACTAAACATTTCCATATCCGAGTTGCATTGAAGGCGCATTGAAATTCCTTTTCGATGGGGCTACATCTCTCTTCCATGGTAAATGTTATCTTTGACCGAATAACCTCCTTGGATTTAACCTTCGTTCATATGAATTTAAATTTATTCTATAGATGTATGTTACTCTCAGTATGTAAGTGTTATAGTTGTTAATCAAAACATTATCAGTGTACATTTTTTTAATCACCAATAGTTGGGCCGGCCGGTGTGGCCGTGCGGTTCTAGGCGCTTCAGTCTGGAACCGCGCGACCGCTACGGTCTCAGGTTCGAATTCTGCCTCGGGCATGGATGTGTGTGATGTCCTTAGGTTAGTTAGGTTTAAGTAGTTCTAAGTTCTAGGGGACTGATGACCACAGATGTTAAGTCCTATAGTGTTCAGAGCAATTTGAACCATTTTTTGAACCAATAGTTGTTGTCACTGTCAAGATGACTCGCTTCCCTGCTTTAAGTTTTCACAGAGTTTGTTAGTTGGGGTTTGCTGTCTTTGGGGCGTTACAATGTCCAGAACACCATCGCGTGGCATTCAAGGTCACAATGTTTAGGATAACCAGTTCAAATGGTTCAAATGGCTCTGAGCACTATGGGACTCAACTGCTGTGGTTATCAGTCCCCTAGAACTTAGAACTACTTAAACCTAACTAACCTAAGGACATCACACACATCCATGCCCGAGGCAGGATTCGAACCTGCGACCGTAGCAGTCCCACGGTTCCGGACTGCGCGCCTAGAACCGCGAGACCACCGCGGCCGGCTAGGATAACCAGTGTTGACAAGCCAAGAAACATTCGAATGTGTGTGCTGGAGCTATCAATAAAGTAATATAATACTTTCACTTCAACCTTACGAAACGCAAGGTATGAAGACAACACGAAGCTATCACCTTTGGACAGCTAACGTAGGTAAAAAGATAAAAGACTGAAGATTTCTACTGCGATATAAAGAATATGCTAGTCATATTTTAATGAATCAGTTTTCTGTTTCTTTTTTTCGAGCAAGACACGACGACGCTGTATATTCGTGCGACTGTGTAGAGGAATCTAGAGAGGAGGTCTGTCCGGTTTGCTTGAGCTGCAGCTGGTTGATGCCGGTATATGGTGCAGCATCTGTGCCGCATTACGTCACACGCTGACTATGTTCCGTACTCCAACGCACAATGGCGTGGCCACCAGAGGAGCAACGAACACCTGCTGTTAGCAGCTTTTCGCGAGTGAGTGAGTGATGTGTACTTGTGCGCTTGTCGTGAGCGTTCTTTTGTTCGCACTATCTCTGCCGCCAGTCTTGTAAACAACCTCGGTAAAGCCCTCTAGCTGTGTCAAGGACGTGAACAGTGAGCAGTAACTCCTGTCATCCTCTGACACGTGAAAAATGTGTTTACATTTCAGATTAAGTTCTGGTATACACAAATATCGTTAACAGAAAAGCTGATTTGGATTCATGTATTACTCAGGACGATAGGAACAGTTTGAGATTTGATATGGTTAACTTAATTCCTGTTTGAGACCTGAGTTTCTCCCGGCGTATGCAATGTTCAAATAACTTAAGGAACGTCGCCGGGGGACGACGTCGACAACCGCCGATATTTCGACAGGTGCGCATTGTTACACTACCGGCCATTAAAATTGCTACGCCAAGAAGAAATGAATATGATAAACGGGTATTCATTGGACAAATATATTACTCTACAACTGACATGTGATTACATTTTCACGTAATTTGGGTGCATAGATCCTGAGAAATCGGTACTCAGAACAACCACCTCTGGCCGTAATAACGGCCTTGATACGCCTGGGCATTGGGTCAAACAAAGCTTGGATGGCGCGTACAGGTACACCTGCCCATGCAGCTGCAACACGATACCACAGTTCATCAAGAGTAGTCATTGGCGTATTATGACGAGCCAGTTGCTCGGTCACCGTTGACCACATGATCTCAATTGGTGAGAGATCTGAAGAATGTGCTGGCCAGGGCAGCAGTCGAACATTTTCTGTATCCAGAAAGGCCCGTACAGCACCTTCAACATGTGGTCGTGCATTATCCAGCTGAAATGTAGGGTTTCGCAGGGATCGAATGAAGGGTAGAGCCACAGGTAGTAACACATCTGAAATGTAACGTCCACTGTTCAAAGTGCCTTCAATGCGAACAAGAGGTGACCGAGACGTGTAACCACTGGCACCCGATACCATCACGCCGGGTGATACGCCAGTATGGCGATGACGAATACACGCTTCCAATGTGCGTTCACAGCGATGTCGCCAAACACGGATGCGACCATCATGATGCTGTAAACAGAACCTGGATTCATCCGAAAAAATGACGTTTTGCCATTCGTGCACCCAGGTTCGTCGTTGAGTACACCGTCGCAGGCGCTCCTGTCTGTGATGCAGCGTCAAGGGTAACCGCAGCCATGGTCTCCGAGCTGATAGTCCATGCTACTGCAAACGTCGTCGAACTGTTCGCGCAGATGGTTGTTGTCTTGCAAACGTCCCCATCTGTTGACTCGGGGATCGAGACGTGGGTGCACGATCCGTTACAGCCATGCGGATAAGATGCCTGTCATCTCGGCTGCTAGTGATACGAGGCCGTTGGGATCCAGTACGGCGTTCCGTATTACCCTCCTGAACTCACCGATTCTGTATTCTGCTAACAATCATTGGATCTCGACCAACGCGAGCAGCAATGTCGCGATACGATAAACCGCAATCGCGATAGGCTACAATCCGTCCTTTATCAAAGTCGGAAACGTGATCATTTCTCCTCCTTACACGAGGCATCCCAACACCGGGCAACGCCGGCCAACTGCTGTTTGTGTGTGAGAAATTGGTTGGAAACTTTCCTCATGTCAGCACGTTGTAGGTGTCGCCAACGGCGCCAACCTTGTGTGAATGTTCTGAAAATCTAATCATTAGCACACCACAGCATCTTCTTCCTGTCGGTTGAATTTCGCGTCTGTAGGACATCTCCGTGGTGTATCAATTTTAATGGCCAGTAGTGTATTTTCATGGCTGTTTTCTACATCTACATCCACATGGATACTTCTAAAATCACACTTAAGTACATGGCAGACTGTTCATCGAACCATCTTCACAATTCTCTATTATTCCAATGTCGAACAGCGCGCGGAGAAAACGAACACCTATATCTTTCCGGGCGAGCTATGATTTCCCTTATTTTATTATGATGATCGTTTCTCCCTATGTAGGTCGGCTTCAACAAAATATTTTCGCAACCGGAGGCGAACGTTGATGATCAAAATTTCGTGAAAAGATTCCGCCGCAACGAAAAACGCCTGTGTTTTAATTATGTCCACCCCAAATCCTGTATCATGTCAGTGACACTCTCGCTCTGCTTCGCGATAATACAAAACGTGCTGCTCTTCTTTGAACTTTCTCGATCTATTTCGTTACTCCTATCTGGTAAGGATCCGAATCTGCGCAGTGGTATTCCAGAAGAGGACGGACAAGCGTAGTGTAAGCAGTGTCTTTAGTACATCTATTACATTATCTAAGTGTTCTGCAAATCAAATGTAGTCCTTGGTTTGCCTGCCCCACAACAATTTTTATGTGTTCTTTCCAATTTAAGTTGTTCGTAACTGTAATTCCTAGGTATTTCGTTGAATTTGCGGCCTTTAAATTTGACTGATTTATCGTGTAACCGAAGTTAAACAACGGATTCCTTGAAGAAATCATGTGGAAGACCTCACACTTTTAATTATTTAAGGTCAATTGCCAATTTTCACACCATGCAGATATCTTTCCTAAATCGTTTTGCAGTTTGTTTTGATCTTCCGATGACTTTACTAGACGATATACGACAGCGTCATCTGGAAACAACCTAAGACGGCTGCTCAAATGGTCTCCTAAATCGTTTATATAGATAAGGTACAGCTGAGGGTCTGTAACATTACCTTGGGGAGCGCCAGAAAACACTTCTATTTTACTCGATGACTTTCCATCAATTATTACGAACTGTGACGTCTCTGACCTAAAACGATACTACTAAGGTCGAAGTAGAGTGTGATTGTGAAGTTATCTGGACACGTTTAACAGGGTTAGGGGAAATAAAGTTAATTGTGGGGTGTTATTACCGGCCACCAGGTTCCACCGTGACAGTTCTAGAATCATTCAAAGGGAGTACCCGGATCATGCTATATTAGTTGGAGGCGACTTCAACCTATCTAGTATAGACTGGGATGTCTATGGATTCATTGCAGTTGGTACAGACAAGCCGTCGTGCGAATGACTATTGAACACTGTCTTGAGCAGCTAAATCGACAGCCAACGCGTAATGGAAATATTTTGGATCTGGTAGCCACGAACAGACCAGACCTCATCGACGGTGTCAGTGTTGAGACAGGGATTAGTGATCATGATGTTGTCATTACGACTCTGGTTACGAAAGTTAAAAAGTCGGTCAAGAAGGCTAGGAGAGTATTCTTACTAGAAAGAGCAGATAAGCAGTTGTTAGCATCCCACTTAGTAAATGAATCGACTTCATTTACTTCCGGTACGATGGGCGTGGAAGAATTATGGGCAAATTTTAAACACATTCTAAATCACGCATTGGACAAATATGTGGCGAAAAAGTGGGTTACGGACGGAAAAGACTCACCGTGGTTTAACAGCGCAATTCGGAGAATGCCTAGGAAGCAAAGGCAGTTGTACTCGCGGTACAAGAAAGATCGGGAGAATGAGGACAGGCAAAAGTTAGTAGAGATTCGTGCTGCTATAAAAAGAGCGATGCGCGAAGCATTCAACCACTACCACCGTCATACTTTAGCAAAAGATATTGCTGAAAACCCAAGGAAATTCTGGTCGAAGGCTTCCATCCAGCCACTCACTGATCAGTCTGGCCTGGTAACGGAAGACAGCAAAACGGAAGCTGAAATTTTAAATTTAGCATTTGATAAATCTTTCACGCAGGAGGATCGTACAAACATACTGCCGTTTGTGTCTCGTACAGATTCCCGTATGGAGGACATAGTGATAGACATCCCTGGGGTTGTGAAGCAGCTGAATGGGTTCAAATTAAATAAATCGCCAGGTCCTGATGGGATTCAAATTCGGTTTTACAGAGAGTACTCTACTGCATTGGATCCTTACTCAGCTTGCATTTATCGCGAATTTCTTGCCCAACGTAAAGTCCCGAGCGACTGGAAAAAAGCGCAGGTGACGCCTGTACATAAGAACGGTAGAAGGACGGAACCTCAAAATTACAGACCAATATCCTTAACATCGGTTTGTTGGAGGAATCTCGAACATATTCTCAGTTCGAATATAATGAATTTCCTTGAAACAGAGAAGTTGCTGTCCATGCATCAACACGGCTTTAGAAAGCATCACTCCTGCGAAACGCAACTCGTCCTTCTTTCACATGATATCTTGCGAACCATGGATGAAGGGTATCAGACGGATGCCATATTCCTTGACTTCCAGAAAGCGTTTCACTATGTGCCCCACTGCAGACTCCTAACTTAGGTACGAGCATATGGGATTGGTCCCCAAGTATGTGAGTGGCTCGAAGACTTCTTAAGTAATAGAACCCAGTACGTTGTCCTCGATGGTGAGTGTTCATCGGAGGTGAGGGTATCATCTGGAGTGCCCCAGGGAAGTGTGGTAGGTCCGCTGTTGTTTTCTATCTACATAAATGATCTTTTGGATAGGGTGGATAGCAATGTGCGGCTGTTTGCTGATGATGCTGTGGTGTACGGGAAGGTGTCGTCGTTGAGTGACTATAGGAGGATACAAGATGACTTGGACAGGATTTGTGATTGGTGTAAAGAATGGCAGATAACTCTAAATATAGATAAATGTAAATTAATGCAGATTAATAGGAAAAACAATCCTGTAATGTCTGAATACTCCATTAGTAGTGTAGCGCTTGACACAGTCACGCCGATTAACTTTTGGGCGTAACATTGCAGAGCCATATGAAGTGGGACAAGCATGTAATGGCAGTTGTGGGGAAGGCGGATAGTCGTCTTCGGTTCATTGGTAGAATTTTGGGAAGATGTGGTTCATCTGTAAAGGAGACCGCTTATAAAACACTAATACGACCTATTCTTGAGTACTGCTCGAGCGTTTGGGATCCCTATCAGGTCGGATTGAGGGAGGACATAGAAGCAATTCAGAGGCGGGCTGCTAGATTTGTTACTGGTAGGTTTAGTCATCACGTGAGTGTTACGGAAATGCTTCAGGAACTCGGGTGGGAGTCTCAGGAGGAAAGGAGGCGTTCTTTTCGTGAATACCTACTGAGGAAATTTAGAGAAGCAGTATTTGAGGCTGACTGTAGTACCCCCCCGCCACGCACCGTATGGTGGATTGCGGAGTATGTATGTAGATGTAGATGTAGATATTCCATATGCACGCAATTTCACTACACGTCGCTTGTGTGGACACTGTTAAAAGCCTTCTGGAAACCTAGAAATACAGAATCAATTTGAAATCCCTTTTCAGTAGCACTCAAAATTTCGTGCGTGTAAAGAGCTATGTTTTCTAAATCGGTGTTGAATATGTGTCAATAGACCGTTCTCTTCGAGGTAATTCATAGTGTTCGAACACAATATATGCTCCAAAATCCTGCTGCATATCAACCTTATTGATACGGACCTGTAATTTAGTGGATTACGCCTACTACCTTTTTTGAATATTGGTGTGCTACTTCGCAGTCTTTGGTTACGGATCTTTCGTCGAGCGATCGGTTGTATATGATTGTTAAGTATGGAGCTATTGCATCAGCATACTCGGAAAGGAACCTAATTGGTGTACAGTCTGGACCAGAAGACTTTCTTTTACTGAGTGATTGCTTCACTACTCCGAGGATATTTACTTCTTCGTTACTCGTGTTTGGCAGCTGTTCTTGATTCGAATTCTGGAATATTTACTTCGTCTTCTTTCGTGAAGGAATTTCGGAAGGCTGTGTTTAGTAACTCTGCTTTGGCAGCACTATCATCGGCAGTACCTCCATTGCTATTGCGCAGAGAAGGCATTTATTGCGTCTTGGCGCTAGCGTACTTCACATACGGCCAGAATCACTGTCGATTTTCTGCTAGTTTTCGAGACAAAGTTTCATTGTGGGAGCTATTATAAGCACCTGGCATTGAAGTCCGCGCTAAATTTCGAGCTTCTGTAGAAGATCGCCAATGTTGGAGACTTTGCGTATGTTTAAATTTGGCATGTTTTTTTTTTCGTTGTTTGTGCAACAGTGTTTTGACACGTTTTGTGTACCGTGGGGGATCAGCTCCGTCGTTTGTTAATTTATTTGGTATAAATCTCTCAATTGCTGCCGATACTATTTCTTTGAATTCAAGACACATCTGGTCTACATTTATATTGTTAATTTGGAAGGAGTGGAGACGGTCTCTCAGGAAGGTATCAAGCGAATTTTTATCTGCTTTTTTTTAATAGTATATTGTTCGTTTATTTTTGGAGGATTTGAGAGTTACAAGATTCAATCTCGCTACGGCAACCTTGTGTTCCTAATACCTGTATCCATTTTGATGCTCATTATTAGCTCAGGATTTTTTGTTGCTAATAGGTCAAGTGTGTTTTTGCCTTGAAAATGAAAGTGTGTGCACCCGTCGAAATGTCGGCTGCCGACGACGTCAGCCGGCTGTATTCACGTACACTATGTGATCAAAAGTCTCCGGACACCTGGCTGAAAATGGCTTACAAGTTTGTGGTGCACTCCATCGGTAATGTTGGAATTCAATATGGTGTTGACCCACACTTAGCCTTGATTACAGCTTCCACTCTCCTGGGCTTACGTTCAATCAGGTGCTAGAAGGTTTCTTGGAGAATGGCAGCTCATTCTTCACGGAGTGCTGCAATGAGGAGAGATATCGATGTCGGTCGGCGAGGCCTGGCACCAAGTCGGCGCTCCAAAACATCCCGAAGGTGCTTTATAGGATGCAGATCAGGACTCTGCGCAGGCCAGTCCATTACAAGGATATTATTGTCGTGTAACCACTCCGTCAGAGGCCGTACATTATGAACAGGTGCTCGGTCGTGTTGAAAGATGCAGTCGCCATCCCCGAATTGCTCTTCAACAGTGGGAAGCAAGGAGTGCTTAAAACATCAATTTAGGCCTGTGCTGTGATAGCGCCACGCAAAATAACAAGGGGTGCAAGTCCGCTCCATGGAAAACACGACCACACCATAACACCACCGCCTCCGAATTTTACTGTCGGCACTACACACGCTGGCAGATGACGTTCACCGGGCATTCGCCGTACCCACACCCTGCCATAAGATCGCCACATTGTGTACCGTGATTCATCACTCCACACAACGATTTCCACTGTTCAATCGTCCAATTCTTACGCTCCCTACACCAGGCGAGGCGCCGTTTGGCATTTACCGGCGTGATGTGTGGCTTATGATATCCAAATTTTCTCACGTCCCGCCTAACTGTCATAGTACTTGCAGTGAATCCTGAAGCAGTTTTGAATTCCTGTGTGATTGTCTGGATATATGTCTGCCTATTACACATTACGAACCTCTTCCACTGTCGGCGGTCTCTGTCACTCGACAGATGAGGTCGGCCTGTACGCTTTTGTGCTGTACGTATCCCTTCACTTTTCTACTTCAGTATCACATCGGAAACAGTGGACCTAGGGATGTTTAGGAGCGTGGAAATCTCGCGTACAGACGTATGACACAAGTGACACCCAATCAGCTGACCACATTCGAAGTCCGTGAGTTCCGCGGAGCGCCCCATTTTGCTCTCTCACGACGTCTAATGGCATCTGAGGTCGCTAATACAGAGTGGCAGTAGGTGGCAGCACAGTGCACCTAATATGCAAAACGTATGTTTTTGGGGGTGTCCGGATACTTTTGATAACACAAAGTGTCATTGGTAATTCCTATTTTCTTGGTACTGTTGTGAACACTTCGGATATCATGATTGCTACAGAAACTAGTGTTACTGATGGTGTTTTATGTCACATCTATCAAAAACCGTACAGCAGTCTGCAGGGTATTCTACTGTATTTTGTTGTTACCTACAAGACAACTGCTTATAGCGCAAGTATCTACGTCTTTTAGAAACCGATAGATGCACCTATTAAATCAGGCGATGCCGAGGGAATTAGAAAAGGAAATGAGATATTAAAGGTAGTAGAGGAAATTTATGGTAAGATCCTACGGGACCAAACTGTTGAGGTGTTCCCCCCTAGGCTTACACACTACTTAATCTAACTCGATTACGCTAAGGACAAGACACACCCACCCATTCCCATATATATATATATATATATATATATATATAACTTACTGGCCTTTCGCATTAAGACAGTGAAGTGAGTAGTTACAGATTTGGTATACAATCTCGCACATACAGCATACACATTAGAAATTACACTAATTCCAGGTAAACGTCATGTTACAGTTTGTACATTTACGTGCTCAACGCAGTCCATATATCACAACTTCTTACGCTGGAACCTCTGAGTCGGGCAACACCGACATAGTCCGTTGTGGTCAGCTGTCGAAATAGGTCCGTCACAGATGTACGAGGGTTGAGGAATTCCTGCTCTGACCAAGGCGTTAAGAAATTTGCGGCGTTGTCTGTCATAGCGTGAACATGCTAATACCACATGGTGGGGATCTGCAAATTCAGTTAGGTGGTCTTCACAGTATGCTGATGGCTGAATTTTCATCCTATAAAGATGTGAAGGGTGACAGCCGTGACCCAGCTGGATGCGAGTTGCGGTACTGGTAGCTTTATTTGGGAGAACCAGGTTTTTCGAGGAATCCTCGGCTGTATTGCGGTATAATGTCTTCCTTTAGAGTGTCGTGAGATCTCCCACATATGTAACATTCTTGACGAACCTTTCTTTTCACGCCGGCAACAAAATCTATATCTGGAAGACAGTTGTAGTAAGTTTGGCCATCAGTTCAAAAATGGTTCTGAGCACTATGGGACTTAACATCTGTGGTCATCAGTCCCCTAGAACTTAGAACTACTTAAACCTAACTAACCTAAGGACATCACACACATCCATGCCCGAGGGAGGATTCGAACCTGCGACCGTAGCAGTCCCGCGGTTCCGGACTGCGCGCCTCGAACAGCTAGACCACCGCGGCCGGCTGGCCATCAGTCACACTTCGCTATGCCAGGTGGTCCGCTATCTCGTTAAGATACCAGAGTGTCCCCTGATCCATAATAACTGGACACGTTTTTGTTGAATTTCACACTTAGAGTAAGTTAATTACATCGATACATGACGGTTAGTATTGGAGCGCCATTGCTGCTACGGTCGCAGGTTCGAATCCTGCCTCGGGCATGGGAGTGTGTGATGTCCTTAGGTTAGTTAGGTTTAAGTAGTTCTAAGTTCTAGGGGACTTATGACCTAAGATGTTGAGTCCCATAGTGCTCAGAGCCATTTGAACCATTTGAAGCCATTGCTGCTTTTCCTGGTTTTCCAGTGCGGTTCTCTCATCCGTGACAATTAGGATGTCGTTGAACTGATTTGCTGAATGTTGAAGGGCTTCCTTAATTGCAAGGATTTCGGTAGCTTCAATATAGCCCAAGATAGTGCATCTCCGCACAAGTAATCAAAGCTGGTACACTCCCTTGTTTTGGAGCCGTCAGTGAATGTGTGATACTACATAAGAATGCTGGCGATTAGATCTACATCTACATCCATCACTCCGCAAGCCACCCAACGGTGTGTGGCGGAGGGCACCTTACGTGCCACTGTCATTACCTCCCTTTCCTGTTCCAGTCGCGTATGGTTCGCGGGAAGAACGACTGTCTGAAAGCCTCCGTGCGCGCTCGAATCTCTCTAATTTTACATTCGTGATCTCCTCGGGAGGTATAAGTAGGGGGAAGCAATATATTCGATACCTCATCCAGAAACGTACCCTCTCGAAACCTGGCGAGCAAGCTACACCGCGATGCAGACCGCCTCTCTTGCAGAGTCTGCCACTTGAGTTTGCTAAACATCTCCGTAACGCTATCACGGTTACCAAATAACCCTGTGACGAAACGCGCCGCTCTTCATCGGATCTTCTCTATCTCCTCCGTCAAACCGATCTGGTACGGATCCCACACTGATGAGCGATACTCAAGTATAGGACGAAGGGGTGTTTTGTAAGCCACCTCCTTTGTTGATGGACTACATTTTCTAAGGACTCTCCCAATGAATCTCAACCTGGTACCCGCCTTACCAACAATTAATTTTATATGATCATTCCACTTCAAATCGTTCCGCACGCATACTCCCATATATTTTACAGAAGTAACTGCTACCAGTGTTTGTTCCGCTATCATATAATCATACAATAAAGGATCCTTCTTTCTATGTATTCGCAATACATTACATTTGTCTATGTTAAGGGTCAGTTGCCACTCCCTGCACCAAGTGCCTATCCGCTGCAGATCTTCCTGCATTTCGCTACAATTTTCTAATGCTGCAACTTCTCTGTATACTACAGCATCATCCGCGAAAAGCCGCATGGAACTTCCGACATTATCTACCAGATGATTTATATACACTCCTGGAAATGGAAAAAAGAACACATTGACACCGGTGTGTCAGACCCACCATACTTGCTCCGGACACTGCGAGAGGGCTGTACAAGCAATGATCACACGCACGGCACAGCGGACACACCAGGAACCGCGGTGTTGGCCGTCGAATGGCGCTAGCTGCGCAGCATTTGTGCACCGCCGCCGTCAGTGTCAGCCAGTTTGCCGTGGCATACGGAGCTCCATCGCAGTCTTTAACATTGGTAGCATGCCACGACAGCGTGGACGTGAACCGTATGTGCAGTTGACGGACTTTGAGCGAGGGCGTATAGTGGGCATGCGGGAGGCCGGGTGGACGTACCGCCGAATTGCTCAACACGTGGGGCGTGAGGTCTCCACAGTACATCGATGTTGTCGCCAGTGGTCGGCGGAAGGTGCACGTGCCCGTCGACCTGGGACCGGACCGCAGCGACGCACGGATGCACGCCAAGACCGTAGGATCCTACGCAGTGCCGTAGGGGACCGCACCGCCACTTCCCAGCAAATTAGGGACACTGTTGCTCCTGGGGTATCGGCGAGGACCATTCGCAACCGTCTCCATGAAGCTGGGCTACGGTCCCGCACACCGTTAGGCCGTCTTCCGCTCACGCCCCAACATCGTGCAGCCCGCCTCCAGTGGTGTCGCGACAGGCGTGAATGGAGGGACGAATGGAGACGTGTCGTCTTCAGCGATGAGAGTCGCTTCTGCCTTGGTGCCAATGATGGTCGTATGCGTGTTTGGCGCCGTGCAGGTGAGTGCCACAATCAGGACTGCATACGACCGAGGCACACAGGGCCAACACCCGGCATCATGGTGTGGGGAGCGATCTCCTACACTGGCCGTACACCACTGGTGATCGTCGAGGGGACACTGAATAGTGCACGGTACATCCAAACCGTCATCGAACCCATCGTTCTACCATTCCTAGACCGGCAAGGGAACTTGCTGTTCCAACAGGACAATGCACGTCCGCATGTATCCCGTGCCACCCAACGTGCTCTAGAAGGTGTAAGTCAACTACCCTGGCCAGCAAGATCTCCGGATCTGTCCCCCATTGAGCATGTTTGGGACTGGATGAAGCGTCGTCTCACGCGGTCTGCACGTTCAGCACGAACGCTGGTCCAACTGAGGCGCCAGGTGGAAATGGCATGGCAAGCCGTTCCACAGGACTACATCCAGCATCTCTACGATCGTCTCCATGGGAGAATAGCAGCCTGCATTGCTGCGAAAGGTGGATATACACTGTACTAGTGCCGACATTGTGCATGCTCTGTTGCCTGTGTCTATGTGCCTGTGGTTCTGTCAGTGTGATCATGTGATGTATCTGACCCCAGGAATGTGTCAATAAAGTTTCCCCTTCCTGGGACAATGAATTCACGGTGTTCTTATTTCAATTTCCAGGAGTGTATATTGTGAAAAGCAATGGTCCCATAACACTCCCCTGTGGCACGCCAGACGTTACTTTAACGTCTGTAGACGTCTCTCCATTGATAACAACATGCTGTGTTCTGTTTGCTAAAAACTCTTCAATCCAGCCACACAGCTGGTCTGATATTCCGTAGGCTCTTACTTTGTTTATCAGGCGACAGTGCGGAACTGTATCGAACGCCTTCCGGAAGTGAAGGAAAATAGCATCTACCTGGGAGCCTGTATCTAATATTTTCTGGGTCTCATGAACAAATGAGTAGATCGCTTAACTAATGAGGAGGTATTGAAATGAACTGGGGGGGGGGAGGGGGAAATTCGTGGCACATCATGCATCATGACTAAAAGAAGGTTAGCTGGGTGATATGGGGGGATGGGACCAAACTGCGACGTCATCGGTCCCATCAGATTAGCAAAGGATTGGGAATGAAGTCGGCCATGCCCTTTTAAAGGAACCATCCTGGTATTTGCCTGAAGCGATTTAGGGAAATCATGCAAAACCTAAATCAGGATGGCCGAACGCGCGTTTGAACCGTCGTCCTACCGAATGCGAGTCGAGTGTGGTAATCACTGCGCCACATCGCTCGGTGCCTAAAAGAAGGGATTAGTTGATAGGACACATACTGAGACAACAAGGAATCATTAATTTAGTATTGGAAGGAAGTTTTGAGGGTAAAAGGTTGGAGAGGGAGACAAAGAGATGAGCACAGTAAGTAGGTCATTTGGATGTGGATTACAGTAGTCATTCGGAGATGAAGAGGCTTGTACAAGACAGAGTAGTGTGGAGAACAACTACAGACATCATGTCACATATGCCTGTTGTAACGGACGAAAATATACTCGTCGATACAGGAGTGAGTTCTTTATTTTTCTCTGCGTGGAGCTCGAATAGATACTACAGCACTTTATTGTAACACAGACAAGATGAAGTACTTAGGTTTGGTATAATCAATTTCCACACGAATACAACCGAACATTAACATATCACTTTGACACTTGTAACCTCCCTCTTACTAATCGGCCTATCCTGCTTGCCATATAAAATATGACCGTGGATTGCGTCTATGCCTAATGGATTTTTTCTAATTGTATAAAGCTATCTTTCCCGAAGAAGTGATACTTATCAGTAGGAGGAAAGTGTACAATCGACCCTTCTGATGGAAAGTCTACTAAAAATAAAAGTAACTAAACCGAACAGGGCTATAATTTGAAAAATGAAAGCTATTTTGTGGATTCACTCACGAACAACACTGGACAGAAAGGGGTACCACTGATCATGAATCCAAAAGTTACACTAATGAACGAAAAGGAAGTAATTAACGGTTGCCAGACCACTAGGGCAATTTACATCCAAAATCCTGTACAAGACGATGGGAAAGAAAAACATGTGTTATTAAACACTGACGTGGCAACTAAGGTTGCCACGGTTTTTTTTTTTTTTTTTTTTGGCACTTAAGTGAGTATGTAATGATAAATAAAACTGAGAAGTCTCTCTTACGTTATGTTTGGCATTAAATTTTGAAAAAGACAATCGAGTAATGATTTGAAAATATGCAGTTAAAGTGTATGTTAGTACTGAACTTCATTACGTGAACAATGACTTTCAGTGACCTCAGCATAAAGTCATCAAAGAAATTTAGAAAAAAAGCAAGCACTTTTTACTTTGCCGTTACTTATTTTGCAGATTAGATTTCATATTATTGTCTGAACAACTAGCCTTTTTTACTGACTTGACCAGAATTAAATACTAGAATACCTTCTAAACCAAACAGCCACGTGCTCCAAGCTGTTGTTGTGGTCTTCAGTCCTGAGACTGGTTTGATGCAGCTCTCCATTCTACTCTATCCTCTGCAAGCTTCTTCATCTCCCAGTACCTACTGCAACCTACATCCTTCTGAATCTGCTTAGTGTATTCATCTCTTGGTCTCCCCCTACGATTTTTACCCTCCACGCTGCCTCCAATACTAAACTGGTGATCCCTTGATGCCTCAGAACATGTCCTACCAACCGATCCCTTCTTCTGGTCAAGTTGTGCCACAAACTTCTCTTCTCCCCAATCCTATTCAATACTTCCTCATTAGTTATGTGATCTACCCATCTAATCTTCAGCATTCTTCTGTTGCACCACATTTGGAAAGCTTCTATTCTCTTCTTGTCCAAACTATTTACCGTCCATGTTTCACTTCCATACATGGCTACACTCCATACAAATACTTTCAGAAATGACTTCTTGACACTTAAATCTATACTCGATGTTAACAAATTTCTCTTCTTCAGAAACGCTTTCCTTGCCATTGCCAGTCTACATTTTATATCCTCTCTATTTCGACCATCATCAGTTATTTTGCTCCCCAAGTAGCAAAACTCCTTTACTACTTTAAGTGTCTCATTTCCTAATCTAATCCCCTCAGCATCACCCGACTTAATTCGACTACATTCCATTATCCTCGTTTTGTTTTTGTTGATCTTCATCTTATATCCTCCCTTCAAGACACCATCCATTCCGTTCAACTGCTCTTCCAAGTCCTTTGCTGTCTCTGACAGAATTACAATGTCATCGGCGAACCTCAATGTTTTTATTTCTTCTCCATGGATTTTAATACCTACTCCGAATTTTTCTTTTGTTTCCTTTACTGCTTGCTCCAAGCTATATGTAAAATAAATAAAACTTCCGCACTCTTAATTTGTTCATTTCTTTAGTTTTGGATTTTTCTCCAGTGATTAATTCTCAAACCTGAAAAATGAAATTGCTTTACTTTAGTCATATACTGTACAACAGTTAATTGAAAGTAGACTGAGGCTAAAACTCTTAAAAGAGAAATTATTCATTAATAAACTTGCTGTAGCTATTCACTTTGTTTCTTACGACACTCAGTTAGCATATTAGGAGAAAAAAAAAAAAGAACAAGGATCCTGCTTGGTAACAATGTCTGGGGGCAATGAGGACACAATCGCCCAGAGCTTAACTGGTTGTTATTTAAATAAATCTTATCAATCAAATCACGTTCGGTTGTGCTGCTGAGTTAGCCGTTAATACTTTCTACCAACGAACAGTCTTACTTCAGTGCTGTGCATACGACGAAACTCGGAGCCGACGACGAAACTGTGTTGCTGGAACTGCTGCTGTTGTTGAAGACGGTAGCATCTTGTGGAGCCACGGCTAATTATAGGAACGGGCAATCGTAATTAATACAGCCTCTTCCGCCCGCCCACTGTCCGTACTCCTGCTCTAGACATCTGATCGGCGCGAGTACATGATGCCGCCGAAAATGGTACACTCCACTGTGAGAGCGATCACACCACACTTCCGCACACTACAAGCGCTGGAACCCGACTCTCCTCTCTCCACTCGCTCTGCGCAACAACTCCCTACCCAAAGATTTTACAACGCCCAAGCACTGCTATTATTGTTGCTAGTCGATGCGAATAACAATTCCTTCGGCTTTTTCTCAGAGCTTATAATTTTCACATTAAAACACAGATAAATATAATGAAACGTCAACAGACTTCTAACTAAATGTACACATACAGTGAAGCAATGTCCTTACTTATTAAAAAAAACATTTAAATTACAAATATTTACATACAATTCAGAAAAAAGTTATATATGGATAGCAGGTGCCATGCATCCTGCATTTTCGGTGTTACACACTGACAAGATACATGTCTCTTCACTCAAAGTACGAGGGCAGTTCAATAAGTAATGCAACACATTTTTTTTTCTCGGCTAATTTTGGTTGAAAAAACCGGAAATTTCTTGTGGAATATTTTCAAACATTCCCGCTTCGTCTCGTATAGTTTCATTGACTTCCGACAGGTGGCAGCCCTGTACGGAGCTGTTAAAATGGCGTCTGTAACGGATGTGCGTTGCAAACAACGGGCAGTGATCGAGTTTCTTTTGGCGGAAAACCAGGGCATCTCAGATATTCATAGGCGTTTGCAGAATGTCTACGGTGATCTGGCAGTGGACAAAAGCACGGTGAGTCGTTGGGCAAAGCGTGTGTCATCATCGCCGCAAGGTCAAGCAAGACTGTCTGATCTCCCGCGTGCGACCCGTTCGAGATGATCGACGGATCACCATCAAACAACTCAGTGCTCAACTTGACATCTCTGTTGGTAGTGCTGTCACAATTGTTCACCAGTTGGGATATTCAAAGGTTTGTTCCCGCTGGGTCCCTCGTTGTCTAACCGAACACCATAAAGAGCAAAGGAGAACCATCTGTGCGGAATTGCTTGCTCGTCATGTGGCTGAGGGTGACAATTTCTTGTCAAAGATTGTTACAGGCGATGAAACATGGGTTCATCACTTCGAACCTGAAACAAAACGGCAATCAATGGAGTGGCGCCACACCCACTCCCCTACCAAGAAAAAGTTTAAAGCCATACCCTCAGCCGGTAAAGTCACGGTTACAGTCTTCTGGGATGCTGAAGGGGTTATTCTGTTCGATGTCCTTCCCCATGGTCAAACGATCAACTCTGAAGTGTATTGTGCTACTCTTCAGAAATTGAAGAAACGACTTCAGCGTGTTCGTAGGCACAAAAATCAGAACGAACTTCTCCTTCTTCATGACAACGCAAGACCTCACACAAGTCTTCGCACCCGAGAGGAGCTCACAAAACTTCAGTGGACTGTTCTTCCTCATGCACCCTACAGCCCCGATCTCGCACCGTCGGATTTCCATATGTTTGGCCCAATGAAGGACGCAATCCGTGGGAGGCACTACGCGGATGATGAAGAAGTTATTGATGCAGTACGACGTTGGCTCCGACATCGACCAGTGGAATGGTACCGTGCAGGAATACAGGCCCTCATTTCAAGGTGGCGTAAGGCCGTAGCATTCAATGGAGATTACGTTGAAAAATAGTGTTGTGTAGCTAAAAGATTGGGGAATAACCTGGTGTATTTCATGCTGAATAAAACAACCCCTGTTTCAGAAAAAAAATGTGTTGCATTACTTATTGAACTGCCCTCGTATAACTGACGATAAGTTTTATGTAGCGTCCGGAATAATTCGCTGTTGGCGCTGCCGGCCTAATAGAAAGACGATGCTGTCGTCTTCGACGATGGCCGCGGACTGGGCTCAGCGTTACTGTGCACGACCCACAGAGTATGTATATTTATGGAGTGAGCATAGTCTCGTGTGCCTGTTCTCAACATCAAATCGGACTAGTTGCGTGATTCTGGGACGAAGCTGCTTGACAACAATTTGCGGTAATAGCGAAACTTGAATATGACACGTACCCGACTTGTTTTATATACGTTTCTGCGCGTCTGAGTTTTAGTAACAGTTACGGTACAGTATTGTCGTTGCAACGGGTATAAAGAGAAATATGTGAAAGGAGGACCAATTACTTTTCGTAGGTAGATACGACAAATGTATAATTCTAATGGTATGAGCCACTTTGTATGTTGACAAATATCGAGACATGGTATTATAAAGTCCTGTATTGTACAGATAATTTCTACGATTTTATGGCCATGTGTTTACGAGAAAATGCTAAATAAATTTGCTAGTGTGTTTTAGTAAACTGCCAGGCAGTGTATATATATGTGTATACATGTGTTATGTTCACAAGCAGATAAAAATTTTACGTGATGGTCTGGTTAATTTCCTCCAGTTTGTGCAGGTTCTCAAGTCCATGTGGGCAAATACGTATTTCTGCGTGAGACAGTTTCCTATACAGTGTCATTCTAACGTAATTAATTAGAGCAGATTCGACAATATGAGTTAGTGCAATAGAAACCTTAAAGAAATATTGTTAGCTGTCACTTCTTTTATTACTCCAAAATTCGAGTGTTGATCTCGTATTTTTTGTGCATAGTGTGCGGTTTTACTTTGCTGATGTTTTTGTGCATAGTGTATGGTTTTACTTTGCTGATGGATGGCGAAAAAACGTTATAGATGTTTTACTTGTCTGTAAAAAGCAGAAGGCTGAAAAAGAAAAAATGAAAATAATAATGGAGAGAATGTGGTGCAAAACGCTTACTGCATTTACTGCAACAATTTCATAGCTCCAAATATGTTGTTTTTTCGAGACACTTCGGTTTAGTCTACAGTGTCATTGCAACGTTATTAATTACAATAGAGATTCGACAAAATGAGAAAATGCAATAGAACGTGTAAAAATATATTGTCGGCTGTCACTTCTTACTCTATTACCGGCAAAACGTAAATAAAGTGGAATCTGAGCTATGGCAATGTAGCGAAAAAGCACAATACCGTTCCTCTTCGCATCTTTAAGAGCCAACTTCATTCCTTGGTATCAAATTGCTGAGATGTGTGCGAAACGCGTGTACGAATTTTCGTGGTACTTCTGAAAGTGATCTATCTGTAGTAGCGAAGTAATAATCAAAATACACTAAGCGCTATACGGGCTATATAGCGCCGCCCCAAAAACACTTGACTTAAGCTGCAGGAGATGTTGCGGACAGAATTCTTGTTCTGGACATCCGAATACTCACTCCATAGACACTTGCACTCTATGGACGACACCACAATACCCGTTACATTAGTATCTTTGTTTGTTATCGATAATGCCTACATTGCCATTTTTCGGTGGCTGATCGAACGAATGAGCTGCAACTCCTATTTACAGGTACATTTATTTTGACGTGTGCGACTTCTCAGTCGCACTGAACATTATGCATTGCCATACAAGAGCCAATTCCACTTGGCAGGTGGATTGTGTAGTGCAGCTGAAAAGATAGATACACGACACCTGCGGATGAATTACACAGTACGGAATTAGTGAAATGTTTTTATTATATGTATGCCTTTTACTGGACTACCCTCTTTCAAATTCTAAAGGTGGCAGGGGTAAAATACAGGGAGCGAAAGGCTATTTACAATTTGGACAGAAACCAGATAGCAGTTATAGGAGTCGAGGGGCATGAGAGGGAAGCACTGGTTGGGAAGGGAGTGAGACAGGGTTGTAGCCTCTCCCCGATGGTATTCAATCTGTATATTGAGCAAGCAGTAGAGGAAACAAAAGAAAAGTTCGGAGTAGGTATTAAAATCCATGGAGAAGAAATAAAAACTTTGAGATTCGCCGATGACATTGTAATTCTGTCAGAGACAGCAAAGGACTTGGAAGAGCAGTTGAACGGAATGGACAGTGTCTTGAAAGGAGGGTATAAGATGAACATCAACAAAAGCAAAACGAGGATAATGGAATGTAGTCGAACTAAGTCGGGTGATGCAGAGGGAATTAGATTAGGAAATGAGAACTTAAAGTAGTAAAGGAGTTTTGCAATTTGGGGAGCAAAATAACTGATGATGGTCGAAGTAGAGAGGATATAAAATGTAGACTGGCAATGGCAAGGAAAGCGTTTCTGCAGAAGAGAAATTTGCTAACATCGAGTATAGATTTAAGTGTCAGGAAGTCGTTTCTGAAAATGTTTTATGGAGTGTAGCCATGCATGGAAGTGAAACATGGACGATAAATAGTTTGGACAAGAAGAGAATAGAAGCTTTTGAAATGTGGTGCTACACAAGAATTCTGAAGATTAGTAGGGTAGATCACATAAATAATGAGGAAGTATTGAATAGGATTGGGGAGAAGAGAAGTTTGTGGCACAACCTGACTAGAAGAAGGTATCGGTTGGGAGGACATGTTCTGAGGCATCAAGGGATCACCAATTTAGTATTGGAAGGCAGCGTGGAGGGTAAAAATCGTAGAGGGAGACCAAGAGATGAATACACTAAGCAGATTCAGAAGGATGTAGTCTGCAGTAGGTACTGGGAGATGAAGAAGTTTGCACAGGATAGAGTAGCATGGAGAGCTGCATCAAACCAGTCTCAGGACTGAAGACCACAACAACAACATGTCTGCTGTGGACCAGATGAGGACTGTGGAGGTACTGTACGGTACAGACGTTAGTGAGTGGCATTTCCTTCCGTTAAAATCCCGCCTGGGTAACGTCTCTGCTTCTCAGGCGCCACGGATTCTAGATGCCTTCGTCGCTGCGCACCGAAGTAAAGGAGGCCTGAGAGTAGCCGCGTGGGGTAGGAGTGGTAGGGGTGATGGGAACCTGTGGTGGGGAGGTGACGGTGAGGAGGGGAAAGAGAAATGAGAGGGGGGAGGTGGTGAGCTCTGCGGGCAGAACGCCCTCCTCTGCGCCAGCACAGTAGAGATGGGCAAACTGAAACACGTAACTGTTTCGAAACAAATGAAACAGTACAGTGTAATGTTTCGATACGCTGTTTCGAAACAGTGAAACAGTTTGTGTTTTGTAATCTAATAAACCTACACATTTTATCATCTTGAATGTCTAGTCTATAAGTATGTCCATATAAACACAAATGAGGTGCGAGAGCGCTAATCATATCGCAGAAAGCATGAAACTATCACTTAGGCGTCTTGGCAGTTTCGTATTTCCTGCAGCAAATGCGCTGCTTTCGTGTCGTGTGACTTCCATACTTTTCAGTTGGCTGAGGACAGCCATAGCTGAAGACAAGAACTACCACAAACGGAACTGGAAGTGGGAGCAAACTGCAGAAACAACGGATATGCTGCTGGGATTCCCATATTCTGTTAGTATGGGTAATATACCCATCCTATTAATTTCCATTCACACAAAGGGAATCATTGTGGATAATAGGCACAGTGACTATAGACTCACAAATAACGCCAAATAATTCGAATAAATAACAAAGTATAACAGAAAATTTTTTTGTCTTTCAAGGGTTTTCGAACCGTTACTATAAATTCACCATGCTTCCCAGCCTTTCCTGTTCACTATTACACTATCAGTGATACGTCAAACAGATTGCTTGCAATTATACCTACATCAAATTTATGTATATGTCTAATAACTGTCACTCTACGCCTTTTTTTTATTCAAAATGTTGTAGGCTTATTTGCGTTTCTTAATGTGATTACTGTACATGAACAGAGAAGCGTATGTTATAAAAAAGTGTAATTTAACTGAAAGATTTTCACATATTTATTATTTTGAATGTGAATAGTATGCGTTGTTTTATTGTTTGGTTAGTGTTTATAAAGCAGATGTTACGCCATTTCGTAATACGACAGTCAGCTAGAAACGAAGCTTTATTTTCGGATATCTTCAGCTTCACGCTATTGCTTGTCAAAAAGATTTCGACACTCTTGAAAGTGTTTCACGAAGTGTTATGTTGTGTTTCAGAACCTGTGCCAAGCCCGAATCTCGTCCGACACAGAGCGGAATGAAACATCACTGTTTCGATACAAGCACAGGTGGACTGAAACAGCCTTATTTTGAAACAACGATACAGTTTCTGTGTCTGGCTCGAGATCGAATCTGGTCCGGTTATCCGAGACAGGGACGGAATGAAACACCACTGTTTCGAAACAGTGAACCACAGCCGTTCCGAAACACTGAAACAGTTCCACGTATCGATACACTGTATCGAAACATAGAAACAGTGGCCAAGTCTACAGCACAGTCATGTTCCAGTTTGCGGTGGATACGGTCAGAGGCTGCGCGCGGGAATTTCTGCTACACCGCGAGTCAGCTATCTCCCTGTACCATTACCCGAGATGGATGCATCTCACTTTGTCCCCTTAGCATGGTCTTAGTGGAGACAGGTTGCCTTCTTCTTACGTGTGGACGATGTGTAACATTTGTACGATTGACAGCGATGAGTGTTTGTATCACGAAGCACTCATTATTGAAGTCTAGAAAGAAAGCGACAGAGAAGCATGCCCGTATCGGATAGTATGAATGGAGATCCCGAGTTTTACGTTCCCATTGAAACAGTGTTTCATGCGTTCATCGCGCCAGAAACTGCGGACACAGTGGGTTATCTCCCCCCGAAAACTGTTCGCTATTTGCATTCCAAATACTGCTGACAAAACTCGTACCAGTCAAAAGCGGCCACCGTTACTGAGACAGACTGCAGTTCCTGTTCTCTCTGAGCATTTATAACGTTGTCATGGAATCACATTCGCTTCTTCACAAACGTCTTTTTTTCCTATTTCAGATATGTTCCGCCACTACCTACCTATCCTCTTGGAGTGACTTTCTACTGTGGATCACATATTGTGTTAACTGAACATTATTATCGCCTCCCGAGATATGAAACTGAACGTGATCGAAGTAAAGAAGCTCATTTGTGTCGCTCTCACAAACAAAGGGACTCTTCGTATCGTTACGAATAAAAATGCGATCTTCACTCATACTTTTTGTGGTGTCACCGCCAGACACCACACTTGCTAGGTGGTAGCTTAAATCGGCCGCGGTCCATTAGTACATGTCGGACCCGCGTGTCGCCACTGTCAGGATCGCAGACCGAGCGCCACCACAAGGCAGGTCTCGAGAGACTTACTAGCACTCGCCCCAGTTGTACGGACGACATTGCTAGCGACTACACGTACGAAGCCTTTCTCTCATTTGCCGAGAGACAGTTAGAATAGCCTTCAGCTAAGTTAATGGCTACGACCTAGCAAGGCGCCATTTGTACCATTGCATGTATCTCAAGATAGTCTCACTTGTATCATCAAGAATGCTGTATACCAAAGGACGATATAAAAGTTAAGTGTTCTAGTAGCTACGTTCTTTTCTTTATTGCATTCATTACGAATCCTGTTCCAGACTTCGCGCCAGTCGGCGTGTGTGTACGTGTGCCCTTTCGGCTACCCGTCTCTGTGGACTGGCTGCCTTGTCAGTCCACTACACTTTTTTATTTCCAGACGAATAAATCAATATTAAAGCAAATACTGGTACGCACATATATAAGCTGTAACATAAACATGTATCCAGATTTTCAGGGTGCATTGCTGACACGCAGACAACGAAAATAGGACCGGGAAAGCTATATTTCATTGTTGGAATCATTTTCTACAAATCTTTGTTGTACATTGATCCTAGGAATCACAGTGGAACAGATCATAGCAGCATACCACACTCTTTCTTAAGTGGAATGTTCAAAACGCACTCTTGCCTCCAGATTCATATTGTGAAATCGCAGGCTACATGTTCCGGTTCAGTCAGCTAAAATGTATCCCGCCTCACACACATAACGTAGCGTTTATCTGTATAGCTACAATGTGTAGACAAACGCAACTATGCAGACGATCGGTGAAGAATCAATATTCCATTCTTTCCAACTATCCTGCATGTACAGGCATCCTGTCCGAAGCAAGTGTGCGAGTTATATATTCATGTTAGAAACCTAAGCATTTCTGCTCCCTTATGCACTAATGTCAGGACGTGAGAAGAAAAGAGAGTTCCGTACTGTTTGCGTTGTGTCAATTTCAAGCACAGCTAGTACTGTCCATAGTTTCTGAATAGTGTTCCGTTTCTGTACAAGGCAAATCGTAAAGGAAACAACACCAGACGAATTAATTGAACTTTATAAATCGGAAGCTTTTATCGCAAGTAAAAAGCAAAGAGTACCATGGTCGAGGAAAACGAATAACTCTTGCACAAAATTGGTGGAAAAAAGCACATAACAAGCAACTACGGCCAACGCGTATTCGTCAGTCGAAGCGTTGATCACATCTACAGATGTAAACTTCACGGGTAGCGTGTATATGCGAGCCCCATCAGTAGAAGTAAACATCTACAAATTTTCGGGGCCTTTAGGTTTCTGTAAAACACTTCACGTGATTTTCGCCCTGATTCACCCAGCATGGCCACCGTTAATTTGGTTCCTTGCATTCTTCATGGCATGCTTATGTTTGTTGCTAATGATTACAACATCGATGACACGTTAAGTTCTTATATTTTAACCCTCCTGATATTTTATGATGGCTGTGTGTATTCTCTTACACATGTATTTTTGTCTTCACTGGTCTGTTTCAAGCGTCATTCTACGCATTTGACAGGTACGTGACTAGTCATTGGACAATGTTTAAGGGTAGGCCCTTGATGTGAACCAGCATTTGAAGTAAACCAAGCACAGAAACTTCATTCTACTCGACCCACAGTGGCAAGTCAAATGGCATTAAAATCATTGCCTAATACTTTATAGAGAAAAACAATCTGCTTTTCACAGTTGTGAGCCTTTTACTACATTTCATAACATAATTTATAGAACAAGGAATAATAACTACGCTGCTGCATAGCTTGTCAAGACAAAAATTCAAGTTCCAAATACCAGCACTTAGTTTTAATCTGTAAGTTTCTCTTATGTGTGTACCAGCGACATGTATATTTTTGTGATTAGGGGATGGAAATGGGGGGGGGGGGAAGCTAAATAAAATATTTCATTCACCCACAGATGTAATGTACAAAATGCTGAAATCTTAAGAAATCAATTGATACAGCTTGATAGTTAGGAATTACGCATGTTGTTTTATATTGTGCAATTTACGTCAATAACACAAATATCTGTTGTATTCGACATATTTATTCAAATAAAGTACTAAAAAGATCAAATGGTATAGACGACACCCAAAATTGTCATTCAACCCTATCATTAAATGTTAGATGTTACATAAAAATTACATTTGAAATTAATTAAAAATTTGTACCAAAGTTCTTTGGCGATGTGGAAGCTACAACTAAACTGTAAAACCAAGATGTTATCTAATGTTTTAGAACATTGTGATAGGAAATGATAACACATCTAGTACATACATTTCTGCATTTTCCCATCACGTATCGGTGGAAAAATTCCTCAGAAATTGAAAAACAAACCGCATTTTAACAAGTTTGTTTGTGTAGGTGTCATCCGCAGAAAATAAATAAATACTCGTCCTATAAATTTAATTTTGGGATAAAATGATGATGTGTGAGGCGAATTGTCATGTAGCCTCCACTGAGTGGTAGCATAAGTTCGCATTATCAGCAGCAGATGAGAAAAATCTTGTACTGAAAGATAATGTTAATATCCTAGCATGAGGTCACTAAAATGTTTCAGTGACTTTGAAAAGCAGATGAAAGCATAACAACCATCGTTTATTATATGTACGAGTGTGTATTACTAGTGTTCAGAACGCTATTTCATCGAAGTGTCAGCTAGTTTCCACTGTGTGACAGCATTACCAGCAGAAATGACAAACTTTTTGTATAACAAGACAATGATAATGCCATAATATGGGGTCACTGTAAGTCTGGCTGACTGTGAAAGTGGTTTTAGCTTAACTAAGACGAGTTTCCAACAAATTCAGATTTGAGAATAATATTATTTACTTACATACAACGCTCAAACTGCTCTCGTCAATAAGTGCACTTTAAGCGGTAAGTTAGGTCCGCAGTACTGGTAATGTATATTTTGTTATGTTATAGAAGCAATATTTTTATGTGTGCATGGTAAAGGACCAAATGAGTGTTAGTGACTGGCCTGTAAGTTATGCCAGTAACACCAATAAGTGAGCTGTAAGCTGTAGACAATTTAGATGTGGAAATATTCACTTGGGGGGGGGGGGGGGGGCATCGTCCATTATACCTTACAAAATGTGGTACAGATATCGAAATGAAATTGTCAATAAGCACTGCTTATTAAGTAAGTTTTTTGAGTTGTGCGCCGGCCGGTGTGGCCGAGCTGTTCTAGGCGCTACAGTCCGGAACCGCGCGACCGCTATGGTCGCAGGTTCGAATCCTGCCTCGGGCACAGGTGTGTGTGATGTCCTTAGGTTAGTTAGGTTTAAGTAGTTCTAAGTTCTAGGGGACTGATGACCTCAGAAGTTAAGTCCCATAGTGCTCAGAGCCATTTGAACCATTTCTTTGAGTTGTGCCAATATGTAAGCCATGAGAAATTTTTTGAATATTACGTGTTTTGTTTAAATATTACACGTTTTTTTAAATATTAGAGCACAATTAAATTATGACACAAGTGCCACGTATGTTCTGTATTCGAAATGTTTCGTATATTGAGAAATAATACAATTTTATTTTAGTGCAAAGTTCTAATTATAATTCACATTCAGAGATCTGTAATCGTACTTACATATTACTAAAAGTCACTTGCATGTGTTTTGTACTTGAAATCTGTACATATCATAATTAATCATTTTATTTTACAGCAAAGACTGTGTTTTAGAGGTATCAAACTTTCCTATCTATGTGACGAACCTTGTCAACCATTGTCTTTGGTCATCTTTACACTTCGCATTCAGAGCATTACAAACTATTTTACGTATTACGTATTACGAAAATTTGTAGTTTAAGTGACACAATGCAACAAACATGCCTTCTTTTTTCCTTTGTCTGTGATATGTGTTTACATATCGTATTTGGAGCATTACAGTTCGATTTTTATATTATCTAATGTTTGACTATAGAAAGAAAGTGTGGAAATGTTCTTAGAGAGCCTTGGTGTAATAGTTCCGATCGGTAAATGTTGCAGCCTTCTTCAAAAGTTCGTTTTTGTTCATACTCTCATGTAGCTCTCAAATAAAGCGTCTACTGCCTGCTTAGCATGCTACATGTGTTTTGTACAGCTATACAGCAACTTAGACGTGGAATTATCATTGCAGGAATAAATTTGAGAGTTCATAGTCATCCTTTTTGGCGTACATCAACTGTATTCTCGAAGCAGCTGAGAGTAGATCAGACTGCCTATTTGCTTGTATCAACTATCACTGCTGGCCTATTATATTATCTTATCCAATAAATGTTTTGTACAGTTATAGGATTTGTCAGATATGTTTCCGTGCATAGTTTCAGTTGGGCCTAAAAATGAAATGCCAACTCCTTACTTAGCATGTTATTGTTTAGGCACAGGTATTTTGTAAGAATTTAGACATGGAAATACAATGGGAATACTTAATTTGAGAATCCAAGTGTATGTTTTAGGAATCAGTTTTGTTGCTGACGACGAAATTTACTTATTTTAAGTGTGTAAGTACTACAAGTTTCAACTTTCGCGTAATATTGTTTTTTATAATGACTTTTGAACACGACGCAAAAACTCATATTGTTTGAGTGTTTTGGTAGCTCTGGTAGCTCTGGGGCTACAATGTAATCGCTGTTGCATTTTAATGGCCTGTAAATTACTGGGCTGTGGTTGGCTGTTTCATTTTAATGGCTGTCATCGTTCAAAGAATGAGATGTCGCTCTTTGGATTACGGTGAGGTTTGGCTTGTCACATGATGATAATGATGATGATGATGTCATAGATAAGTGGAGGAGGCTTGGTTAAATGATTCCACTTGGTGATGTTTCGCCTTAATAAGTGAGCTGGCGTCGGCATAACCTTACTACTGTCAAAATATCTTACTTGAACCATGCTCGAGTTATTACGCCGTTATGTGGAGAACAGTTTTTAGGTGTGTTCTGTAACTAGATATGTCTCATACATTCAGCTTTCTGGAAAAATTCTCACTCATTCTTATAAACTTTTGTTTACTTCCTTTGCTTCATATAGTTATCACTGTAGCAGTAGTACGTTTTTCGATGAAAACTACATTTGAGTTTTCTTTCTCAGTCAGGCAGTACATGTTTCTGTGGAAATTACGTTCACAATTTTTTCTAATTTTTTTCGGCTGGAGCAAGCGTTGTCCTGTCTTTTCTTGAGAAACTGGGGGGTACTGTCTCAGATGCCAAAGCTGCGTTACGCATGTCACAGAAACTGCATATGCCAACAATATGACCCGACAACATTGCTGACATAACAGTCTCAGCCACATGTTTGTGAGCATTGTTGGCTACTGATGCACAGCAACGCAAGTCCGAATCAGAGATGTTGACATGGGCCACAGTAGTGCCGCAAAATGGACGAAGGTGACCTTAAGGAAATGAGTGTAGCTCTACTGCTTTTGAACGCCAGGAAACAAGTTAGCGAGTGAATAAGTAAAGTGCTTCTGAAACTTTAACTCATATATCCCTTCCATACTTTCACCACTGTCGAAACATGATTTTGAATATTTCGTAAAATGAACTGATCCGAGAACTGGTAAAACCGATACTAGTAAGAGAGGGTACATATCAGTTGCAATTTTTTGAAGATCATCCTTAGTTTTTGACTACTTGTGATTCACACAGGTGTTTGATATACAACTTTTAAATGTGCAACTCACCAATATGCATACCAAAAGCTGCAACTTTTTGGTATAAGGACTTACAGAATTAATCGTGCTGTGTGTGAAAAGACAATGAAATATTTTAAAGTTGATATTTTGTTAAAGGTTGCCAGCACTTTGAGAGAACTATGACTTTCATAAGTGCAACACATCTGCAACCAGAATTATGGGACTTGGAGGGTAATGCAAACAAAGAACGTAATAAAAAAAGGAACTGTTAGTAAACTGCAGCCCATGAGCACGAAAAACACGCGTGATGATACTTATAAAAAGTTTGGAAATCTTACAACCTGTGTAGAATACAATTACGTATGTCTAACTGCTGCTGATTTTCCTACAACACGACGGTAGCAGCAAAAATTGCAGTCCTTATATACATAAAATTCTGCGTCCCGTAACTCGGGTAGTAGAGGTATCGCTCTAACGAAATTCATTGTTTCCTTATTTGTCCATTTCTCCAATACTGTAGACAGCAGAGTGTCTCTACATACCTAGCTTTCAACATGAAGTGAAATTTCGTTCTTTCACTCCCCATATCATGCGACTAGTGAGAACGAAGCATTCACAGAAAACGACTGAGACCGTCATTGTCCTGACAACGTCAGCAACATCGCGGCAACAGCCTGAGCCGTCAGCAATATTGCCATGTATTGCAGCCACATAGTAGGAGTATTTATGTCAACACTATTGTGGCCACACATTGTCACAAAATGTAAGCCGCGTAAACGCACGTTAAGAAACAAAGTGCATCATAGATATTAACATGGTTATGAAGTTTGCTCCAATGCATGTGTGTGTGTGTGTGTGTGTGTGTGTGTGTGTATGAGGAAGATAGAGAGAGAGAGAGAGAGAGAGAGAGAGAGAGAGAAGGATCATGTGGGGATGGGAGTGGAGGGGGAGGGAATGAGAGAGAGAAGATACACAACTGTCATTTTTCACCTCGAGATTCTTGAATTATAAATGTTTCACTCTGAGAAAACGGCATGCAAAAACACTGACTCTCAATAAAAATTCTTCTCCTACTACACGGCTGTTGCGTCCATAAAGTGAAATCATGGCAAGAGGTTTTATACATACTACTGCACTATGTCCATAAAATTCTCGACAATATTAATTTTTCAATAGTGGGACTTAATATTACGTCTAAAGTTTCTTGACATTCTGATTCCACAATTCGTTTATGAATTTCATTTGCAGACATAAAAGAGATTTCAGACAATCTGGGCCTTCCACCTACAGGTATAAAACTTCCACAATCGCGCGAAACCCAATTTTTTTGTTTTTATTACGGGATTCTCGCACAGGCGGGGAAGTTCGCTATGGTGAATGTACTATTCATGCAACTAGTTATCGCGTTAGAGTTCCCACGATTCGCTACGCTGCTTCACTAATCGGAATTACACACATAAAAAAAAAGTTTTGCATCACCTCAGTTTCGAGAGTTCCGGAAACTGTACAGAAAATTGGAATAGAGATCAACATAAACATTATTTCCGCCCTTCTTATTGCTCATGAAGACCACACATTGCATTTTGTACCACCATACAGCGAGACCTCCAGAGGTGGTGATCCAGATTGCTATACACTCCGGTACCTCTAATACCCAGTGGCATGTCCCCTTGCTTTGATGCATGCCTGTATTCATCGTAACATACTATTCCCAAGTTCCCACTGCTCAACTGCGATCCCTCAGAGTGGTTGGTCGCTCATGTCGTCCATAAACAGCCATTTTCAATCTCTCCCAGGCATGTTCGATAGGGTTCATGTCTCGAGAACGTGCTGGCCACTCTAGTCGAGCGATATCGTTATCCTGAAGGAAGTCATTCACGAGATGTGCATGATGGGGGCGGAAGTTCCATGCGGCTTTTCGCGGATGATGCTGTAGTATACAGAGAAGTTGCAGCATTAGAAAACTGCAGCGAAATGCAGGAAGATCTGCAGCGGATAGGCACTTGGTGCAGGGAGTGGCAACTGACCCTTAACATAGACAAAAGTAATGTATTGCGAATACATAGAAAGAAGGATCCTTTATTGTAAGATTATATGATAGCGGAACAAACTCTGGTAGCAGTTACTTCTGTTAAATATCTGGGAGTATACGTACGGAACGATTTGAAGTGGAATGATCATATAAAATTAATTGTTGGTAAGGCGGGTACCAGGTTGAGATTCATTGGGAGAGTCCTTAGAAAATGTAGTCCATCAACAAAGGAGGTGGCTTACAAAACACTCCTTCGACCTATACTTGAGTATTGCTCATCAGTGTGGGATCCGTACGAGGTCGGATTGACAGAGAAGATAGAGAAGATCCAAAGAAGAGCGGCGCGTTTCGTCACAGGGTTATTTGGTAAGCGTGATAGCATTACAGAGATGTTTAGCAAACTCAAGTGGCAGACTCTGCAAGAGAGGCGCTCTGCATCGCGGTTTAGCTTACTGTCCAGGTTTCGAGAGGTTGCGTTTCTGGATGAGGTATCGAATATATTGCTTCCCCCTACTTATACCTCCCGAGGAGATCACGAATGTAAAATCAGAGAGATTCGCGCGCGCACGGAGGCTTTGCGGCAGTCCTTCTTCCCGCGAACCATACGCGACTGGAACAGGAAAGGGAGGTAATGACAGTGGCACGTAAAGTACCCTCCGCACCACACCGTTGGGTGGCTTGCGGAGTATAAATGTAGATGTCGAAATAGTCGTCCATGAAGACGACTGCCTCAACGATATGCTGCCGATATGGTTGCACTATCGGTCGGAGGATGGCATTCACGTATTGTACAGCCGATACGGCGCCTTCCATGACCGCCAGCGGCGTACGTCGTCTCCACACAACGCCACCGCAAAACAGCAGGGAACCTCCACCTTGTTGCACTTACTGGACAGTGTATCTAAGGCGTTCAGCCTGACCGGGTTGCCTCCAAACACGTCTCCGACGATTGTCTGGTTGAAGGCATTTGGGACACTCTTCGGTGAAGAGAACGTGATGACAATCCTGAGCGATCCATTGGGCATGTTGTTGGGCCCATCTGTACCGCGCTACACGGTGACGTGATTGCTAAGACGGACATTGCCATGGACGTCGGGAGTGAATTTGCGCATCATGCAGCCTATTGCGCACAGTTTGAGTCGTAACACGACGTCCTGTGGCTGCACGAAAAGCATTATTCAACATGGTGGCGTTGGTGTCAGGGTTTCTCCGTGCCATAATCTGTAGGTAGCGGTCATCCACTGCAGTAGTAGCCCTTAGGCGGGCTGAGCGAGACATGTCATCGTCAGTTCCTGTCTCTCTGTATCTCCTTCATGTCCGAACAACATGGCTTTGGTTCACTCCGAGACGCCTGGGCACTTCCCTTTTTGAGAGCTCTTCCTGGCAGAAAGAAACGTGGCGGCCGCGATCGAACCGCGTATTGACCGTCTAGGCATGGTTGAACTACAGACAACACGAGCCATGTACCTCCTTTCTGGTGGAATGACAGGAACTGATCGGCTGTCGGACCCCTTGCGTCTAATAGGCGCTGCTTATGCTTGATTGTTTACATATTTGGGCGGGTTTAGTGACGTTTCTGAACAGTCAAAGGGGCTGTGTGTGTGATACAATATCCACAGTCAACGTCTATCTTCAGGAACTCTGGGAACCGGGATGATGCAAAACTTGTTTTGATGTGTGTATTACATCAAAACAGGGGGAACATATTTTTCGCAATCTACAACATTGTTCACCACGCTACTGTCACATATAGATATTACCGAATAAGGATTGGCTCCTACAAATAATGTTATTCCACACGCCTTATGAAAGAGAAAGAATGTGCCAAACAGATTTAAACCATTACCTATCAAAGATTTCGAGTACAGAAGATATATGTAGCACTACTCTTGTAACTTGATGACTCCATAACAGTAGAAAAATACGCGTGGTTGACACTGCATGGGTAACTCCCTACTTTAACAGTTGGCTGGAATTGCTTGCTTTTTACTTCGGCTGTTCCATATAGATGCCTGGGTGTGACATAATGTTAGCTTATAGTCGTTGCCCTCACCGAGCTGCAAACCGAATTCATCTTATTTTAATTTTTTCTACGAGGGTGAGTCAAATGAAAACCTTAAATTTATAATAACAAATCGACATTCCGCTCCGTTATCCTGTAAGTTGGTAATCGTGCTACAAACAGCATGCAGAATGGCCTGTAGGTGGCAGCATAGTGCAGATGCACACATACCGTCGCAGTACGAGTATAAAGATGGCCGCCCCACTTGCGACTTGCACCAGGGAAGAACAGCGTTCTGTTAGTCGGTTTTCGCGTAGTGAAGGTGTGAAACCTATTGAAATTCTTCGACGAATGAAGGTTCAGTACGGTGATGCATGTTTGTCACAGCAGCAAGGCTACGAATGGAGTAGGAAGTTCGCAAATGGTGTGACTTCAGTGGAAGATCCTCCTTGTCCAGGTCAGGCAGAACGAGTTGTGAATCCACAGAACATTGCAGCAGTTGAAGCCATAGTGAAGGAAAACCGCCGAGTGACACTGAATGACACTGCAGCGTGTTTACAGATTAGTCATGGGTCAGCACACCACATTGTGCATGATCTGCTCCAGTTTCACAAAGTGTCTGCAAGATGGGTGCCACGGCAGCTGACTCCTGAAATGGGAGAACGACGTGTTGATGCTTGTGAAGAACTTCTTCGGCGCTTTGAACGAGAAGGTGATGGCTTCCTTGCAAGAATCTTACTGGGGACGAAACCTGAGCTCACTTCCACCAACCGGAAACGAAGAGAGCGAGCAAGGAATGGCGCCATTCCTCATCACCAAAACCAAAGAAGTTTCGAACAGAACCATCACCAGGGAAGGTTATGCTGACTCTCTTTTGGGACGAAAAAGGCGTCATTGTGGAGCATTACATGCCTAGAGGGCCACTGTCACCAGTGAATCATACACAGATATCCTAAAAATCATCTGCGGCCTGCAGTCAAAGCAAAGCGACGTGGATTGCTGTCAGCAGGTGTCCTTTTGCAACATGACAATGCAAGGCTGCACACTGCCAGTACAACAGCTGCAACAATCACAGACCTGCATTTTGAATGTCTTCCGCATCCACCATTCTCACCAGACCTTGCTCCAAGTGTTTCCCATATGTTTGGACCACTAAAAGACGCAATGTGAGGAATGTTCGAACGTGTGTGAAATCTTATGGGACTTAGCTGCTAAGGTCCCTAAGCTTGCACACTACTTAACCTAAATTATCCTAAAGACAAACACACACACGATGGCCCGAGGGAGGACTCGAACCTCCGCCGGGACCAGCCGCACAGTTCATGACTGCAGCGCCCTAGACCGCTCGGCTAATCCCGCGCGGCAATGTGAGGAAAGGAGTTCCGTTCTGATGAAGAGGTACGCCACGCGGTGCATGAGTGGTTGTGCGGACTAAAAAAAAAAAAGGAATTTATGCACTTTGTAAGCGCTGGAGGATTTGCATTAGGCGTGGGGGAGATTATGTTGAAAAGTGATGCAGCTGTTCATTTTTGGAACACAACCTACGACCAGCTTAGTGACAGAAGTGATGACACTTTCTGCAGGACCTGACCATCATTTTGCACCACAACGCACAAGCACGTACAGTGCAAGCTGTTACTGATTTGTTTGACTGACGGGGCTGCTAAGTGCTATACCGCCTACTGCACTCCCCTCACTTAAGCCCTCGCATGTTCAACTCGATTTATAAACTGAAGGAAACACTTCACGGCATTCGCTTCAGAAATGCTATAAATTCGTCGGGCAATAGACCGCGCCGCTCGAACTGTCAACACAATTGGCACTGCTAAGAGTATCCTACGACTTCCACATCGCTGGCAGTGGGTTACACACAATGCTGGTGACTACTTTGAAGGCCAGTAAAACTTTGAAACACTTATCTATTTTGTACGAGGTGTAAATAAATAGTTGCCACTATTAAAGTTCCAACCGTCGTATATGCTACAGAGAAGTCATCTCGTGAGTTAGGGGCTTAATTTGAACGATCATATAGATAATGTTGTGGGGAAGACAAGTCAAAGACAGTTTTATTGCCAGAAGATACAACAATTCCAGTAAAGAGACTGCTTGCACTACGCTTGTCCGTCCTTTGCGAGAGTATTGCTGTGCCTTATGGGATCCTTACTAGACTGGATTGGCGGAGGACATCAAGAAAGTTCAAAGAAGGGAAGCTCGTTATCTGTTATCGCGAAATGGGGGAGAGACTGTCACGGATATCATACCCGAGTTGGGGTGACAATCAGTAAAACAAAGCCTTTTTCATTATGGTGAGATCTTTTCATGAAATTTCAATCTCCAACGTGCTCCTCCTATTTCGAAAATATTCTGTTGACACCCACCCACATAGGGAGAAATGGTCGTAGTAATAAAAATAAGGAAAATGAGAGTAACGAGGGAGAGATTTAAGTGTTCGTTTTTTCCGCGCGCTGTTCGAGAGTGGAGCGGCAGAGAAATAGAGTGAAAATGGTTCGATGAACCGTCTGCCAGGCACTAAGTGTGAACTGCAAGGTAGTCATGTAGATATAGATGTTGTTTTACACGTTGACTATACCTGCTGTCTACATTAAGTGTGTAAGTAGGCTGTTTAGGTTTTTATGCTGGTAGCGCCACGTAGCGCTCTATATAAAAATCACTGGCTGTGCTGTGTGCAGTCTGTGGCTGGTTTGCATTGTTGTTGGCTATTGTAGTGTTGGGCAGCTGGATGTTAACAGCAAGTAGCGTTGCGCAGTTGGAGGTGAGCCGCCAGCAGTGGTGGATGTGGGGAGAGAGCTGGCGGAGTTTTGAGAGCGGATGATCTGGACGTGTGTCCATCAGAGACAGTAAATTTGTAAGACTGGATGTCATATATATATATATATATATATATATATATATATATATATATATATATATATATATATATATAATGACTTTTGAACACTATTAAGGTAAATACATTGTTTGTTCTCTATCAAAATCTTTCATTTGCTAACTATGCCTATCAGTAGTTAGTGTCTTCAGTAGTTTGAATCTTTTATTTAGCTGGCGGTATTGGCGCTTACTGTATTGCAGTAGTTCGAGTGACGAAGATTTTTGTGAGGTAAGTAATTCATGAAAGGTATACGTTATTGTTAGTCATGGCCATTTTTTTGTAGAGAATATTGAAAGTCAGATTGCGTTGCGCTAAAACTATTGTGTGTCAGTTTAGTGTTCATCAGAATAAGTAAAGAGCGAAATGTCTGAGTACGTTCAGTTCCGCTCAGCTGTTTGAAAATCAAATAATGTAAGAGGTTTATCAGCACAGTAATTCATAAATTTTTCTAGGGGGACGTTTCAAATGCGAAGCGGTTATTTGTATCCACAGGCAGAACCAGAAAACCACAGGAAACTGAGACAGAACCATATACTAAAAAAAAAGGAAAATTCTCTAATGTAGACAGAGAGAGCTGAAAGAAACGTCATTCCCACAGTTATATGCTCACATAGCGATGACTGCAGATCTGTGTTCACAATAGTAGGAGAAAGTGAAATACTAATCACGGTGAAGTCTCACTTCCACTGTATACTGTGTAAATTATGATTTTGTCAAAACTGAGAGGATTTGTTACTATCACAGCTCTTAAGTGAGTTGCTTCACACGGGTACTTTGCAAACTTTTGGACAAATTCTTTTAAAATTACAATTTCTTGGAAGGCTGAGTTGATGGATGTTAACAAATTAGCCGGCCGGAGTGGCCGTGCGGTTCTAGGCGCTACAGTCTGGAGCCGAGCGCCCGCTACGGTCGCAGGTTCGAATCCTGCCTCGGGCATCGATGTGTGTGCTGTCCTTAGGTTAGTTGGGTTTAATTAGTTCTAAGTTCTAGGCGACTGATGACCTCAGAAGTTAAGTCGCATAGTGCTCAGAGCCATTTTTTAACAAATTATCATTACTATTACATTACGATATTTTAAATATTTTGTTCTACTTAAACAATTTATTATTATTATACTAAAAAATTTTTAATGTTTCATTGTTATCCATACATATTTAAAAAATGTATATTTGTATGTGCGTATGTTCCACATCTCCTCCTAAACCACTGGAACGATTTCAGCTAGACTTAGTGCACGTATTACTTACTGTCTGGAAAGTATCGCCATACCAAAGGGGTGGGAGTGACAATAAAAAGGAAGTGTAATACACGACGCGCCAATACCTAGAATTTATTGATCCAGTATTTCAGAATCAGAGCACTTAGCGACTTCCAAAAAACATTTACCAATTTTTTTTTCTCGCTGACACTTCCACAAAATGATGAAAGGAAAAGAGTTTATCGCTTAGCAGGGTTTCGCTGCTCATGCAATAAAATTGTCGCATCAGGCATAACGTTTCATTTTATTACTTCTTTACTAATACTTATATTTCTGAAAAAATTTTACAGACAGTATTCACACATCTCGTTGAATATGCGCGTCAAATTACATCATTGTTCAACATGTAGTTCAGGAGATATGACGTCATATATACAATGAGATGAGTGAAAACTGCCGCATCATGGATTACATTTAAATCTATTGTTTCTTTCCTACTGACTCCATCTGCAACACATTCCGCAGACAGTATCTACATATGCAGCTGAATGTACTTACAAAATAATATAATTTTACATCTCATAGTTCAGGAGATAAGACGCCATAATCATTGAGCTGCATGAGAAAGAAACTGCAAGGTGAAATTCACTAGAGGTACGAGTGAGCTGTGTGTACAAATATGTGTGACACATGTTAAATATATGTGAAATACGTATGGCATATGCGTGTACGGGCAAAGCCACAGGAAAAAGCTTCTACTAAAGTTTTGGATGAACTGCAACCAAACTTGATACACATACACTACTCGCCATTAAAATTGCTACAACAAGAAGAAATGCAGATGATGAACGGGTATTCATTGGACAAATATATTATACTAGAACTGACATGTGATTACATTTTCACGCAATTTGGGTGCACAGATCCTGAGAAGTCAGTACCCAGAACAACCACCTCTGGCCGTAATAATGGCCTTGATACGCCTCAGCATTGAGTCAAACAGAGCTTGGATGGCGTGTACAGGTACAACTGCCCAAGAAGCTTCAACACGATTCCACTGTTTATCAAGAGTAGTGACTGGCGTATTGTGATGTGCCAGTTGCTCGGCCACCTTTGACCAGACGTTTTCAATTGGTGATAGATCTGGAGAATGTGCTGGCCAGGGCGGCAGTCGAACATTTTCTGTATCTAGAAAGGCCCATACAGGACCTGCAACATGCGGTCGTGCATTATCCTTCTGAAATGTAGGGTTTCGCAGGGATCGAATGAAGGGTAGAGCCACGGGTCGTAACACATCTGAAATGTAACGTCCACTGTTCAAAGTGCCGTCAATGCGAACAAGAGGTGACCGAGACGTGTAACCAATGGCACCCCATACCATCATGCCTGGTGATACGCCAGTATGGCGATGACGAATGCACGGTTCCAATGTGCGTTCACAGCGATGTCGCCAAACACGGATGCGATCATCATGATGCTGTAAACAGAACCTGGATTCATCCGAAAAAATGACATTTTGCCATTCGTGCACCCAGGTTCGTCGTTGAGTGCACCATCGCAGGCGCTCCTGTCTGTGATGCAGCGTCAAGGGTAACCGCAGCCATGGTCTCCGAGCTGATAGTACATGCTGTTGCAAACGTCGTCGAACTGTTCGTGCAGATGGTTGTTGTCTTGCAAACGTCCCCATGCGTTGACTCAGGGATCGAGACGTGGGTGCACGATCCGTTACAGCTATGCGGATAAGATGCCTGTCATCTCGACTGCTAGTGATACGACGCCGTTGGGATCCAGCACGGCATGCTGTATTACCCACCTGAACACACCGATTACATATTCTCCTAACAGTCATTGGATCTCGATCAACGCGAGCAGCAATGTTGCGATACGATAAACCGCAATCGCGATAGGCTACAATCCGACGTTTATCAAAGTCGGAAACGTGATGCTACGCATTTCTCCTCGTTACACGAGGCATCACAACAACGTTTCACCAGGCAACGCCGGTCAACTGAAGTTTGTGTATGAGAAGTCGGTTGGAATCTTTCCTCACGTCAGCACGTTGTAGGTGTCGCCACCGGCGCCAACCTTGTGTGAATGCTCTGAAAAGCTAGTCATTTGCATATCACAGCATCTTCTTCCTGTCGGTTAAGATTCAAGTCTGTAACACGTAATCTTCGTGGTGTAGCAATTTTAATGGCCAGTTATCTGGAAAGAAATACTATGGGGGCAAGAAACAGCAGATTGCTATTGGCTTATGGGTGATGACGTGGAGAGGGAAGGTGGTAGGAGGAGGTTGGCAGACAGAGAGGTGGAAGAAGCAGATGACAGAGAAAGGAAAGAGGACAGAGACAGGGAGAGAAGGAGATGGCCAGAGGGAATAGGGGGGGGGGGGTGGAGAGATGGACATAGAGGGGGGAGGAGGAGAAGATGGGTTAAAAGAAGACTGGAATACATACGTACCAGGACAACATCAGGAGCTCAGCTAGTCATTATTAACATACTAGTTACCCGTAGAATTTTGCACAGAGCATAACTTAATCGTAGCTAACACTTCGTTCAAGAATCATAAAAGAAGACTGTATACATGGAAGAAGCCTGGAGATACTGACAGGTTTCAGATAGATTATATAATGGTAAGACAGAGATTTAGAAACCAGATTTTAATTTGTAAGACATTTCCAGGGGCAGTTGTGGACTCTGACCACAATCTATTGGTTATGAACTGTAGATTAAAACTGAAGACACTGCAAAAAGGTGGGAATTTAAGGAGATGGGACATGGATAAACTGAAAGAACCAGAGGTTGTACAGAGTTTCAGGGAGAGCATAATGGAACAATTGACAGGAATGGGGGAAAGAAATACAGTAGAAGAAGAATGGGTAGCTTTGAGGGATGAAATAGTGAAGGCAGCAGAGGATAAAATAGGTAAAAAGATGAGAGCTAGTAGAAACCCTTGGGTAACAGAAGAAATATTGAATTTAATTGATGAAAGGAGAAAATATAAAAATGCAGTAAATGAAGCAGGCAAAAAGGAATACAAACGTCTCAAAAATGATATCGACAGGAAGCGCAAAATGGCTAAGCAGGGATGGCTAGAGGACAAATGTAAGGATGTAGAGGCTTATCTCATGAGGCGTAACAAAGATACTGCCTACAGGAAAATTAAAGAGACCTTTGGAGAAAAGAGAACCACTTGCATGATATCAAGAGCTCAGATGGAAACGCAGTTCTAAGCAAAGAAGGGAAAGCAGAAAGGTGGAAGGAGTATATAGAGGATCTATACAGGGGTGATGTTCTTGAGGACAATATTATGGAAATGTAAGAGGAGGTAGATGAAGATGAAATGGGAGATATGACACTGCGTGAAGAGTTTGACAGAGCACTGAAAGACCTGAGTCGAAACAAGGCCCTGGGAGTAGACAACATTCCATTAGAACTACTGACAGCCTTGGGAGAGCCAGTCCTGACAAAACTCTACCATCTGGTGAGCGAGATGTATGAGACAGGCGAAATACTCTCAGACCTCAAGAAGAATATAATAATTCCAATCCCAAAGAAAGCAGGTGTTGACAGATGTGAAAATTACCGAACAATCAGTTTAATAAGCCACAGTTGCAAAATACTAATGCGAAATCTTTACAGACGAATGGAAAAACTGGTAGAAGCCGACCTCGGGGAAGATTAGTTTGGATTCCGTAGAAATATTGGAACACGTGAGGCAATACTGACCCTACAACTTACCTTAGAAGCTAGATTAAGGAAAGGGAACCCACGCTTCTAGCAATTGTAGACTTAGAGAAAGCTTTTGACAATGTTGACTGGAATACTCTCTTTCAAATTCTGAAGGCGGCAGGGGTAAAATACAGGGAGCGAAAGGCTATATACAACTTGTACAGAAACCAGATGGCAGTTATAAGAGTCGAGGGGCATGAAAGGCAAGCAGTGGTTGGGAAGGGAGTGAGACAGGGTTGTAGCCCCTCCCTGCTGTTATTCAATCTATATTTTGTCAAGCAGTGGAGGAAACAAAAGAATAATTCGGAGTAGGTATTAAAATCCATGGAGAAGAAATAAAAACTTTGAGGTTTGCTGATGACATTGTAATTCTGTCAGAGACAGCAAAGGACTTGAAAGAGTAGTTGAACGGAATGGACATTGCCTTGAAAGGAGGATATAAGATGAACATCAGCAAAAGCAAAACGAGGATAATGGAATGTAGTCGAATTAAGTTCGGTGATGCTGAGGGAATTAAATTAGGAAATGAGACACTTAAAGTAGAAAAGGAGTTTTGCTATTTAGGGAGCAAAATAACTGATGATGGTCGAAGTAGAGAAGATATAAAAGGTAAACTGGCAATGGCAAGAAAAGCTTTTCTGAAGAAGAGAAATTTGTTAACATCGAGTGTCAGGAAGTCGTTGCTGAAAGTGTTTGTATGGAGTGTAGCTATGTATGGAAGTGAAACATGGACGATAACCAGTTTGGACAAGAAGAGAATAGAAGCTTTTGAAATGTGGTGCTACAGAAGAATGCTGAAGATGAGGTGGGTAGATCACATTACTAATGAGGAGGTATTGAATAGGGTTGGGGAGAAGAGAAGTTTGTGGCACAACGTAACTAGAAGAAGGGATCGGTTGGTAGAACATGTTCTGAGGCATCAAGGGAACACCAATTTAGTATTGGAGGGCAGTGTGGAGGGTAAAAATCGTAGAGGGAGAACAGGAGATGAATACAATAAGCAGATTCAGAAGGGTGTAGGTTGCAGTACGTACCGGGAGACGAAGAATCTTGCACAGGATAGAATAGCATGAAACCAGTCTCAGGACTGAAGACCACAACAACAACAACCCGTAGCACATTAAGAGTGTGGTGACGACAAGCTGTAACTCGACTGTAGTCAATTGTGAACCGTCAGAACCGATCATTTCGTCCACGAGTACACACATCCTTCAATTGACGAGCCACCACGCAGCTGGAACTAAACACAGAGATACGAACTGTGTTTTTGTTAAATATACATTTGTCATTGTATTGGTAAGAGCTGTATTACAACAATTCGCAGAAATAAGTCAGTGAAACTTTTGTTCAACCTTCCTGTATCCATTACTATTGCCAAACGTGTTTAATATTGGAATGTTGTTGTGGTGTCTCTGTAGCAGCGCGATGTCGCCCCGGGGCGCCAAAGCACTCAGTTTAGAAACCACTGACTCACGCAGTGAGACTCCTGGAGAGCTTTTGTAATAGCCAGACGAACACCAATTGCTTGTTGTTGGCGTGCAGGTTCAGAGATATTCGCACAATGGAAACGCCAGACAAAGGGACCCGGCGACATATGCGACTCAATATGACATGGATTTTTGCGGACATAAGCGGACGAAATATAATTAAATACTATGCACGAATGCTTTTAGAATGAACAGTTGTTGGCGAGTGTATCATTTAGTATGGAAAAAGAGGGCGCTGTGCAGCAGTTACGAAAATTGCTAACTAACAATCTTAATGCCGAGATACCGAATCCGGGCTTGACAATCAGATGTACGAGGTGCGGCTAGAAAAAAACCGGACTGATGCTGGAAAAAACATTTATTTACAATTATTTACAATTTCATGTTATCTCCTTCAATGTACTCTCCTCCTCGGTCTCTACACCGCTCCATACGAATTTTCCACTGTTCATAGCAACGCTGCAGATCATTTTCGGTAAGTCCATACATTACTTCCGTCGCTTTTTCTTTTACTGCTTCAACAGTCTCAAATCTAGTTCCTTTCAAAGCTGACTTGACTTTAGGGAAAAGAAAAAAGTCACAGGGGGCCAAATCAGGTGAGTAGGGTGGATGATCTAAGATGGGAATGTTGTGTTTTGCCAAAAACGTCTTCACTGACAACGCACTGTGAGCTGGGGCATTGTCTTGGTGAAGGATCCATGACTTTTTTCTCCACAAATCGTTCCGTTTTCTCCGTACCCGCTCACGTAGGGTAGCCAGGACGCTAATGTAGCAATGCTGATTCACTGTTTGTCCCTCTGGTACCCAATCAATGTGCACAATCCCTTTGATGTCAAAAAAAAAACAATCATCATTGCCTTGAATTTCGATTTTGACATTCGTGCTTTTTTTTGTCGTGGAGAATCAGGAGTTTTCCAATGCATCGATTGGCGTTTAGTTTCGGGATCGTAAGTAAAAAACCACGATTCATCGCAAGTAATAACATTTTGTAAGAAGGTGGGATCACTTTCAATGTTTTCCAGGATGTCAGAACAAATCATTCTTCGGCGTTCCTTCTGTTCAATTGTGAGACACTTTGGAACCATTTTTGAACACACTTTGTTCATGTTGAAACTTTCATGAAGAATCTGCCTAACACTTTCCTTGTCAACTCCTGTTAACTCAGACACTGCTCTGATTGTTAAACGGCGATCTTGTCGAACAACAGTTTTTGTTGACAATGGTCTGCCAGTGCGAGTGTCATCACTGGTGTCTTCGCGGCCATCTTTAAATCGTTTAAACCACTCAAACACTTGTGTTCGCGATAAACAATCATCGCCGTACACTTGTTGTAACATTACAAACGTTTCACTTGCAGATTTTCCTAGTTTGAAACAAAATTTGATGTTAACACGCTGTTCTTTCTGTACACTCAACATTTTCCGACGCACAGACAAAACGTCAACTACTTAAAACAGACGCCACGGGCAGACTGAGTGCAGGAGGCAGATGAAACTCGAGCAGTAGGCGGAGCGAGAGTCACGTGACAGGCCACGCGACTTTCAGCCTTATTGCATTCGTTTTATTGTTTCACCAGTACTAGTCCGGTTTTTTTCTAGCCACACCTCGTATGCACAGACACGGAGAAAATTTTGCGGATAGCTGAGAGAAAGGTCTCTAGCTGGAATGCTTCATCAGCAGATCTCATGTGAGGGTCTGCTGCTGCTGCTTGGTGAGCGCTCAGTGCTGTTCTTCCGAGTGGAAGGCGCCTTGGTCAGGGTGTCATAACTAGCACTGTGGAAAACTAACCCTAAGGTAATTATTAACACAATGGGCACATTATAGTTTTCCTTTTAATCTACGCGTGGTGGGAAGACGTAGATACAAGCAGAACAACTTTTGTAAGGGGTAACAGAAATCAGTTTAGTAACGATAAAAAATGATATAAAATTTATGATATTAAAAATGTTAGTAATCTCTTCCAGTTATCTGTTGCTATGCCATGGAACAACTGTCGTATGTATGGATGTTGAGAATATTACGCCGCCAGTTGTCAAATGTGTAACATTTCTTGCACAACACAACATGCTTCGGACTACGTCATCCCATTATCAGATGAGATAAAACAAGGCAAACAATCAATAAATCGCAATAATACACATATTGACAGCCACATACATACATTTATATCGTCCTGTAGTAAAACATACCTTAAGGCTTTGTAATAGATGTAAGGGAAAAGAAAAATTCTCTATGGAATAACTATACCGAATAGCGGCAAAGAATTTATTTATCATGTGATAGGCATAACAGACAATGTCTCAGACAATTTTTATTTCTAAAACAAAAGACAAAAACTTTCAATTATTATTTTTCTGTATAGAGTTAGGAGAGGAACATCTTAGCGTAATCTACCAGAAGCTGTATAAATATTTGGTTGATAAAGTAAATCATCAAAACTATCGGTGTTTCACGTATATGACAGTATACCTAACCTAACTCCTTCTGTCATAAACAACTTGTATTTGTGCAGTAACGTTTCGCCTTAATTGCACACATTCTTCATCCTCTGAAGGATGTCAGCCGCTGATTGTCCTCTGGCATTCAAGAGAAGAATAACAGCACATTGGTACTGTTTGGATTCATTTGGGAATAACGTCGCCATAGTTCACGTTTACACATTTACTGCAGGCTCGTCGGTAAGGCATTTCGGTATTTAAATACCCGTATCCGAGTCGCGCTACGTTGCATATAAGCTGCAACAACACCCTCAAATGAAAACTTATTGATCGCCCCTTATAATTAATCCATCACCGCTGCTGAACTTGTAGAGAAGAGTGGGCCAACAAACTGCACACTACGTAGAATCGTCTTCCAACGTAACGATAGAAATAACAAAAATTAAGATCTCCATAAAACGGTGTTCCCAACCTAGGACTCAATGTGTTGTACGTTATGTGCCCACGTTTTGTTGCTTTGGGACATTTTTTCTTAATTGCCCAAGTTTTGCTATTCCTTGGCAACACTCAAATCAAAGGAACAACAATTTGCTATGCAAGCAGTTTGCAGTAAATGCATGGATAGTATGGGTTTGTGTATGTTGTTTGATGTTATATAAGATTGTAACGTCCCCTTAGAAAATTTAATGAATTACTGAGCTGATAAACCTCTTACATTATTTGATTTTCAAACAGCTGAACCAGACTGAACGTACTCAGATATTACTCAAAAAATGGCTCTGAGCACTATGGGACTTAACATCTGTGGTCATGAGTCCCCTAGAACTTAGAACTACTTAAACCTAACTAACCTAAGGACATCACACACATCCATGCTCAAGGCAGGATTCGAACCTGCGACCGCAGCAGTCGTGCGGTTCCGGACTGAGCGCCTAGAACCGCGAGACCACCGCGGCCGGCGATATTACTCTCTTTACTTATTCTGATCAACACTAAACTGACACACAATATTTTTAGCGTAACGCAATCTGACTTGAAAAAATCCCTACAAAAGAATGGACCTGACTAACAATAACCTATACCTTTCATGAATCACTTACCTCACAAAAATCTTCGTTACTCGAACTACTGCAATACAGCGAGCGCCACTACTGCCAGCTAAATAAAAGATTCAAACTACTGAAGACACTAACTACTGATAGGCATAGTTAGCAAATGAAAGATTTTGATAGAGAACAAACACTGTATTTACCTTAATAGTGTTCAAAAGTCATAATATATATAGCAGTTCATGACATCCAATCTTACAAATTTACTGTTTCTGATGGACACACGTCCAGATCATCTGCTCTCAAAACTCCACCATCTCTCTCCCCACATCCACCACTGCTGGCGGCTCACCTCCAACTGCGCAACGCTACGCGCCGTTAACAGCCAACTGCCCAACACTACAATAGCGACTATTTCAACAATGCCCACCAGCCACAGACTGCACACAGCACAGCCAGTGATTTTCATACAGAGCGCTAGGTGACGTTACCAACATAAAAACCTAAACAGCCTACTTACAAGATGTTCGGCTGTTGTATTGATTGTGATTTTCTGTCTTTGCCCTTTCTGTTTGATTTGTCTTGTCGTCCGCAGCAAACAATGTACCGACTAACATTTTCTTCAGACCAGAAGAAAGTTACTAGCCTCAGGCAAAAAATAACGCATGATTTGGTTAATGGGCAAATATACAAGTTACGTTTTTAACAATATTGGGAGCGATGAACATATTGAATACAAGATGTATATGGAAATTAATTCGAGAAAATACTTAAATATCAGAATCACAGTAAGAAATATGGTAACATGCTACGAATTGTCTTCAACACAATGGGTATAGGTTAGGAATTTCATTCCTCGTGGAGAGGGGATGGGTTGTGTCACGTCCCCGACCCTAACCTCACCTGCAAGTCACACATGAAAAATAAATCAGTAGTACAGCAGAATACAAGAATATGGCGACAAACATTTGGTGTCTGATAATAAAGGAAGATCTTGAACCTCCCCAAGGATGCGTTTAGAAGGCTGGAACTGACAAAAATAACAAGGCAGTTAAGAATTTTTTCTGTCCACGTAGTTTACCCTGGAAGGAACACACATCAAGGATTTACTGAATGATTAATTTGGGTCTGGGAAATGATAATGAGGAACCTCAGGCTGCAGAAGAAGAAAATGTGCATGCTGAACTGCCACCAGTTGAAGGTGACAGTGAAGGTGCTAAATTGTGCTACTGCTAAAGACTGAATATGATTCCTTACTCTTTGAATGCTGTAATTTATGACTGCAATTATCTGTCACCTTATTTATGTCATTTAATTATAGCCATTTTTGTGGAATTAAAAAAATGGACTTGCGGTAGCGTTTTCTCTTCTCGCGCACGGGGTCCCGGCTTCGATTCCCAGCAGATCAGGTATTTTCTCTGCCTCGAGATGACTGGGTTTTTGTGTGTCCTTCATCATCATTGACTCGCAAGTCGCCGAAGTGGCGTCAACTAAAAAGGACTTGGCAATACGGCGGCCGAACTTCTCCGCATGGGGCATTCCGGTCAACAATGCCATACGATCATTTCATTTGTCTTGTCTTGACCTCGTTTACCAGAGTTAGTTAAAGTCTTATTTTTTTATTATTTTGAAGTGAGATAGGGAGAAGTTAGTTCATTTAATTAACTGGATAAAGTGGAAAGATAACATACTGAGCGTAATAAAGGGATTTTGTGGTCTGTGACAGAAATATGTTTCATCATAAAATGTTTGAAATGAGGTACACAGTGGGAAATTAGGAAGTAAGAATACCGGCAGGTAGTTCCACAGAGTATAAAGAGAAACAAGTTATACATCAGGGTATGTAAGTCTGTCCAGAATTCTAATAGAATTCTAATAGGAGACGAGACGATATTGCAAAAAAAATAAAAAATAAAAAATGGCTCTGAGCACTATGGGACTTAACATGAGGTCATCAGTCCCCTAGAACGTAGAACTGCTTAAACCTAACTAACCGAAGGACATCACACACATCCATGCCATGGGCAGGATTCGAACCTGCGACCGTACCGGTCGCGCGATTCCAGACTGAAGCGTGTAGAACCGCACGGCCACCGCGGCCGGCGACGATATTGCAGTTTTTAATGTTGATGGAGAATACGGATCTCCGATTGAATGAAATGGCGGGTCTGAAGTCAACAGAAAAAGTTAGGGCACGTGAATTGAGAATTTTTCGACAAGACAAAAGATTTTACTGAAAATCAAAATGATATCTAGGATGATATTGATAAAAAGTTTGCGCAGACAATGAAATCAGCACAAGAAGCGATGGGCAATACTCCTCTTAATTTCACACAGGACGTAAATGAAATAAGGGAAAGCTAGATACAACAAAGTGAATCGGGTTCGTAGAAAACACAGTAGTAATCTCCTAGGCAAGTCGGTAATTGACACTCCATCGTTAAAATACAGGTGTAACAGGAAACTAACTACGAAACTGTTACTCACAGACCTCTACATGTATTTTAAAGTTAGGGGAGATGTAGAGGAATACTTAGAAGCGTTTCGCGAAGAGTATGAAGCGTATGCAAAGCTCTTTACGACTGGCCACGACTCAAACCCACCCCTTGTCGCAGCTCATCTCGACTGCAGCTTGTCTGAACCGTATTGCTGTGATGTAGTGAAGTCCCATTTTGCGCCACGCATACAAAATATTCTTTGTCCCCAGTTTAAGAATTTAATGCTTAATTTTAACCAGTCACATATATGTAAGGAATTTGATCGAGTTTAATAATTCCGAATTATGGAGATACTTCGACATTATAAATTTTCTTAGTTAGGTCAAATGTCCTTTTCGTTCTATTAGGTTTTTGTTCTGTTGTCAGTCTCTCTAATCCGTTTTACGATATTTAATTTTTCTTATTTTTCTTATTTCACTGCATTTTTGTGTAACTGTGCATGTAAGATATTCTTTTGGCATTGTAAAGTGATCTATTCCTTTTCATTTTTTTCTCACAATGATTAGTTTAACCTGGTCCATTAAAATTGGTTTTGAAAGCCTATGACTGTAAAAAATAATGGATGTGTTTATTAAAAAAATGTTCTGCTGCCAGTCACAATTTCGGAAAATAATTCCCATTTTTAAGTGTGTATTCCATCTTGTACTATGACCTCTATTTGTAATGTTATTGATGTGTGAGATTCTACATTGTTTTGTTGTTCTTACTGTAACATGTGAAAAAGTGTAAACAGACCACAAGAAAATTGTAAGAACAAACTTCTCCAATAGTTCGCCACTAACCATATGCGAAGAGCGATAAATCAGCTAAAAACGCGCGTTTTTACATAATACAGTAAAGAAACAAAAAATGTAGAATCTCAAAAATCAATTGCATTACTAAGGAATGGCTTAGTACACAGAGAAAAACGCACCTGAAAGTGGGAATCATTTCCCGAAACACGTCGTGCAAAATACAGATGAAATAAAATCGTTACTGGTACCACAAAAGTTATTTATAAACAAACCCATGATTAGTTTAATTTTACCATTTTCAAGAAACGAATTCTAAATTACAACATAATCAAACAGTAAAGATAATAAGCTGTTCATCTGTATTTCTGCAGCTGTTATTTGAATTGAACAAAATAATTACTCAGAAATTTAGCTTTGGATGTGCTATAGTATCACAAACTACGTTTGCTTGTTCAGTTTTGAGACATGATACTTGGGTTTGTTAGTTTTTTATTTATCTACAGTCAAAATCTTGGTCGAGATCGGTAAATGATATTATAGAAGGCCTGTTGTTTATCTTTCCGTGGCAAATTACAAATTTTAAGTTCAAAATTCTTTCTGTTCAGTAAATTGCTTTCCTTGAGTCACTCTGATATTGTCCGAGTTGTTTGCGCTGAGGTCTTTTCAGCTGTTTTTAAAAGCCATTGGGTAATATGTTGCCCAAGAGATTGCTATTGCTATGCGTTTGACGCAAAACGTGGTGTTAACATGTACGAGTGGACTTCAAAAAGTAAATTACACATTATTAAGGCACGCCAAAGAACTTTTACTGAATGCTACACTACTCTTCAAAGTGACACAGATACATGACACTACTTTTCAACAGTCACCAAGTATCTCTTAACAACGGTGCACACGTTCTACCAATCGTTTAGTTCCTCGGCTATAGATAACGCGGTACTCAGTCGCGCAGCCATTCGAGGACCGCTGTGTGAACGTCCTCATCTTCGAAAATCTGTTTCCCTCAAGTGTTCTTTAAGCTTGGTGCCAGATCTGGACATCTCGATCGGAGTGACTCGCGTGTGTGTTGCCTTGGTCAAATTATCGGCGCTGTTTCACTACGGCTTGACTCGACGTTGCATTTGGTACATAAACCGACAGAATGTCATAGTGAATTTGTGTGCATTTAGCCGTTTTGCCCCGCTAGAATAGTACCGTCTCCCCTACTTCACCTATGGAGGTCGTCTCCATTTGGCGCGCCATTTCACTCCCACACTGCCATGGACCTGTTGTCAGTACCACAGCAGAACTATCTCTGCAGCAAACCAGGAACACGTACTCTCTTCTGACAAAGCGCAACTTCTATTGCGCAATAGCCACAGCGTAGGACGACACGTGTAACTTTTTTCGGAAGCCCCTACGTACCACCGCTCTTACGTAATTCACGCATGCAGGAACTGTGGAGATAGATACTGTATGGATTCAGGCCATAATCCGCTGCATTCGCTTATAACCTCGTCACGGCACTGCCACTTCTCGGATTCCCTCTATCCCTCGCATATCTGCTACGGCAGAGGCTGCGCACGGAGTGAGAGGTCCGTGGCTGATGCTGTGGAGGGGGCTGAGTTACGCTCATGGGTGGGGGGATTAGACGGTAGAGGAGGGGAGTGGAGGGGAGCGGGAAAGGATACAGCTGTTGAGTCACCAGTCGCTGCTACAGCACGGTTCCGTCACGGTCTGTATTGTGCTCACAAGCGGAAAGCGTCACGAGACAACAGTATCTAACATAGTTGCTGCATCACGCTTCACCAAGTCGTAGCCAACTCGTATTTCAGTAGGTCACCTCTGGTCTCCGTAACGTGAAGTGTCTGACGACTTGCAAACTGGCACTAGTGCCACTGTAGAAGCTAAGAACACTTTGAAATATTCAGGCACTACTAGATGGCTCTCCTATTCTTTTCAGTTGGTCACAGCGCGGTGGGATAGAGGTTAAGACACTGACCTCGTATTTGGGAAGAGTTCGCTTTATATACACGTCCGGGCCTTCATATACAGGTTTTCCTTGATCTCCTTAAACTACATCTACAACTGTCTACATCTACGTGATTACTCTGCTATTCACAATAATGTGCCTGGCAGAGGGTTCAATGAACCACTTTCAAGCTGTCTCTCTACCGTTCCTCTCTCGAACGGCACGCGGGAAAAACGAGCACTTAAATTTTTCTATGCGAGCCCTGATTTCTCGTATTTTACCGTGATAATCATTTCTCGCTATGTAGGAGGGTGCCAACAGAACCTTTTCGCAATCGGAGAAGAAAACTGGTGATTTAAATTTCATGAGAAGATCTCCTCGCAACGAAAAGCGCCTTTGCTTTAATAATTGTCACTCCAATTCACATATCATGTCTGTGACATTATCTCCCCTATTACGCGATAATACAAAACGAGCTGCCTTTCTTTGTACTTTTTCGATGTCATCCGTCAGTCTCACCTGATGCGGATCCCACACCGCACAGCAATAATCCAGAATAGGGCGGACAAGCGTGGTGTAAGCAGTCTCTTTAGTAGACCTCTTGCACCATCTAAGTGTTCTGCCAATGAATCGCAGTCTTTGGTTTGCTCTACCCACAATATTATCTGTGTGATCGTTCCAAATTAGGTTATTTGTAGTTTTAATCCCTAAGTATTTAGTTGAATTTACAGCCTTGAGATTTGTGTGACTTATGGCGTAATCGAAATTTAGCTGGTTTCTTTTAGTACTCATGTGAATAACTTCACACTTTTCCTTGTTCAGGGTCAATTGCCACTTTTCGCAACATACAGATATCTTGTCTAAATCATTTTGTAAGTCGTTTTGATCATCTGATTAATTTACAAGACGGTAAATGACAGCATCATCTGCAAACAATCTAAGACGGCTACTTAGATTGTCTCTGATGTCGTTAATGTAGATCAGGCACAATAGAGGGCCCATAACACTTCCTTGGGGAACGCCGGATATTACTTTTGTTTTACTCGATGACTTTCTGTCTATTACTACGAACTGTGATCTTTCTGACAGGAAATCACGAATCCAGTCGCACAACTGAGGCAATATTCCACAGGCACGCAGTTTGGTTAGAAGACGCTTGTCAGGAACGGTGTCGATAGCCTTCTGGAAATCTAAAATCATGGAATCAATTTGACATCTCCTGTCGATAGCACTCATTACTTCACGAGTATAAAGAGCTAGTTGTGTTTCACAAGAACGATATTTTCTGAAACCGTGCTGACTACGTGTCAATAAATCGTTTTCTTCAAGGTACTTCATAGTGTTCGAATACAGTATATGTTCCAAAACCCTACTGCAAATCGACGTTAGTGATGTTGGCCTGTAATTCAGCAGATTACTCCTACTTCCCTTTTTGGGTATTGGTGTGACTTGAGCAATTTTCCAGTCTTTAGGTACGGATCTTTCTGTGAGCGAGTGGTTGTGTATAATGGAGCTATTTTATCAGCATACTCTGGGAGGAAGCTGACTGGAATACAATCTGAATCGGAGGCCTTGCCTTTATTAAGTGATTTAAAGCTGCTTCGTTACTCCGAGGATATCTACTTCTATGTTTCTCATCTTAAGACAATTGCCGGAAATGCTCCTTTGAAGAGGAAACTGCCTGTTTCCTTCCCCGTCTATGTTCAGTCCGTACCAACAGATTTTACAACCACGCAATAAAAACTTCATGTGATAATTTTTATATTATAAAACGTTTTATCGGTATATTACCCATTGTACCTTTCTTTACAGTTCTGAGTGATTTTTTTTAGTTCGGACAGCATGCTGACTATCCTGTTCAGACCAAAATCAGAGGTATCGTCAAAGTCTTAGTGCCAAGTGAAAGTAAGTGTGTGTGTGTGTGTGTGTAAAGTGACCTGTGCGTGATACAAATGAATAGTGTGAAAGATTTATTTTTTTGATTAATTGTAAACCTGTTTACAGATACGTATTTAAAACACTGTGCAGAAGGTATCAAAATTAGGAACACAACATATTAAACTAGATATACACGAGATAATATTCATGCACGAATGAGTTAGTTAATTTTTTAAAAGTGTGTCCTTCTTCAATTAACATAACATACAGGATATCAGTTTGTAAATGGTTTGTGGATGAATAAACTATTAATTATTAACTGAATTGCCTGCCCCTATACGCAGTCATACTCTGACTACGAAAGCGCGACAAAATGGGCGACGTTTTAGGAGGCTAAAACAGTATTTACTTTTGCAGCAGCATCACACAGACATGAATCTGCTGTCTCGCGAAATTCTCGGTATCTCTACAAGGAAATGCGATGAATAAAAAATGAAATAACATGTACATCCTGACACAGTCTGTATTCCTTTCCTCTCCAGGACAGAATATAAAAGAATAAAGAAGAGAGACGTTGCGGGGATACTGCGCCTCAAGTAGTTCCAAAATGCTCCGCTCGATGTCCTTCGAGGTACACATCTCTTGCCGGAGCTATAACAGTCTGCTCATAAGTAACAGGAGTAGCTTAACAGTTCTCTTTGACAGTCATCCAATGTGTCTTCTTAGCGTATACTAACGAAACCTAGGTGGCGATCAATTGGATAAAGATATAAATAATAGAAAAGTCATCTTATAAGCTATCATTCGCACTGAACCTAGCAGAAACGTCATGACGCTAAAGTGTGATATGCTGTTAGTCCATATAACCTACTAAAGAATATCGGTATGTAAATTTAATACGTATCCAGACACTTCTGCGCAACACGACACCGGCTACGAGATGTCACGACTCGCGAACCTGCCAAAATAAAGAAGGAAGGAAGATTACGATTCAACATCCCGCCGACATCGAGGTCATGAGAGCCGGAGCACGTGCTCGGAATGTTTCAAGGACGGGGAAGGAAGTTCGCTGTGCCCTTTGAAAGAAATCATCCCGGAATTAAGGAAATCATGGAAAACCTAAAACAGGACTGCCGCACACAGACTTGAACCGTCGTCCTCCCGAATGCGAGTCCAGTGCCCTAACACTTGCTCCACCCGTTACGGTACCTACCAGTATAAAAGGAGCCGTGAAGTACTGTGTTGCCAGCACAGAAGCAGTAAAAGCAGAACGGGGGCAGTCGGGAAAGCTCAGTGACTTCAAATGAGGACCACTCATTGTACGTCATCTGAGTAACAAATCTATCAGGCCATTTTAACCCTACTGATGATTTGATTGTGAGGTTGAAACGCCAAGGAACAACCGCCGCTAAACCAAGGCCAAGAAGACGGTATGTGCTGACGGGCAAGGACCGTCGAGTACTGCGGAGGGTAGTTGTAAAAAAAATGGCAGGAAATCAGCGCAAGGAATCACTCGTGAGTTCCACAGTCCTTCCAGCAATCTACGAGGGGCGTTTGAAAAGTCAGTGCAAAAATAACAACTACTTACGTGTTTGGGGTAAACTTTTTCATTATTCGACATAGTCTCCTTTTAGACTTATACACTTAGTCCAACGCTGTTCTAATTTGTTGATCCCTTCCGAAAAATAGGAATTGTCCAAGTCTGCAAAATAGCTGCAATCACTTCCTCGTTTGAATAAAATATTTGTCCCACATGCCATTTCTTCAAATTGGGGAACAAATAGTAGTCCGAGGAAGCCAAGGGGGGGAGTGAAACGAGTTGGAATCCTATTTACATTAATTTTGCGACCACAACTGCTGAGGTGTGTGCTGATGCATTGTCGTGATGGAAAAGGACATTTTTGCAGTCCAATCACCGGCGTTTTTCTTGCAGCTCGGTTTTCAGACGGTCAAATAACGATGATTAATATGCACCTGTAATAGTTTTACCCTTTTACAGATAGCCGATGAGGATTATCCCTTGCGAATCCCAAAAGACAGTCGCCATAACCCTTCCGGCCGAAGGAATAGTCTTAGCCTTTTTTGGTGCAGATTATCCCTTGGTAACCCATTGTATACATGGAAGAACCCTGGAGATACTAAAAGGTTTCAGATAGATTATATAATGGTAAGACAGAGATTTAGGAACCAGATTTTAATTTGTAAGACATTTCCAGGGGCAGTTGTGGACTCTGACCACAATCTATTGGTTATGAACTGTAGATTAAAACTGAAGAAACTGCAAAAAGGTGGGAATTTAAGGAGATGGGACCTGGATAAACTGACTGAACCAGAGGTTGTACAGAGTTTCAGGGAGAGCATAAGGGAACAATTGACAGGAATGGGGGAAAGAAATACAGTAGAAGAAGAATGTGTAGCTTTGAGGGATGAAGCAGTGAAGGCAACAGAGGATCAAGTAGGTAAAAAGACGAGGGCTGGTAGAACTCATTGGGTAACAGAAGAAATATTGAATTTAATTGATGAAAGGAGAAAATATAAAAATGCAGTAAATGAAGCAGGCAAAAAGGAATACAAACGTCTCAAAAATGAGATCGACAGGAAGTGCAAAATGGCTAAGCAGGGATGGCTAGAGGACAAATGTAAGGATGTAGAGGCTTGTCTCACTAGGGGTAAGATAGATACTGCCTACAGGAAAATTAAAGAGACCTTTGGAGATAAGAGAACCACTTGTATGAATATCAAGAGCTCAGATGGCAACCCAGTTCTAAGCAAAGAAGGGAAAGCAGAAAGGTGGAAGGAGTATATAGAGGATCTATACAGGGGTGATGTTCTTGAGGATAATATTATGGAAATGTAAGAGGAGGTAGATTAAGATGAAATGGGAGATATGACACTGCGTGAAGAGTTTGACAGAGCACTGAAACACCTAAGTCGAAACAAGGCCCTGGGAGTAGACAACATTCCATTAGAACTACTGACAGCCTTGGGAGGGCCAGTTCCGACAAAACTCTACCAATTGGTGAGCAAGATGTATGAGACAGGCGAAATACCCTAAGACTTCAAGAAGAATATAATAATTCCAATCCCAAAGAAAGCAGGTGCTGGCAGATGTGAAAATTATCGAAATATCAGTTTAATAAGTTACAGCTGCAAAATACTAACGCGAATTCTTTACAGACGAATGGAAAAACTGGTAGAAGCCGACCTCGGGGAAGATCAGTTTGGATTCCGTAGAAATATTGGGACACGTGAGGCAATACTGACCCTACGACTTATCTTAGAAGAAAGATTAAGGAAAGGCAAACCTACGTTTCTAACATTTGTAGACTTAGAGAAAGCTTTTGACAATGTTGACTGGAATACTCTCTTTCAATTTCTGAAGGGGCAGGGATAAAATACAGGGAGCGAAAGGCTATTTACAATTTGTACAGAAAGCAGCTGGCAGTTATAAGAGTCGAAGGACATGAAAGGGAGTGAGACAGGGTTGTAGCCTCTCCCCGATGCTACTGAATTTGGATATTGAGCAAGCAGTAAAGGAAACGAAAGAAAAAATCGGAGTAGGTATTAAAATCCATGGAGAAGAAATAAAAACTTTGAGATTCGTCGATGACATAGTAACTCTGTCAGAGACAGCACAGGACTTAGAAGAGCAGTTGAACGGAATGGACAGTGTTTTGAAAGGAGAATAATGGTATTTAGTCGAATTAAATCGGATGATGCTGGGAGAATTAGATTAGGAAATGAGACGCTTAAAGTAGTAAAGGAGTTTTGCTATTTGGGGAGTAAAATAACTGATGATGGTCGAAGTAGAGAGGATATAAAATGTAGACTGGCAATGGCAGGGAAAGCGTTTCTGAAGAAGAGAAATTTGTTAACATCGAGTATTGATTTAAGTGTCAGGAAGTCGTTTCTGAAAGTATTTGTATGGAGTGTAGCCATGTATGGAAGTGAAACATGGTCGATAAATAGTTTAGACGAGAAGAGAATAGAAGGTTTCGAAATGTGGTGCTACAGAAGAATGCTGAAGATTAGATGGGTAGATCAAATAACTAATGAGGAGGTATTGAATAGAATTGGGGAGAAGGGGAGTTTGTGGCACAACTTGACTAGAAGAAGGGATCGGTTGGTAGGACATGTTCTGAGGCATCAAGGGATCACCAATTTAGTACTGGAGGGCAGCGTGGAGGGTAAAAATCGTAGAGGGAGACCAAGAGATGAATACCCTAAGCAGATTCAGAAGGATGTAGGTTGCATTAGGTACTGGGAGATGAAGAGGCTTGCGCAGGATGGAGTAGCATGGAGAGCTGCATCAAACCAGTCTCAGGACTGAAGACCACAACAACAACAACCCATTGTTTAGATTGTTGTTTGGTCTCAGGAGTATAGTAATGTATCCATGTTTCATCCACAGTGACGAAACGACGCTTAAAGTCCTGCAGATTCTTCCTGAACAGTTGCAAACCATCCTTGCAACACTTCACATGATTCCGTTTATGGTCAAGCGTGAGCAATAGCGGAACCCATCTTGCGAATAGCTTTCTCATGTCCAAATGTTTATGCAAAATATTATGTACCCGTTATCAATCATTTCTGGTGTCGTAGCTTCCACAGGGCGTCCACAACGTCCAGCATCACTTGTGCCCATATGGCCACTCAGAAAATTTTGAAACCACTTATAAACTGTTCTAATCGAAGGTGGAGAGTCACCGTAATGTTTATCAAACTTCTCTTTAATCTCCTGAGGCGTTTTGGCTTTCATAAAGTAATGTTTAATCACCACACTAAATTCTTCTTCGTCCATTTTTTGACAAGCACTCGACTTCCGTGATTCTCATTAATGCCAGACACAAATAAATAGATCAATATGGCTGAAAATTGGTGTGCGTTCTTTGTAATGATGCTACTAACTAAATATGACCTCGATAGGCGCCGGTGGTGCCATCTCTCGAACTTCGCACGGACTTTTCAAACGGCCATCGCAGCTAGCACAATGACTGCGTAGGGAGTAGAAAGAATTTCGTAGAATGATCGAGCAGCTTCACATAAACCACTCATTCTTGCAGTCAGTTTACTTTCGAAAAATCATAATAACTATGACAATTAATAAATCTCGCTGAAGCTGATGAATGAGGCTGTGATAAGTGAAAGAATCTTTTTGTTTTACCAAATATGTTCCTCAAAATCATTTGAGAAAGACAGCAGAGCACCTTTTGCATACGGCGGACATGCCGCCGCCGTCACCCCCCGTCCACCTTCACCAGTTTGCCGATGACACCGCCTTCCTTGCCCTCGCCCCCACCCTGCAGCACTCCCAACACCTTCTCCAATCCCATCTTGACCGGTTCACCGCTTGGTGCATCCAGTGGTTGCTCAAGGTCAATCCCTCCAAAACCCAGGCGATCATTGTAGGCAAAACCACCCCTTCCTTCCGCCTCCTTGATTTCTATCTAACGATCTATGGCCGTCCTATCGCCCTCACCCCCACCCTTAAGTACCTTGGCATCACCCTCGACCGTCGCCTCTCCTGGACCCCCCATCTCCGGACAATCCAAGTCAAGGCAGGCTCCTGACTCCCTCTCCTCAAGCTCCTTTCCAGCCGTACGTGGGGTCTGGACCCTTCCACCATCCTCCACATCTATAAATCCCTCATCCGCCGTATCCTTTGTTACGCCCATCCGGCCTGGATCTCCGCCCCCCTACCTTTTATAAATCCCTTCAAATCCTTGAACGCCGTGCTCTCCGCCTCGCCTCTCGCATCCGTCTCCCCTCCCCCATGCGGATCCTGTACGATCTCATTTCGTTCCCCCATCTCCTCCTTTTCCTTGAAAGGATAAGGATCCTGTACACCTCCCATAAACTCGACCCTCCTCACCCGCTTGTCTCGCCCATCCTCTCCCACCCCGCCTGCTGCCGCGCCTGTATTCCCACGTCCCACCCGGTCTCCATCTGTCCACCCTCCTTACCCTCTCCCAAGGTGGCTTCTGCCAGCTCCCCCTCCCTGATGATGTCCTCCTCCCCTCCATCTGCCCCTCCTATCAACTTTGATCCTCCCCTCCCACTTCCTGTGTCTTTTCCTTTGGGCACCCTCCCTCCCTTCTCTCTCCTTTTCCCCCCATCCCCCCTTCCTCTACCCCTCTTCCCCCAGGCTTCACCTCCCCCTTCCCTCCTTCCACCTCTCTCCCCTGCCCGTGGCATCTCTGCTCTCCCCTCTCCCACTCCCCATCCTCCTCCTCCTCTCTTGGCAGGTTCCCGGACTCGCACACGCTCAGTGAACATTCGCGCGCCGAGGTCATCGCCGTCAGTGTCTCGTGTGTGTGCCTTCGTTTTGTGTTTAGTGTTCTTTCGCCGTCACGCCACCACTGTTCACGTGTGCCGTCGCCGTCATCCGTGTTATGTGCGCCGTGTCAACTAGTGTTAGTGATTTTTCTCGTCCAGCGTGAACGGCTCCATGTTTATTGTTTTTCGTGTCTACAGTTTTTGCCCGCCGTTTTTATTGTATTATCTGTGCCACCTCTATGTAATACATATTGTACCATTCAAGGCTGAAGAGCGGCGTGATATGCTGCTGACAGCCCGCCTTTGTATAAGGTGACCAAAATAACAACAAAGAAAAAAAAAAACAGCAGAGCAACCGGTTGCACGCACTTCTGTTGATGCAGTGTAGCCAATTTGCCAACTACTGCACCGAGTATTGCACTGTGTGAGAGTTGCAGCGATCGAGCTTCCTATCCACACTCCCTGTTAGTCAAAAGTCAAGCTTGCCACCTAGCATACGTAGGGTAGACTTTACACCGTGTGAGACAGGACCGAAACACGAACAGCCTGCGTGCAGTATTGGTGTGGGCAGGAGTCCTAATGTTTAGGCTCAGTAGTGGATGCATATATGTCTATATATGTATGATTAAAAATGAATATTATTCAGAGATAAACTATTTAGTCGACCTGCAGAGGTAAAAGTAAAATGTACTTCAGTGTACGTTTACCTGGTGTTCTTATATCGGTTGAAAGTCAGTCGCACCACTCGGAATTTGAAACTTTTCTCAACATAAAATACGTCGTTGAGCTAGGTGGCACTCCCTTTATTCTGCAGTTTCCCTTACGGAATTGGCCGGCCGAAGTGGCCGTGCGGTTAAAGGCGCTGCAGTCTGGAACTGCGTGACCGCTACGGTCGCAGGTTCGAATCCTGCCTCGGGCATGGATGTTTGTGATGTCCTTAGGTTAGTTAGGTTTAACTAGTTCTAAGTTCTAGGGGACTAATGACCTCAGCAGTTGAGTCCCATAGTGCTCAGAGCCATTTGAGCCAACCTTACGGAATTGAATGAAGCACCTTTCAATCGAAGTCTGTGTAGATCAGGTGTTTTCATGTCTACATCTACTTCTACATGGATACTCTGCAAATCACATTTAAGTGCCTGGGAGAGGATTCATCGAACCAGCTTCACAATTCTCTATTAATCCAATCACGTATAGCGCGCGAAAAGAATGAACACCTACATCATTCCGTACGAGCACTGATTTCCCTTATTATGTCGTGGTGAACGTTTCTCCCTATATAGGTCGGTGACAACAAAATATTTTCGCATTCGGAGGAGATAGTTGGTGATTGGAATTTCGTGAAAAAATTCCGTCGCAACGAAAAGCGCCTTTCTTTTAATGATTTCCAGCCCGGATCCTGTATCATTTCTGTGACACTCTCTCCCATATTTCGCGATAATACAAAACGTGCTGCCTTTCTTTGAACTTTTTCTATGTACTCCGTCAGTCCTATCTGGTAAGGATCCCACACCGCGCAGCAGTATTCTAAAAGAGGACGGACAAGCGTGTAAACAGTCTCCTTAGTAGCTCTGTTACATTTTCTAAGTCTCCTGCCAACAAAACGCAGTCTTTGGTTAGCCTTCCCCACAACATTTTTCTATGTGTTCCTTCCAATTTAAGTTGTTCGTAATTGTAATACCTAGGTATTTAGTTGAATTTACGGCTTTTAGATTAGACTGATTTATCGTATAACCGAAGTTTAACGAGTTCCTTTTAGCGCTCATGTGGATGAGCTCATAGATGTACTGAAATTCATTTGCATTATGTTGCTTCATAAAATATATCGAGTGTTGAATAGTTATTATTTCGAAATTTTGTGTAGATGTGCAATAAATTTAGCGGTGATGAATCGGCAGACACAGTAGTAATTAACTTAAAAAAAATTGTTTTTGATGGGCCCAATGAGTGTACTAGGTCGAAGAACGACACTTTTTACTGAATTTTCTATTTCCTCTGCTTTTTGTTTTTGCGTTAGACTGATGCAGATTGATTGCTCTCACAGTAATTTACGGACAATGTCACTAAATACATAATGGGCAGAAGAACTCATTGAGAAATATCTTTTTGGAGCAACAATAAATGCACAGGTCCGCATGAGCGAAACAGATTCATGCCTGCACTTTGATGGTTAATAAACTTACAAGGAAATGCCGGTCATTACTTTAGGAGCCCATTGTAACTTCATGAAAGTGAAAATGCTCTATCACAGACATATACGAAAGAACAGACACCACACATTCATATGACTGATACGGCTCGATGGGCAATGGACCCACAACATTCAGTGCGGATGCACAACATCGTTCAACCTCCAGCGGGAATCTAAAATTAGTGAGCATGGAGGACATGGACGGGAACTGTGGATAGATAGCGCTAGGTGGGTATGTGGATAGACCGGGGAGTGTGGCAAGGTAGTCCTAACAAATGCGACAAATGCTGTGTCTGGGTGGCGCAGCGGTTAACGCAACTGCTTAGTATGCAGGAGATTATGAGTTGGAGTTCCAGTATGACGCACATTTTTACTCCTCACCGCCGATTCTGCATAGTCCCGATGCAGCTGATATCATCAGTTCCTTCCCTTTCGTTTCCGTTCGCCCCCCTCCTCCTCCAATTTACACGATTTCTTCGTCCCCCTGTGCGAAAATCACGAATTGTGCGCGCATAAGGGATGTGACTACTCGACATATGGAAGTCTGGATCGGTCCTGGAGGCGTGCTGGGATAGCCGAAGTGTCTAAGGCAACTCTTCACGATAAGCGAGGAATCCAAGTTCGATTCTCTGTTCGGCAAGAAATTTCATATGTTGCAAACAGCTGACGCCAATGCACAGTCGTAGAATGCGCCGCACGGTGTAGCTGCACTGTCTAGGTACGTTGTCCAAGACGCGACGCACACTAGCGACTGCGACGGGTCGCTACGTGACGTCAGAAGTTGCCTGCTGGCGCATGCGCAGTTCGAGTTTGGGATGCGACGCGCGACTGTTGCGGCAGCTGTCGCAGCACTGCACCAGTGAGCAGTGTTGCGACGGAAGTCGCATGACACAAAGACGTATGGCTGCCAGAAAGCCACTCAAGGAAAACTGAAATGAGCCACTCACAGGATGTGATGCTCTGTGAGCTGGTCTCGCAACATCCTTGCCTTTACGATTTCAGGAACCCTAAATATAGACACTATGTTCAGAGACAGAATTTGGGAAGAAATTGGTGCACAGTTGAAACTGGCAGGTGAGTGAAATATATAATATGTTCCCATTAATGCAAATTTTTCAGGCCTGTTATGAAAATCATATAATCCATGCAGATGTAGAATTAGAATGATGAAAATGAAGGTCAATTTTCGCATTACTCTTTTTGTGACGATAATTGAAAACGGCAAGTACATTATAAAATGAACAATCTAAAGTATAACGAGAAAGTTACATTTTACAATACCTTCACTTCGAAAGTAAACGGTAGATTGGTGTCTTGATGATACCTTCTAGTTGTGAAAAACCACCACCAGATTGTTGTACAGCTTTCTGTAATCAATAGATGTTCGTTTTTGAGGAAGGCGTTTCTCAACAGATTGCGCAAACAGTTTGCTGCAATAAGTAATTTGTCACATTCACTTCAATTCATTGGTAGAAGGTGGTGCTCAAAAAACTTGTGCCAAAAGTGCACTACTGTTTTACAAGGCCCTTCTGGTCTGACACAGTTCACAATTGAAATTCGTCTTTTGTAAATCCTGGAGTCATCTTTTGAGTGCAGCTTGGCAAGATTAAATGTTCGTGTCATCCATAACGATGTATGCTGTCAGAATAGAAGAATATGGAAGTTCATTTGGATGGGAATAAAGAGTCAGTCGGCTATGAAAGATGCCTTAGCTTGTTCCAGAAGTTTCTGCATGGGAGAAACTGACAAGTATAATTTGGGGAAATTTTGTGAACAAGCACGGACATTATTTCTTCCACATTTCTGCTAGTGTATACTGTAGACGTTCAGAATGAAAATTCTAGAGATGTTTAAGGTGAAACCCTATCTTGTTGTCAAGAACTTGAAACAATGCAATGACGCTAGCGTGCGCTTATTGTTAATAAACTTATCTTTCATTGGAATTTTAGGTGAAATGTGCAAAAACACATGGAGGAATATTCGGGACTCGTATCAGAGAAATAAACGAGAAAGAAAGCTTGGAACAGGTTCAGATGCCTCAGCAAAACCAAGAAAATGGGTTCTGCTTTATCACTTGGCTTTAAGAAACCTACATTTCGTGGCATTTTAAATGAAATTGTCAAGAGCATATGGAGAAATATTAGTAACTCATACCGGAGAAATATATGACATAAAATCGTTTCATTAGGTCCAAATGTGTCAGCGAAACAAAACAAATGCATTCTCAATCGTGTGATGACCACACGATTCTCGTTGCGCGTCGACAGAACTGGCGGCTAGTCGCGACGCTCCCGGAGATATATGAGCCCAAATCTCGGAAACGGAGATCGATATCATTCTGATCTCAACTTTAAAAATAATTTCGATATGTTAGCTTCTTTTCATCGGCAACGATGTATGACCTAACGTGAACCATACGTAAAGTAGCCAGCGACCACATTTTTCACTGTACACAATTCAAATTTTATGCAGTAGGTTACTTGTAAATTAAGTATCCGAATGACTGTGACGAATATCGGAAAAATAGACACGTCATTATCAAGCTGTGATGTGAAACTGTAAGATACGCAAACATCAATTTTTTGTGCCTTTTACTTTCCTCACAATTGATAGAGAAGTAATATACAGCGAAAAAAACACGCAAAACCGGAAGAGATACTTTTCAATTTTTTAAAGTAAAAGGAGAATCTGTATCGAAAAAGTAACTCTGGGAGCCGATGTAACTTTGTTGCATTAACATACAGTATTTTTTACAGCAAGAAAATCGGAATTCTTATTTTTCTTATGTATTTGAATCCGCCGCCGCCGACCGGAGCTTGGGAAACGGCGATGATTCCAGTCGTGTTGCGGCCGTGTCGCCGTCTGCCAGGGTGGGAAAAGAGGAGGGGGCAGCGTCGCAGTCGCAGCCAACTGTCGCGTCTTGTACAACGTAACTTTAAGGGGGCCTTGTCACGGTCCGTGCGGCTCACCCCGGCCATCGGTGTATGTGTTGTCCTTAGCGTAAGGAAGGCAAGTGGGCTTCAAAAACTCGATTTTTAGATTTTAGCATATTTGAAATGCATGGTCTTTCCTGCGTCAAACAGTTTTTGTTTTATATAAATGCGACAATTTTTTCGTGAGATATGGTGGTTTTCCTGACGCTCTGTGCAATCTGGCATTTAAATACCACTCCTTCCTTTTTGCTCCATGCAGAGATAATGCACAGCATTAAATTAAATTAAATTAAATTAGACCCATATTTAGAGACCTTTTTAAAGATACCTTTTTGAAAAAATGTCTGCATGGGAAAACCCAAAATTTAAATGAATGTGTGAATTCTATCATTTTGAACCGGTTACCGAAAACTGTATTTGTTCAGCTTACAACCCTCAAATTTGGTGTTTTTGATGCTATTTTATGCTTCAGTGATGATGTAATTAGAAAACTGGATGTTTTGGAATTATTGGCATAAAATATTGTGGAAATACTGCAAAATCCTTGGCGCAAATAGATAAAGACAAAATCTGCAACGCAGGTATTGCTAATTTAGAATGCACAAAAGAAGAAAGACAGAAAAGAAGAGGAACCAAGAGAAGAAAAGGAGATCAGTATGATTCAGATGGTGGTTCAAATGGCTCTGAGCACTATGGGACTTAACGTCTGAGGTCATCAGACCCATAGAACTTAGAATTACTTAAACTTATCTAACCTAAGGACATCACACACACCCATGTCCCAGGCATGATTCGAACCAAACTGTAGCGCCTAGAACCGCTCGGCCAATCCGGCCGGCGATTCAGATGATGCTCAGTATGGTGCAGGAAAATATTAGTGGTAAGTAATTCTCATCAATAACTATACTAGAATTGCAATATTAAACTTTAAATGGATTTTTCTCTAAACTACATTTTTTACTGTCAGGTACTATTATTTAATAAAGTGATGGGGTTAGAAACATGAAATTCGGTTAATTTGTACTGCAGATTTTAATAAGTTATTACAAATAAATTGAGAACCACCATACAATCAGAAACTGTTTTATAATAATTAATGCACGAAAAAAGCTAAATTTTACTAGTGAAAGAATAATTTTTTCTTAAAAACCGTAAGAGCTATTATAAAACAATAAGCTGGTAGCCAAGATGAGCATAACGTGCTCCCTACGTAAGAGGTATTATTGTTTTAACACTTATAGTTCTTTTGAAAAGTGTACCTACGCAAAGGGTCAAATAGGATTGGCAGAATAGGGATAAAAATTGCCTACCATCTCCCCTTAAGTTAGACTAAGTAGTGTGTAAGCTTAGGGACCGATGACCTCAGCAGTTTGGTCCAATAGGACTTACCACAAATTTCCAAATTTTCCGCAGAGTGCTATTCCATTTCGTAATCTTTATCACAACTGTCTTCATCACTGACTGTGTCTGCTGCATCAGACATACATGGATGTCTGAAGGACCTTGTATTTTGAAGATACATACATTATATAAAGACAGACATTGTAAACTTCAATGAAAGTAGCATGAGTCAGGCTATGGTTTGAGGAAAATAACATCCCTGAAATGAACTGCGTAGAGTCCCTACCTAAATCCAGTGGAACATATTTGGGATGATTTAGAACGTCGGTTTCGCTTAGCGATTTCGACATTTTAGGAGGAATGGGTTTGTCATTCGAAGTCAGAAAGACGAAGGATGGACACATTTCATACTAATATCCACTGATAGGTTTTTATCAGACATTGTAAATGTCACTCTATTAGCAACGGAGTGAAACCAACCCAGGTTGGCACATAAGTGCTAACATATTTCTGTGCTATAAAAATTAAATGTTTCGAAAAAAAATTATTTACATTCATCAAAACATTTCATGCTAACGGGACTAATAAAGTAACAAGAAATGAAAAATCGAAAAAGAAATTGTATATTTTGTTGACGTGTAGCGACCGTGCGTAAAAAGCTACGCACATGTGCTGATCTGCAGTTCGAGAAAAATTTTCGAACTCGGTATCGCGTTTTGCAGACGAACTTGCAACCACAATACAAAGACTGCTAATCAGTCACGCGCGGTTTGAGAATGGGGAAACGTTGTCCTTCGCCGTTTTCGCTCCGCTTTATGTGCCACACCGTTACAAAACTGCTGCTCGAACAAATCCGGATCCTGAAATTCGCCGGGAAGATTAAAACTCCGTGCCAGATCGGGACACGAGGCCGCAATCTTGCCTTTGCTGGCAGTTTTCGAAGCGACTGACCTACTCAAGCACGAGTCAGGATCCATCGTCAGAGCTTCACTTCTACCAGAAACTCCAACTTTCGAAACTTTACAGGAGCCCATCTACAAATTTTGCTAACGCTCCTCGATGAAAGGATATTGCGAAGAAATGCTTAGCCACAGCCTAGGTGAGGGCACCGAAATAGGCGTCCCTGGCGTAGAGTAGAAACTGAAAAAGCTGGAAACAAATAAGACGCTAGATCGAGGTGGAATCGCAATTCGGTTTTACAGAAAGTACTCTGAGGCATTGGCCCCTGACTCAGCTTGCATTTATCGCTAAATTCTAGCCCAGGGCAAAGGCCCCAGCGACTGAAAAAAAGCGAGGTGACTCCTCTATATAAGGAAGGTATTACAGACCAATATCCTTAACATGGGTTGGCCGCAGTAATGTTAAACATATTCCGAGTTCGAATATAACAAATTTCCTAGCGACAGAAAAGCTTCGTCTACAAATCAGCACGGATTTAGAAAGCATCACTCATGCGAAACACAGCTCTCCTTTTTCTTACATGATATCCTGTGAACAATCGACGGAGGTCAATTGCCTAGACTTCTGGAAAGTATCTGACACGGTGCCCCACTATTAACAGCTGAACAAGGTCCTAGCGTACGTATTAGGTTCCCAGATATGTGACTGGCTCGAAAACTTTATAAGTAATAGAACACAACGTTGTCTTCATTGATGGGTGTTCATCAAAGACAAGGGTGTATATATATATATATATATATATATATATATATATATATATATATATATATATAGGGTGCAAAGTATTTAAACTGACAAACTGTGGGGAGTTGTAGGGGACATCAAAATAAATATTTTTCCATAATGTCATTTTTTCCTATGACGAATATTTAAAGTGGTAGAGGAAGATTTCTCTGGCGGCTCATTAATTAAACCAACAAACACTTTTCCATTTTTTATGACCAAGAGACAACACATTAACACGGTCCAATTTCAATTACAGTAGATTTTCAAAAATACCTCCATTGACGCGTAAGCAAAGGTTACACCGTCGGATCATGTTCTGTCTGACACGGGCAAAAACCCCAGGAGTATCCAGAATTGTTCCTGCTGCTGCTACTATCCGGGCAACCAGATCCTCTTCTGGTGCAACATGAGTTGCGGAAACAAGGTTGCGTATCTCTCCCCACACAAAACAGTCCAGAGGGGGCATATCTGAGGATCGAGCAGGCCCTGGTAGAACACCACCTCTGCCAATCCACGTTTCTGGGAACAGTTGGTCCAGGAATCGACGCACACGACGACTGAAATGTACCGGCACCTCGTCATGTTGGAACCACGTGCGTTGTATTGTAGGGAGCGGGACGTCTTCCAGCAATTCTGGCTGCTCTGGCGAGAAAATTGTGATAGTGCCTGCCATTTAATGGTCTAGGTAGCAGATACGGCCCAATTAAACAGTTCCCAACAACACCGACCCACACATTCACGAAGAACCGCACTTGACGAGCGCTAGTAACTGTGGCATGTGGGTTATCCTCACTGCAAACATACGAATTGTGCATGTTGGAGACTCCATCACGCCTGAACGTTGCTTCATCGGCAAACAACACAGAGGATGGAAATGTAGGAAGCATTTCGCACTGTTCCAGGTACCACTGCGAAAACTGTGGGTGGATAATCAACTGGTTCCAGGTTGTGGACACGCTGTAAGTGAAATGGACGTAACAATTGGTCTCGAAGGACTGTTTTTAGATTCGTCCGATTCGTCCGCATGTTACGTGTAATTGCACGAGTGCTGATTGAAGGAACCCACTCGACATGCTACAAGACAGCTTTCTCAAATTGCGGCGTTCTTACCGCGCGACGGCGTCCCTGTCCAGGTAATCTGCTAAATGACCCGGTCTCACGCAGGCGTTTATACACAGCAGCAAAGGTCGTATGATGCGGGATACGGCGATTACGATATTGTTGTTGATAAACTCGCTCCATTAGTAAACAGAGACAATGAACTACTACACTGGTGGACAGCAGTTTTACGTATATAGGGCGGTCCATTGATCGTGACCGGGCCAAATATCTCACGAAATAAGCGTCAAACGAAAAAAAAAACAAAGAACGAAACTTGTCTAGCTTGAAGGGGGAAACCAGATGGCGCTATGTTTGGCGCGCTAGATGGCGCTGCCATAGGTCAAACGGATATCAACTGCGTTTTTTAAAATATGAACCCCATTTTTATTACATATTCGTGTAGTACGTAAAGAAATATGAATGTTTTAGTTGGACCACTTTTTTCACTTTGTGATAGATGGCGCTGTAATAGTCACAAACATATAAGTACGTGGTATCACGTAACATTCCGCCAGTGCGGACGGTATTTGCTTCGTGATACATTACCAGTGTTAAAATGGACCGTTTACCAATTGCGGAAAAGGTCGATATCGTGTTGATGTATGGCTGTTGTGATCAAAATACCCAACGGGCGTGTGGTATGTATGCTGCTCGGCATCCTGGACATCATCCAAGTGTCCGGACCGTTCGCCGGATAGTTACGTTATTTAAGGAAACAGGAGGTGTTCAGCCACATGTGAAACGTCAACCACGACCTGCAACAAATGATGATGCCCAAGTAGGTGTTCTAGCTGCTGCCGCGACTAATCCGCACATCAGTAGCAGACAAATTGCGCGAGAATCGGGAATCTCAAAAACGTCGGTGTTGAGATTGCACCCGTACCATATTTCTATACACCAGGAATTGCATGGCGACGACTTTGAACGTCTGTACTGTTCTGCCACTGGGCACAAGAGAAATTACTGGACGATGACAGATTTTTTGCACGCGTTCTATTTAGCGACGAAGCGCCATTCACCAACAGCAGTAACGTAAACCGGCATAATATGCACTATTGGGCAACGGAAAATCCACGATGGCTGTGACAAGTGGTACATCAGCGACCTTGGCGGGTTAATGTATGGTGTGGCATTATGGGAGGAAGGATAATTGGCCCCCATTTTATCGATGGCAATCTAAATGGTGCAATGTATGCTGATTTCCTACGTAATGTTCTACCGATGTTTCACAGCCTTACAGAATGGCGACGTACTTCCAACATGATGGATGTCCGGCACATAGCTCGCGTGCGGTTGAAGCGGTATTGAATAGCGTGTTTCATGACAGGTGGATTGGTAGTCGAAGCACCATACCATGGCCCGCACGTTCACCGGATCTGACGTCCCCGGATTTCTTTCTGTGGGGAAAGTTGAAGGATATTTGCTATCGCGATCCACCGACAACGCCTAACAACATGCGTCAGCGCATTGTCAATGCTTGTGCGAACATTACGGAAGGCGAACTATTCGCTGTTGAGAGGAATGTCGTTACACGTATTGCCAAATGCTTTGAGGTTGACGGACATCATTTTGAGCATTTATTGCATCAATGTGGTATTTACAGGTAATCACGCTCTAACAGCATGCGTTCTCAGAAACGATAAGTTCACAAAGGTACATGTATCACATTGGAACATCCGAAATAAAATGTTCAATCGTTCCTGCGTTCTGTATTTTAATTTAAAAAACCTACCTGTTACCGACTGTTCGTCTAAAATTGTGAGCCCTATGTTTGTGACTATTACAGCGCCATCTATCACAAAGCGAAAAAAGTGGCCCAACTAAAACATTCACATTTCCTTACATACTACACGAATAACTAAATAAAAATGGGGGTTCCCATTTTAAAATAAACGCAGCTGCTATCCGTTTGACCTATGGCAGCGCCATCAAGCGGGCCAACCATAGCGCCATCTGGTTTCCCCCTTCAAGCTAGACAAGTGTCGCCCTTTGTAGTTTTCTCGTTTGACGCTTATTTCGTGAGATATTTGGCCCGGTCACGATCAATCGACCACCCTGTATCAGGATTATTTAATTAATGATGGCAGTATAAACAAAGATATGATGCAGGTGAGGAAATTACTAGGGCTTGTTGAAAAGCAGTACCTCCGAATGTTCTACTCTGTTCTCAATACCGGTTGAGGTGTTACATTTAATACATATTACTGATCGACCTTCCACTACTACATCTCCGGCTGTGCTCCGAAAGGATACCGCCCTTCGATTGTGCCCTTCCAGCACTATCGAAGCGCTAGGGTTTCAGGTGCCAGCCGTCCAGCCGTCCAGCCAGCCAGCCAGCCGAGCAGGAGCGGTCCAGCCGAGCAGCAGCAGCAGCGCCCCTCCCCCCCCCCCCCCCCCGGCCCCTTCCGCGGCGGCAGCAGCTGCGGCGTTACTGCCAGCCGTCGCCAGCGCCAGTGCCAGCAGCGTGGGACTCTGGTCTTCGTCCGTCTTCGTCTTCGTCCGTCTTCGTCTGTCCCCAGTTTTTTTTCCTCTCCTTTTCATTCTGTGCTTTTTTGTTTATCCTTGTCGTCATGTCAGCCCCCACCACCACTACCACTACTACCACCACTGCCATTGTGTACACGTCGCCCTCTGCCGCCACCACCACCATTACATGGTGTGCCCAGTCACACCCCCCTCTTTCCATCCCTCCTCTTCACACTCTCTCTTCGCCCTCGCTCTTTGTCGCCCCCTCTCCAGCTTCTTCCTCCCGCTCCTCTCCCTCTGATCCTTTCCCCCCACTCCCCCAGCCTGTCACTGCAGCTCCAGCTAGGGTGGTGGCCCGTCGGGCCACTGCCCATGCCCAACTCTCCCCATCGCCTTCGCCATTACCGCCACTGCCACCACTGTCGCCATCGCCATCGCCATCGCCTTCACCGTCACCATCTCCGGCGCCGACTGCTGCATCCACTCCAGGACCTGCCCCTTCCCGCCACCTCCCTATAGCTCCCGTCCCTCATGTCACCACCCACCCTTCTGCCGCCGTTAAACGCCCTAGTGGCACCACCACCTCCTCCGCTCCCAAAAAGGCCCCGCCCCGTCCTCCTCCCCCCCCCCGCAGGATGCCATGGATGTCTCCCTGCCTGGCCCTGCTCCCTCTGCCTCCTCCTCCTCCTCCTCCTCCCCCCCTCTTTATACAAATACCTCCTCTCCCGTCCCGATCCTTCCCTTCTCGAGGCCCGGAATCTCTCCCTCCTCCTCCGCCAACACTTCCCTGGTGCCCCAATCTCACTCCTCACTCCCAGATGGGATTCCGTTCTCATCTCCTCCCCCAGCCCCACCCTCCATACTGACATCCTCTCCCGCCTCCCCATCACCCGTTTTGGCCCCAATGCCTCCCTCACCCCTGCTCCTTCTCCATCTCCTACCCGCCAACCCCAACCGCCGCTTCACCCACCGACCCTCACTGCCGTGATCACTCGGCTCAGTCCGACGATCACAGAGGAGGAGGTGTTGGCGGAGCTCAAGGCGCATCCCACGCTGGAGGTGCAGGCGGTCCGCCGCATTTTCAACTCGGCCGGCCCCACCCGCCTAATGCGGGTTTTCTCCGAGGACGCCCCCTCCATTGACCGTCTCCTGAAGAAGGGTGCCCTCCTCTTCAACCAGCGCTATAAGGTCGACCCCTCCCGTTCCCCTCCTCAATCCCTGCGCTGCCAGAGGTGTCTGCGCTATAACGCACACCCAACAGCCGAGTGCCGCGAGGCCTCCATCTGCCCGCATTGTAGGCAAGTGCACTTCCTCCGGCAGTGCCCTAACCTTCAATCCCCTCGCTCCTGTAATACCTGCAATCTCCCCCATCCCACCTACTCCCAAAAGTGTAAAGCCTGACCCCCTCCGACCACTCCCGAACTCACCGTCCCTGTCCGTCCTCTGGATGCCCCCACCCCTCCTGGCAATTCCCTTCGTCCCCCCCCCCACCACTTAGGACATCATCAGGTTCCTCACCATTCTCCTACAAAACGTCCACCCTTTCCAGCGCCCTCACACCCTCCAACAGGTCTTCCTCACTGCCCGTTCCATTTTCCACTTAAAAATGTATGCCACCTACTCCAACAACCAGGCCCATTTCACCTTCTCCCGTCTTGACACCCTCGTCTAAATCCCTGTCATGGCGCGACAGCACCATATTCTTTTCAACAACATCCGCTCCCTTCCCGCCAACAAGAACCTCTTCCTGCACACCCTCGCCACCCACCGGGTGGATGCCTTCCTCCTCAATGAAACCTTCCTCCAACCCCACCACACTGTCCACACGTCGCCCTACCTCCTTCACCGCTCTGATAATGCCCTCCCGATTGCGCATGGCAGAGTTGCCATTGGTCACCACTGCCAGATCCCAGTTCGGCTCCAACCTCTCCTTCCCGACCCCACCGAACACCTGATCCTTAGTCTCTTCTTCCCCAGCCACCATCTATGTCCGCCCTAACGTCCCTATTCCCTTCGACTTCCTCTCCCATATTGACCGTGCCTTCTCCTCCTACATGATAGCCGCCGACCTCAACATCCATAGTCGTTCCGCCACCCAGTTGCGGTGGTGGCATCGGTTCCTCTCCTCCCTTCAAGCTGACCTCATCCCCATCCCCCAGCACACCCGTCCCAAATCCAACTCCACTCCCGATGTTATCCTCTCCTCCCCTAACCTCCTTGGCCACATAACGGTGGATGTCCTGGAGCCTATTGGTAGTGACCACCTCCCTGTCCTCCTCACCGTTTCAGACAGTCGTCGCCCCTGCCCCGACCCTCGTAATGACCCTCCCCCAAAGTACGTCCATGAATATTCCCGTGCCAACTGGAATGCCTACCGGGATACCCTCTCCACCCAGGTCAATAGCCACCCCTTCACCTACCGCCACCCTGACGATGTTACCCATGCCGCCTCCTTTCTCCAGCAGACCTTGTCTGAGGCTGTGGAGGCCCACGTCCCTACTGTCGCCGTCCACCCCCACCGTCCTACCTTACCCCCACAGGCCGTCCTCCTCCTCCGTGAATCCCGCCATCTCTACCGTGCCTTCCTCCACACACGTGACCCGGACACACTCCGACGCCACCGGCAACTGCGGTGACACATTCGAAATTTGCTCGTGGCTAAGAAACGCCGGGACTTGCGACAGACATGCACCCGTTTAAATGCTACCCTACCTATAAACTCGTCCAAGTTCTGGTCAGCCTTCCCTTACCTTACCGGAACTAAACCCTCCCCCTACTATCCTCTTCTCCATGATGATCACCCCTTCCCGGACACCCTTAGTAAGGCCAATCACTTTGCCTCTTACCTCTCCGATGTCTTTTCCATCCCCGATGATCCCCAGTTCGATTACTCCCTCTTTCCAGATGTCCGCGGTCGAACTGACACCACTGTCCCGCCCCTCGCACCTGGTTTCCAGTACTTGGACAGCATTGCACACACAGAACTCAATACCCCTATCACTACACAGGATCTCATTGCTACACTCCGCACGAAACGCAACACCGCTCCTTGTCACGATCGTGTCACCTATCGTCACCTTCGTGAAGCTCCTGTCTCTTTCCTCTCCACCCTGGCCAGGTTCTACAATGTAGTCCTGTCCACCGGTTACTACCCCACCCTGTGGTAAACCTCCCATATCCTGATGTTCCTTAAACCTGGTAAACCGCCATCTGCCATCTCCTCCTACCATCCCATCAGCCTTACCTCAGTCTTCAGCAAGGTCCTGGAATCTATCCTCACCCGCCACATCCACCAGCATCTCCGCCAGCACCTCCTCCTTCCCGTTACCCAGTGTGGCTTTCGGCTGTCCTTCTCTTCCGACGACTTTCTCCTTCACCTCACTCATCTCCTTTCCGAACAGCTTAATTCCCGTCACTCCGCAATCTACCTCTCCCTGGACCTCGAACGTGCTTATGACCACGTATGGCATTCCAGTCTCCTCTTCAAGCTCCAAACCTTCGCCCTTCCCATTAACTATATCCATCTGATCGGCTCCTTTCTCTCCCACCATCCTTCCTACATCACGATTCATAACACGGATTCCTACACCTTTTTTCCCTCCGGCGGTGTGCCCCAAGGCTCCGTCCTCTCCCCCCTTCTGTACCTTTTGTATACGGCGGACATGCCGCCGCCGTCACCCCCTGTCCACCTTCTCCAGTTTGCCAATGACACTGCCTTCCTTGCCCTTGCCCCCACCCTGCAGCTCTCCCAACACCTTCTCCAGTCCCATCTTGACCGGTTCACCGCTTGGTGCAACCAGTGGTTGCTTAAGGTCAATCCCTCCAAAACCCAGGCGATCATTGTAGGCAAAACCACCACTTCCTTCTGCCTCCTTGATTTATATCTCACCATCTATGGCCGTCCTATCACCCTCACCCCCGCCCTTAAGTACCTTGGTGTCACCCTCGACCATTGCCTCTCCTGGACCCCCCCATCTCCAGACAATTCAAGCCAAGGCATGCTCCCGACTCCGTCTCCTCAAGCTCCTTTCCGGCCGTACATGGGGTCTGGACCCTTCCACCATAATCCACACCTATAAATCCGTCATCCGCCCTATCCTTCGTTACACCCATCCGGCCTGGATCTCCGCCCCCCTACCTTTTATAAATCCCTTCAAATCCTTGAACGCCATTCTCTCCGCCTCGCCTATCGCATCTGTCTTCCCTCCCCCACGCGGATCCTGTAAGATCTCATTCCGTTCCCCCACTTCCTCCTTTTCCTTGAAAAGATACGGATCCTGTACATCCCTCCCCCCCCGCTGCCACGCCTGTATTCCCACGTCCCACCCGGTCTCCATCTCTCCACCCTCCTTACCCTCTCCCAAGGTGGCTTCCGCCAGCTCCCTCTCCCTGATTGATGCCCACCTTCCCTCCATCTACCCCTCCTACCAACTTTGATCCTTCCTCCCTCTTCCTGTGTGTGCTCCTTGGGGCACCCTCCCACCCTTCTCTCCCTCTTCCCTCCCTCCTCCATTTCTCCCCACTCCTCCCCCGGGCTTCCCCTCCCCTGTCCCTCTCCTCCTCCCCCCATCTCCTCAGCCATTGGCATCCTTGTTCTCCCCTCTCCCCCACTTCACCCTTCTTCCCCTCTTGGCAGGTCCCCGGACTCACACACGCTAAGTGGACATTCGCGCGCCAGAGATCATCGCCATCAGTGTCTCATGTGTGCCGTTGTGTTCAGTGTTCACTGTCACACTCCATCGTTCACCAATGCCATCGACATCTTCAGTGTTTGTGCTTCGTGTCAACAGTTTGTAGTGAGGATTGTCATCGAGTGTGAACGGCTTCATGTTTTTTTATGTTCATGTGTCTACTGTTTTTCCCTGCCGTTTTTGTTCCAACCCATGTGTCTTCTCTGTTTTCTCATTGTACTATCTTTGGCTGAAGAGCGGCGTATTGTGCTGCAGCCAGCCTACCTGTTATACTGGTATTAAAATCACAATAAAGAGAAAAAAAAACTTCCACTTCTTAACAAAACCACCTTCTCCAATTCCATCTTGACCAGTTCACCGCTTGGTGTAACCAGTGGTTGTTAAAGGTCAATCCTTCCAAGACCCAGGCGATCATTGTAGGCCAAACCACCCCTTCCTTCCGTCTCCTCGACTTCTATATCACCATTTATGGCCGTCCTATCGCCCTCACCCCCACCCTTAAATACCTTGGCGTCACCTTTGACCGTCGCCTCTCCTGGAACCCCCATCTCTTGACAATCCAAGCCAAGGCACGCTCCCGACTGTCTCCTCAAGCTCCTTTCTGGCTGCACATGGGGTCTGGGCCCCTCCACCATCCTTCACACCTATAAATCCCTTATCCGCCCTATCCTCTGCTACGCTCATCCCGCCTGGATCTCCGCCCCTACTACCTTTTACAAATCCCTTCAAAACCTCGAACGCCATGCGCTCCGCCTCGCCTATCGCATCCGTCTCCCCTCCCCCACGCGGAGCCTCTATGACCTTATTCTGTTCCCGCACCTCTTTCTTTTCCTCGAACTGATATGGATCCCCTATACCTCCCGCAAACTTGATCCCCCTCACTCGCTTGTCTCTCCCATCCTCTCCCACCCCCGTCCGCTGCCGCGCCTGCATTCCCACATGCCACCTGCTCTCCATCTCTCCACTCTCCATACCTTCGCCCAGGGTGGCTTCCACCAACTGCCCCTCCCTGATGATGCCCTCATCCCCTCCATCTACCCCTCCTACCAACTTTGATCCTCCTCTACTGCACCCTGTGTTTTTACCCGAGGGCACCCTCTCTCCCTTCTCTTCTCTCCTCCATTCCTCCCTCCCTCCTTCCCCGGGCTTCCCCTACCCCCGTACCGTCTTTCCTCCCCCTCCCATCACCTCTGCCACTGGAATCTACGCACTCCCCTCCCCCTTCTCCCCCCACCCTTTTTCCCCTTTTGGCAGGTCCCCGGACTCGTACACGTATAGTGAACTTTCGTGCCCCAGAGATCATCGCCTAGTGTTTGTGTGTGGCGTCGTGTTCGTGCTCAAGTGTTGCAGTGCTTATTCGTTTGTGCTCCAACGTTTCCGTGTGCCATCTGTCATCTCTGTGCGTGTCCACATGTCTGAACATTTTTATTTTGGACTCTGCGCGGGTGAACGGCTCGTGTGTTTTAATTTTGTATGTCTACGTTTGTATATCCACCCTGTTTGTTCTGCAATTGTCTTCTTTTGTATCATTAGTTTTATCTGTGGCCGAAGAGCGGCCTAGTATGCCGCTGCTGGCCTACCTGTATCAGGTGTGAAATTAACAATAAAGAAAAAAAAAATAGCCGCGGCCGGAGTTGAAACTGAGCCGTCCTCTGAACGCTACAGCAGTGCCTCGTGCACTGTATTGTTTTGCTTGCATTGGAATTGTACATAACGAAGGACATTGATTATTTGCGTGTCGCCATTTGCTTGCGACACAACTCTGTGAATACGCAAAATTAAGTATTGTCATTTATCTTACTGTAATAAAAATCTATTAACACGACTTGTTTGAATTGTTGTCTAGCGATTCGAGAAAGCAACTTTCCCAGGCTCCCCATAGGCGAGTAGGCAGAACACAACACATACACTGAATGAGTAACAAGATAAAAGATGTAAACGGTTCCAGTACACATTAGTGATGTACTGAACTGTTTTCCAGGTTAATGATTTGAAAATGTTTTGTTTTGTTCTGTACTTTATCAATGGCACGAACACAGCTAATATCCCAAAAAATGATATGTGTGTGTGTGTTTTAGTTGCAGATCATACTTTTAGAGATACAAATACAGATATTCGTGATTTTTTAACTTTACGCAAGTCATCCCGATGACGTTTCTTGCAAATTATGTACTGCAAAATAAATTAATCTGCAAATTCAAATATGGCAGCATTTATCCAAATGATGAGCTGCTGTGTGCGACATCAGAGATGCGTCTTGTTACGACAGTCGGTTGTGTCCAGCGAGACACGGGACAGTCACATCTATAAACCTTGAAACTGAATTCGCGTGGTAAACCTGTTTAGAGTATTAAAAGGTTCGACTGAGCAGTTTCCAGGGAGCGCCAGAAAACAAGCGTTACTGCGCATGCGTAATTACGATGAATTTGGAAGCCCGTGGATGGTGTTTGCTCTGCACATATCCTTTTCGTATCATTCCTGTTTGGAACTTCGTGCGTGGTGGGGTATCACTTGGTCATGTGCAGCACTGCGGAATGTTGTTGAGAGAAGACATACGGAGCTCTACTTGGAACTATTGTTTTATCATATCCTACCCAGATAAGGAATGTAAAATAAGGTAGCAGTTCTTGGCATAATATTCATTTCAAAACTAGACTCTGCAGCTCAAAGTATCCTAATATTTTGTTATGTGGTGACTTTAACATAGATATCTTTCATTATTCGTACTCTCCAATATTGTCGTGTAGCATCTCCAATCAGGTTTACATCTACAGAGCACAGCGAAAAGCTAGTAAGAAGGGATACAAATTTCTTACAAAAATAGAAGAAATTCCTGGTGTAGCCCACACCATCACAAACGACAATAAATCATTTCGTGACTATTTAAAAATGTGTAAAAAATTAACAAGGTTATCTGTGAGGTAAAGTAACCGTTCAACTTACAGTTTATATTCTACTCTTGGAACAGTTTACCATAGAATGGCATTTAATAAATTTAAGATGTAAACAACACAAATTAAGAAATAATGTCAAGTCCAGAGGAAGTACTAGACAAGTGTCCTGTGATCAAAAAACAAAGTGTTTCACGGAAGGCAGACGTGTAAAATTCTGCTTAAGTTGTCAATACATTTGAAACAAAATGTTTAATTCAGTACTACTGATGAAATTTGCCTGCTTAGTTAGCTTCAAGTGAATGTTTACGTATGTTCGAACGTATATAGCGTTACGAGATCGTAGAATGTCATGAAACAACAGGACATCAGAGACTACTCCACGAGCATCGGAATTTCCTAAGCCATACTAAAATACATAATTCGATTTAAAGAACACTTTTGTATGTCTAGATTCACACTGAAGTACCTGATAATCAGTTTTTTCTGTGTTGTTTTATGGATGCTTATTTTCTTGGAATACCAGTACTGTATTATCTCATGTTTGGTTCTTAATTATGGAATAATGCCGTACGAGTCAGAAAATGACAACGTGCACCTAAAATTGAGCGATCAGTTGAAACTACCCAGTCACTTGGGATGAAACTCTTCGTTTCAAATAAATTGACTGCCTCGGCGGAAAAGATTAACAGAAGCAAATTTTGTTTACAAATCAACAAATATAACTTCGTTAGTCTGCAAGATGACTGTTGCTACTGGTCATAAGGTTAACAGCCACGCTTCAGGTAACCACAAGTGGAAGAAGGCACTGCTTATGCGCGAATTCAGTTCTGCGCACGCGCAGGAGCCCGCTGGCAACTGCTGAAATGAACTGGGGAGTTTTTGTTTATTTTTTTTTTTTCAACCTGCTGCTTGATTATATAGCACTGTGTTGCAGACAACCTTACGTCAGGTAACTGGCGTACTCGTTCAGCGGAAATAAATGAAACGTAGTGCGAGACAGAATATCGTGGTTTTTTAAAAAAATTGTCACTGTTTAGTATTCCATACAAAGATAATTGACTTGCCTGCGCTCGCCAATTATTAGCAGTGCCAGAGCTGTGTGACATTTCATTCTGTAAAACCACAACAACTTCTTGCTCAAGTTTATGTGCTTTTTTTGACTTTGACGTCACGTTGAGCGCCTTGTTGCAACTCAGCGTTCGTATTAATTAGCATAATTGCATTGGATACTGAAGTCAAACTGAACGTCTCTTGTCGGGGCATGACGAGAAATGTCAGGGTGTTGTCAATTAAGGCATATCTGAACAGTGACGACCACTCACCGCATTCGTAACTGTACGAGGTGTGGCTAGAAAAAAACCGGACTAGTACTGGTGAAACAATAAAACGAATGCAATAAGGCTGAAAGTCGCGTGGCCTGTCCCGTGACTCTCGCTCCGCCTACTGCTCGAGTTTCATCTGCCTCCTGCACTCAGTCTGCCCGTGGCGTCTGTTTTAAGTAGTTGACGTTTTGTCTGTGCGTCGGAAAATGTTGAGTGTACAGAAAGAACAGCGTGTTAACATCAAATTTTGTTTCAAACTAGGAAAATCTGCAAGTGAAACGTTTGTAATGTTACAACAAGTGTACGGCGATGATTGTTTATCGCGAACACAAGTGTTTGAGTGGTTTAAACGATTTAAAGATGGCCGCGAAGACACCAGTGATGACACTCGCACTGGCAGACCATTATCAGCAAAAACTGATGCAAACATTGAAAAAATCGGTAAACTTGTTCGACAAGATCGCCGTTTAACAATCAGAGCAGTGTCTGAGTTAACAGGAGTTGACAAGGAAAGTGTTAGGCAGATTCTTCATGAAAGAACTAGATTTGAGACTGTTGAAGCAGTAAAAGAAAAAGCGACGGAAGTAATGTATGGACTTACCGAAAATGATCTGCAGCATTGCTGTGAACAGTGGAAAATTCGTATGGAGCGGTGTAGAGACCGAGGAGGAGAGTACATTGAAGGAGATAACATGAAATTGTAAATAATTGTAAATAAATGTTTTTTCCAGCATCAGTCCGGTTTTTTTCTAGCCGCACCTCGTATACATGTCTTGATGGTTGGTACAAGACGAAGCTATGATAGTGTGTAACGTACGTATGTTACAGTCATACAAGAATACTATTTAGTTTACTGTTTATTTGGCTATAGGTGATCCCCAATGAGCACATGATGAATCAGTTTAATTTACACTATAATACACTGCGTAGAACACAAAATGATTAATCTCCGCCAGGGCGTCTCAGCCTTTTCCTCGATGAGCCATTCCATACAGGTGCATTTCTTCGTGATCCTCATTCACTGTTACAAATATAATTACAAATGGCAACGTATACAAATAACTGTTTTATCAGTTTCTACGCATATTTATGTGCGGAGACAATAATCCAGCGCGTCTCTTTGCTGAAACCAAAATTTTAATAATTTTCAACAGGAGAAAAATAATTAAGATAAAATAAACTAGATACATATATTGCTAAAGAACTAGGGTCAAAATAGTGGCTTAAAAAGTCAACAGTAGGAACGAGCAGACAAAATGGATGACAACATTTTTAAAAAATCGTTCTTAATTAACCTATCACGTACAATTTAAACAAAACAAAGGAAATTTTGCTACATGCCGGAAAGATATGAATTTACCTTTAATACAATGGCAGTGACTACTTATTCCCACATAACAGCTCGCATTGTGACCATCTCCGTCACTGCTGGTCTCATGGTAGGGGAATTTTGATTCAACACTCAAAATTTTCGAAAATGATTGTTGGTAGCGAATGCCAGAAAAAACTGCAGCTGAAAAGTCCGACAGCGTCGAAAATTCTGTCTGAACAAAATGGCTCTGAGCACTATGGGACTTAACATCTATGGTCATCAGTCCCCTAGAACTTAGAACTACTTAAACCTAACTAACCTAAGGACATCACACAACACCCAGTCATCACGAGGCACAGAAAATCCCTGACCCCGCCGGGAATCGAACCCGGGCGTGGGAAGCGAGAACGCTACCGCACAACCACGAGCTGCGGACTCTGTCTGAACATCAATCCAAAAACTGTTCGAATTTTTTCTTGTAAATTCAAGTCTGTATTATGAATCGCAACACAGCTCTGCATATTCTTTCTTATATTTCAGATGGCAAATGGCAAAAGGGTTCTGAATCCCATCTGCCTAATTATTGTTTAACTCTGGTAGAAAGCACTGGTGAAAATATTTTCAAAACTTACCAAGTGATTACATCCGTCTGCACATTTCAAGCGAGTTGTCTTTAGTGGCCTTAGACATGTGTTTAAATGTTAATGCGATTTTAAGTGTTGCAAGGAGCAGGTGGGAGTTATTGAATTATTTTGTGTTGGTGCAGCTGTGATTAAGTTTCCCTAGAGTTTTAGGAGCTACACAGATCGCCTAGGTAGCCATTGTGTTCGTTAGCTATGTAGCAATTTGTTGTTTGAATTTACCAGTACTTTTAGTGGCTGCTCAGATTAGCTGGGCAGCTGTTGAGTTCATTTGAGTTGCTGTAGTAGTTGACTGAATTTTTGCTGTGTTTAAGTGCTGCATAGAATAGCCAGGCAGCTGTTGTCACGGTAGATGTTGCTGCATGGTTTGCTTGTTATATATTAATGTGGATTTAAATGCTGTGCAGCTCATGTTGGCAGCTTTCGAGTTGATAAGCGAGACTGCTTTTTGACGATGGTGGCCATCATATCAGCTGTGAATTGACGGGGAGCTATTGCCGACATTTACCATTTCTGTTAAGGCCGTTGTCTCACACGCTCAACGACGTTTTCAGATGTGCTTGGACGACCTGATGATTTCCCATGTCTTATCGAGCATCCTGTTTCTATAAAACATTTATGCCACTCATAAATTGTAGGCTTACTAGCAGGATTTTCAGTGTACCAGGTATGGAAATTATGCTGAACTATTGTCACCGACTTCGATTCTTCAAACCAAAACACACAGCTACCACGCTCGGATCCAGTGAAGGCAGCCATCTTTAACGCAACTGCCACTAGCGCCCCTTATAGTGTGATTCGGCACTAGCGAACTAACAAGGGAACCTCCCCATCGCACTCCCCTCAGATTTAGTTATAATTTGGCACAGTGGATAGGCCTTGAAAAACTGAACACAGATCAATCGAGAAAACAGGAAGAAGTTGTGGGGAACTATGAAAAAATAAGCAAAATATACTGAGTAGTCCATGGGTAGTATATGCAAAATCAAAGATGATATGAGCTCAGGCGCGCCGTGGTCCTGTGGTTAGCGTGAACGGCTGTGAAACGAGAGGTCTTTGGTTCAAGTCTTCCCTTGACCGAAAATTTTACTTTCCTTACTTTCGCAAAGTTATGATCTGTCCGTTCGTTCATTGACGTCTCTGTTCACTGTAATAAGTTTAGTGTCTGTGTTTTGCGACCGCACCGCAAAACCGTGCGATTAGCAGACGAAAGAATGTGCCTCTCCAATGGGAACCGAAAACATTTGATCGCAAGGTCATTTGTCAACCGATTCCTCCACAGGAAAACGTGTGTGATATATTCTACACGACACTGGTGACGGCATGTGCGTCACGTGACAGGAATATGTTGTCGACACACCTAACTTCCTCACTTGGCGAATGGGTAAAAAGATTCTTCTACCTTGCCCGATTTAGGTTTTCTTGCGGATGTGATAATCACTTCCAAAAAATTGATGAAAACATAAGGGTGTGTCACATAAACTTCAACAAATGAATGCAACAGTTTCACAGTCGCACAGTTTTCTCTGTGCTCTGTCAAAACATATGTTTTTAAGGTTTTCAAATTTTTCCGTGTGTAGACCGTCAAATCCTGCATATGTCCAAGCAAATCTGAACATGTCCTGGAATTTTGCACAGCGAAGTTAATTATGTGTGAGTGCCTGAACTCTGATAATTGTCTGAAAATAAAAAATTTTCACCCGAGGGAAGACTTGAACCGAGGACCTCTCGTTCCGCAGATGCTGACGCTAACCACGGGACCACGGCGCTCTTCTGCTCACATTGTCCTTGATGGTAGCTATGTTTCGTATGGACTGCTTAGTTTGTATATTTTGCTTATTTTTTCATAGTTCCACATAATTTCTTCCTGTTTTCTCGATTGATCTGTGTTCACATTTTCGAGGCCTATCGACTGTGCCAACTTATAACTAAATCTGAGGGGGGTGCGATGGGGAGGTTCCTTGTAAGTGAGACAAAACTTGATGCATTTCCCTACAAACTGACACTACAGTCACCTCTGTAGGTACTGTGAATTAAATTGTATGCATTGTCAAAGTTGTAGAGTCCTTTTTGAAACACCCAAAAATGCTAAAACAAGTATTTCTTTATTTCTGACCGAGAAACCAAATAAAAATTTTCATAGGTGTAGCTTCAAAAACGCCTTAATAGCGACATTAAAAAAAACCTTCATCCCCAATTTCACCCATTTAGGGTTAAAATTTCGAAAAATCGCTTGTTAAACGACGCCTACAATAAAAGATCCACACCTTTTCCAATTTTCAAGTTTCTGGTCTGAGTGATGATGAGTCATTCGGTCAGTTAGTCAGGACATTGCCTTTTGAATACTGCAGATATAAGTATTCATCATCCCCTTGCTGCTGTCAGTTAATGCTGACTTCCTTCATCAACAGCTTACTCTAGAAGTTTAAAGATTTTGAAGACAATGCAGTTAACAGAACAGGAAGCCAAAATTAAGCGGTATAAAATCTTAAAGCTTGCTTCTCAACTACTTCGATGTATTCCTGCAATCTGGCTAGGAAAATATCCTGAACATACGAGCAGTACCCAAGAATACGTCACACAATAGTTCGGTAAGTGGTCTCTTTGAAGGTGTGCTGCTCATTCTTATAACACTCCCAATAAGGGATAGTCGGTCGTTCCAATCCTTATGCATTAGCATATGTGATAATCGCTCCAAAACCCATTATATTGAGATAGGGGACTAATGATCATATATGCACATTTATTGTGTTGTGGACATACACACGGAGTGGCCGAGCGGTGAGCCGGCACGGTAGCTCAGCGTGTTCGGTCAGAGAGCCGCTTGGCCTCTGTAATAAAAAACTGAGTGGAAGGATCAACCACCGAACTTGAACAGGATGTCTTGCGACGTCCGCAACGACCTAACACAACGATCAACAAGGAACAAAATGAAAAAAAAGAAAAAAAAAAAGAAAAAAAAAGCGGTTAAAGGCGCTATAGTCTGGAACCGCACGACCGCTACGGTCGCAGGTTCGAATCCTGCCTCGGGCATGGATGTGTTTGATGTCCTTAGGTTAGTTAGGTTTAAGTAGTTCTAAGTTCTACGGGACTTATGACCACAGCAGTTGAGTCCCATAGTGATCAGAGCCATTTGAACCATTTTTTTTTGGACATACACAGCATACATTGCATAACAACAACGTAGCTCGTAATAATTGTTCGTAGTGACTATCGCCAGTGCCAAGGCATGCATGGTAACAGCACACGTGGTTCTGCCACACTCTGTCAAAGATCCCTGGTGTATGTTGTACCAGGAGAGAGGCAGCGTGGACCCTAGTGAGCAGGTCTTCATCCTTTTCTACGGAGGTTTCTTACAAAGGAACCTCCCCATCGCACCCCTCTCAGATTTAGTTATAAGTTGGCACAGGGATAGGCCTTGAAAAACTGAACACAGATCAATCGAGAAAACAGGAAGAAGTTGTGTGGAACTATGAAAAAAATAAGCAAAATAGTCCATGCGCAAGGTAGGCAACATCTAGGAGGGTGTTAGCTTACGAGCGCCGTGGTCCCGTGGTTAGCGTGAGCAGCTGTGTCGTTTATTCAAATCTTCTCTCGGGTGAAAATTTTAATTTTTTATTTTCAGATAATTATCAAAGTTCAGGCACTCACACATAATCAACTTCGCTCTCCAAAATTCCAGGACATGTTCAGATTTGCTTGGACATATACAGAATTTGACGGTCTACGCACGGAAACATTTGAAAACGTAAAAAACATATGTTTTGACAGAGCACAGGGAAAACTGTGCGACTCTGAAACTGTTGCATTCATTTGATGCAGTTTATGTGACAAACTCTTATGTTTTCATCACTTTTTTTTGGAGTGATTATCACATCCACAAGAAAACCTAAATCGGGCAAGGTAGAAGAATCTTTTTACCCATTCGCCAGGTGTGCAAGTTAGATGGGTCGACAACATATTCCTGTCATGTGACGCACATGCCGTCACCAGTGTCGTAAAGAATATATCAGACGTGTTTTCCTGTGGAGGAATCGGTTGACCTATGACCTTGCGATCAAATGTTTTCTGTTCCTATTGGAGAGGCACGTCCTTTCGTCTACTAATCGCACAGTTTTGCGGTGCGGTCGCAAAACACAGACATTAAACTTATTACAGTGAACAGAGACGTCAATGAATGAACAGACAGATCGTAACTTTGCGAAAATAAAGAAAGTAAAATTTTCACTCGAGGAAGGACTCGAATCAAGGACCTTTCGTTCCGCAGTTGCTCACTCTAACCACGAGACCACGGCGCTCATCAGCTATCATTGTCCTTTATGTTGCCTATCTTGCACATGGACTACTCAGTTTGTATATTTTGCTTATTTTTTCATAGTTCCACACAACTTCTTCCTGTTTTCTCGATTGATCTGTGTTCAGTTTTTCAAGGCGTATCCATTGTGTCAATTTACAACTAAATCTGAGGGGGGTGCGATGGGGAGGTTCCCTTGTTAGATCAACATCATAATGTTACTCCAGAGGAAAAAATACAGAGGTGCAAGATCCAGAGATCGCGCTGGCCATGGAACAGGATCCCTATTTTCAGTCGAGCAGTGAGGTATGTGTTGTTCAGGTGCTTGCTGGTACACCATGGTGTTGAAGCTATAACCTTTCGCAGGCAACAAGGAATTAGTCTCCAAGAACTGTGGCAGCACATCTCGCAGAAACATCAGGTAACGTGGGCCAGTGAAATGGGGAGGCAGCAAATAAGGCCCTGTTTGATGACCTTGGACAATGCCTGCCCATACTTTGACAGAGAATCGTTGCTGGTAGCGTACGATGTAGATGACGTGAGGATTGTCTTCACTCCAGACATGAGTGCTGTGTCTATTGAAACACTATCAAGGCTGAATCGTGCTTCATCCGTGAACAATACAAACCGTATGAAACTCAGCACTACAGCACTGTGGGGCTCAAAATCCGTTGGTCTCAGTGCTTGCACACATTCTTTTTGATAGGGATGTATAGTCTATCGGTAAACTGAAGAGCAAGGGAGCGAGTCCCTACTCTGCCAACCCAGCTACGTCACAAGGCGCTTCTACAGGCTGTTTCACAGCGTAGTACCGGCCCTGCCGCGGCGCGCGCTTTGAATCTGTGGCGATGCCGTGTACAGATACGTCTCGGCTGCGTTCATTTTTAGACAAATGCATTAAGAGCATAAGGAATACAAAAAACGATAGCTTCTTCCAAAACACAACATTATAGAGTAAATATTATTAACATAAGAACGGATGTCAGGATTCTACTAAAACATAGAACCAAATGCCTGTTCATTTGAATGTATGTTCCTGTATTGCTGTTCGTAAAGCGAACCCCATTTAATGCAATCAGTCTGTAAAACTGCATTGAAACTTAACAATTCTTGCAACACGAAGAATGTTTAAAAAATAAGCAGAAATTTATAATTTTGTGTGTTGTATTAGTCCGATTTGCACCACTTTTTTGTCACTCCCTTTGTAAACATGCCTCAAAAGTATGTGTACAATGGTATGCATATTGGGTATTCACTCTTTGTCAGCTGTCAGAAAGGTTACATGTGTTTTGGTAGCATCAACGTTTACTTGTTTTGTATAAAAATAAATTAGAGAATCTGTATTAAATTTTGTTATAAGAATGCAATAAAGTGTATGAAATTTTTAGAAATGGTAAATATTGCTTTTGGTGAGCCTGTTATGAGTAAACCAAGGGCAGAGAAGTGGTATAAACAATTCAAAGCAGGCCTTAAAGGACAGCGATTTTACAAGCATCGATGAGATTAAAAATGTACAGTTAAGAGACCTATAAACTATTGGGTGAGGCAGACGTTTGCATAGATTGCAGCCCTTAAATTGGGACTGGTAATATTAGCCAATAGTTCTTTTTGGGTCGCCTCTTTAGTACACGCTGTAATAACATTAGAGACGATCGAACGCTCGTTACTCCACAAATACCTCCACTTCCTCGTATTCTGTACATTTTTTTGCAATACTAGATGATTATCCATCACTTCCGGATATCGAAGTACACCAGTAAGTATACAAAGTTAACTCACTGACACTGGAAACTAAGACCCCACGAACAGAAACGATGTACATCACTGCACGCCGATCTACACCGCTAGACCGATAATGGGCAACAGAGAACCGACTCGTGGAGATAACATCTTGGACCTACTGATAACAAACAGACCCGAACTTTTCGACTCTGTATGTGCAGAACAGGGAATCAGTGATCATAAGGCCGTTGCAGCATCCCTGAATATGGAAGTTAATAGGAACATAAAAAAAGGAAGGAAGGTTTATCTGTTTAGCAAGAGTAATAGAAGGCAGATTTCAGACTACCTAACAGATCAAAACGAAAATTTCTGTTCCGACACTGACAATGTTGAGTGGTTATGGAAAAAGTTCAAGGCAATCGTAAAATGCGCTTTAGACAGGTACGTGCCGCGTAAAACTGTGAGGGACGGGAAAAACCCACCGTGGTACAACAACAAAGTTAGGAAACTACTGCGAAAGCAAAGAGAGCTTCACTCCAAGTTTAAACGCAGCCAAAACCTCTCAGACAAACAGAAGCTAAACGATGTCAAAGTTAGCGTAAGGAGGGCTATGCGTGAAGCGTTCAGTGAATTCGAAAGTAAAATTCTATGTACCGACTTGACAGAAAATCCTAGGAAGTTCTGGTCTTACGTTAAATCAGTAAGTGGCTCGAAACAGCATATCCAGACACTCCGGGATGATGATGGCATTGAAACAGAGGATGACACACGTAAAGCTGAAATACTAAACACATTTTTCCAAAGCTGTTTCACAGAGGAAGACCGCATTGCAGTTCCTTCTCTAAATCCTCGCACAAACGAAAAAATGGCTGACATCGAAATAAGTGTCCAAGGAATAGAAAAGCAACTGGAATCACTCAACAGAGGAAAGTCCACTGGACCTGACGGGATACCAATTCGATTCTACACAGAGTACGCGAAAGAACTTGTCCCCCTTCTAACAGCCGTGTACCGCAAGTCTCTAGAGGAACGGAGGGTTCCAAATGATTGGAAAAGAGCACAGGTAGTCCCAGTCTCCAAGAAGGGTCGTCGAGCAGATTCGCAAAACTATAGACCTATATCTCTGACGTCAATCTGTTGTAGAATTTTAGAACATGTTTTTTGCTCGAGTATCATGTCGTTTTTGGAAACCCAGAATCTACAATGTAGGAATCAACATGGATTCCGGAAACAGCGATCGTGTGAGACCCAACTCGCTTTATTTGTTCATGAGACCCAGAAAATATTAGATACAGGCTCCCAGGTAGATGCTATTTTTCTTGACTTCCGGAAGGCGTTCGATACAGTTCCGCACTGTCGCCTGATAAACAAAGTGAGAGCCTACGGATAATCAGACCAGCTGTGTGGCTGGATTGAAGAGTTTTTAGCAAACAGAACACAGCATGTTGTTATCAATGGAGAGACGTCTACAGACGTTAAAGTAACCTCTGGCGTGCCACAGGGGAGTTTTATGGGACCATTGCTTTTCACAATATATATAAATGACCTAGTAGATAGTGTCGGAAGTTCCATGCGGCTTTTCGCGGATGATGCTGTAGTATACAGAGAAGTTGCAGCATTAGAAAATTGTAGCGAAATGCAGGAAGATCTGCAGCAGATAGGCACTTGGTGCAGGGAGTGGCAACTGTCCCTTAACATAGACAAATGTAATGTATTGCGAATACACAGAAAGAAGGATCCTTTATTGTATGATTATATGATAGCGGAACAAACACTGGAGCAGTTACTTCTGTAAAATATCTGGGAGTATGCGTGCAGAACGATTTGAAGTGGAATGATCATATAAAATTAATTGTTGGTAAGGCGGGTACCAGGTTGAGATTCATTGGGAGAGTGCTTAGAAAATGTAGTCCATCAACAAAGGAGGTGGCTTACAAAACACTCGTTCGACCTATACTTGAGTATTGCTCATCAGTGTGGGATCCGTACCAGATCGGGTTGACGGAGGAGGTAGAGAAGATCCAAAGAAGAGCGGCACGTTTCGTCACAGGGTTATTTGGTAACCGTGATAGCATTACGGAGATGTTTAATAAACTCAAGTGGCAGACTCTGCAAGAGAGGCGCTCTGCATCGCGGTGTAGCTTGCTCGCCAGGTTTCGAGAGGGTGCGTTTCTGGATGAGGTATCGAATATATTGCTTCCCCCTACTTATACCTCCCGAGGAGACCACGAATGTAAAATTAGAGAGATTAGAGCGCGCACGGAGGCTTTCAGACAGTCGTTCTTCCCGCGAACCATACGCGACTGGAACAGGAAACGGAGGTAATGACAGTGGCACGTAAAGTGCCCTCCGCCACACACCGTTGGGTGGCTTGCGGAGTATAAATGTAGATGTAGATGTAGATTTTGGGTGCCCCTGTAGGCCGGTGGCAGCGTTCTACCGGGAAAGGCCACTTCCCCACCAAAAGCGCTGCTCGCTCTTGAGTTTACAGACAGACTATAATACCTGTTGCACCCATACTCTCCATACAGAATCCTTTGAAGGCAAGTTGATGGGTGCTTATTGCTGGTACTCAGCCTCGTGATTCAACTTCATCTCCTCAAAGTATGGTGTATGGACATGTCCTTGGAAGGAACACTGGCCAGCTCTCTGTGTCGTGAAAGACCCCACCTCTCGTAAGTTGATATCCACAGAGATAAACTTCGTCCAGTTCGGATGACGCCTGTTGGAAAAGCGTTCTCTGTTCATTTCTGCTGCTTTGTGGACACTACATCTTGCCGCACCGTACATGAAATGCATGTCTACCAATTCTCTTGACGAGTAACATACCATCCTTGACTACACAGTAAAACACCTCTCAATGGACACATCACAAGCTGTCTGATGGAATGAACGACTGACGCCAAAGATAGTCATGTGCATATGGTACAGGTTAAAGTGCTGGTGTGATGCATGCGGATGAGACATGACACACATATAGGTTGTGTACCATATGTGTGTTTGGCGGTCAGGCGTGTACGCTGTTTATCACCTGCTACCTGTTCCAGTGTACAACACACACTTTGCGAGAGTGCGCCAGAACTGCATAAGCCGTTGCAATACATGCATTGAGACTGGTGATCGTCTCTTTGAACAATTATTATGAGCTTCGTTGCTGTTATGTGGCGAGTGCTGTGTATGTCCATAACATACATATCAAAAAAGTTTTGCACCACCCCGGTTCCCAGGACTCCTAAAGACAGATGGTGACTGTGGATAGTGTATCACAGACACAGTGGCTTTGATTATTCAGAGATGTCACTAAACCCGCCCAAAATGATGTAAACAACCATCATGAGCAGCACCTGTTAGACTGAGACCATGAAGGAAGGAGGTACACGGCTCGTGTTGTCTGTAGTTCAACCATGCCTAGACGGTCAATACAGCGGTTCGATCGTGTCCCCATTGTTACTTTGTGCCAGGAAGGGCTCTCAATAAGGGAAGTGTCCAGGCGTCTCGGAGTGAACCAAAGCGATATTATTCGAACATGGAGGTCGATGACACGCGTCGCTCAGGCCACCCAAGGACTACCATTGCAATGGATGACCGCTACCGACAGATTATGACTCGGAGGAACCCTAACAGCAACGCCACGATGTTGAATAATGCTCTTCGTGCAGCCACAGGACGTCGTGTTACGACTCAAACTGTGCTCAATAGGCTGCATGATACGCAACTTCGCCGGCCGGAGTGGCCGAGCGGTTCTAGACGCTTCAGTCTGGAACCGCGCGACCGCTACGGTCGCAGGTTCGAATCCTGCCTCGGGCATGGATGTGTGTGATGTTCTTAAGTTAGTTAAGTTTAAGTAATTCTAAGTTCTAGGGGACTGATGACCTCAGATGTTAAGTCCCATAGTGCTCAAAGCCATTTGTACCATTTTTTTGATACGCAACTTCACTCTCGACGTCCATGGCGTGGTCCGTCTTTGCAAGCACGACACCATGCAGTGCGGTACAGATGGGCCCAACAACATGCCGAATGGACGCTCAGATTTGGCATCACGTTCTCTTCACCGATGAGTGTCGCGTATGCCTTCAACCAGACAATCGTCGGAGACGTGTTTGGAGGCAATCCGGTCAGGCTGAACGCCTTAGACACACTGTCCAGCGAGTGCAGCAAGGTGGAGGTTCCCTCCTGTTTTGGGGTGTCTTTAAGTGGGACCGCCCTACGCCGCTGGTGGCCAAGGAAGGCGCCGTAACGGCTGTACGATACGTGAATGTCATCTTCCGACCGATAGTGCAACCATATCGGCGGCATATTGGCGATGCATTCGTCTTCATGGACGACAACTCGCGCCTCCATCGTGCACATCTTGTGAATGACTTCTTTCAGGATAACGACATCTCTCGACTAGAGTGGCCAGCATGTTCGCCAGACATGGAGCCTACTGAACATGCCTGGGATAGATTGGAAAGGGCTCTTTATGGACGACATGACCCACCAACCACTCTGAGGGACCTATACGGAATCACCGTTTAGGAGTGGGACAATCTGGACCAACAGTGCCTTGATGAACTTGTGTATAGTATGCCACGACGAATACAGGCATGCATCAGTGCAACAGGACGTGCTACTGGGTATTAAAGGCACCGGTGTATACAGCACTCTGGACCACCACCTCTGAAGGTCTCGCTGTATGGTGGTACAACATGCAGTGTGTGGTTTTGATCACAATAAAAAGGTCGGAAATGATGTTTATGTTGATCTCTATTCCAATTATCTGTACAGGTTCCGGAACTCTCGGAACCGAGGTGGCGCAAAATTGCTTTGATGTGTGTACAATAAGTATGCATTTCTGACCATTGGTTCTCTATCTCAATATAATCGATGGTGGACCCAGTATCACCTGTTTTAGTTTGACCCAAGAGGTTTGAGACACCCTGTATTCAAACATCATAGAAATGTTTCTTCTACCCACTCACTTTAACTTACACTCATACACATTTAAAACACGTTTCGGATCATCGTATCAAGATAGTCTTAATCGCAGTGAAGTCACGCAGGGCCTTCTGTATTCCTTACATAAAATCGCTATCAGTAAAGAGCCTCAGAATGCTGCCCACACTGTCAGAGAGATCGTTCATGTACTTGGAGAACTGGATCGGTTCTGTCACACATCTCTGGAGCACTCGTAGCGTTAGCTTCGTCTCTGAATGCTCACCATTGAAAACAACATACAACGCTTTCTATTACTCAACAAGTGCTCGAGTCAGTCACGTAAATGACAGCCTATTTCGTATGATTGCAACTTTGTTAGTGTTGTATTCTCCTTTTGTACTCGTAGGCGGACGTAGAGAACAGCCAACTGATTAACATACACAGTCAAATAAGGTAACTCTTTATTTAGTTATGGAATGGCACTGAATTTTTATAGCTCTCCACTGATGTGACTGAAGCAAAACGTGTGGAATTGTTTTTACAATTAGATCTCTTTGTTTGCCAAATACACTCCTGGAAATGGAAAAAAGAACACATTGACACCGGTGTGTCAGACCCACCATACTTGCTCCGGACACTGCGAGAGGGCTGTACAAGCAATGATCACACGCACGGCACAGCGGACACACAAGGAACCGCGGTGTTGGCCGTCGAATGGCGCTAGCTGCGCAGCATTTGTGCACCGCCGCCGTCAGTGTCAGCCAGTTTGCCGTGGCATACGGAGCTCCATCGCAGTCTTTAACACTGGTAGCATGCCGCGACAGCGTGGACGTGAACCGTATGTGCAGTTGACGGACTTTGAGCGAGGGCGTATAGTGGGCATGCGGGAGGCCGGGTGGACGTACCGCCGAATTGCTCAACACGTGGGGCGTGAGGTCTCCACAGTACATCGATGTTGTCGCCAGTGGTCGGCAGAAGGTGCACGTGCCCGTCGACCTGGGACCGGACCGCAGCGACGCACGGATGCACGCCAAGACCGTAGGATCCTACGCAGTGCCGTAGGGGACCGCACCGCCACTTCCCAGCAAATTAGGGACACTGTTGCTCCTGGGGTATCGGCGAGGACCATTCGCAACCGTCTCCATGAAGCTGGGCTACGGTCCCGCACACCGTTAGGCCGTCTTCCGCTCACGCCCCAACATCGTGCAGCCCGCCTCCAGTGGTGTCGCGACAGGCGTGAATGGAGGGACGAATGGAGACGTGTCGTCTTCAGCGATGAGAGTCGCTTCTGCCTTGGTGCCAATGATGGTCGTATGCGTGTTTGGCGCCGTGCAGGTGAGCGCCACAATCAGGACTGCATACGACCGAGGCACACAGGGCCAACACCCGGCATCATGGTGTGGGGAGCGATCTCCTACACTGGCCGTACACCACTGGTGATCGTCGAGGGGACACTGAATAGTGCACGGTACATCCAAACCGTCATCGAACCCATCGTTCTGCCATTCCTAGACCGGCAAGGGAACTTGCTGTTCCAACAGGACAATGCACGTCCGCATGTATCCCGTGCCACCCAACGTGCTCTAGAAGGTGTAAGTCAACTACCCTGGCCAGCAAGATCTCCGGATCTGTCCCCCATTGAGCATGTTTGGGACTGGATGAAGCGTCGTCTCACGCGGTCTGCACGTCCAGCACGAACGCTGGTCCAACTGAGGCGCCAGGTGGAAATGGCATGGCAAGCCGTTCCACAGGACTACATCCAGCATCTCTACGATCGTCTCCATGGGAGAATAGCAGCCAGCATTGCTGCGAAAGGTGGATATACACTGTACTAGTGCCGACATTGTGCATGTTCTGTTGCCCGTGTCTATGTGCCTGTGGTTCTGTCAGTGTGATCATGTGATGTATCTGACCCCAGGAATGTGTCAATAAAGTTTCCCCTTCCTGGGACAATGAATTCACGGTGTTCTTATTTCAATTTCCAGGAGTGTATACAGCGAAGCAGCCGAATGTACTGAGCTGCATTACACGACATGCCTGAATATTCGAACTGTGAATGTTCTAAATGCAGTTACTAAAAACACTTGTTCGCTGGACACAGCTCAACAGTCTGTAAACACGTGTCTGACATAAGGTCGGCAGAGCAATGTTGCGATGAGTCCGTTCACGGTAAGCAGAAGTAGAACTGCAACTTAACTCCTAGCGGAACTGTCTCACATGTCGCTTGCATCCGTATTTCACAGGCTCGATGCACACGAGCAACAGCGGCGTCGGAAATCGTTTGAGTGCACACACGAAGCTAAAAAGAAAAAGGGCTCTGAGCACTGTGGGACTCAACATCTGACGTCATCAGTCCCATAGAACTTAGAACTACTTAAACCTAACCAACCTAAGGACATCACACACATCCATGCCCGAGGCAGGATTCGAAACTGCGACCGTAGCAGTCGCGCGGTTCCGGACCGAAGCGCCTAGAACCGCTCGGCGACACACACGAAGCATCGCAGCGATAATCGCTAAGCGGTACTAAATTGGAAGCCAAATAGTGTAGACGTAGGCAGGCGAAAGTAGGCGGTGTTTGCTCGTTTTGTTTATTAATACATCAAGAAACGCAACAGCAGGTTTTGTTCTCACGCAATGGTTAGATCACGGCTGCTGAAAAAAGCGTTCGTGAGACTGTTTATAGACTTATGACAACGTGAAAGTACATTCTTTATTTCCGAATTAATTTACTGTCGATTGATGAATTAAAAGTAAAAGAACAGCTATAACGTCAACCGCTCACATTTTCCGATTACTTGGATAGTGAATGCACTCTATGTGCATTTTCAGTGTAGAATCGGCCAGCCAACTTTGTGTAACATACGAGGGCTATTCCGAAAGTAAGGTCCGATAGGTCGCGAAATGGAAACCACGGTAAATATCAAAAATGTTTTATTTGCAACAGTTAGATACACCTTGCAGCTACTTATCTCCATAGTCGCCGACCCGACTTAGACGTGTATCGTAGCGTTGTACCAACTTTCCCATACCCTCGCTATAGAAGGCAGCCGCCAGTGCTCTCCGCCAATTCTGTACGCTGGCCTACGGCTCGTTGTCTTGTGCCGAAATGTTGTCTTCATAACCAGCGGTTCATGTGACCTGAGCTGAAACTCAGAGGGAGACAATTACGGGCTGTATTGTGGGTAATCTCACATTTCCATTTGAAAACGATGCAGGAGCATCTTCATTGCCCCTGCAGAATGCGGCTGAGAATTGTCTTGAAGACGAAACAGCACGACAGTTATGTAATGTTAGCTGCATAGCTTCAGGGGAAATTTCTCACCAGGCCCCCGTACTTGGCGGCAGACACTATTTTCTAGACATCTTTACGCACTCACTGCGAGCTCAGAAATGAGAAGAGCGACGTGATGCTAACTGGGGTTATACTAGAGACACTACCCAACACATCTGTGCAAAGCTTTATCGGATTTTCATAGTCGTTTCCATTTCGTGACCGATCGGACCTTACTTTCGGAATAGCCCTCGTATTAAGGCATGTTTGTAAAGTTATATGGTAATCCTTACACCAAAAGCGCGTACCGAAATTCGCAGAAGAAAGGTTGCTGAAAAATGTGAATGGTTCTGAAAAGCTCGCTGTTATTTCGACAGTGAAATCCCATCAACACAAGAAGGAAATTTGCTTAAAAGTAGGAGAAACGTTCTCGCTGATTACGGACAATGCTGGCAAAGTATCGTGGCAACAGGAATGTATCTAAATCTGGTGGCTAACAATCGTACTGAACACTGAATCAATTTATTACCGGAAGTGAAAGACGATTCAATTTATGTCACTACTGAAGTGTGTGCAATTATCTATTTTATGGCTGAAAAACGGTAAATCATTGATAACATTGAACCGGTTGAGGTAACAGCCCGTATTTTAAACTGTTACCGTTAAATGAGGATTTTTTCGTTCGGATGAAAAGGCTCTCGCCATGGAGCAAAGTATTTGTCCGTCAGCGCCATTTGAAGTTTTAAATGTCCTCATACGAGGAAAAAGGCCACCTCTACACCATAAACTGAAAATAGTTTAACAGAGATATCTATATATTTTCGCTCCTGATACGATTTCACAGCAAAACCATCACAAAACTTTAGACACAATTGAAACCTTGTGGCTCTCTTCTTAGTCGTATAATCATACGCCGTAAGAGATATATTTCAGGTTTCTTTTTTTCATCCCTTCAATGAACAGTTGTACGTTCAAACCGGCTGCATTCATGGAAGGCTGACGGCTGCAGTATTGGGATTGTGAATAGGGCTGTTGATAAAATATCGATAGTTTTTCCAAAAGATATGGACGTCTATCGGCGATGTTTCTTTCGCCTTTATATCGATATCTAACCTCCCCCATGAACCATGGACCTTGCCGTTGGTGGGGAGGCTTGCGTGCCTCAGCGATACAGATGGCCGTACCGTAGGTGCAACCACAACGTAGGGGTATCTGTTGAGAGGCCAGACAAACATGTGGTTCCTGAAGAGGGGCAGCAGCCTTTTCAGTAGTTGCAGGGGCAACAGTCTGGATGATTGACTGATCTGGCCTTGTAACATTAACCAAAACGGCCTTGCTGTGCTGGTACTGCGAACGGCTGAAAGCAAGGGGAAACTACAGCCGTAATTTTTCCCGAGGACATGCAGCTTTACTGTATGATTAAATGATGATGGCGTCCTCTTGGGTAAAATATTCCGGAGGTAAAATAGTCCCCCATTCGGATCTCCGGGCGGGGACTACTCAAGAGGACGTCGTTATCAGGAGAAAGAAAACTGGCATTCTACGGATCGGAGCGTGGAATGTCAGATCCCTTAATCGGGCAGGTAGGTTAGAAAATTTAAAAAGGGAAATGGATAGGTTAAAGTTAGATATAGTGGGAATTAGTGAAGTTCGGTAGCAGGAGGAACAAGGCTTTTGGTCAGGTGAATACAGGGTTATAAATACAAAATCAAATAGGGGTAATGCAGGAGTAGGTTTAATAATGAATAAAAAAATAGGAGTGCGGGTTAGCTACTACAAACAGCATAGTGAACGCATTATTGTGGCCAAGATAGACACAAAGCCCATGCCTACTACAGTAGTACAAGTTTATATGCCAACTAGCTCTGCAGATGATGAAGAAATTGATGAAATGTATGACGAGATAAAAGAAATTATTCAGGTAGTGAAGGGAGACGAAAATTTAATAGTCATGGGTGACTGGAATTCGTCAGTAGGAAAAGGGAGAGAAGGAAACATAGTAGGTGAATATGGATTGGGGGGAAGAAATGAAAGAGGAAGCCGCCTTGTAGAATTTTGCGCAGAGCATAACTTAATCATAGCTAACACTTGGTTCAAGAATCATAAAAGAAGGTTGTATACCTGGAAGAATCCTGGAGATACTAATAGGTATCAGATAGATTATATAATGGTAAGACAGAGATTTAGGAACCAGATTTTAAATTGTAAGACATTTCCAGGGGCAGATGTGGATTCTGACCACAATCTATTGGTTATGAACTGCAGATTGAAACTGAAGAAACTGCAAAAAGGTGGGAATTTAAGGAGATGGGACCTGGATAAACTGAAAGAACCAGAGGTTGTAGAGAGTTTCAGGGAGAGCATAAGGGAACAATTGACAGGAATGGGGGAAAGAAATACAGTAGAAGAAGAATGGGTAGCTCTGAGGGATGAAGTAGTGAAGGCAGCAGAGGATCAAGTAGGTAAAAAGACGAGGGCTAATAGAAATCCTTGGGTAACAGAAGAAATATTGAATTTAATTGATGAAAGGAGAAAATATAAAAATGCAGTAAATGAAGCAGACAAAAGAGAATACAAACGTCTCAAAAATGAGATCGACAGAAAGTGCAAAATGGCTAAGCAGCGATGGCTAGAGGACAAATGTAAGGATGTAGAGGCTTGTCTCACTAGGGGTAAGATAGATACTGCCTACAGGAAAATTAAAGAGACCTTTGGAGAGAAGAGAACCACTTGTATGAATATCAAGAGCTCAGATGGCAACCCAGTTCTAAGCAAAGAAGGGAAGGCAGAAAGGTGGAAGGAGTATATAGAGGGTTTATACAAGGACGATGTACTTGAGGACAGTATTATGGAAATGGAAGAGGATGTAGATGAAGATGAAATGGGAGATAAGATACTGCGTGAAGAGTTTGACAGAGCACTTAAAGACCTGAGTCGAAACAAGGCCCCGGGAGTAGACAACATTCCATTAGAACTACTGATGGCCTTGGGAGAGCCAGTCATGACAAAACTCTACCATCTGGTGAGCAAGATGTATGAGACAGGCGAAATACCCACAGACTTCAAGAAGAATATAATAATTCCAATACCAAAGAAAGCAGGTGTTGACAGATGTGAAAATTACCGAACTATCAGTTTAATAAGCCACAGCTGCAAAATACTAACACGAATTCTTTACAGACGAATGGAAAAACTGGTAGAAGCGGACCTCGGGGAAGATCAGTTTGGATTCCGTAGAAATGTTGGAACACGTGAGGCAATACTAACCTTACGACTTATCTTAGAGGAAAGATTAAGGAAAGGCAAACCTACGTTTCTAGCATTTGTAGACTTAGAGAAAGCTTTTGACAATGTTGACTGGAATACTCTCTTTCAAATTCTAAAGGTGGCAGGGGTAAAATACAGGGAGCGAAAGGCTATTTACAATTTGTACAGAAACCAGATGGCAGTTATAAGAGTCGAGGGGCATGAAAGGGAAGCAGTGGTTGGGAAAGGAGTGAGACAGGGTTGTAGCCTCTCCCCGATGTTATTCAATCTGTATATTGAGCAAGCAGTAAAGGAAACAAAAGAAAAATTCGGAGTAGGTATTAAAATTCATGGAGAAGAATTAAAAACTTTGAGGTTCGCCGATGACATTGTAATTCTGTCAGAGACAGCAAAGGACTTGGAAGAGCAGTTGAACGGAATGGACAGTGTCTTGAAAGGAGGATATAAGATGAACATCAACAAAAGCAAAACGAGGATAATGGTATGTAGTCAAATTAAATCGGGTGATGCTGAGGGAATTAGATTAGGAAATGAGACACTTATAGTAGTAAAGGAGTTTTGCTATTTAGGGAGTAACATAACTGATGATGGTCGAAGTAGGGAGGATATAAAATGTAGACTGGCAAAGGCAAGGAAATCGTTTCTGAAGAAGAGAAATTTGTTAACATCAAATATAGATTTAAGTGTCAGGAAGTCGTTTCTGAAAGTATTTGTATGGAGTGTAGCCATGTATGGAAGTGAAACATGGACGATAACCAGTTTGGACAAGAAGAGAATAGAAGCTTTCGAAATGTGGTGCTACAGAAGAATGCTGAAGATAAGGTGGGTAGATCACGTAACTAATGAGGAGGTATTGAATAGGATTGGGGAGAAAAGTTTGTGGCACAACTTGACTAGAAGAAGGGATCGGTTGGTAGGACATGTTTTGAGGCATCAAGGGATCACAAATTTAGCATTGGAGGGCAGCGTGGAGGGTAAAAATCGTAGAGGGAGACCAAGAGATCAATACACTAAGCAGATTCAGAAGGATGTAGGTTGCAGTAGGTACTGGGAGATGAAGAAGCTTGCACAGGATAGAGTAGCATGGAGAGCCGCATCAAACCAGTCTCAGGACTGAAGACCACAACAACAAATGGCAATATCGAGTGCCGATATGTTTACTTTATATTTTTTCGCAATTTTCCAAAAGTCTTTGAATTTGGAACACGTGAGGCAATACTGACTCTACGACTTATCTTAGAAGAAAGATTAAGGAAAGGCAAACCTACGTTTCTAGCATTTGTAGACTTAAAGAAAGCTTTTGACAATGTTGATTGGAATACTCTCTTTCAAATTCTGAAGGTGGCAGGGGTAAAATACAGAGATCGAAAGGCTATTTACAATTTGTACAGGAAGCAGATGGCATTTATAAGAGTCTAGGGGTATGAAAGGGAAGCAGTGGTTGGGAAGGGAGTGAGACAGGGTTGTAGCCTCTCCCCGATGTTATTCAATCTGTATATTGAGCAAGCAGTAAAGGAAACAAAAGAAAAATTCGGAGTAGGTATTAAAATCCATGGAGAAGAAATAAATACTTTGAGGTTCGCCGATGACATTGTAATTCTGTCAGAAACAGCAAAGGACTTGGAGGAGCAGTTGAACGGAAAGGACAGTGTCTTGAAAGGAAGGTATAAGATGAACATCAACAAAAGCTAAACGAGGATAATGGAATGTAGTCGAATTAAGTCGGGTTATGCTGCGGGAATTAGATTAGGAAATGAGACACTTAACGTAGTAAAGGAGTTTTACTATTTGGGGAGCAAAATAACTGACAATGGTCGAAGTAGAGAGGATATAAAATGTAGACTGGCAATGGCAAGGAAAGCGTTTCTGAAGAAGAGAAATTTGTTAATATCGAGTATTGATTTAAGTGTTAGGAAGCCTTTTCTGAAAGTATTTGTATGGAGTGTAGCCATGTATGGAAGTGAAACGTGGACGATAAATAGTTTAGACAAGAAGAGAATAGAAGCTTTCAAAATATGGTGCCACAGAAGAATGCTGAAGATTATATGCGTAGATGACACAACTAATGAGGAGGTACTGGATAGAATTGGGGAGAAGAGGAATTTGTGGCACAACTTGACTGAAAGAAGGGATCGGTTGGTAGGACATGTTCTAAGGCATCGAGGGATCACCAATTTAGTATTGGAGGGCAGCATGGAGGGTAAAAATCGTAGAGGGAGACCAAGAGATGAATACACTAAGCAGATTCAGAAGGATGTAGGCTGCAGTAGGTACTGGGAGACGAAGAAGCTTGCAGAGGATAGAGTAGCATTGAGAACTGCATCAAACCAGTCTCAGGACTTTGAAGTTGTTCTCTTGAAATCGTGTTGTTGTTGTGGTCTTCAGTCCTGAGACTGATTTGATGCAGCTCTCCACGCTACTCTATCCTGTGCAAGCTTCTTCATCTCCCAGTACCTACTGCAACCTACATCCTTCTGAATCTGCTTAGTGTATTGATCTCTTGGTCTCCCTCTACGATTTTTACCCTCCACGCTGCCCTCCAATGCTAAATTTGTGATCCCTTGATGCCTCAAAACATGTCCTACCAACCGATCCCTTCTTCTAGTCAAGTTGTGCCACAAACTTCTCTTCTCCCCAATCCTATTCAATACCTCCTCATTAGTTACGTGATCTACCCACCTTATCTTCAGCATTCTTCTGTAGCACCACATTTCGAAAGCTTCTATTCTCTTCTTGTCCAAACTGGTTATCGTCCATGTTTCACTTCCATACATGGCTACACTCCATACAAATACTTTCAGAAACGACTTCCTGACACTTAAATCTATACTCGATGTTAACAAATTTCTCTTCTTCAGAAACGATTTCCTTGCCATTGCCAGTCTACATTTATTATCCTCTCTACTTCGACCATCATCAGTTATTTTACTCCCTAAATAGCAAAACTCCTTTACTACTTCAAGTGTCTCATTTCCTAATCTAATTCCCTCAGCATCACCCGATTTAATTTGACTACATTCTATTATCCTTGTTTTGCTTTTGTTGATGTTCATCTTATATCCTCCTTTCAAGACACTGTCCATTCCGTTCAACTACTCTTCCAAGTCCTTTGCTGTCTCTGACAGAATTACAGTGTCATCGGCGAACCTCAAAGTTTTTACTTCTTCGCCATGAATTTTAATACCTACTCCGAATTTTTCTTTTGTTTCCTTTACTGCTTGCTCAATATACAGATTGAATAACATCGGGGAGAGGCTACAACCCTGTCTCACTCCTTTCCCAACCACTGCTTCCCTTTCATGCCCCTCGACTCTTATAACTGCCATCTGGTTTCTGTACAAATTGTAAATAGCCTTTCGCTCCCTGTATTTTACCCCTGCCACCTTCAGAATTTGAAAGAGAGTATTCCAGTTAACATTGTCAAAAGCTTTCTCTAAGTCTACAAATGCTAGAAACGTAGGTTTGCCTTTTCTTAATCTTTCTTCTAAGATAAGTCGTAAGGTTAGTATTGCCTCACGTGTTCCAACATTTCTACGGAATCCAAACTGATCTTCCCCGAGGTCTGCTTCTACCAGTTTTTCCATTCGTCTGTAAAGAATTCGCGTTAGTATTTTGCAGCTGTGACTTATTAAACTGATAGTTCGGTAATTTTCACATCTGTCAACACCTGATTTCTTTGGTATTGGAATTATTATATTCTTCTTGAAGTCTGTGGGTATTTCGCCTGTCTCATACATCTTGCTCACCAGATGGTAGAGTTTTGTCATGACTGGCTCTCCCAAGGCCATCAGTAGTTCTAATGGAATGTTGTCTACTCCCAGGGCCTTGTTTCGACTCAGGTCTTTCAGTGCTCTGTCAAACTCTTCACGCAGTATCTTATCTCCCATTTCATCTTCATCTACATCCTCTTCCATTTCCATAATATTGTCCTCAAGTACATCGCCCTTGTATAAACCCTCTATATACTCCTTCCACCTTTCTGCCTTCCCTTCTTTGCTTAGAACTGGGTTGCCGTCTGAGCTCTTGATATTCATACAAGTGGTTCTCTTCTCTCCAAAGGTCTCTTTAATTTTCCTGTAGGCAGTATCTATCTTACCCCTAGTGAGACAAGCCTCTACATCCTTACATTTGTCCTCTAGCCATCGCTGCTTAGCCATTTTGCACTTTCTGTCGATCTCATTTTTGAGACGTTTGTATTCTCTTTTGTCTGCTTCATTTACTGCATTTTTATATTTTCTCCTTTCATCAATTAAATTCAATATTTCTTCTGTTACCCAAGGATTTCTATTAGCCCTCGTCTTTTTACCTACTTGATCCTCTGCTGCCTTCACTACTTCATCCCTCAGAGCTACCCATTCTTCTTCTACTGTATTTCTTTCCCCCATTCCTGTCAATTGTTCCCTTATGCTCTCCCTGAAACTCTCTACAACCTCTGGTTCTTTCAGTTTATCCAGGTCCCATCTCCTTAAATTCCCACCTTTTTGCAGTTTCTTCAGTTTCAATCTGCAGTTCATAACCAATAGATTGTGGTCAGAATCCACATCTGCCCCTGGAAATGTCTTACAATTTAAAATCTGGTTCCTAAATCTCTGTCTTACCATTATATAATCTATCTGATACCTATTAGTATCTCCAGGATTCTTCCAGGTATACAACCTTCTTTTATGATTCTTGAACCAAGTGTTAGCTATGATTAAGTTATGCTCTGTGCAAAATTCTACAAGGCGGCTTCCTCTTTCATTTCTTCCCCCCAATCCATATTCACCTACTATGTTTCCTTCTCTCCCTTTTCCTACTGACGAATTCCAGTCACCCATGACTATTAAATTTTCGTCTCCCTTCACTACCTGAATAACTTCTTTTATCTCGTCATACATTTCATCAATTTCTTCATCATCTGCAGAGCTAGTTGGCATATAAACTTGTACTACTGTAGTAGGCATGGGCTTTGTGTCTATCTTGGCCACAATAATGCGTTCACTATGCTGTTTGTAGTAGCTAACCCGCACTCCTATTTTTTTATTCATTATTAAACCTACTCCTGCATTACCCCTATTTGATTTTGTATTTATAACCCTGTAATCATCTGACCAAAATCGTATTGAAACATAATTTTACTTTCACTGTGTGAAGGAGTCTTACTACTTTTTCAGCTTTGACCACGTCCAGTCTTCCTATTTGACAGTGTGAAACAAGTATAGATGGCACAAAAAAGAAATCCGATTGCAGTGGGGTGTGGCGGCGTGAATGGAATAAAAAGATATCCTATGTGAAGAAATAGCACACCAATTGCGTTATAAGGCAACTTTTAACGCAATTAGTGTGTTATTTTTTCACATCGGCATCCTTCACAAAAAGTTACAGAAACTGATGAACAAAAATCTAAATGACAAGACTGGTCTTTGCGGTGGGTGGAGACGTGTGAAGGGAAATGCTGACGTAATCGACACTCGGCGCCACCACCTGAAATTGTAACGTTTAACTTCACCACGCAATTTTGACACTAGAGCTGCTAGGCCGGTGGTATTTGCAGAAATGAAAAAAACGGGCAAGTTGACATGAAGTGTTCCGGACAAATCCTATATGTGACGAAACCCATCGGACACCTTTTGTTTTGCCACTTACCTGCAGTTACCACCGTTAGCAAAGTGGTTATCGCCAAGCGTGAACGTGCACCGTTTCCCTTTCAGTTCTTTCTCTAAGGAGGATAAGCAGGCTGCTAGCTTGCTGGTGTACAAAATATCTAATGATGAATCAATACTTAAATATACAGCGCTAAACTGACAGTATACTGTATTTACAATGTGCAGCTGCTATTTTGTTTAGCCGGTAAGTCGTTGGCCATTCCGTTTATATATCGAACTGTCGACATTATTTCGATATATCGAGGGCCGACACAGACACTTTTAAATATCGACATATCGGACTCCCGATACTTTTAAAAATATCAACAGTTTTATTTGCGAACGCGTCTGCGCTGCCCCATTCAACTACAACGACTGCTGCTTCGCTGCGATCACCTAGAGCATTGCCATGTGTCAGTGGTAGAACGCGTCCATTTCGCATCGTCATCGCCGGAGTGCACTGCCGACACGTGCGAGAAATGACGCGGTGAATTCGTAATAATAAATCGCTCCTGTGCATCGAGTCACAACCACTGTACGGCCGCGGCTCGCCTCCAAACTCCCGGGAGGCGTTGCTCAACCCTCGCCGGCAATACTGCGTAGACGTGCAACACCTTTGCGATGGTCGACTGCTGGTGTGACGTTATCGATGATGGACGACAGCACAGTTGGTAACAAATTTTTCTTGTAAATTACAGTACGCCGTATGTGTGTGTAAGAATGTTTAACTGTTGTTGTTACCATTGTTGTCTCCTGTCCAAAGACTAGCTTGAGGCAACTCTCCCTGTTAGGCCTGGTTTACACGACGAAATTGGGTTGCGCACCCATTGCCTGGAATGAGTTGCACCCAAGTGTTTTCATATATGACTGTAGACACGGCGACTCCAGTATACACTACAGTTTCGTCGTTTTGTGACTCTCTGAGTCGTGTCTGAAATGAAAGTTCTGGCAGCTGCACGTCGCACGAGTTGTGACGGAGCTTGTTGCGTGGCATCGCTGCATAATAAAAAAATAAGAAACGTGTTTCGGTCGTGACTGGATGAAGAAAAGAGGTCAGCTCGGTTGTTCAGCATTCTTGCTGAATTAATTTATAACGGAAATTCCAAGAAGTTTTTTTAATTATCTTAGATTCTCACCAGAACTGTTCACTTTTCTTCTGAATAGACTTAATTATGCTATAAGGAATAAAGGTACTGTAATGCATGAAACACTGTCGCCAGAACTGAAATTACATATCATATTGCGTCTATTACAATCGAGAACACTCGGCATGCTATAAGATACGGTTAGTTGGTGATGACGCTGTTTCATTAACACCAATAATATTAACATTAAAAGTAAAATTATTAACATTAGCAACAATAATTACTTGAAGCAGGCCGCATTAAGAAGAGAATGGTTTGCAAAGTGCTCTCTTGAAGAGATCTGTAAAGTGTCAATATTTCAAAATTCTAACATGTCTGAACGGGGAGCATTGCAGCGACGTATTAAATAGACGAATATTGAACAAAGAATGCAGTTTCTTGAATCTGTATAGCCTTCCCTCCTGTTAACAATAATCTTTAAAAAAGAGTTGGCCAACATGAACGATGAACTTTTAGTATTGTTAGACGAGAGCATTTCCACAGGTAGAATTACACTTACACTTGCTTGTATTTTTCTTAATTCAGTTGTATATGTGGTCCTAACTCAATAAATTTTGCCCTGCAGCTCAGATATTGTCAAACCATCTGTTATGGTCGCACATGACGGTCTCAGCGGCAGCAAGATATTGCTTATTTTTGCAATCAGCATCACTGAAATCCCACAAAAACCTACGCAAAGCATAGATATCTAGAAAGCGAACATTCATATTTCAGTTTGTCTACACTCTACGAACACATTGTTGTTGTTGTTGTTGTGGTCTTCAGTCCTGAGACTGGTTTGATGCAGCTCTCCATGCTACTCTATCCTGTGCAAGCTTCTTCATCTCCCAGTACCTACTGCAACCTACATCCTTCTGAATCTGCTTAGTGTATTCATCTCTTTGTCTCCCTCTACGATTTTTACCCTCCACGCTGCCCTCCAATGCTAAATTTGTGATCCCTTGATGCCTCAAAACATGTCCTACCAACCGATCCCTTCTTCTAGTCAAGTTGTGCCACAAACTTCTCTTCTCCCCAATCCTATTCAATACCTCCTCATTAGTTACGTGATCTACCCACCTTAACTTCAGCATTCTTCTGTAGCACCACATTTCGAAAGCTTCTATTCTCTTCTTGTCCAAACTGGTTATCGTCCATGTTTCACTTCCATACATGGCTACACTCCATACAAATACTTTCAGAAACGACTTCCTGACACTTAAATCTATACTCGATGTTAACAAATTTCTCTTCTTCAGAAACGATTTCCTTGCCATTGCCAGTCTACATTTTATATCCTCTCTACTTCGACCATCATCAGTTATTTTACTCCCTAAATAGCAAAACTCCTTTACTACTTTAAGTGTCTCATTTCCTAATCTAATCCCCTCAGCATCACCCGTTTTAATTTGAGTACATTCCATTATCCTCGTTTTGCTTTTGTTGATGTTCATCTTATATCCTCCTTTCAAGACACTGTCCATTCCGTTCAACTGCTCTTCCAAGTCCTCTGCTGTCTCTGACAGAATTACAATGTCATCGGCGAACCCAAAGTTATAACCTCAAAACTCATCTAACTAGTACCGCCGAAGTTGGGACACGCCGAAAGTGTTTAGTTTCACCAACGGTCCGCAGCTCGTGGTCGTGCGGTAGCGTTCTCGCTTCCCGCGCCCGGGTTCCCGGGTTCGATTCCCGGCGGGGTCAGGGATTTTCTCTGCCTCGTGATGAGTGGGTGTTGTGTGATGTTCTTAGGTTAGTTAGGTTTAAGTAGTTCTAAGTTCTAGGGGACTGATGACCATAGATGTTAAGTCCCATAGTGCTCAGAGCCATTTGAACCATTTTTTTGTTTCACCAACGAGTTTCGCAAACGCGCGGTGCGCATGCGCAGTGGCCGGTATCGCAGTTGCCTGCAACCTAGTGTCGTGTAAACTAGGCTTTAGTCTATTCTGCACGAACCTCTTCGTCCTTGCGTAACTACTGAACCAACATCCATTTAAATCAGCCTACTGTAACGAGGCCTGCGCAATCTTCTACAACTTTTACACCCAACATCTATCTCCATTGCCAAATGCATGACTTCTTGATGCATTAAATATGATCTACGAACAGATCCCTTCTTTATTAAAGACGTGCCATAAATTTCAAATCTTCGGAAATATAAATTGATCTCACAAAAATTCTGTGATCCCGAAAAGGTTTCCTGGAAAAACGAGGTGCGTTAATGTGATCCTCTCATGTCGTTTCTATCGTAGGCTTCAGTTCATCCGCAAACCGCAGACCCAGTTACTTAACACGTAGTTTGCTTATCTTAAATATTCAGTTTCGTGCGCTTGTGCGATGAAAACGCTTAACTGCAGCAGGAAAGAGAAAAGCTCGCCCGGAAAAACCACAGTAAATGTAATCGGATGACAGCAAATTAGTCGCTACCTTCGGAGACAAAGGAAGATTGTAGAGTTTGCGTTAAGAGAGGTTTTATCGCGGCAGTTTACTGTGGGGTTTCCTAATGTCTCTCAGATAAACTACCCAGGCATTAGTCGCGTCTTCGTCTTTGTTACGGAGTTTTCCCGAACGCAATAGCTACGCCAGCATATGATTTCAGAATGCTACCCAACCTAGCTAGTAGATCGCTTATCGTTTTTAAGCTTTCAATTTTTGATTGTGTTCACTCATTGAAACTCAACACTAACTTTCACAGAGATACAGATTTCTGCTCCAGAAAACACTGTGATTAGTGCTTGCAATGTAAACTATTACATTTGCCTAGTTCCTCAATGAACTAACTTTGGTTTTCTTCAGTCAGCCGGCCGGAGTGGCCGAGCGGTTCTAGGCGCTACAGTCTGGAACCGCGCGACCGCTACGGTCGCAGGTTCGAGTCCTGCCTCGGGCATGGATGTGTCTGATGTCCTTAGGTTAGTTGGGTTTAAGTAGTTCTAAGGTCTAGGGGACTGTTGACCTCAGATGTTAAGTCCCATAGTGCTCAGAGCCATTTGAAGCCATTTCTTCAGTCAGAATATGTTGCTCTTGCTCTTCTTAAGCGAAGTGCAATTCACAAGCTGTGTAATTTATACGTGATGAAAACAAATACTGGAGTTGAGCTGTTCTGCTCTACTCAATACGCCCACTTCACTATTGCATAATTTGAGTGTCATTACAATACGAAGTCTTTCCTTTGCGGACCGTACATTTCGTCGACGATGACTTAGGTTATATTTCCTGTCACTACACCTTATCTGTTTGTCGCCAATATTTGTTGCAACTAGTTGGATGATATGGACGAAAATACAATGTCTCAAATTGCTCTGAGCACTACGGGACTTAACATCTGAGGTGATCAGTCCCTGCCCGCATCTCGTGGTCGTGCGGTAGCGTTCTCGCTTCCCACGCCCAGGTTCCCGGGTTCGATTCCCGGCGGGGTCAGGGATTTTCTCTGCCTCGTGATGGCTGGGTGTTGTGTGCTGTCCTTAGGTTAGTTAGGTTTAAGTAGTTCTAAGTTCTAGGGGACTTACGACCACAGCAGTTGAGTCCCATAGTGCTCAGAGCCATTTGAACCATTTGATTAGTCCCCTAGAACTTAGAACTACTTAAACCCAACTAACCTAAGGACATCACACACATCCAAGCCCGAGGCAGGACTCGAACCTGCGACCGTAGCGGTCGCGCGGTTCCTGACTGAAGCGCCTAGAACCGCTCGGCCACAACGACCGGCATACAATGTCTGCAGCTAACTTTTATGAAGCGAGAAATTTTGGGCATCTCGTTGATGTTACTACAGGACTATTCAAAAAGAAGGAATAAATTTCAAACATTTATTGCTTGGAAACTACAAAAGATAGAAAAACAATTCCAACTATCCTAGAAAGAAAAAAGTTCAAATTTTTGTGCATTCAGTGTTTTACAAATATCAAAACGGTGGCTCATTTCCTCCCACACATGAATCCCTTCTTTTTTATTATCCCTGTATAGAAGATGGCTGGAAATAGAGCAGATTCTTGAGGGAGACTGGAAGAGCGTTAATTAACACGGTGATTGTCTACGATCTTGCAGTTATGGGGTAATTTTCAGCATCATCTCTGGGAAGTGTAAACTTGGCCAGCAGAAGTGAAACACGTTCGAAGAGTTCACTACATCTCCCTAACAAATGTATTTGCAAATTGACTGTAGTCGAGTAATCGCATTTTTTGTGATGCAAATTGCGTGAATGGTAACAGTGCAGAAGTAATGTCCGTGTGAACAGTTCGTTCTGTTTAACGGAGAATCGCTGTGTTATTATTCACAGTATCTGCGCACACTGGCGTCCGTATAGACCTGCAAATAAGTCCCGCTAGTGTAGCAGAGCTGAAAATTTGTTACCCATTTATCATTGGAATCCTAGGAATGGCGTTACGAAATAATGTACGTTCTTGACAATGAAGTCGTAGGTTACATTTTTCCATAGCTTTTTTACAGTGTGCTGTTAATTATGTGTGAATGTATGGCGGGGGTTTGCATTTATTTTGTCCAACTTCTGTCAAGCGTTATTCTAAAATTGTTTTCCGTCTGTTGTAAACTCGTTCATCCCCACGTTTCCAGATCTGTAATAAGTCAGTTATGGCACAAAAATTAATATATTCTCTTGATTTTCATTTTTCTTGTTAAATTTAAGTGCAAAATTCGTCCCAGCGCAGTATTTCGAGTAAACATAGTCCATGGCTCCCATCGAATTTTATTTTGTATTCTGCTCCATTGTTTCGTTTCTAGTGAAAGAGAAAGCAAAAATGGAAATGCGGGAGAAAATTGAGAAGTTAAAAACTTAAAGAAGTTCTGAAACTTCATTGCCAAGGGACGGAGGATAATTAGGACGAATTATCTGTAAATATGGGTTAGAAATCAGGAAGAAGAAAGTAGCCTTATTGAGTTTTCCGATATAACAGGAGAAGGAAACACGTTTGAGTGGCAACCATTCAGTTTTTCAGTAGTGCACTTTTAGTGCTTACGACCTCACTGTCATAGTTGGTTAGGTAATAACTGTGAAATTTAGGTCATGAGGGAAAGAAAATACGGAAAGATTTTGTGAGAAATAACACATTACGCGCATAGAAATGTGCTCTCTGGGACGGTTAATTTCTATTTAGGTAAAAGGTTTGGAAGCAGTACTCGGAAATTGAAAATGATGACGTAGAAAGTGACTGATAAATGACTGATAGAAGATCATGTAATGAAACGGAATAAAACGAAAAGATTCAACAAGTGCTCACTTCCAATAACGAAATACACACCGTCAGTTCAGAAAGTTTTGGGATCGGTTTAGTAAAAAATGGAGAAACGTTAAGATGGTGCTTTTAGTGCTTCAGGGGTTCCATATAGTACCCCCCCCCCCCTCCCCAGCCGCGCGGGATTAGCGGAGTGGTCCCAGGCGCTGCAGTCATGGACTGTGCGGCTGGTCCCAGGGGAGGTTCGAGTCCTCCCTCGGGCATGGGCGTGTGTTTGTCCTTAGGATAATTTAGGTTAAGTAGTGTGTAAGCCTAGGGACTGATGACTTAACTGTTAAGTCTCATAAGATTTCACACACATTTGAACTTTTTTTTTCTCCCTCCCCCCTTCGCACGGAACGTCCGTATAACCATGTGCAACTGTTGGGGATGTGCTTTTTTGGAGCGTTGTCCTACTCCTGCAGCACACTGGCTTCAAAGTCGGCTATGTCGTCAAAGCGTTGCTCCCTCATCTGAATGCCTGTTCTTTAAGTCTCGTAAGCCGTGATGACTTTTTCCAGAAAAGAATAGTACGCGTTTTGCATTCCAGTCAAGTCGCGGGAGGGATCCATGGGTCGTTGTTTTCCTTCAGGAGTCATGTTGTGTGGCTCAAACTTCGCACACACTTTTCTCTTCTTCAAAACACTCTGGAGAATGTATTGGACACTTTATTTAGAGACATTGATCCTTTTCGACTTGTGACACTGCGCTCGTATGTCGACACTGCCTGTTCACGACTGGCTGGCCGATGCGCATCTGTTGTTGACACACTTGTCGGTTCAAGCTGCCACCGTACTTAATAATGCTGACTTCGCTTATACGCCAAGAAAAAAATAAGTCTAGTTACTTATTGCACGGACGATGTAAAATACGAAACATGCATGACTGAAACAACAGACAGTGTTGACGAGCCACAGCTGTACGAAATAATTCGAAATTAATTCGCGCTGTGTGAATTCGTTGATATAAGTTGTATTATGTATAGATATGCTACCCGACAGTAACATTCGAGAATTTGTGCCGGAGCGGGACTCGAACCCGCGTTTCCGATTCTCACGCGAGGTCGCCTTAACCACTTTGGTCATCCGTGCACACTCCCTAGACCATGTGTCACACTAGAGATGGTAAAAACCTACTGGTTAAAACCAATACCTGCATTTTAGTTCTGAATAATCGGTATTTATTTGGTCTTGATTATAACAGGCCTTTATTCATTGTTTACTAATAACCTGGTAAAAATCGGAGTACCAGTTTTGCTTAGCTCCTGTGCTAAACTTTTTGGTTTGTCACTAAAACTTTTATAACAATCGAGTAAAATTTCCATGTAATACTGGGTTATTATAGGCGTTAGGAAAATCGATAAGGACTATTTTAATCAACGCCTACTTTTAGAATCCAGCAACGAAGACATGACATAAGAGTCGGTATAGCATTGCAGAGAGTATCTACCTGTTGCCATGTGGCGTGGCCGATTAGACGAAGTGCGTACACGTGCAGTGTGCGATTTGCAGGAACCCAGTCTATGTCGTAGTTTCTCCCTATCGTTCTCGGATATCGGATGTATTGCAGAACGGCACAATATTTAGCTGACAAGTATCTTGCGAAATTTGGTACCCGTGAAGTACACCGCTCCATTTGCTTTAAAAGATTAAAAATGGGAGGAGGCACAACGAACTTGCTACATCATCCAAGGAGGAAAACAACCACAGTGTTCACTGGAAGAGAAGGTAAGATTAATTGACATACCTATAATTTTGTTAATGCGCTATAAACTTCGGATAATAACTGAACTCGTAATTTTGCGTTGCTTCAAGGTGAAGAACCATATAAACATGACGACGCACGGAAGTCATCGATCTGTGACCTTTTGCTCTCACTGTCGCCGTAGTCACCTCCTTCACCTTTGCAGTCTTTCTTGGAGACAACAAGACCGTATCATGTTACAGACTCAACCCCTTATCGATCGTGATCTCCTACTCCGTCATTAGAATTTTTAATATTTGTTCGAAGTGGACGTTTATTACTGGGAGATGTATAGTAATAAAAAAACCGGAAATAGCTTATTTGAAAAATCGGTTGTTTTAAGCGGTTCTAATAGGTTAAAGTGGAGACGCCGGCCGGGGTGGCCGAGCGGTTCTAGGCGCTTCAGTCCGGAAGCGCGCGACCGCTACGGTCGCAGGTTCGAATCCTGCCTCGGGCACGGATGTGTGTGATGTCCGTAGGTTAGTTAGGTTTAAGTACTTCTAAGTTCTATGGGACTGATGACCTCAGAAGTTAAGTCCCATAGTGCTCAGGGCCATTTGAACCATTTTTTTTAAATGGTTCAAATGGCTCTGAGCACTATGGGACTCAACATCTTAGGTCATAAGTCCCCTAGAACTTAGAACTACTTAAACCTAACCAACCTAAGGACATCACACACACCCATGCCCGAGGCAGGATTCGAACCTGCGACCGTAGCAGTCCCGCGGTTCCGGACTGCAGCGCCAGAACCGCACGGCCACCGCGGCCGGCGGAACCATTTAAACTGGAGACGATAAGAACCGCTGTACTCATAAACGACAACCGGTTGTTTCAGCGATAACCGCCATCTCTATGTCAGCAGTATAATGGTGGGGTCCCTCCACGCCCACACCAGCGTGATGGCCAGCACGAAAGGTATACTGCCATCTCTGCATATTGGTTAGTTTTCATTACGTGAGGTGTGGCAGGATGTGGGAACTGCGATGTTTACGTACACCTGGTTATGATTAACCATTAATACGCGCTAGTCTGGAGATACACTGGGTCGGAAGTTGAGGGCGGTTTGAAGGGCAGAGGGGAAGTATGATTTTAAATGAAAGTATAAAGTTCTAGTTCATACATATAATTGACAGTAAATCTTTCTATTCTAAACAGCACTATTATCAGTTCAGAGGCGATCTCTACGGTATGTTCCTACCAACTTGTCCTTCGCCCTGACTACTAATAAATAAATGTTAGACATAAACGCTCGCCACAGAAGTGGAAATAATAGTCACCACTTGCCACGCGGATTTGTAATCATCACGGACGGCACACTAACAGATACTTTAGCGAATTCTAAGCGATCCAAGACGGTGTACAGTCCTCGCGAGTACACTATCCGTTATTTAGCGCAAAAACGCTTTTTTTCACAGTCCGTCTCTGACGTCATCCGAGGCATAGCGCGATGCGACGTTCGTAATCCAGTGGCTGAGTGGCAAGTGAACCTCTCTCCTGCAACGCTACGCAGATGCACGGAGCTTCGTACTCCGGTGTGTTGTAGGGTGAGCGGATCACGCCTTTCCTACTTCTGCCTGGGTGAGTTTCTAGTAGTCCTTGTAACGTTCCCTAGCAGCACACACACTATTAATAAAATGACATTTAATTGTACTATGTACGATATGAAGCAATTCGTATGTACTGTAATTGTTTGACAAAAAAATATTATTTAATTTTGTATAAAGGACATTCGTTATTATTGTAATATTTTCTGTAATAATATTCTCGATGTATTTATGATTGTAATACTTCTATACTCATAATGTAATCACGAAATATGTTAATATCTGCGATAAGAAAAATGTAAAATACAACCACAGAGGAGAGTAATGTTGTAAGATTGCAAAGAGACATTAACGATCGGCAGTGGTATAAATAGGAATACATAATGTGCATTCTTTGTCGTCTTCCTCGAGAGCTGAGACGTAGCATTTTATGAATGAGTAGACTTCATTTGTCTGTAACTATCTTTAGCCGCCATTAGAGGAGAAATTACAAACTAATGTAAGTTGAATTATTGTTGTGGTCTATATACATTATAATTTATCAAAATTGTGTATTACTAATGTAAATTAGCTTGCCCATGTCATCTATAATATTTCTTTAAAGAATTTTCAGCATTTTTAGAAATTATCGCTGGTGTTGCTGGGCTGTGCCGCGACCGAACGATTTGCAGCGGCGGCACATTTAAAAAATTGTTCCGCTAAGAAAAATTAACCAAACCCGTAAATCGGGAGCAGATAAAATTAGCAGTGAATTACGAAAATATTTTTCTTTTACAGCAATCCTGAGACTGACGGAATTTATTACTGGTTTCACATTTGTGCATTCATAGGCGGATAGTTAATGTTGAAGTTTAACAATCTGTTGGTTCTTTCAATTTCTAAAGCAAATAACTTAAACGTATAGTGAAGTGTGTTTTATCAATGATAATTAACGTTCAGGTCGGCTTGGCAATATTTAACCATTTTCTGCTAACAGAGACAGTCTTGTGTTCCATAGCTAACGCCGGGAAAGAATTCAGTAAATATTTAAAAAACCACTGCATTTAGAAAATGTGTGCCAAGGCCGAAATACGTAACAAATTTAATATATACAATTTTCAACTAAATGTTCTTAATCAGTTAATATGAATTTATCAGTATGAGAGGGTTGACTAAGTTCACGTAATTTCAAATGTGCTTAATTCTGTCTAAATGAATTTTTATTATCACACGTAAATAAGGGTTCTACAACAAAGTTCGTACTGAAAGAGCAAATAACAAAAACAATTTAAAGCAACATAACCATCCCCAACATAATCAAATTAATATTCATTTTATTTTTTTATTATTTTTAATTTAATTTCATTAAATTGGCGCCCAACGTGGGGCTCGAATGAGCAGTGGCCACAAAATACCCATGAGATAACTAGGGAATTATTGTAGTCGAACTTTGTTGGAGAACAATCAAGAATTTTTTCATGTATTGTATGTATTGCCTAACCAATATTGTGTGGTAATACCTGTATATGATTTTTTGCATGAGAACACTATATACCCAGAGGCAAGCTGAAGAATAGAGCTCATTTTATCAAAAAATTAATTACCTGCCACAATACCAGGGGGAGCTGCACCCAAGATAGATCACCAAAAGGTTAAGCTACAGTGTAGTTGTCCTGTGGGTAGTAAAGTAGCCTCAGTGCGGTGTTCTCGGATCATTAGTGGTGTCCTTGTTGTTAATGTTTTTCTTTTTTTTTAAATAATAGGACATTTGAGTAGTTAGTCATCGTAGTATATAATAAGTGTGTTTCAACAAATGACCATTTCTTGTGTGTTTATGTCAGTGAAACCTGAGTGTTAGGATATTTAGTTCAGATTTTGTTCATTTTGTTGACTATGGTTAGATTGCGTAGTCAGAAAAATATATACATGGATAATGAACAACAGTTAGCAAGCAGTGGGGCACAAAGTAATGTTAGTGGCGTAGTTCAGGAAATACAATGTGAGAATCTGGGGGCAGAAGGGCAAGAAATGTTGCCACTGCCAGCCAGTGATTCAGTTGAAAGTAGAAATACTGTGCTACCCACAAGCACTAGACACGGACCAGAGAGTGGTGAGGTGTCAAAAATGCAATCATTAAGAGTTATGTTGGAGCGCATGCTCAATTTCCAAGCTGAATTTGCACGTATGCAAGCAGAACGCGATAGAGAACGTAATGCTAAACAAGCAGAGAGTGATCGACGCCAGCATGAGAGAGACTTGCAGTTAATGCAATCTTTGGAAGCTATGCAAAGTGAGATTGTTAGTTTGAGACAAAACTATGAAACCATACCCAAAGCGGTGCAAGAACTGAGCGAAAGAGTAGATAATATCTAGGTGGCTAACGCCAGTATCGTAGATGAAATTAGTGTACTGGCTAACAGGCTGGAAAAATTAGAAATTGACACAAGTCAAGCAATAGAGCAGAAAATGTCCGAACAGGCATACAAAATTGAAAACTAATTTACAAAAAAAATAGACGAGAAGGTGCACGCCGCGATTGAGGCCAAGGACTTGGGCTCGAGTGCGGAAATGCAGGACCTAAAAAGGGCGGTGCACACTGACATTCCGCTGTGGCAGCTGTAACGTCCCTTAGCAAAAGACATATTTTGTAGTAAAGAGAAAATATTGTGTATCATATTTTGTTATTGTATGGAATTATGTATTTTTTTATTATTTATTTTAGATAATATCTGTGTCGGCGAGCACTGAAACCGCACAGACGATAAATATCATACAAAGATAAGAATATACCACTAGTATAAATAATACAGCACGAACATTAATTTCTTTGTCTTCTTCTTGGAGTTGTACGAGTAAGATAGCCTGTGACGTTGCAGTATATGCTAACGTAGTCTTCTTTTGTCATGGTCAACAGATGTACGCCATTACGTACTCATTGTAAAAGGTGTGTATTAGTTAACATATTTGAATGTTTTGAATAGAGTTATTTAATGAAACCTTGCATTATTATTTGTAGTAGCTTGCTTGGAATATTATCCCATCCTTTTGAGATATTTTCAGTTATTTAAATCTTATCCGTGGTGCAGAGCTGCGCTACGAACGAACGAGCCGCTGCCGCGGCGCATTCAAACTGCATAAAAAGAAATCGATCATACCGCAAAGAAGCGGGAAGGTAATAGTGAAATAAAATCATCTCTTTCAGCTTCCGGACTTGCAGAGCAGAGCAGCAGATTTTATGATGTGTTTTGCAGGTTGACGCGGGCTGCTGATAATATATTACTAACAGTACAAAAAAGATAATTTACCTTCGTAACATAACAGGAATTTCGCTGTGCTTGGTTCTTGTCTGGCAAACCTTATAGTGAATAATAGAAAAGAGTTTTTACGAAAAGTGAAACTGTCGCGAAATTGTCGCCCAAAAACGCGGGGCCCGAATTTGCAGTGGCCACGAAAATAAATGTTTATGTAATTTCATTTCAGTGTCTATTGTTATATGTATGTATGTATTTAGTGATAAATGTATGTATGTGTATCATGATTAATGCCATGTATTAATGAATGTACAAAAATTCTTTCACGAAAAAAAACGCACCACTGCAAGCGAGTCAGAGGAGACGATCCTGATAGTACTGAGAAACTATAACGACTACATAATCCGGGGGCAGCCGAACCCCGAGATCAGATAAATGAAAGGTAAGACTACAGTGTAGTTGTCCTGTTTGTAGAAGCTTAACTCCAGTGAAGTGATCTCATATCGCTAGTGGTGTGTGTAGTTGGATGTTAGTGTTTATGACAGGACAAAGTTGATTGTAGATAGCAATTTTCAGTGTGCAGTGTATTGTAGATAAATTAACATATTTTGTGTGCAAGTGAAAAAACTGTCAGGTCTTGTGTTCGAGTAGGTAATTTATGAATATGGTTAAATTGCGTAGTCAACGTCCGAGCAATATGGATACTGAGGAACAGCCATTAGTTAGTGCAGGAAATGTAGAAACGGGTGCATTAAGCAGTACAAGTACTCTCTTTGAGGATATACCATGCGAAAATGTGGGGGCAGGGGCACAGGAAATGATGCCACCGCCCACCAGTGCTCAAGGAGAGGTAGATAAAGAAATTGCACCACCTCCAGAAAAGCAGGAACCAGAGAGTGGTAATCTGCCTGGTGGATATTCACTTCAGGCGATATTAGAGCGCGTGCTGGATTACCAGTCAAAATTTGCGCAACAGCTAGCTGAGCGAGATCGCCAACTAGCTGAGCGAGACCAGCAACTTGTGCAATCGTTAGAAATTATGAAAAAAGACATTGCCTGTATGAAACAGAATTATGAGTCGATACCTAAGGCCGTGCAGGAGTTGACTGAACAGGTCAACAACCTGCAAGTAGCAAACACTAACATGGTAGACGAGATAGGTGTCTTAGCCAACCGATTAGAAAAGCTAGAAGTGGATTCCACACAGCTTGTAGAGCAGAAGTGGAACGAACAAGCGAGTAAAATTGAAACCGAATTCAACTCATGGCTAGAAGTGAAGGAGAGAGAGATCGAAAAAAATATTAATTCTAATGTACAAGCAGCCATGGCAGATAGAGATCCCGAATCGTTCAGTACCGCAGTCAATAGTCAGGTACAGAACGACGTGCAAACCATCAAACAAATACTCAGTGAGGATATTCCGCAGTGGCAAGTGAATATTAACAAACGGATATCCGACTTGGAAAAGGGTTTAGCACAAAGTAGCAAACATCTTGAACATGAAACTGTGTCGCCAACAGTCAATGTTTTTGGCAACGCACAAACTTATACGCGACGCAACAATGGTGAATCTTTAGGCGATAATGCGAAGAGCTGTAGCTTCTGTTCGGAGCACACAGCCTATGTCCCAGGAGCAAACCAATATAGTCCAAAAATATTAGTTGAAGAAAGTTTGATAAAAAATAGGCAATTTCAAACGTTTACTACTGAACGGAAGTCAGTACACCCAGTAGTATTCATAAAAAGCTTTAAAAATATCTTACCTAGTGTGTGGAACGAAGCACAGAAAATTCAATACGTAATGTCATACATTCAGGGTGATGCAGCATTGTGGGCTACGGAAGTAGCAGACAGCTGCATGACGTACGAACAATTCGAGAGGGCGTTTTTGTCGAAATACTGGTCGCCTTGTATACAAGAGCGGCTAAGAAAAGAAGTATACAATCCCGAACCGTACTCACCCCGTCTTGGGAATCTGAGACGGTATTTCGAGAAGTACATAAACAAAACGCGTTACTGGGACGAGCCTATCTCACCAAGAGACATAATAAGACTCCTAAAATCACATTTACCCCTTCATATCAAAGAGAAATTAATACACGTACCAGAAAGCGACATGGAACATTTCCTGTCTGTTCTAGATTCAATAGACTTAATCCAGGAAGACGCAAAAGCAGCGTGTGATCACTCGCGGAATAATGGATCAGAGTGTAAACATGACAGAAATAATAGTGCACAAAACCACAACCATGGAAATGGTGGGGGTGGTAACAAGCGGCAAGAGCACGCGCAAAATTGTAATAACGGTAGAAGTCAGAACGGGTATGGTCAACCGTCCCATAATAAAAAGCGTCGATTTGACGATCGGTATGATTCCGGACTGCCAGGGACCAACCGCTGGAAAAATGCGCGAGGTCAGTGGCATAGCAATTACAATGACGGTAATCGTAATTGGAATCAGAATCAGCGACCAAGCCCAGAACGGCAGGGTAATGACCGGTACGATAACAACAGACCACCACTGCAAAACGCGCCTATTGCGCAGTCGTGGCGGCCCACAAACCAAAACGTAAACATTGTAGAGGTCGCGGACAATAGCCGTCCAAGTACCTCGCAAGTAAGCCATCCAACAAACTAGAATCGGCCTCGATATGCTCTCCATCGCTGGTCGAGGGGTGGAGTGAGAGCAATACGAATGACAATAATATCCCTGGAATACATATGCTGCGATACAACGACGGTATCAGTATGGATAAAGATCTACTGACCGAACCGCATGAATGTAAGAAAGATAGCAACGAAAATGTGCAAGCCATAATAGAAGCGAAAATCAATGATGTTGCAGTGAATATAATCATTGACACAGGTGCCTCAGTGAGTGTAATGAGTATAGAGTTGTTTAAAGCGCTAGGGAAGGGACGTAGCATACCGACTTTCCCGGTTAATAATTGCAAGGTGTCTGGAGCTATAAGTGCACAGAGCCAGTTAGTTAAGTACCAAGTGCAGATGGAGATTTGTAAGGAGGGCGAAGCCATAGTGAGCTCGTTTCTCATTGTTAAAGGGTTAAAGGTGGCCTGCATTCTGGGAGTAGATTTTCTCCATGAGAGGGACGCAGTGATCGACCTCTCCTCGGGAAAACTAAGCATAGTTAATAAAGGTAGGAGGATTGAGTTGTCTATGATGAAATCGAAGGAGGTACTTGTGCCATGCTGCAATCGAATTAACATCAAAGGTAGGAACCCCTGGGTACTACACCTCAATGATTATTCACCTGTGACGGATCTCTATTATCCGAATATAGAAGATAGAAATTTTGAACCAAATGTTGATGAATTTCAAACCAAAGCACAGGAATCTGAAAGTTTAAACAACATACAAAAGCAACAGTTGACGCAGCTGCTATCAGAATATAACATGGTATTTACCGACCGACCAGGAATAGTCAAAGGGTACCACTATCACATAGAGATGATGCCCCACAAAACATACTGTCGCGCATCTTACTCCATCCCTTGGTCGAAGAGGGAAGCAGTGGCTAAAGAGATTCGGAAGATGTTAGAATGGGATATCATTGAGCCCTCTCTCTCCCCATACAGCAGTCCTCTTGTAGCAGTGGCGAAAGCCAACGGAAAAATCCGGCTAGTGTTAGATGCACGGGATATCAATAAAATTATTATACCCGTCAGAACTCGCCCAGAAAATTTAGATGAGCAGATACAAAAATTCCACGGAGTGCAGTACTTGACCTCGGTCGATCTTAAAAGTTCGTACTGGCAAATCCCACTTACACCAGAATCAAGGAAGTACACAGCCTTCATATTCGGAGGGCGAAGTTACCAATTCAAGGTACTTCCCTTCGGATTGAATGTAAGTGCTGGAGTATTTATTACTGCTCTAGACACGGTACTGGGTCCAGACTTGTTAGAAAAAATAACAGTATATGTTGATGACCTTGTAATCGCTACTGCTACTTGGGACGAACATATGGAATTGCTGCATAGAGTATTAGAGAAATTTAAGCAAGCAGGTGTGACAGCAAATTTAGAAAAGTAAAAATTCGGACGTAATAAAATTAAATTCCTAGGACACCTTATCACGCCGCTTGGTATCAGCCCAGACAACAAAAAACTAGAGGCGATCCGAGAATTTCCGAGCCCCCGAACTAAGAGACAATTGAAAGCGTTCATTGGACTTACGTCTTTTTTCAGAAGGTTCGTACCTAATCAGTTGTTAAATGACGCGTCATTGTTAAATCTACTGCGAAAAAACGTGCAGTGGGTTTGGACTGACAAATGTCAGCAAGCTTTCGAAGCAATTAAAACCGCCCTGCTGAATGCAAATATTTTGCAGCACCCGGACCTATCAAAAAATTTTTGTCTTGCGACGGACTCGTGTTCCTATGGCTTGGGAGCGTGCCTGTTCCAGTGGGAGGAAGGCAACGACCCGGCAACAATAAAGATTATCGGCTTTGCCAGTAGGACTTTAACTAGCTGCGAGAGAGCCTACTCGGCAACCGAACTGGAAGCGCTCGCAGTAGTCTGGGCTGTAAAAAAGTTTAATTACTATCTATATGGGAAGGAGATTAAAGTGTATAGTGACCACCAGGCGTTAAGTTTTTTGATGTCATGCAAGCTATTCCATACCCGACTAAGGAGATGGATGCTTACCTTACAAGAATACCGAATAAAGACTATGTACATAAAAGGACAAGATAACATAGTAGCGGATGCTTTGTCGCGACTGCCGGTAGGATTACCGGAGTTAGCAGAAATGCTAGAACAATCCGCCGAGTATAAAGTGCTTTTAGTACGAGACAATGCTTACAGGAAGGATTTTCTATATATATGTCAAAATATGTCTGAACTACAGAGGTCAGATCCGATGTGGGCAAAAATCATTAACAATATTGAAAATGGTGTCAATAATAGAGATGAGCAAGGTTTTAAAATTGTGGACAATATTTTGTATTATAAACTTAGCACGAAAGAAGACGGCTGGGCAGTATGCATACCGAACCAGTCCGTCAAAGTCATAATATGGCACACGCACTTGGCATGGGGCCATGCAGGAATCGGGAAGTGTGCAGAAATCATGGCGAGATACTGCCACTTTCCCCGAATGAAACACCAAATTCAGGTAACAGTTAGGACTTGCGCTATATGCCAGAAAGCAAAACACTATAATAGGTCCATCAAATTTGAACTTCATCCCATAGTTCCACTCCGGCCACTTCAATTAGTATCTGTGGATGTAGCAGGTCCCTACCCCATGGCCAGAGGAGGTATGAAATATATACTGGCCATGTACGATATTTTTTCCAAATACTTGGCAATTTATTGTATAAAATCAGCTACTGCCAAAACCATAGTCAGACGGATCAATCAAGAATACTTGCCTCAAGTGGGGAAACCTGAAGCCATAACGACTGACAATGCCACTTATTTCACGGGTCGCACTTGGAAAAATTACCTAATGGAACAAGGTATACAGCATATTCTGGTATCCCGGTTCCATCCAGAAGCAAGTTTAGTCGAAAGAACGTTCAGAGAATTGAATAAGTTCATTAGAATTTACATAGGGAACCGACACACAAGATGGCCTGAGTTGGTACCTAAATTTGTAGAAATACACAATTTAACACCCCACTCAAGTTCAGGATACGCACCGGTAGAGATATTGAAAGGGGTTAATGAGACACAGAATGAATGGCTCACGCCTTTACCGAGACTACCAGCCAGGGCAGAAACAAGAGAGGAAAAGATAAAAAAGATATGGGACAACCTAACCAGCTGTGCTGTAAAGAGAAAAAAGAAGTACGACCGAGGTGTAACTAACAAACAGAAATACAATGTAGGGGACGTGGTGCTTATTCGTAACCACCCCAAATCCTCAGCCACCCTAAAGCGAAATAGTAAGTGGCAAATGGTATATTCAGGGCCCTTTGAAGTAATAAAGGTGCCACACGAATGTAGCTATTTGTTAGCATATCCCCAGACGGGGAAAATAAAAGGACTGTATCCACGTAAAGATGTAAAATTATTTATTCAGTGACATGTCTGATGTAAATAGTAGTAATTATAAGAAGATTTCAATTGTGTTTTAGAGTATAAGTATGTTAGTTTTAAGAAAGAATTTGTGTATAGTTAAAAGTTTGAGGAAATAGAATCAGTAAACTGAGCAATAATATGCAAATGGAAGACTTTGTTGACAGACAGTTAGTGTCGTTAAAATACGATATGCTCTTCAAGCAATGAATAATCTTTTGTTGACAAAATAATGATTAATTTCTTGAATCATTTTTCATTTGTAGTAAGTAAGTACAATTAATGATGAAATCTCATATAATAATGTAACAGATGTAATTGTGTTAGAATTAAGGAACCCTGAGAGAGAGAGAGTCTATACTAGCAAAAAAATTGACTTTGTAGTACGAAATAATTATGTGATGTAATGTTTACTGCCAGTAGTGATGTGAGAACGACACTGGAGCAGAATTCAATCAAAAACAAACCCGTTCCGTGTAACCTACGCTTTGTATGTATCAATGCTTCAATTGAAGCCTGTGTACTTGGTACACGTCCTTGAATATTAATTACGCGGTATGCGAATCAAGTTACGCGGAAACTGCACTGTAGTCCCGTAGGACAGACCGTTAAAAATAATACTAGTACTAAATGAAGTATTTATTGAGCAATATGCCCAAGTCAAGCTGTCATGCACATGGTAAAATCTGTTTGCTAGATGGGTGATAACCTGGCAAGCTACACTAAAAGAGGAAAAGAAAGCTATGTACCAAAAATCACACACCTTTAAATAATTACAAAAAAGCCATAGATGCCTAGTAATAGTATTAAAAGTGTGTAATGACAAGGTAACACAATGGACTCAATGTAGATGAGAATGATTATGCTAAGAACAGTTGTTATGCTTTAAAAATAAACTGTGTGCATAAACAATCTAGAAAGGACGGAATATTGTGTGTAGTAGGGACAGAAAATGACTGTTGTATCTGCACCAATATATACGTCGATATAAGTTAAGTGTTGAGTGACTAACTGTCATAGTGCAGTGCTCAACGAACAATACACTGTGAGTAAAAAATGGTAGTTAGTGATCCGTTCGGAGTCGATACAAACAAACATCGCTCGACGGAAACATTTAGTGTGTGTGTGAACCGAAACATTTTCGCGTGTTGAGAGACGCTCTGGCAGCGAATCGACCGTGAAAACAAATGAAAGTGTGTAGTACAATGTGTGTATGACGAACCCTAAATACCAGTGTCACAAGAGACCCGTTATCACGCCAAAACAGACCGTGCATACCAGCGAAGCGACGGCGTAATGAACAATAAACGCTTTTAACCAAAGTGCATTTTCTTCCACAGCTAATAATTTGTATCCTTAAAGACAGTACACCGTTGTGGAATATTTGTTTCATGCGTTACGACGGGGAGCCATGCGGAAAAGCAGAGACGGGTGCCGTGCCGCCAGCCAGCCGGTCGCGAGAAACCACTACCACACGCCGACATTGGTGAATGGTTCGGCGCGGTTCGCGACTGCTCGGGCGCCACCTCAGCACGCCGTCGCTGTTACTGCGAGCAAGTCGTCGACCCCAGCGGTCGTTGGCACGCCGCGCTCCAGACGACGCTACGCAACAATTGCTTCGCGCCGCCCGCTCCGTACGACATTGTTGAAGTTCAACCGAACATTACCAACTACGTTGTTAATGTACTAATATGAAAATTATTTATTGGACAAGAAATTACGTGACAAACATTTTTTTTTACTGTGTATAAATTCAAAACATTCACTTGTTCGATGATATATGTGATATATTTTCGTCATATTAGTGAAACAAACTGACACCAATGCCATACCATGGTAGAACATTTGTCGTGAATAAGTGTAGAGACAATCCATTACATTACTGTAAAACTGTTGAATGAATGACTTTCATTGTGACACAGAACACAAATGTGAAAGAGTGTAGAAGGTACATTTTTAACAAGGAGACTAAAGGTTTAACATTTTGTTATCTGTGAACATTGAATAAAGTCCAACCTTTGTTGATGAACAATCAAACTGTGTGTTAAGACAAACCAGGCGAGATGACCATGGCTCCGGCGCAGTTTTCCCAGGTTTTCTGACCGCACGTAGCCCAAATGGGGGAGCCAGAAAACTGTAATGACCCTGGGACTAGGTTTACGGTCACCTCGCAAAGTGGGAAAAAACTATAAAAAGTGTAATTAAAACTATAATGTAAAAGAGCAAAGAAGTGAACAGTGAATATTTCAAACAAGGTGATAGACAATGACAAAACGGACGTTAGTGGCAACATATTGCCGAACATTCTTAACGTTAGTCAATTGCTGCCAGGGGGCATTGTAACGTCCCTTAGCAAAAGACATATTTTGTAGTAAAGAGAAAATATTGTCTCCAGAATGAGATTTTCACTCTGCAGCGGAGTGTGCGCTGATATGAAACTTCCTGGCAGATTAAAACTGTGTGCCCGACCGAGACTCGAACTCGGGACCTTTGCCTTTCGCGGGCAAGTGCTCTACCATCTGAGCTACCGAAGCACGACTCACGCCCGGTCCTCACAGCTTTACTTCTACCAGTACCTCGTCTCCTACCTTCCAAACTTTACAGAAGCTCTTCTGCGAACCTTGCAGAACTGGCACTCCTGAAAGAAAGGATACTGCGGAGACATGGCTTAGCCACAGCCTGGGGGATGTTTCCAGAATGAGATTTTCACTCTGCAGCGGAGTGTGCGCTGATATGAAACTTCCTGGCAGATTAAAACTGTGTGCCCGACCGAGACTCGAACTCGGGACCTTTGCCTTTCGCGGGCAAGTTCTCTACCATCTGAGCTACCGAAGCACGACTCACGCCCGGTCCTCACAGCTTTACTTCTACCAGTACCTCGTCTCCTACCTTCCAAACTTTACAGAAGCTCTTCTGCGAACCTTGCAGAACTAGCACTCCTGAAAGAAAGGATACTGCGGAGACATGGCTTAGCCACAGCCTGGGGGATGTTTCCAGAATGAGATTTTCACTCTGCAGCGGAGTGTGCGCTGATATGAAACTTCCTGGCAGATTAAAACTGTGTGCCCGACCGAGACTCGAACTCGGGACCTTTGCCTTTCGCGGGCAAGTGCTCTACCATCTGCCAGGAAGTTTCATATCAGCGCACACTCCGCTGCAGAGTGAAAATCTCATTCTGGAAACATCCCCCAGGCTGTGGCTAAGCCATGTCTCCGCAGTATCCTTTCTTTCAGGAGTGCTAGTTCTGCAAGGTTCGCAGAAGAGCTTCTGTAAAGTTTGGAAGGTAGGAGACGAGGTACTGGTAGAAGTAAAGCTGTGAGGACCGGGCGTGAGTCGTGCTTCGGTAGCTCAGATGGTAGAGCACTTGCCCGCGAAAGGCAAAGGTCCCGAGTTCGAGTCTCGGTCGGACACAGTTTTAATCTGCCAGGAAGTTTCATATCAGCGCACACTCCGCTGCAGAGTGAAAATCTCATTCTGGAAACATCCCCCAGGCTGTGGCTAAGCCATGTCTCCGCAGTATCCTTTCTTTCAGGAGTGCTAGTTCTACAAGGTTCGCAGAAGAGCTTCTGTAAAGTTTGGAAGGTAGGAGACGAGGTACTGGTAGAAGTAAAGCTGTGAGGACCAGGCGTGAGTCGTGCTTCGGTAGCTCAGATGGTAGAGCACTTGCCCGCGAAAGGCAAAGGTCCCGAGTTCGAGTCTCGGTCGGGCACACAGTTTTAATCTGCCAGGAAGTTTCATATCAGCGCACACTCCGCTGCAGAGTGAAAATCTCATTCTGGAAACATCCCCCAGGCTGTGGCTAAGCCATGTCTCCGCAGTATCCTTTCTTTCAGGAGTGCTAGTTCTGCAAGGTTCGCAGAAGAGCTTCTGTAAAGTTTGGAAGGTAGGAGACGAGGTACTGGTAGAAGTAAAGCTGTGAGGACCGGGCGTGAGTCGTGCTTCGGTAGCTCAGATGGTAGAGCACTTGCCCGCGAAAGGCAAAGGTCCGAGTTCGAGTCTCGGTCGGGCACACAGTTCTAATCTGCCAGGAAGTTTCAGAAAATATTGTGTATCATATTTTGTTATTGTATGGAATTATGTATTTTTTTTTATTATTTATTTTAGATAATATCTGTGTCGGCGAGTACTGAAACCGCACAGACGATAAATATCATACAAAGATAAGAATATACCACTAGTATAAATAATACAGAACGGACATTAATTTCTCTGTCTTCTTATTGGAGTTGTACGAGTAAGATAGCCTGTGACGTTGCAGTATATGCTAACGTAATCTTCTTTTGTCATGGTCAACAGATGTACGCCATTACGTACTCATTGTAAAAGGTGTGTATTAGTTAACATATTTGAATGTTTTGAATAGAGTTATTTAATGAAACCTTGCATTATTATTTGTAGTAGCTTGCTTGGAATATTATCCCATCCTTTTGAGATATTTTCAGTTATTTAAATCTTATCCGTGGTGCAGAGCTGCGCTACGAACGAACGAGCCGCTGCCGCGGCGCATTCAAACTGCATAAAAAGAAATCGATCATACCGCAAAGAAGCGGGAAGGTAATAGTGAAATAAAATCATCTCTTTCAGCTTCCGGACTTGCAGAGCAGAGCAGCAGATTTTATGATGTGTTTTGCAGGTTGACGCGGGCTGCTGATAATATATTACTAACAGTACAAAAAAGATAATTTACCTTCGTAACATAACAGGAATTTCGCTGTGCTTAGTTCTTGTCTGGCAAACCTTATAGTGAAAACGTATTTTTCTCCGACAATAGTCTCATGTTCTTGTGCTAGTCGTGGTAATTATTGGTGTTTTACTCTTAACAAAAATCCACTGCAAAATTATTTTGATGATGAACAATCTTTGCGAACTGTAACATAAATATTTCATAACAAAATAATTTTTCATTTTCAATAACTATAAAGTAGGGAAGATATGTTGACTTTTATAGTGAGTTACAGTAACGAAAAATGTTCCTTTAATAGAAAGCCAGATACAGAACAATAAGAACCCAATATATTCTGTTTTGTTGAAAATTAATGATTATAAAGAGATTCATGGCACAGCATTAATAAAAGGTATTTCGCGGCTCTTTTCGTATATGCGTTGTTACGCAAATAATAATAATAAAACAAAGCAAAATAAGAGAAAAGAGTTTTTACGAAAAGTGAAACTGACCGAAACAGCGGAATGTCACCGTCATCTTGCGGAGCTGGAAAACAGCTTGTTACACGGCGACGCACAGGCGTGTGTCACGCCAGCCAGGTCCAACAATGATAGGCATATAAATACAGCAGTGAAAAATTGCGACTGCGAGACAGAACAGGCAACCAATGTTAGCGAAACAAACAAATGTCACTCCAAAATAGTAATTGACGAAAGCCTGATTAGAAACCGACAGTTTCAGATCTTTACAACGGAGAACAAATCTGTTCACCCTGTAGTATTTATCAAGGGATTTAGAAACATTTTGCTGGCGTTTGGAGTCATAGACAGAAAATACAGTTCGTTATGTCTTACATACAAGGAGCTGCTGCATTATGGGCATCCGAACCAGCTGACAGTTGCGACACATATGAGCAATTTGAAAAGGCATTCTTGGCCAAATATTGGTCAACATGTATTCAGGAGAGATTACGGAGAGAGGTATATAATCCAGAGCCGTATTCTCCACGATTAGGCAATTTGCGAAAATATTTTGAGAAATACATTAATAAGACCCGTTACTGGGATGAACAGATTTCATCTCGGGATTTGATCAGACTTTTGAAATAACACTTGCCGATACACGTAAAGGAAAGACTTATACACGTACCGGAGAACGACATGGAACATTTCTTGTCTGTTCTGGACTCAATTGACCTGATTCAGGAGGATGTTAAGGCAGCCTCTGAACAGGCTAGAAGTAACGGAAACGGTTACAGAAATGGTCGAAATAACACGCCTCCACCAAATAATTGAAACGGCGGAGGTAACAATAGGAGACAAGATAATGTACAAAACGGGAATAGAGGTAGAGACCGGAACGGCAATAGTCCGCCGGTGAATAATGACCGGAAAAGGAGGTTCGAAGACCCACCAAGCAATAGTAGATGGAAAAATGCCAGGGGGCCGTGGAACACTAATACCTATAACGATGCAAACCGAACTTGGCCACAGAACCAGAGGCCCAGTCCGGACCGGCAAAACAGTGAAAGATATGACAATAACCGACCGCCACCACAAAATGCGCCAATTGCGCAACCGTGGCGGCCGACGCAACACAACTTACACATAGTGGAGGTCAGCGACACAGAGCAGCCACACCCATCCACCAGTAATAATGCAACAAACTAGATTCAGCTGAGATACGCTCTCCATCGTCGGCTGGGGTTTGGAGTGAGAGCAGCCCGACACAGAACAAAACATCGGAAATCTGTATCCTCAGGTATAATGACGGGGTACAGATGGGACATGAATTAATAACTGAACTACTCACGTGCATAAAGGAGCACAAAGAAGTACAAGCGATAATAGAGATCAAAATTAACAATATTGATATGCAAGCAATCGTAGTTACAGGTGCTACTATCAGTGTCATGAGTATGGACTTATTCAAAGTACTGGAGAAAGAAAACCGTATGCTGACTTTTCCTGTGAACAATTGCAAAGTCACTGGAGCCATCAGTGTACAGCGACAAATAATTAAACTCCAAGTGCGGGTAGAGATGTATATAGGGGGAGAAGCCATAGCGTGCTCGTTCCTGTTAGTAAAGGGTTTAAAGGTAGCCTGCATTTTGGGGGTAGATTTTTTGAGAAAAAGGGACGCAGTAATCGACCTTTCTCGGGGAAAATTAAGTTTGATGAACGCGGATAGGAGGATAGAATTGTCCATGCTCAGATCTGAAGAGGTACCTGTCCCTAATTGTAATGTTATTAATATAAAATGTAGGAATCAGTGGATACTACATTTAGACAATCACTCTCTAGGACAAAATCTCTATTATGCAGACGTACAAAGTGATCAATTAAAAGCAAATGTGGACGCACTTGTGAACAAAGTATCACAGTCCGAAAATTTGAACTCAATGCAACAGCAGGATTTGGTACAGTTATTATCTAACTATGCAGATGTATTTTCAGAACGATCAGGAATTGTTAAGGGATATCAATACAATATCGAGGTGAAGCCTCACTACACCTACTGTCGAGCCTCATACTCCATTCCTTGGTCCAAGAAGGAAATAGTAGCTATCTCTTAGCAGATCCCCAATCAGGGAGAGTACGGGGACTGTATCCGCGTAAGGATGTGAAAATATTGCTACAAAAAAAATGGCTCTGAGCACTATGGGACTCAACTGCTGTGGTCACAAGTCCCCTAGAACTTAGAACTACTTAAACCTAACTAACCTAAGGACAGCACACAACACCCAGCCATCACGAGGCAGAGAAAATCCCTGACCCCGCCGGGAATCGAACCCGTGAACCCGGGCGTGGGAAGCGAGAACGCTACCGCACGACCACGAGATGTGGGCAATATTGCTACAGTAAATGACCAATAGTCCTATGTGTTGTGTGTAAAAAGGTACACCATTCTTTTGAAAATGAATGAACATTAATGATGTGTGATCTGTAGAGAAGTATTTAGTTATAAGAAGTATTTAGTTATAAGAAAATGATTGACTTTCTCTTTTGTTTATGATTATTTGTGTTATGTCTTCTTTTTAATTAGTGTTAGCTTAAACATGCTCTAAATGTCTGCACAGATAACCTGATTAGTGCAATTATTTGTAGTGTTAAATTGTGACAGAGATCAGTCAGGAGGAACATTTTAGTAGTGATTAGTTTGTGTACTGCATAATATTCTATGAGGGCAGTTCAATAAGTAATGCAACACATTTTTTTTCTCGGCCAATTTTGGTTGAAAAAACCGGAAATTTCTTGTGGAATATTTTCAAATATTCCCGCTTCGTCTCGTATAGTTTCATTGACTTCCGACAGGTGGCAGCGCTGTACGGAGCTGTTAAAATGGCGTCTGTAACGGATGTGCGTTGCAAACAACGGGCAGTGATCGAGTTTCTTTTGGCGGAAAACCAGGGCATCTCAGATATTCATAGGCGCTTGCAGAATGTCTACGGTGATCGGGCAGTGGACAAAAGCACGGTGAGTCGTTGGGCAAAGCGTGTGTCATCATCGCCGCAAGGTCAAGTAAGACTGTCTGATCTCCCGCGTGCGGGTCGGCCGTGCACAGCTGTGACTCCTGCAATGGCGGAACGTGCGAACACACTCGTTCGAGATGATCGATGGATCACCATCAAACAACTCAGTGCTCAACTTGACATCTCTGTTGGTAGTGCTGTCACAATTGTTCACCAGTTGGGATATTCAAAGGTTTGTTACCGCTGGGTCCCTCGTTGTCTAACCGAACACCATAAAGAGCAAAGATGAACCATCTGTGCGGAATTGCTTGCTCGTCATGTGGCTGAGGGTGACAATTTCTTGTCAAAGATTGTTACAGGCGATGAAACATGGGTTCATCACTTCGAACCTGAAACAAAACGGCAATCAATGGAGTGGCGCCACACCCACTCTCCTACCAAGAAAAAGTTTAAAGCCATACCCTCAGCCGGTAAAGTCATGGTTACAGTCTTCTGGGACGCTGAAGGGGTTATTCTGTTCGATGTCCTTCCCCATGGTGAAACGATCAACTCTGAAGTGTATTGTGCTACTCTTTAGAAATTGAAGAAACGACTTCAGCGTGTTCGTAGGCACAAAAATCTGAACGAACTTCTCCTTCTTCATGACAACGCAAGACCTCACACAAGTCTTCGCACACGAGAGGAGCTCACAAAACTTCAGTGGACTGTTCTTCCTCATGCACCCTACAGCCCCGATCTCGCACCGTCGGATTTCCATATGTTTGGCCCAATGAAGGACGCAATCCGTGGGAGGCACTACGCGGATGATGAAGTTATTGATGCAGTACGACGCTGGCTCCGACATCGACCAGTGGAATGGTACCGTGCAGGCATACAGGCCCTCATTTCAAGGTGGTGTAAGGCCGTAGCATTGAATGGAGATTACGTTGAAATATAGTGTTGTGTAGCTAAAAGATTGGGGAATAACCTGGTGTATTTCAATGCTGAATAAAACAACCCCTGTTTCAGAAAAAAAATGTGTTGCATTACTTATTGAACTGCCCTCGTATATGTGTGTCAAACTTGAAATATTTCTTGGTACAGTCTTCTCTATTACATGTATATACAGGGTGATTCACCTAACATTACCGCTGGATATATTTCGTAAACCACATCAAATACTGACGAATCGATTCCACAGACCGAACGTGAGGAGAGGGGCTAGTGTAATTGGTTAATACAAACCATAAAAAAATGCACGGAAGTATGTTTTTTAACACAAACCTACGTTTTTTTAAATGGAACCCCGTTAGTTTTGTTAGCACATCTTAACATATAAACAAATACGTAATCAGTGCCATTTGTTGCATTGTAAAATGTTAATTACATCCGGAGATATTGTAACTTAAAGTTGACGCTTGAGTGCCTTGAGTGCCACTTCTCCGCTGTGCGATCGTGTGTATCGGAGAGCAACGAATTACGTAGTGATCCAAAGGGAACGGTGATGGACCTTAGGCACAGAAGAGACTGGAACAGCACATTACGTCCACATGCTAACACCTTTTTATTGGTCTTTTTCACTGAAGCACGTGTACATTACCATGAGGGGTGAGGTACACGTACACACGTGGTTTCCGTTTTCAATTATGGAGTGGAATAGTGTGTGTCCCGACATGTCAGGCCAATAGATGTTCGATGTGGTGGCCATCATTTGCTGCACACAATTGCAATCTCTGGCGTAATGCATGTCGTACACGCCGCAGTACATCTGGTGTAATGCTGCCGCAGGCTGCCACAATACGTTGTTTCATATCCTCTGGGGTTGTAGGCACATCACGGTACACATTCTCCTTTAACGTACCCCACAGAAAGAAGTCCAGAGGTGTAAGATCAGGAGAACGGGCTGGCTAATTTATGCGTCCTCCATGTCCTATGAAACGCCCGTCGAACGTGTACCTCACCCCTCATGGTAATGCACATGTGCGTCAGTGAAAAAGACCAATAATAGCATGTGGACGTAATGTGCTGTTCCAGTCTCTTCTGTACCTAAGGTCCATCACCGTTCCCTTTGGATCCCTACGTAATTCGGTGCTCTCCGATACATACGATCGGACAGCAGAGGAGTGGTACTCAAGCGTCAACTTTAGGATACAATATCTCCGGATGTAATTAACATTTTACAATGCAACAAACGGCACTGATTACGTATTTGTTTATATGTTCAGATGTGCTAACAAAACTAATGGGGTTCCATTTAAAAAAAACGTAGGTTTGTGTTAAAAATCATACTTCCGTGCATTTTTTTATGGTTTGTATTAACCAATTACACTAGCCCCTCTCCTCACGTTCGGTCTGTGGAATCGATTCGTCAGTATTTGATGTTTACGAAATATATCCAGCGGTAACGTTAGGTGACTCACCCTGTATATATATATATATGTGTGTGTAGCTGTCAGATTGACAGGTTCGAACTCAGAATAATATTAATAATATGAGACCCTGAGAACTTTATTTTCAAACCAGTGTTATCAAAGAGAGTAATGCACCCAGTAGTGACCCAAGGGCACCATGGGAGGCAAACTTATTGCAAATTTAAGTAACGCAAAGTTACGCACAAAGAAGCTTCAATTGAATCGTGTGCGGATCCAATCAGTAAAAAGAGCTAGCCTGATACATTCCAAGTCAATTTTAGCCTACAGAGACTACACTGTAGTTACGTAGGACCTTGCAAGTAAAGAGAGACATAATTTCAAAGGAGTTATTGAACAATATGCCTGAATCCGGCTGGAATGCACAAATAAAATGTACTCGAACATAAATATAGATGATTTTTGGGCAAACTAATACGAAATTTTAATATTTGTTACCATGTACGCAATTATCACACACCTTGGTAAAGAGCGAACAAAGAAGTTACGAATGTGCTGTTACAAAAAATTGCACAGCGGACATTGTAACTGAAAAAACTTAAACAAAAGTGCAGTATTGTGTGGCAGAGACAGACAGTGACTGTTAAACCTGCAGAAATACGTCACGAGGTTATTTCGAACAAGCAATAAGAAACTGTATCATCGACGTGTGTGCAAGTGGACAAGGAACTAGTACGACACGAACAGTGAGCCGATAACAGACGGTGGACCAAGCTGGTGTCAAACTATAACTCTTTGTGTGTCAATGGACGCCAGGAAAGCGCATTGACTACAGAGATATATTTTGTCCTAAGGTGAAAACTTGCGTGTGACTAATGAAAAGTCATGACATGGTGAAAAAATATTGTGTGCCCATAAAACGTGTTACTGTGACAACGAAACATTGTGCAAACCAGACTAGTGAAGGCCTACTGAATAATAACTGCCAATAACTGTGTGCGTTCCTTCCCACAGCAGGAAAAATGCCCATAAGGATAATACACTGTTTGTGAACTTGTTGCATGTTTGCTGGAGCACTGCAAGAAGATGTCACACGGGCGAGCTGATATACAACGCGCATCCGGCTACTTCAGCCATGCAGCGGCCGCAGCAACCCGTAGCAGACCAGACAGCCACACGCCTCTCCGCGCCGTAGCTGTCAACACCGGGGGCGGTGACCTACACAGAGCCGACGCGCCGCGCCGAGCGCCGCTCAACAATCACTCCGCACCGCTCACCAACTACAGCATTATTGACATATTACAAAATATTTACACAAACTGCATAACATGTCAATGAACTCGATTTTTGACAAACATTGAACACTTATTATGTATACCCGTAAATTGACGAGAGAAAATGAACACTAACAAGTGTAGGAGATGGATTTGTAACACGTAGGTAGTGGGAACATTATGAAAAGTGACGTTATACCAAATGATTTCAAAAAACTAAGTGATATATCCTAGGACAAATGACCTTGCAGTATATCGCAAAAATGATAATTACGAGTTGTTAATCATACACAACAAACTTTCGTTGAACTGTATGTGACTGTGATATTATGTAACCGTTGATGACAAACTGCTAAATCAATTCAAAAGAATGACTGTTAAAGAGACAAGATTAATCTAGAACCAACTGGGATGGCTGGGCTCCAGCACAGTTTTGCCCAGGTTTCCTGTCTGCCTTCGCCCAAATGGGCGAGCCATGAACATATATAACCCTGGGACTAATTAAAAGAGTCATTCCATAAAAAAATACAGAATTGTAAAGAACGTTAATGGCACCATTGTGTCAAAGTATAGAAACTCTTTGCCAAATGCTGCCAGGGGGCAACGTAACGTTCCCTGGCAGCACACAAACTATTAATAAAATGACATTTAATTGTACTTTGTACGATATGAAGCAATTCGTATGTACTGTAATTGTTTAACAAAAAAATATTATTTAATTTTGTATAAAGGACATTCGTTATTATTGTAATATTTTCTGTAGTAATATTCTCGATGTATTTATGATTGTAATACTTCTAAACTCATAATGTAATTACGAAATATGTTAATATCTGCGATAAGAAAAATGTAAAATACAACCACAGAGGAGAGTAATGTTGTAAGATTGCAAAGAGACATTAACGATCGGCAGTGGTATAAATAGGAATGCATAATGTGCATTCTTTGTCGTCTTCCTCGAGAGCTGAGAGAGAGAGGAACCTGTGACGTAGCATTTTATGAATGAGTAGACTTCAATTGTCTGCAACTATCTTTAGCCGCCATTAGAGGAGAAATTACAAACTAATGTAAGTTGAATTATTGTTGTGGTCTATATACATTATAATTTATCAAAATTGTGTATTACTAATGTAAATTAGCTTGCCCATGTCATCTATAATATTTCTTTAAAGAATTTTCAGCATTTTTAGCAATTATCGCTGGTGTTGCTGGGCTGTGCCGCGACCGAACGATTTGCAGCGGCGGCACATTTAAAAAATTGTTCCGCTAAGAAAAATTAACCAAACCCGTAAATCGGGAGCAGGTAAAATTAGCAGTGAATTACGAAAATATTTTTCTTTTACAGCAATCCTGAGACTGACGGAATTTATTACTGGTTTCACATTTGTGCATTCATAGGCGGATAGTTAATGTTGAAGTTTAACAATCTGTTGGTTCTTTCAATTTCTAAAGCAAATAACTTAAACGTATAGTGAAGTGTGTTTTATCAATGATAATTAAACGTTCAGGTCGGCTTGGCAATATTTAACCATTTTCTGCTAACAGAGACATTTTTGTGTTCCATAGCTAACGCCGAGAAAGAATTCAGTAACTATTTAAAAAACCACTGCATTTAGAAAATGTGTGCCAAGGTCGAAATACGTAAAAAATTTAATATTTACAATTTTCAACTAAATGTTCTTAATCAGTTAATATGAATTCATCAGCATGAGAGGGTTGACTAAGTTCACGTAGTTTCAAATGTGCTTAATTCTGTCTAAATGAATTTTTATTACCACACGTAAATAAGGGGTTCTACAACAAAGTTCGTACTGAAAGAGCAAATAACAAAAACAATTTAAAGCAACATAACCATCCCCAACATAATCAAATTAATATTCATTTTATTTTTTTATTATTTTTAATTTAATTTCATTAAATTTGCGCCCAACGTGGGGCTCGAATGAGCAGTGGCCACAAAATACCCATGAGATAACTAGGGAATTATTGTAGTCGAACTTTGTTGGAGAAAAGAATTTTTTCATGTATTGCCTAACCAATATTGTGTGGTAATACCTGTATATGATTTTTTGCATGAGAACACTATATACCTAGAGGCAAGCTGAAGAATAGAGCTCATTTTATCAAAAAATTAATTACCTGCCACAATACCAGGGGGCAGCTGCACCCAAGATAGATCACCAAAAGGTAAAACTACAGTGTAGTTGTCCTGTGGGTAGTAAAGTAGCCTCAGTGCGGTGTTCTCGAATCATTAGTGGTGTGCTTGTTGTTAATGGTTTTCTTTTTTTTTTAAATAATAGGATATTTGAGTAGTTAGTCATCGTAGTATATAATAAGTGTGTTTCAACAAATGACCATTTCTTGTGTGTTTATGTCAGTGAAACCTGAGTGTTAGGATATTTAGTTCAGATTTTGTTTCTTTTGTTGACTATGGTTAGATTGCGTAGTCAGAAAAAAGTTCGTACTGAAAGAGCAAATAACAAAAATATATAAAGCAACATTCCCATCCCCCAACATAATCAAATCAATTCATTCATTTTATTTTTTTATTATTTCATTAAATCCTCTCTTCGGAATCGTCCGCACGGTTGCGTTTCTTCTTTTTTACTGCGTCTTTCTTATGTTGCGGCGTGCCTTCACTCCAGCAACAGGTCTGGCCACCTTGCGGTCGGGCGCCAGTGCACTTGGTGTCCCAAGTCTGCCGGAATCGGTGTTTGAGCAGCGGGACTCCTGCTACTCTGTGGAGTTCTCCGGTCCTGAAGTCTCGTGTGGCAGGTGAAGCGCTAACCTAAGCACTTTGTTCTGGACCGTCTGAAGCCTGGCGATGGACGAGTCGGCAGCGTTGCCCCACATGAGTGTCAGGTACAGGGTTATGCCACAGTGTGGGGGCAGGGTCGTCGCTGGGTTGAGTAAGGGGTACAACAAGCGCAATCTGCCAAGAGCTTTACCCCTTACTTCCCTGATGTGCGCCTTCCACGTCAGGCGCCGGTCCAGAGTGACGCCTAGGTAGCGTCCTGTGTTCGACCATGAGATGGGGACCTCTCACCTGCCTCTCGGTCTATATTTATTAGGTGTCGCAGCGGACTGCCGAGGGAACATCTGTAGTCTACTGCGTTAACACACGGCAGCAGCCTCAGAACGACCGCTTTCTCGGACACATAGTCTTTAATAACATAGTTATGAATTAATGTAGAACCTTAATTTTTACATGTATTTAGGTAAGTTGTTTAAAAGCACAGAACAAGTTTAACCTCGCTTGAATAAAAACTTTGTCTTCTAGAATTTTTATGTTGGATCGTTACCTCTGAACCATACCTTTACTAGGACTTGTATTGGCTGTTATTAATACTACACCTCTAAAATTTGGTATAGCTCTATTATTTAGTAATTTTTATCATGTGCTGAATCCAAAATTTTTTATCATTAAAATTATAGGTGCTTAACCTAATACAAGTGGGTATATTTTAGTTACAAATCTGGTTTTCATTAAATTACACTAAAACTATAAGAGGTAGCTTAACGTGGCTTCTTAGCTATGATTTTTGGGGTCAACTGAAGCATAAAACAAATTTTTATGTTTCTAAGTCCAGTTTTTAGCGCCTTTCATTTTTCCTAAAAACGTGATTCCGGTCTAAATCTTCGTTCTTTAGCTTTGAAACTTACACCACTTATTTTTGAGCTCCATAGGCACCTTCTCACCAAATTCTGGCTTTCTAGCCTTGTTATTTAGTGCCACTTATTTTTTTTAAACGGCATTTTTAGTGAAATTATCAAGTTCAGGCACATAAAGACTTGATATTTGACAAGTTATAAAATATATGAGGCCAAAGTTTTAAGTGTAAATTTTGACTTTTAATTTTCGACTTAATTGTGGTGTAATACTCGCGCGCTACGCGCAGACGTGTTAAGGTGACGTGGCGCTGCTGGCAGTGAACTGGGGTAGGTCCCGGCACACTCGCTCGCCTCTCTATCTTACACACGACACAGCGCTTGTTTTGGTTCAGAACGCGTTTATGCGATTTTGTTTCCGTTTTAGCTTCAGTTTTGTTTCCGACCAATAAGTGAGTGGCTGCGGGAGTCAGGGGTAATATTTCTTCTGTAATTTCTCTTGATAACTTTATATTGCAGTTAAGATTCTAATAGTGCTTTTGTATACAAGGGTAGCTTTCTAGTCCAGCGTTTCGGTTCCCGCGGCTCTGTTGTGCGGGACGAATTGGAAAGTGTTCCTGTGTCCGAGAGGAGGCAGGCCGGGTGGAGTCTGAGGTGACTGGTCATGGGATAGCGATATGCACATATGTAGATTGCAGTAGTATCGCTTACAAGGTATAAAAGGGCAGCCATTGGCGGAGCTGTTATTCGTACTCCGGTGATTCACGTGAAAATGTTTCTAACTTGATTATAGCCGCACGAAGGGCATTATGACTTTGAATGCGGAATGGTAATTTGAGCTAGACGCGTCGGACTTTCCATTTCGGATATGGTTAGGGAATTCAGTATTCCGAGAGTCTTAGTGTCAGGAGCGTGCCGAGAATATCAAATTTCAGACATTGCCTCGCACCATGGACAATGCAGTGGCCGAAGGTCATCACTTAACCACCGAGAGCAGCAGTGGTCGCGTACAGTTGCCAGTGCTCATAGACAAGCAACAGTGCGTGAAATAACCATAGAAATGAATGTGGGAAGTACGACAAATGTACCCGTTGGACAGAGCGGGGAAATTTGTGTGGTGTCACTGCCAGACACCACACTTGCTAGGTGGTAGCTTAAATCGGCCGCGGTCCATTAGTACATGTCGGACCCGCGTGTCGCCCCTGTGTGATCGCAGACCGAGCGCCACCACACGGCAGGTCTCGAGAGACGTACGAGAACTCGTCCCAGTTGTACGGCGACGTTGCTAGCGACTATACTGACGAAGCCTTTGCTCTCATTTGCCGAGAGACAGTTAGAATAGCCTTCAGCTAAGTTAATGGCTACGACTTAGCAAGCCGCCATTAGCCTTAAATAGCTTGTATATAAAGAGTCACTTGTATCGCCACAATCTCCAGATGTCTCATCAAGAACGATGTATACAAGGATGTATTAAAAGTTAAGTATATTCCAAAGATACGTATTTTCTTTATCACATTCATTAAGTCTCCTGTTTCAGACCTCACTCCATCCTTCGTGAGTTAGCGCGTGCATCTTGGCCGCCTCTTTCAATTAGTGTGCGTAGTGTTGGCAAGTCTGCCGACACTACAATTTGGCCTTGATGGGCTATGGCAGTGGTCGTCCGACACGAGTGCCTTTGCCATCAGCATGACGTCGCCTGCAGCCTCTCTCCTGGGCTCGTAACCGTATCGGCTGGACCGTAGATGACTGAAAAACCGTGGCCTGGTCAGGTGAGTCCCGAATCCAGTTAGTAAGAGCTGATGGTAGGATGCGAGTGTGGTGCAGACCCCACGATGTCTTGGGCCCGAGCTGCGACAAGGCATTGCTCAGGTTGGTGGTGGCTCCAGAATGGTTTGGGTCGTGTTTGCATGGAATGAGCTATGCCCTATGGCCCAACTGAACCGATCATTGATTGGAAATGGTTATGTTCAGCTATTTGGAGACCATTTGCAGCTATTCAACGATGAAATTTTTATGTATGACAACGCACCCGCCATGTTACCGGGCCACAACTGTTCGGGATTGGTTTGAAGAACATTCTACATAATTGGAGCGAATGATTTAGCCACTCCGATCGTCCGACATGAATCTCATCGAATATTTATGTGATATAATCGAGAGATCAGTTTGTGAACAAAATCCTTCGATGGCAACAGTTTCTCAATTATGGAGGCTACAGAGGCAGCGTGGCTCAATATTTGCGCAGGTGTAACAGTTGTGTTACTAAATGTGACACTTCTGTCACTAAATGTAACTGGGTTTTCTCTTTTGATGCAAGTCAAATGTCAGGATGAGCATTCTAAAACATTCTGTCCGGGTGAAAATATTAAATAAATTAACTTTTCTCTCTTAACAACATGTGGGCAGGGTGGGTTCTTCCTTGGCTCGGGTATGAGGTCGAATGAAACATCATTTTTACATAAGATAACTTTTATTGAATATTTGTACAACTGTATCTTACGGAATGTTCTGGTTCGGAGAGCGGCAGCTGTGTCGTTTGTGAAGTCTTCTGCTGCGGCAGCGGCGGCAGCAGCGGCGGCGGCGTCTGATTACGCGTAGCGGTGTGTATCTCGTGTCGCCGTCTCGCCCAGTTGACTGGAGACGCGCAGCGCGAGGTGGCCCGTTTAATTATTGCGAGCGAAATCGTGCATCGGATGATACCTTGGGTGTCGCGTCCCAGTGTTTCTCTTCTGTAAGCGGCCGCGTGTGTTGTGCGTCGGCCAGCGGAGCGGCGCGGCGGGGGAAGGCCAGTGTGGCGGACTCGAACCACGGACTCCCGCTTGCCAGTCTTCGGCTTTCAGGTCTTCATCCCATCTCACAGGTGACTACTGATGTGAGGCCGTCTCCTTCCCGTCCTCACGAGCCACCCGGGTATGTAAAAACCAGACTTCAAATTCCTTTTAACTTCTGTCTTCTGGCGCCGCGGCTGCTGCTTGCTATTCCATTACAGCGGCGGACTTGCTTCGTCTGTGCATGATGCAGACTCTTCTTGCATGACGGTCTTCAGCACCGAAACTGACAGAAAACTACTGCTACTCTTCTTTTCTTCCTTCGTCTCTCGTCTTCGTCTCCGTCCCCATCTCCGTCTTCGTCTTCAACTCCGTCTCCGTCTCCGTCTTCATCCCTGTCTGGCTCACTGCGTCTCGCGTATTTATTCACTTCAGTTTACTGGAGGTGAACGACTTCACGGTCATTGCCTCTTCTGTCACGTTGAGAAGCTCCTCGAAGAATCTTCTTAACGTCGGTCATTGGCTCTTGGAATGTAGGCGAGGGCCTTTGATCACACGTGACGACTGAGAAACACGTGAGCCGGTCATTGCCTCTGAGTCACATTGAAAATCTTCTCGAAGAATCTTCTTAACGTCAGTCATTGGCTCTTGGAATGTAGGCGAGGGCCTTTGCTCACACGCGACAACTGAGAAACACGTGAGCCGGTCGGGCGATGCCCTGACGGCTGAATCGACAGCGCCCGCTTATGTGGAACTTGCTGACTTCACGGTCATTGTCTCTTCTGCTCTGCTGTTGTGCCCGATGTGTGCCAGTATGTAACTCTCTAAACTAAACCAAGTTTTTCATTTATATTCTAATTTCTAGTTCACTTTGATTTCACTAATTTATTTACTTAAGTACCACTCAACACAGGGGACTTCCAGCGACTTATTGAGTCCGTGCCACATCAAGTTAGGAGGTACCCTTTGTCTTCTGTCACCTCAGTGTATGAGCATGGGCAATGTGCCGTCACTTTCAGACGCAGCTTCAGTCTTTGTTCACTATGGACTTTGCAGCACTGTCAGTTCAACTTTTCGTAAAGATGCAAGACCGAACAGTGCTAAGGGCTGGAGGTACAGCATTAACTTTAGCTCTAGTCGCAGGGGCTGAACCAATAGGCGCCCACTAATGCTTGATTTGATGTCTGGCCCACAGCAGAGACTCAGGTCATCGTATAAGCAACAGAAAATACGAGGGTTGTTTTTTAAGTAAGGGCCGTTTTTATTTTAAAAAAAAGATACAAATACACTCCTGGAAATGGAAAAAAGAACACATTGACACCGGTGTGTCAGACCCACCATACTTGCTCCGGACACTGCGAGAGGGCTGTACAAGCAATGATCACACGCACGGCACAGCGGACACACCAGGAACCGCGGTGTTGGCCGTCGAATGGCCCTAGCTGCGCAGCATTTGTGCACCGCCGCCGTCAGTGTCAGCCGGTTTGCCGTGGCATACGGAGCTCCATCGCAGTCTTTAACACTGGTAGCATGCCGCGACAGCGTGGACGTGAACCGTATGTGCAGTTGACGGACTTTGAGCGAGGGCGTATAGTGGGCATGCGGGAGGCCGGGTGGACGTACCGCCGAATTGCTCAACACGTGGGGCGTGAGGCCTCCACAGTACATCGATGTTGTCGCCAGTGGTCGGCGGAAGGTGCACGTGCCCGTCGACCTGGGACCGGACCGCAGCGACGCACGGATGCACGCCAAGACCGTAGGATCCTACGCAGTGCCGTAGGGGACCGCACCGCCACTTCCCAGCAAATTAGGGACACTGTTGCTCCTGGGGTATCGGCGAGGACCATTCGCAACCGTCTCCATGAAGCTGGGCTACGGTCCCGCACACCGTTAGGCCGTCTTCCGCTCACGCCCCAACAACGTGCAGCCCGCCTCCAGTGGTGTCGCGACAGGCGTGAATGGAGGGACGAATGGAGACGTGTCGTCTTCAGCGATGAGAGTCGCTTCTGCCTTGGTGCCAATGATGGTCGTATGCGTGTTTGGCGCCGTGCAGGTGAGGGCCACAATCAGGACTGCATACGACCGAGGCACACAGGGCCAACACCCGGCATCATGGTGTGGGGAGCGATCTCCTACACTGGCCGTACACCACTGGTGATCGTCGAGGGGACACTGAATAGTGCACGGTACATCCAAACCGTCATCGACCCATCGTTCTACCATTCCTAGACCGGCAAGGGAACTTGCTGTTCCAACAGGACAATGCACGTCCGCATGTATCCCGTGCCACCCAACGTGCTCTAGAAGGTGTAAGTTAACTACCCTGGCCAGCAAGATCTCCGGATCTGTCCCCCATTGAGCATGTTTGGGACTGGATGAAGCGTCGTCTCACGCGGTCTGCACGTCCAGCACGAACGCTGGTCCAACTGAGGCGCCAGGTGGAAATGGCATGGCAAGCCGTTCCACAGGACTACATCCAGCATCTCTACGATCGTCTCCATGGGAGAATAGCAGACTGCATTGCTGCGAAAGGTGGATATACACTGTACTAGTGCCGACATTGTGCATGTTCTGTTGCCTGTGTCTATGTGCCTGTGGTTCTGTCAGTGTGATCATGTGATGTATCTGACCCCAGGAATGTGTCAATAAAGTTGCCCCTTCCTGGGACAATGAATTCACGGTGTTCTTATTTCAATTTCCAGGAGTGTACTTTTGTAAAAAAACTTTTATTTTCTGATTCTACACACTTTTACCTATTTTTATACATAGTTGCCTTGTTTATTTAAGCACTTGTCATACTGTACAACTAAGTTTTTAATTCCCTCTTCAAAGAATTCGGCCGCCTGCTCCGACAGCCAAGAGTTCACGGCCTCTTTCACTTCATCGTCGTCATTGAAGCGCTGCCCGCCAAGATGGTGTTTCAGGTACCGGAAAAGGTGAAAATCGCTAGGAGCAAGTTCGGGGCTGTATGGTGCACGGTCCAAAACTTCCCAGCCAAAAGAATCAATCAAGTCCCAAGTCTTTTGAGAGGTGTGAGGCCTAGCGTTATCGTGCAGGAGCAAAACTCCTTTTGTCAGCATGCCGCGCCTTTTGTTTTGAATTGCTCTGCGGAGCTTCTTTAGAGTTGCACAGTAGGCATCTGAGTTGATTGTCGTTCCTCGTGGCATAAAGTCCACTAGCAAAACACCGCGCCGGTCCCAGAACACAGTTGCCATAATCTTGCGCTTTGACAGCGTCTGTTTGGCTTTGACCTTGACGGGTGAGGTTGTGTGTCGCCATTCCATCGATTGTCGCTTGCTTTCGGGAGTGATATGGGATACCCATGTTTCATCTCCAGTGACAATTTGAATCAACATGTCACCCCCTTCTTCCTCGTAACGAATCAAAAAGTCCAATGAAGTGGCAAATCTCTTCCCTTTGTGGTCCTCTGTGAGGAGTCTGGGTACCCACCGAGAACACAGTTTCTTAAAGTTTAGGTTTTCTGACACACTTTTTTTGTACAAAACCGATCTTAAAACTTGTGGAAATTCCAAAGAAAGAGTGGAAATTGTAAATCTTCTGTCCTCACGAATTTTTGTTTCGACTGCAGCCACCAAATCATCAGTGATCACAGAGGGCCGGCCTGAGCGTTCTTCGTCATGGACGTTTTGACGGCCATTTTTGAACTCTCTAACCCATTGACGCACTTTACCTTCACTCATTGCATTCAAGCCATAAACTTCTGTTAAGTGACGATGAATGTCTGCAGCTGATAGGCTTCTCGCGGTCAAAAAACGTATCACTGACCGTATCTCACACGCGGCGGGCGATTCAATAATCGTCAACATTATAAAGTAGCACAGCGATGCGTACACGTCAGTTACAGAGCTGCAACTTGCATCAGTGTGAACGGGAAGGATGCCGGCAAGTGGCGCGGTGGCTTGTTGCGGCGTCCGCGCGAACCACGGGACTATACGCGTGAACGGCCCTTACTTAAAAAACAACCCTCGTACCATGATTGGTTTTTGTCAGAATTTTTGTGGGAGAGGGAGTTTCACCTCTGCATATCGTTGGAGGTGTGATTTTGGGCACGTTTCCTGCAGTAGTTGGAGCAAGTCTGAGTGGTTCTTCCGTCTTTGACAAATATGAGGGAGCTAAATTTTATTGAAAATTTTCCTGAATAGAAGTTGGGCCTCGCTTATATCCAGAGACCGGTCGAGAACTAAGCGAGGAGACATTGCACATAGGCTAGATGGAGAGTAGGTCTTGAGGTAAATTCATTTTGGCCACTAATGTTATTAGAGACTTGGCACACAGTCTGAATCTCAGTGCAGCTTGCTGTGGGGACTGTCGCTGGTAGATGGACGCAGATGGTGGGCACTAAGCGCCAAAGCTAGCTGGTGTGATCTGCAAGTCGGCCATGATAAGGTCTGCGCAATGCCGAACAATGGGCGCGCATCCAAAGAGGCGAAGATGGATTTCAGGTTGAATAATCTCGGACAACATTAAACTGGACAACCAAGCCTAGCCAAGCAGTGTTCATTTTCTTTCTTTCGAGTCTTGACCTAGCAGAGCTATGTGGTCACTTACTTAATGAAATTGATTCACGAGACCATATGCTGCGATGTTTGAAGTCAGCAAACTGTTTCACTTTCTTACTTCAGCCCCTTCCCTCCACTTGGTGCAAACAATGTCTACATTTAACTTTTCCTCTTGCCTCTATAATTTACATGATTCACTGCATTAACACTGAGACTGGTCTGATATAATTAAATTTTCCTTGAAACATATGAGTCTCAACTTGATATATGATAATGATAGAAGCTGACGAAATGAATTAAAATTTGTGTCACAGGCGGGACTTGAACTCAGGTCTCCTAGGCAGGTGTGCTAGCCCTTTTCTTTTGTTCTTTGAATTTGTTCGGGGCGGACGTCCGATGACACCTCTTTAGCCTCTTACTTGATCCATTCAGTCAGTTTTTTTTATTACAGTGGGTAGCTAACCCTCTGACCCAACACACTGAGCCACCGTGCCGGCGCCATTAGACTGCTGTAGCAATGTAGGTAACATTGCTTCAGGGACTACCCTAGTCCAATGCCCTCCTTAACAGAAACTTCAATTTACGATAAGTTTCCTTTACTTTACGTCTACGGTCACAAACTTTTTGTTAACAGATTACCTGTTTCGGTCTATAATGACCATCATCAGATCTCTTTCATAAAAAAGTCCTGTTGATGGTCATTATGGTCATTATAGACCGAAACCGGTAATCTGTTAACAAAAAGTTTGTGACGATAGACGTAAAGTAAAGGAAACGTATTGCATATACGGTCACTGTTTTATTCGCGTCAATGTAGCAGCTTGTCAAACTTCAATTTACATCTTCGGCTTACTTTCCCCTTCTTAAATTGTCAGTATTGCTGAGGATCTCTGGTATCGGGATAGTGCCCCAGCTTTGGACATAACAGGGAATCCTGTCTGTACCTCAGGTGTAGGTGATCGATAGCTCTGATATAATGACCTTTTTCTTGAGACACATAGTCCACGCAGCTGCTTTAACTAGCTAGCACACTTGCTTAGTAAGCAAGAAGACCTGGGTTCAAGTCCTAGGCAGAGCACAAAGTTTAATTCATTTCTGCAGCATCTCTCATCAATGTAGATATTTGAGGCTGATATTACAATTTGACAGATTAAAAGATAATTAATAAATAATGGAAATACAGCTACTTAGGTGTTGAATTTCTTGCCAAAGAGCATCCCAGCACATACCCACATGTCCTGTACTCATTAGGGCCCTGTGCCCTGTAGGAGAAAATTTACAATATATGTTAGCAAAGTGTGGTCCCTTATTGGTCGTTCTGAAGTTTAACAATTAAAATACTACACATTCTAATTCATGCGTGTCCAACACACAGTGAAAAGTGCAAATGATGAAGTGTTGTAATAAATATTGGTGAAACATACCAGAATTTGGCTGTGTACAAAAAACTGAAAATTAATGGAACTTCAGGCGCTTTGCACTATAAGGCGAAGTGACCCACTTTAGTAAAAGTATATACACGGGGACCACTTTCAACGCTTCAACAAATTCATTTTCCAACGAGTCTCCGCCTCATCAGCTAACAAACTTGTTTTTAAATAAGACTAATCGAATGAACTGAGATTTGCACATAACGAACTAGCATGGTGCACTGCATCAAACCATTCTTCAAAGTAAAGGCTGCGACACCATTGTCTCACCTGAACATAACACTGTAGACGACACATTATTCAAAGAAGTGAATCAGCTATGCAAATCATGTTGTTCATTACTTCTCTTGTGGGTCGACAAAGTTCAGAACAGGCCAATGTAGAAATCAATTATAATCGAGAGGATCACTATGGAGACGCTGAAAGCTAACACAACTATTTTGACAAAAGAAAAGAAATCCGCCAAAAAATAGAGAGTGAAGTAAATACGCCAAAATATGAGAAAGTTACAACGTGAAGATCACCTGTATGTGGATTGACCTTTACTGTTCAAATTAAATACACTGGTTAGAATCAACGAAGAAGAAGAATTTTGAAACTTTCGGTGCATGGTACTTGTTATAAACTTCTAGAAACAAAGTGATACAGGTGGTAGAGGATATTGAACTGACTACTTTTGAGATATGGAGCCAATGGCCAAAATGGATGTTTTGGTTTCACTATCGTTGTTACGCCATTACCTCGCAAACTTGCCTCATAACCTGTGGTCAAGCAAGCAGAAGGTTGTCGCCATATTCCTGTGCCAAAAGCTGTAAGCGGGCGGAGCTGACATGACTGAAGTGTCCATCTGAAGCAGGTTTGGTTGCCCCGTGTCTAGCCTCAGCTGCCTGCTTTCGGGGCTGGAACATTGTCGGCGCAGCATGGTATGAGGGTCAGACTGTCCCAATGGTAACGTGTTTTACACCATACCTGGTTGTGGCGCTGGGTCTCTTGCGGGGTCTATGTGATAAAAAATAATATCCTGTCACAGCAGGACCGGGTCGAGCGACCATAAGTACCACCCGCTCCAATTAAGCAGTGTCTGCCATCGACTGAGCCATCACTGAGATGTACACCACTTCAGTCATCGAACTGATGTAGGTCATCCAGCCTCTACTGCTACTACACACTGCCTCCACTTGCTGGAAGGATCACAGGCCACGTCTACTACTGAGGCTGACGGAAGCTGGACTAGTGCCTTGCAGCTGGAGTCAGTTGCTCGCTGAGCACCTGCCAGGAGCCTTTGGTTTGCATTCTTTGCTCAGGTGCCTACTGCATCAGGCACGCCCCAACCTGCTGGCTTGTTGCCTATTTGGGCCAAACGACATGACTGGCTCTCACCAGAGTTTGTTGTCACGCTGTGTTCAGGCCTGACGCAGCTCCTCGTGCCTGTCAGCACCCTGACGTGGTACCATCTCCACTGCTGGCTGTCCCACCTGGCGACTCTGAGCTCTGTGAAGCTCCTTTTACACGATCGACTTTCTTGTATCAACTGACTACGCGAGACATTTGCGTCTACTGCAGCGCCCCTGGAGTTTCATTCCCGTACTGTTGTAACTGCGACTGGAACGGTCGTGGGGTTGACGTGATGGAAAGTGCGACGGGACCCACGGAGTGGCCCACGAACAACAACACAAAGGGGAGAGGATGGACACAACCAACGAAGGACCAAACGAAGAACAACAAGATCGAAACAACAGAGTCATAAGAAAACCTAAGTAGTCAACCACTTCCTTTTGTACACAGAACGAGAAAGTAAATACGCCGCTCAGGATTAGCTGAGCGGTCTAATGCGCTGCAGTCATGGACTGTGCAGCTGATCCCGGTGGAGGTTCGAGTCCTCCCTCTGGCTTGGGTGTGTGTGTTTGTCCTTAGGATAATCTAGGTTAAGTAGTGTGTAAGCTTAGGGACTGATGACCTTAGCAGTTAAGTCCCATAAGATTTCACACACATTTGAACATCTGAACAAAGTAAATACGCTGTATAAGGCGAGCGATGCGTTCGGAGACGCACGCAAGGTTAGACTGGCTGGGTGAGCTTTTTTTTGTGATTTTAATACCCGTATAAAAACAGGTAGGCTGGCAGCAGCACAAGATATTACAATGATAAAACAGAGAAGACACATGAGTTAGAAGAAAACTGCGGGGAAAAACAGTAGACACATGAACATAAAAAACATGAAGCCGTTCACACTCGATGACAATCCACACTACAAACTGTTGACATGACGCACAAACACTGAAGATGTCGATGGCACTGGTGAACGAAGGAGTGTGACGGTGAACACTGAACACTAAACACGACGACACACACGAGACACCAATGGCGATGACCTCCGGCGCGCGAATGTCCACATAGCGTGTGTGAGTCCAGGGACCTGCCAAGAGGGGAAGAATAGTGAGGGGGGAGGGGAGAACAAAGATGCCAATGGCTGAGGAGATGGGAGGAGGAGTAGAGGGACAGGGGAGGGGAAGCCCAGGGGAGGAGTGGGGAGAAATGGAGGAGGGAGGGAAGGGGGAGAGAAGGGAGGGAGGGTGCCCAAAGGAGCAAACACAGGAAGAGGGAGGGAGGATCAAAGTTGGTAGGAGGGGTAGATGGAGGGGAGGAGGGCATCATCAGGGAGGGCGAGCTGGCGGAAGCCACCTAGGGAGAGGGTAAGGAGGGTGGAGAGATGGAGACTGAGTGGGACGTGGGAATACAGGCACGTAGCGGGCGGTGGTGGGAGAGGATGGGGGAGACAAGCGGGTGAGGAGGATCGAGTTTTCGGGAGGTGTACAGGATCCATATCCATTCAAGGAAAAGGAGGAGGTGGGAGAATGGAATGAGGTTGTACAGGATCCGTGTGGGGGAGGGGAGACGGATGCAATAGGCGAGGCGGAGAGCATAGCGCTCAAGGATCTGAAGGGATTTGTAAAAGGTAGGGGGGGCGGCGATCCAGGCAGAATGGGCGTAACAGAGGACAGGGCAGATGAGGGATTTATAGGTCTGGAGGATGGTGGAGGGGCCCAGACCCCACGTACGGCCGGAAAGGAGCTCGAGGAGACGGAGTCGGGAGCATGCCTTGGCTTGGATTGTCCGGAGATGGGGGGTCCAGGAGAGGCGACTGTCGAGGGTGACGCCAAGGTACTTAAGGGTGGGGGTGAGGGCGATAGGACGGCCATAGATGGTGAGATAGAAATCAAGGAGGTGGAAGGAAGGGGTGGTTTTGCCTACAATGATCACCTGGGTTTTGGAGGGATTGACTTTGAGCAACCACTGGTTGCACCAAGCGGTGAACCGGTCAAGATGGGATTGGAGAAGGTGTTGGGAATGCTGCGGGATGGGGTCGAGGGCAAGGAACGCAGTGTCATTGGCAAACTGGAGAAGGTGGACGGAGGGTGATGGCGGCGGCATGTCCACCGTATACAAAAGGTACAGAAGGGGGGCGAGGACAGAGCCTTGGAGCACACTGGTGGGGGGAAAAAGGTGTAGGAATCCGTGTTATGGATGGTGACGTAGGAAGGACGGTGGGAGAGAAAGGAGCCGATCAGATGGACGTAGTTAATGGGAAGGGCGAAGGTTTGGAGCTTGAAGAGGAGACCGGAATGCCATACGCGATCATAGGCACGTTCGAAGTCCAGGGAGAGGAAGATTGCGGAGCGCCGGGAATTTAGCTGTTCGGAAAGGAGATGAGTGAGGTGGAGAAGAAGGTCATTGGAAGAGCAGGATGGTCGAAAGCCACACTGGGTAACGTGAAGGAGGTGGTGCTGGCGGAGACGCTGGTGGATACATCGGGTGAGTATGGATTCCAGGACCTTGCTGAAGGCCGAGGTAAGGCTGATGGGACGGTAGGAGGAGACAGCGGACAGCAGTTTACCGGGTTTAAGGAACATCAGGATATGGGAGGTTTTCCACAGGTCGGGGTAGTAGCCGGTGGACAGGACTAAATTGTAGAACCTGGCCAGGGTGGAGAGGAAAGAGACAGGAGATTGACAAAGGTGGCAGTAGGTGACACGATCGATACCAGGAGCAGTGTTGCGTTTTGTGTGGAGTGTATCAATGAGATCCTGAGTAGCGATAGGGGCATTGAGTTCTGTGTGTGCAATGTTGTCCAAGTACTGGAAACCAGGTGCAAGGGGAGGGACAGAGGTGTCAGTTCGATCACGGACATCTGGGAAGAGGGAGTAATCGAACTGGGGATCGTCGGGGATGGAGAAGACATCGGAAAGGTAGGAGGCAAAGTGATTGGCCTTACTAAGGCAGGGAAGGGGTGATCATCATGGAGAAGAGGATAGTAGGGGGAGGGTTTAGTTCTGGTAAGGCGACGGAAGGCTGACCAGAACTTGGACGAGTTTATAGGTTGGGTAGCATTTAAACGGGTGCAAGCAAGTTTCGGATGTGTCGCTGGAGTTGCTGGTGGTGTTGTAGTGTGTCCGGGTCACGCGTGTGGAGGAAGACACGGTAGAGACGGCGGGTTTCACAGAGGAGGAGGATGGCCTGTGGGGGTAAGGTAGGACAGTAGGGGTGGATGGCGACAGTAGGGACGTGGGTCTCCACGGCCTCAGACAAGGTCTGCTGGAGAAAGGAGGCGGCATAGGTAACATCATCAGGGTGGTGGTAGATGAAGGGGTGGAGAGGGTATCCCAATAGGCATTCCAGTCGGCATGGGAGTAATCATAGACGTACTTCGGGGGAGGGTCATTACGAGGGTCGGGGCGGTGGCGACGACCGTCTGCAACAGTGAGGAGGACAGGGAGATAGTTGCTACCTATGGGGTCCAGGACATCCACAGCTATGTGGCCAAGGAGGTTGGGGGAGGAGAGGATGCCATCGGGAGTGGAGTTGGATGCAGGGCTGGTGTGCTGGGGAATGGGGATGAGGTCGCCTTGGAGGATGGAGAGGAACCGATGCCACTGCCGTAACTGGGTGGCCGAACGACTATGGAAGTTGAGGTCGGCGGCGATCACGTAGGTGGAGAAGGTACTATCAGTGTGGGAGAGGAATTCGAAAGGAATAGGAGCGTTAGGGCGGACATAGATGGTGACGCAGGTGACGGTAATGCTGGAGAAGAAGAGACTAAGGATCAGGTGATCAGTGGGGTCGGGAAGGAGAGGTTGGAGCCGAACCGGGATCTCGCGGAGGTGACCAATGGCAACTCTGCCATGCGCAATCGGGAGGCGATTATCGGAGCGGTGGAAAAGGTAGGGTGAAGTGTGGATGGTGTGGTGGGGTTGGAGGAAGGTTTCATTGAGGAGGAAGGCATCCACGCGGTGGGTTGCAAGGGTGTGCATGAAGAGGCTCTTGTTGGTGGGAAGGGAACGGATGTTGTTGAACAGGATACGGTGCTGTCGCGCCATGACAGGGATTTAGACGAGGGTGTCGAAACGGGAGAAGGTGAAATGGGCCTGGTTGTGGGAGTAGGTGGCATACATTTTTAGGTGGAAGACGGAACGGGCGGCGAAGGAGACCTGTTGGAGGTTGTGAGGGCGCTGGAATGGGTGGACGTTTTGCAGGACAATGGTGAGGAACGTGATGATGTCCTCAGCGGTGGGAGAGGGACGAAGGGAATTGCCAGGAGGACTGGGGGTGTCCAGAGGACGGACAGGGACGGTGAGTTCAGGAGTGGTCGGAGTAGGTGGGATGGGGAAGATTGCAGGTATTACAGGAGGGAGGGGATTGAAGGTTAGGGCACTGCCAGAGGAAGTGCACTTGCCTACAATGCGGGCAGGTGGGGGCCTCGCGGCACGCAGCTTTTGGGTGCGCATTGTAGCGCAGACACCTCTGGCAGCGAATGGATTGAGGAGGGGAACTGGAGGGGTCGACCTTATATCGTTGGTTGAAGAGGAGGGCACCCTCCTTCAGGAGACGGTCAATGGAGGTGGTGTCCTCAGAGAAAACGCGCATAAGGCGGGTGAAGCCGACCGAGTTAAAAATGCGGTGGACCGCCTATACCTCCAGTGAGGGGTGCGCCTCGAGCTCTGCCAACACCTCCTCCTCTGTGATCGTCGGACTAAGTCAAGTGATTACAGCGGTGAGATTCGGCGGGCGATGCAGGGGTTGGGGTTTGCGGGTAGGAGATGGAGAAGGAGCAGGGGTGAGGGAGGCGTTGGGGCCAAACCGGGTGATGGGGAGGCGGGAGAAGATGTCAGTATGGAGGGTGGAGCTGGGGGAGGAGATGAGAACTGAATCCCGTCTGGGAGTGAGATGGGGGCACCAGGGAAGTGTTGGGGGAGGAGGAGGGAGAGGTTCCGGGCCTCCAGAAGGGCAGGATCAGGATGGGAGAGGAGGTATTTGTATAAAGAGGGTGGGGAGGCGGAGGAGGAGGTGGACGGAGCAGGGCCAGGTGGGGAGACATCCATGGCATCCTGGGGGGGGGAAGGAGGACGGGGGGGGGCCTTTTTGGGAGCAGAGGAGGTGGTTGTGCCACTAGGGCGTTTAACGGCGGCAGAAGTGTTGGTGGTGACATGAGGGACGGGAGCTATAGGGAGGTGGGGGGAAGGGGCAGATCCCGGCTTGGACGCAGTAGTTGGTGCCGGAGATGGTGACAGTGAAGGCGACGGCGACGGCGACGGCGATGGTGGTGGCGGTGGCGGTGATGGCGAAGGCGATGGGGAGAGCTGGGCATGGGCAGTGGCCCAACAGGCCACCACTGTAGCTGGAGCTGAAGTGACAGGCTGGGGGAGTGGGGGGAAAGGATCAGAAGGAGAGGAGCGGGAGGAAGAAGTTGGGGAGGGGGCGACAAAGAGCGAGAGCGAAGGGAGAGTTAGGAGGGAGGAAAGAGTGGGGGTGACTGGGCACACCATGTAATGGTGGTGGCGGCAGCAGAGGGCGAAGTATACACTATGGCAGTGGTGGTAGTAGTGGCAGTGGTGGTGAGGGTTGACATGTTGGGGTTGGGGTTTGCAGGTAGGAGATGGAGAAGGAGCAGGTGTGAGGGAGGCGTTGGGGCCAAACCGGGTGATGGGGAGGTGGGAGAGGATGTCAGTATGGAGGGTGGAGCTGGGGGAGGAGATGAGAACTGAATCCCGTCTGGGAGTGAGGAGTGAGATGGGGGCCCCAGGGAAGTTTTGGCGGAGGAGGAGGGAGAGGTTCCGGGCCTCGAGAATGGAAGGATCGGGATGGGAGAGGAGGTATTTGTATAAAGAGGGGGGGGAGGCGGAGGAGGAGGTGGACGGAGCAGGGCTAGGTGGGGAGACATCCATGGCATCCTGGGGGGGGAAGGAGGATGGGGTGGGATCTTTTTGGGAGCGGAGGAGGTGGTGGTGCCACTAGGGCGTTTAACGGCGGCAGGGATGAACTAAACCAGCACAGGACGAAAAGGAGAGGAAAAAACTGGGGACGGACGAAGACGGACGAAGACGGACGAAAACGAGGACCAGAGTCCCATGCTGCTGGCACTGGCGCTGGCGACGGCTGGCAGGAACGCCGCAGCTGCTGCCGCCGCGGACGGGGCCGGGGCCGCTGCTGCTGCTGCTGCTGCTGGACGGCTGGCTGGCTGCTGCTGCTGGAGGGGTGGCTGGCTGGACCGCTGCTGCCGGCTGGACCGCTGCTGCTGGCCGGGACCACTTCTGCTGGCCGGGACTGCTGTGACCGCTGCTGCTGCTGCTGCTGCTGCTGCTCGGCTGGACCGCTGCTGCTCGGCTGGCTGGCTTGCTGGCACCTGAAACCCTAACGCTTCGATTAGTGCTGGAATGGCACAATCGAAGGGCGGTATCCTTTCGAATTACCGGCGGAGATCTGGGTGAGCGAGAGCCACGCGCTTAAATACATGATCGAGGGCGCCGCTATTGTCCGCTGGGACCAAGTGTTCCACTGAGGCGCCGTCATATTTAACGTGGGCCAGGAGGCGCGCGCCGCCACAGCTTACGGCGCGATGGTGCAGAGACCTCTAGGGGTCTTCGACCTCCATGCCATCTGGCGCGGATTCAAATTACGCGGCCCACGTTACCAGACGTACTGAGTCTCATCCGTTGTGAGTGATCATTTTCGTTTACACGTCAGCACTAAAATTGCTTGTTCTGTGAGAGATGTCTGCTGTGCAGTTTGGCATCTGATGGTGACGGTGAGGTTATGAGGGACCATCCTTTTTATGGAAAAATGACAATGGAGTTTATTTATGACCAAAGCAGAATTCATAATGGTAGTTCTTGTCAAATTGCTCATACTCCTGATGATTGAAAAAATAGGAAAAGTATCTACCTAACATTTCAGAACAAATAAATCTATTTGCTCGAGAAAATACATTCTTGCAAACACATCAAACAATATGAAGGACGGAGTTAATAGCGCCTTTTTCTTTTACGCTTTGCATCTCGTTTTCTTGCTAATTGCCAAATAACAACAAAAATTATTTTTCTCAACCGATAATTTTTACTTTTAAACTGTTGAAGTAATTTTCGTTAAACACATTTATCTATTTATGTTCTTATTTATGTGTAGTGTAATTTTTTGTCTGTAAAGGTAAATACTTTTTGCTTTCAGGTATTTCGTCCTTCTTGTAGACTAGAAGAACACTAGTAGGAAAAAAATACCAGGACCTTGAGTAACTTTTCAGTCACCACGAAAACGAAGCATACAACGCATGTAACGTCTAGTAGAAAAACAACATATTATGTAGGAATTAGAAAATTAGATGTATCATATTGTGTCATTGTATAAAATTATGTATTTTTTTATTTATATTTGAAAATATCTGCGTCGGCGAATAATGAAAACGCCACAGACAATAAATGTTGAACAAAGATTAAAAAAGTATCTAGTATATAATATGTGATAAACATTAATTTCTTTGTCTTCTTAATCTGAGAGTCGTGCGAGTAAGATCTCCTGTATTGTGGTAGCGAACGCTAATGTAGCTTTCTTTTGTCGAGGCTAAGAGATGTACGCCATTACGTGTGAATTCATAAAGGTCTGTAATCATTGAGATATTTAAATGTTTTAATAGAGTTGTTTAAATGAAAACTTGCATTATTAATTGTTAAAGCTTGCTTGCCTATTATCCCATCCTGTTGAGACATTTTTCAATTATATATAAATATTATCTGTGGTGCTGAGCTGCGCGACGAACGAAAGAGCCGCTGCCGCGGCGTATTCAAACTACTTCCAATATTATTTCTTTTAGCTTCCAGACTTGCGGTGAAGATCAGCAGATTTTATGATGTGTTGCAGGTTGACGCGGGCTGCTGATAGTATATAATTCACAGTACAAATAAGTTAATGTACCTCCAAAATTTAATAAGAATCTTGCTGTGCTCTGTTCTGATCTGGCAAACTTTATAGTGGAAACGTATTATTTTAATAAGAGTCTCATGTTCTTGTGCTAGTCGTGGTATTGAATGGTGTTTTACCGAGAAACAAAATCCACTGCAACCTTTTGTTGTTGAACGATCATACGAACTGTAACATCAGTGTTCATGACAAAGTAATTTCAATTTTCAATAGCTATAAAGTAGGGAAGATATATTGAGTTTTAGCATGAGTTACAGTTACGAAAAAACGTTCCTTTAAGTGTAGGCCAGATACAGAACATTAAGATCTCAATATATATATAATTTTTTTTTTTTAAAGGTAATGACGATAAAGAATTTCAAAGCACAGCATTAATAAAAGTATTTCACGTAACTCTTTCCATACATGCGTTACTACGCGAGCAATAACAAAAACAAAACCAAAATAAATAAATAAAGAGCAATAATTTATACAATTCACGAGTGTTACGTGAAACGCAATAACAACAACCAGAATTAAGAAGACGAGAAAGCACAAAATCAGTTTTTGTAGTAGGAATGAGATAGATCAGAATAGGTTATAACTTCCAATAGTAGCAGAAGCGGCTTTAGTACCTTGTCTCTGCGCATGGGCAGTGTGTACCATACTCGGAAATTTAGAACTCCACGCTCGGCACAATCACACTCACACTGGCGTCGTGGTTGGTTGCCGCTTTACACGCAGGCACGAAACGCGCATACGCTTTGAGTAGTCGATTTTGACCAGGAGGGATTTGACCATGTGCTGAGCTAAGCTACCAAAGCCGCTCAGGGCTGGCGCACACCGCTGGAGCAATGACGCCATCGAATATCTGATAAACTTCTTGTTATTCTATCGCTGCTCCTGTGACACTACTACAGCTGACCACCTGGTTCTACGTACCTGCCGCCCTGTCAACAATTCCATAGCAACATCGTGGCCGTAGCGAGATCAACATTACTTGGTCCATCATGACCCCGCTACAGCGTAGATAATGTAAATCTTAAAGCGACAACTTAAGCTCATAGCAGCAGCTCAAAGAGAAATGACCGTCACTCTCGAAGGAAGCGTTAGAATGGTGGATAAAATTTTGCCCATCTCTCTCATGAATGTCTGTTGTTTGTTGTACAAAGAGACAGACAGCTAGGACCGAACAAACCACATCCTCTTAAGTTTCTTCTACGTTTGCACACAGCCAACCTATAGAAAAAGATCCACCAGAGTGAAATGCGCCGATCGCGTTGGTACGGCACAGGATATTTCCTTGAAAGCTGCCACTACTTTCTGAATTTTATACGAGTGTTCATTTAAGGGACCACACCCTGCCTATCTAACCCATGTTAATTTGGGCAAGTATTTGACCCATTTCTGAAAAAAACTATTTGATGCAGGACCTTAATATTTTTACTGTATGTTCGTGATGCTAATAGAGTAAACTGTACTAAAATCTACTTTATCCATTCTATAGTTTTTAAGAAATACATTTTTAAATTTATTAACAAAAATTATTAAGTTTTTTCTGCAGAAAATATTTTTTGTGAACTTCCTAATGGGGGAATATTAATGAATGTGGTACCAGAAGTGGCTTCTTATGTTATGCAGAGTCTATGAAAATTTCATTTATTTATCTAAGATAGTTTCTGATATAATGGGGCAAATGTACTGAAAATTTTAGTTTGTGGGAAATTGACTTTAAAGAAATAACTTTTGGAATTTGTTTCTTACAGTTAATTAAATCTCTCCTGCCGCATATGATGGTCCTTCTTTGGCCTCTAGACGGTCTTCCAGCTTTTTTTTTTACTTTCCCAGATGTTTGTCTTGCTTTCTTGGCCATAATAGTTGCAGACCTGTCTGCATCGGCTATACTCATTTTATCGCATTGTTACAGCCCAGTGATCATATTTTCACCAGGATTAATTCCCAGCTTTTTCAGCACCCAACACTTTCCAATGTTACCACAACTGAATATAATAACAGCATCATGAACTGCTAGTTTCATTGTATGTATGCCTACAAATAGAGTTTTCGGAAGGCGGTTCCAAATTATGCTGTTGAAACATTCATTTGGGTTTTGTGTGTGCCCATGCAGACATTTCCATAGAAGGTCAGGATGACCCAAGTCTCTGAAAATAGGTTTAATTGCTGTAATAACAGTAGCAGGAAAAGAAGTCTGGTGAGAATATGATTCTCCAGTTGCCTTAGCCCCATTGTATTTGCACCACGAATTTTCTCCTGATGGACACAATCCATGACATGGCTTATCATCAGTAGAGGACTTATGGAAAAATATGGCCCAAACATCTCTCTTCATTACCTCCATATTTTCTTTATTTTTCCTAATTGCCTGCCCATAGTATACCCGCAAGTTTTCTATTTCAGTTTTAGTTAACCGACCCTGTCCGGTCAACAACTTTCCATCTTCTAATTTTTTTCCTCTCATATCAACGGTTAGTTTCTCAGCCGTGTTCCCAAAAGTTTTTGAATATGGCCTGCATGTTCTATTTTGCTAATAATGGCATCTCCATATGGCTTAGAGTTCACCACGTTGTTGTATGCCTTACTGTCGCCATCGCCCAAATATTTGGTGTTCTGTACACCTCTTGTTTCTACAGAGCGATGAAATATTTGTTGTATTCCATGAACTTCTATACCACCACTTGTTCTTCTAAAATTAGCCACACAGTTGTGTTCTTTATGTTCATTGACTTTACAACATTTGCAATATTTAGACATTTTCTCGACATCTAACACTTTACTGGTGTCTACACTCGTGGTAGTCACTACTCCACTCAGAGAAGTATGACCTATTTTCTGCCAATTTCCATCAAGTGCAACTGCAACATCACAACATCCATCATTTTCATCCACTCCTTCCCTAGCAGCCAGTTTCATGCTTTCCTCACTGACCTCGCATTCAGGTTTCTGTAATATTGCAACCAGTTTTTCAAATTTATTTGGTGGCTAATATAAGTTCATCATTGAACAAAATGTTCTCCCTGCTGCCATGCTCTTGTCAATGGATCGTAAGGCATAAACTAATCTAGTATTGATTTCATAAGGGCCACTTGCATCTGGTTTTGAAGAACTCATAAATGAAATTACAGCTGAGCATTTAGTGCAAATTACATCCAAAGCAATTGCTAGACCATTTCTCCCACTGACACACACACAAATTTTCATACTGTGTGACTCACCACACTTTCTACATTGTACAAATTTAGAAATTACATCTGATAATATTCTCAAATTTATAATAATGTTACTGCCCCCCTTGTCACTTACAATAAATTCGTTGTAACTCTCTTGAAGTGGTGAGAGCTTCTTTGATGATGCACTTGTTGAAGAATTACAATTAGAAACATCGTTGCCATGTGACGTAACCTCTTGTACAGAAAGCTTTCTAAACATGTTTCCTCTAAATTGTCGTTTCTTGAAAATGCCTTTACGTTTCGTCATCGTCAATAAACACAACAAAACACACGTAAACAAGCACTGCAAACGCAAGTATAACAACTACTCGCAATTACACTTGAACAAAATTAACCATGTGTTTGAAAGTGTGTTGTTTACAAACAGCAGGAACAAAAGAATACCGACCGTTGCGTTCCAAGGATAGCCAACACACTCGGAAGTAAAAAAAAAAAAAATCACTAACGTGCAATGTAGGGGATATAAAGATCTAAAATATATGCAGAAAAGTGGGTGACAGAGAAGTGGGAGTGGCACATAAACACACATGGTAGGAAAATGCTCATTAAATGCTCGAAAAAATTTTTTTCAGCAAAATCCTTTGCAGAGTACTTAAATAAAGCCTTAATCTATCGAAATACGATGAAAACTGAAAATCGATTTTTTTCGACCTGAACCAGGGTGTGGTCCCCTTAAAGTGATAAACACAATATATGCCCTGAAATCTATCGCCAGACAGTGAATATGACCCAATGAGCCGGCCGGAGTGGCCGAGCGGTTCTAGGTGCTATAGTCTGGAACCGCGCGACCGCTACGGTCACAGGTTCGAATCCTGCCTCGGGCATGGATGTGTGTGATGTCCTGATGTTAGTTAGGTTTAAGTAGTTCTAAGTTCTAGGGGACTGATGACCTTAGACGTTAAGTCCCATAGTGCTCAGAGCCATTTGAACCATTTGACCCAATGAAGACGCACTCCGAAGTTTTTGACTAATGATAAGAGATCAGACCCTCATGTATAACTCAACAAAAAGGGCGAACTTCCTAGCGATTAAAACCGTAAGCCGGACCGGGACTCGAACCTTGGCCCTCACTTATTCTAAAAAGGGAAAAGTTTACTCAGAATTAATTACAATTGAATACTGAAGACGTGCGTGAACTTTAAGAACGTACAACACAACCTCAAAGTGTACTGAATCGCATCTTAGCGGTGTGATTTGTGCAAGGACAATGTTTTGTCGTCCGTTGTCTACGTTGCCTAATGATATGTGAACATTCAGCACGTATGGTGAATACAATAAGTCGTGATAATGTAGACTGAGTGGCAGGAAATCTCGGAGTAATTGCATTAGTGGCAGCTTACCAGATTTGCTGAAAATCTTTTACAAAACACAGAATTGTAGTAGGTAGCACATGCGTGATGTAACCCTGAATCAAGCGCAACACGAATACAAGAAATACAGCACCACATGAAAACGCCTAAGAGTTCTAACATCAGAGGAAATACGAGGTGCGACTGATTTTCTTTGCAAGATGTGGCAACCCTGCAGGCTTGTGTAGGCACAATATCTTTGACCTTGGTTGTTGCTTCTAGTCCAAGAGGCACACCGATGCAACTGCTCAGCCGTGAGTTGTGCTGTAATAAGTTAACACATGTTTGTGTCTCTCGTAAAGGGTATGGAACCGCATAATATTGCGCAACGGTATGCCATTTCTTTTTGTGTTAAATTGGGTGAAAATGCGACGACAACTTATGGTAAGCTTCAGAAGGCTTTTGGAGAGGAGGTTATGTCAAGAGCTCAAGATTTTCATTGGCATAAAATGTTTAGTAAAGGCAGAACGAATGTTTAAGATGAAGACAACAGTGGACGACCATCAACCTCACGGACAGATGTGAACTTGGCCAGGGTGTGTGAACTCGTACGATCTTATCGAAGATTATCTGTGAAAATTATTGCAGAAGAACTGAACATCAATCGAGAAACGGTTCGTCTAATAATAAGTGAAGATCTTGGTATGAGAAAGATTTGTGCAAAAATGGTCCCTAAAAATCTCACTCCACAACAGCAGGCAGTACAACAATTTTTAACCTCAAAACAAATTTCAGTGCTACCACAGCCATCTTATTCACCATATATCGCTACGTGCGGCTTTTTTCTATTTTCAAGAGTCAAAACGGCGGTCAAGGGACACCATTTTCAAACAACACTAGATGTCCAAAAAGCTGTGACGAGGGTCTTGGAGAATATTACAGAAGACGAGTTCCAGAAATGTTACCATCAATGGCAGAATCGCTGGAAAAAGTGTGTGCATTCAGAAGGGAACTAATTTGAAGAAGACAACACTAAACTTGAATAAAACGGAAAGCAACATTTTTTTCACATCAGTCTCATTACTTTATTGTCACACCTCGTACATGTGGCTGAAATTGGGAACTCCAGGAAAAGGTGGTGAATTAATAAATTCACGTAGTCGAAAGGCAGCAAAGAAACTATAGAATTTACAAGAAGTGTGTACATACAATTTCGCCCTGGTTGTGATGAATAAACATCCAGTAGGAATATCTTACCTTCCTTCCGAACATGTCAGAATGCCTGAAATAACTTTGACAGTCACCTGAAAACACCATCACGAATGCAAAACTTTGCTTGTAAGTCATCTGAATTTACAGATGTCTAGCACAGAGATGGGTTCAGATCATCATATGTTCTGTATCATTTAAAACTGTGAATGAATACACGGTATTTAGCACGTGGAATCTGCAGTAAAAGATACCCGAGAACGATACGACTTTACATAATCTAACTATTTATCATGTTTCCAAACCATGTGCAAGATACTTCAATGCTTGTGGCTTGCTGCGGTCTCACGATGATACCGAAGTTCGCTGGTCGAACGTGTCCGTATTAACACTTGTCTGAAAAACCTGCTTGACTGCTCCGGGCGAAGGGAAAGGCGACAATGTCTTTATCCTCAACGCGTGGTGGGGTACAGATGAATCTTGCTGCCTTATGTTCTCATTGGCTGCAGCAGTTCAAAGCTTTTGGCTCATCTCCTACTATTTCTCGGTCTTCCTTGACCAATTTGCTTCTAGTTTCTCAAATTCCACATATTCATTGCTATACATAATTTCATTATTATTATGAACATCATTATGGTTATACTAGCGACCAGGCTTCGCACTGATGTCTTACGTATCTAGGGGCAGACGACTTGTCTGGCGTAGCGGTAATTTTGTTTAAGAGTAACTGCGTAGAACCATGATTAAAAATCTGTCGCTGAATATCATTACTTTCACACTAACTAAACGATTTAAGTAGCAACGCGAGCCGTGCATCAAAGCCCCACAGCCACTCTCACTTGTTGACGGAGCGGTCGCGCCAGTACGCCATGAGTACAGTAGTTCTAAAGAGTAGCCTACACATTCGAACATAAAAACGTGGCGGTGAGTGTAATTGATCATATTTCTGTCAATTACAACAAAATATTTTTGCACCTAAAATTCAGCTTGAAATGTAAAATTAGTTTTGCCTTTTTTCAATTTCACATAAGTAAACTATTTAAAATTTACTGACCACTACATTTCTTTTCGTATGAGTTACATATCTTGCTGAAAAGGTGAAAAAAAGGGAACGAGCGGAAAAAGTGCTCCTATCTGAACAAAAAAATGCTGATGTGTTCCTGTTTATTTAAAAGACTCTCAAAAGTGGGGTTCCACCTGCCTCAATCTACCTCCCTTAGCACCTTTAAAAATTATCTCAAATATATTGGCATGCCAAAATATTAGCGCTTTTTTATGCTGAGAGACAAGAAGAGAGTGCTAGTGGTGCAGAGACAGAAAAGTAATAAATACCTGAAGATAATAGAGAGTGCTTGCTTTACACGCAGAGCGAAGGGAATAATGTCAGTGTGAGAGAAAGAGGGGGACACAGTGGCAGTGAAACATAGTTGACAGTGATAGAAAAGCGCTAGGAAAAGAGCGAAAGAGACAGTGCCAGAGGGAGAGGAATAAAGAGAAGGAGAATATGGAAGTCGGTGAAAGCCATTGATAATGAGGGCAGGGTCTGTGACAATGACAACGGAAAAGAGAGAAAGAGTGACAGTGAGAAGAGACAGCAACAGTAGGAAGGACTGAATGAGATAATAGCAGTAAGAGAGAGCAAGAGGGAGCCAGTGACAATGAGAGAAGACAGTAGGACAGAACGAAGGGGACTGTGGCTGTGATGCAGGAGACAATGATAGTGACACATCGATATTGTGACAATGAGTTGCGCTGAATGAGTGAATGGGAAAGGGCAAGTGGGAGTGGAGGGTATGGACGACTTACAGCTATGGACTAGTGGGTGTAAGTGAGTTACGGTTAGTCGAACTTGTTGGAGTTTGAAGTGAGTTGCATGTTAAAAAAAACCGCGAATATGTTCGCATGCAAATGTTTTTGGGAAAATTTTTAAAGGTCCTGAGGAATGTAAAATGAGTCAGCTGGTACACTACTTTTCTGCCAGTCTTTTAAATAAACAAGAACATATTGGTATTTTCTGTGCTCCGATAATATACAACTTTCCTCGTGAATCAGCGTATTAGCTCAAAACGGATCAAAATTCTTACCGTATTTCCCGAGATTATCCAAACATACAGACAGAATCGACGAGGGAATTTTAATTTACACTCCTGGAAATTGAAATAAGAACACCGTGAATTCATTGTCCCAGGAAGGGGAAACTTTATTGACACATTCCTGGGGTCAGATACATCACATGATCACACTGACAGAACCACAGGCACATAGACACAGGCAACAGAGCATGCACAATGTCGGCACTAGTACAGTGTATATCCACCTTTCGCAGCAATGCAGGCTGCTATTCTCCCATGGAGACGATCGTAGAGATGCTGGATGTAGTCCTGTGGAACGGCTTGCCATGCCATTTCCACCTGGCGCCTCAGTTGGACCAGCGTTCGTGCTGGACGTGCAGAACGCGTGAGACGACGCTTCATCCAGTCCCAAACATGCTCAATGGGGGACAGATCCGGAGATCTTGCTGGCCAGGGTAGTTGACTTACACCTTCTAGAGCACGTTGGGTGGCACGGGATACATGCGGACGTGCATTGTCCTGTTGGAACAGCAAGTTCCCTTGCCGGTCTAGGAATGGTAGAACGATGGGTTCGATGACGGTTTGGATGTACCGTGCACTATTCAGTGTCCCCTCGACGATCACCAGTGGTGTACGGCCAGTGTAGGAGATCGCTCCCCACACCATGATGCCGGGTGTTGGCCCTGTGTGCCTCGGTCGTATGCAGTCCTGATTGTGGCGCTCACCTGCACGGCGCCAAACACGCATACGACCATCATTGGCACCAAGGCAGAAGCGACTCTCATCGCTGAAGACGACACGTCTCCATTCGTCCCTCCATTCACGCCTGTCGCGACACCACTGGAGGCGGGCTGCACGATGTTGGGGCGTGAGCGGAAGACGGCCTAACGGTGTGCGGGACCGTAGCCCAGCTTCATGGAGACGGTTGCGAATGGTCCTCGCCGATACCCCAGGAGCAACAGTGTCCCTAATTTGCTGGGAAGTGGCGGTGCGGTCCCCTACGGCACTGCGTAGGATCCTACGGTCTTGGCGTGCATCCGTGCGTCGCTGCGGTCCGGTCCCAGGTCGACGGGCACGTGCACCTTCCGCCGACCACTGGCGACAACATCGATGTACTGTGGAGACCTCACGCCCCACGTGTTGAGCAATTCGGCGGTACGTCCACCCGGCCTCCCGCATGCCCACTATACGCCCTCGCTCAAAGTCCGTCAACTGCACATACGGTTCACGTCCACGCTGTCGCGGCATGCTACCAGTGTTAAAGACTGCGATGGAGCTCCGTATGCCACGGCAAACTGGCTGACACTGACGGCGGCGGTGCACAAATGCTGCGCAGCTAGCGCCATTCGACGGCCAACACCGCGGTTCCTGGTGTGTCCGCTGTGCCGTGCGTGTGATCATTGCTTGTACAGCCCTCTCGCAGTGTCCGGAGCAAGTATGGTGGGTCTGACACACCGGTATCAATGTGTTCTTTTTTCCATTTCCAGGAGTGTATATATACAGAGTTTTTCAAAACTCAGCAGCAAAACTTCAGGAATGGATTTCTGATATAACAAGAAAAAATATGAGCTATTCCTATATGCGTCAGGAAGTGCATGATTACAGATTTCTTCGATCTTCAGTTCCTTCAGACTGTGCTGTACGTCTGTAACCCCAGCTGGTACAGTCTGGTTACGTATCAAAGGAAACGTTGAAAGTGATTTCCTCCTGTCTGAACATGGGCCTCTGTTCGTCACCTCATTGAAATCTGTACACGATCAAAAATGCCTGATGTAGTTCGTACTGTCTGAAAGGCTGCAACAGTGCTTGCACAGAGAGGTAGTTCATCCACAACAGCAGGCGAATATACAGGAGACTATATATGTACCCACAGGTGAAAGACCAGTCGGTTTGAGAGGAGTTAGAGGAGAATATTTTTTTCACATTTTCAGATTTTTATCCCATTATAAAATTTGCAATTTTCCCAATAAAATTTTATATATATATATATATATATATATATATATATATATATATATATATATATATATATATATATTCACATGGGAAGTATTTTATTTTTTTAAATATTATCTACACCGTTTGAAAATGTTTAAATTTTTCCGTGCATTACTTCAAGATCTAATAAAATCGGTAATTTTTTTAGAAGATTGCTGTATTATAAAGGTTAAATTTCGTGTTTGTTGGTCATGTCTAGAAGAGGATGGGCACCAGGTTGAGGAAGCTGAGACAAAGTTTGAGAGACAAGAAACTTTCTGATGCTGAAACCATAAGAGGCAGGCTCCAGACAAAATGATTGGTGAACTATAGCAGTATTATGGGATGGTCATTAGAAATAATACTGAGAATTTGTTGAAAATGAAGCAGGCAGTATGGGCTACCTTCTTCCACAGACTGTCAACTGGTGAAAAACCAGTACACCACCTTTGCCCTCCTGGACCTGATACATGATGCAATTAACGCAATGCCCAGTACTCAGACAGTTCATACAGCCGTAAATATTCCATCCCAGCAGCAGTCATGGATATCATAAAACTTGTTTACAGAGACTGGCAAATCCTGAATTACTGAAGAAGTGTCTGCATGGTCAGACTCAAAATCCTAATGAGTCGTTCAATAATCTTATATGGACTCGCTTACCAAAAAATGTTTTTGTTGGAGTGAAGACACTAAAGTGGGGAGGGGGAGGGGGTCAGTGATGGTTTGCTGTTACTGCTTTTAATGATGGCGACATTGGTAGGATGAAAGTGATACAGCATATGAGAGAGAACTTGAACGGATGGACAAGGTTCGCATTGATAAAGCAGAGTATGCAGCACAGTTGGCCACTAAGGAGTTTAGAAAGAAGAAAAGAAGAAAAACTTGGAAAAATATCAGGAGGATGATATAGAGCAAGGTGCTTCTGACTGACAAAAATAAAAAATTAAGCATGTATTAAGTGAATTACAGCCTTTTGAAATTTTAGACGCTGTTCCTGAAAATTTACATTTTCTGTTGCATTTTCCCCTAAATCTCAGAAACCATTTCGTGTAGAGTATTCAAATTTTCGGGGAGTAATAACATAGATATCCTGGGTGTACTGAACTAAAAGAAGAACATAATGTTATGTATGATTTAAATTATTTAGGATAACATACAGAAAAGTACACAAAATTTTAAGCGTGTAATTAAAAATTTGTATTTCCGAGAGCAGTGGCTGAAAAACAATTATTTTAGTTCAGTAGATTCCGAACATACAGTTTAATATCCTGTAAAAATTTCATGTCAGTGGCTACAGTAGTTCCTGAAATACAGGGAAGCCAAGTCACTAAATTTAACATTGTCGGGATAGGGCGTTCCAACTCCCCTAAGTCAGGCGAACGGGTCAGCTAAGCAATCTGTCCGCCTCTACCTATTTAGCGCTTGGGAAAATGTGCATCCGGGTGCCTCCGGACAGACAGACTGAAATGGGCAAGAGTTCCATCGTACATGAAATGCCGTTGTCGAGGGGATGCAAGTGGAATGTCTTTTGAGTACTCAGGCACCGCATTAAGCAAGAAATCTGTGTAGTTCAATCGAGTAAGTCTCGGAGGAAGGACATAGGGTCCAACAGGCAATCACCAAAAATAGCTGCCATGATGTTAATGGAAAATCTCACTTTGTGAGTCGATTGGATAGTTGCATGGGGATGTGTGCCTGCCCACACGCGTTGTTTATGAAAATTCTGAATACTGTCCTTTGTGAATTTCGCTTCATCTGTGAATAAAACAACAGCTGCGAAGTTGGGAGTCCTCACACATTGCTGCAGGAATCACTGGCAGAACATTCTCTTGGACGATAATACGCAGGAGACAAGGTTTGCACATCCTGCCGATAGTATGGGTACGGTACGTTTTCACGTAAACGTCTGCAGACGGTCATGTGCACCTCTTTGCAGGACGCCATTGGGCGCTGATTATAAAGGAAGGTATGTGAACTTGTTATTATTCGAGTTTTAAATATAATTATTTAATGAGAACTCGCATGATATTATTAGAAAGCTTGCCTGGTATTTTACCGATTTATTTAAGACATTTTCAGCTTTTTAAGTAGTGTTCGTGGTGCAGAGCTGCGAGACGGCGGAACGGGCCGCCGCCGCGGCAGATTCAAATCTGATAACCGCAATAAGCGGTCAGGTAAAAAGTGAATCTAAAATTATTTCTTGTAGCAGTTCGAGATCTGAGTACAAAGCAGCAGATTTTACGTTGTGTTTCACAGGCGCACGCGCGCTGCTGATATTGTAAACTTTAACAGTGTGAAAGTTAAAGTACTTTCATGTTTTAAAAGGAAATCTTGCTGTGCAAAATTCTGGACTGGTAAAAGTTATAGAAAAATCATTTTCTGGTTACTAATGGTAGTCTCGTGCTCTAGTGTTAACCATGGTACTGATTAATAATTAATGTTGACGAAAAATCCACTGCAAGGTTTGAGGTTCTTTAAGCATTGCGTACGGTAACTTCATTATTTTTGGTAAGAGAAATAATTTCAGAACACTTTTACGATAGTTGTAGCAGAGATGGATATGTTGTGCATTCTACTGAGTTACAGTAACAAAACAGTGTTCATTTAATAAGAAGCCAGTTCCAGTATAATAATAATTAATCTCATTTGTTCGCAACAACATATTTTAGCACATAAAATTAACCAAAGTAAACCAGTGTACAGAAAAAATATTGGAGCGCGAAACTCCTCCTTTCTCTCTTCCCGAAACCTATTCATTCCTTGTCTGTGTCCTTGTTTCCTTTGTTCTGTCAATATTTTCCCTGTTTTCTCCCTTTCTGTATATCAAAATACGTGTTCATAATTTTGTTTTCTGAATTTGTCTCTTCCATTTATCGTTTCCCTTATGATCCTTGCTTGTTTTGGGTCTTCTTCTGTTTCTTAAAACTAATTATGTTCTTTTTTTTTTATTTTTGGAACTCCTTACAACATCAAAATTCCGATTTGTAGGTGTGTCACTGCTCATTATTTGTATGTGCCCACAGAATGTTAGCCAATGTTTCCTGATCACATCTGTGAGTCCGTCTGAGCAATCGTATAACCTTTGGGTTGGTCTCTTCATCCACTTACCAACTGTGTGTACTGCTCTAAAAATTGTTCATAGGATTTTATTGTCTCTGTGATGCCTGATGTTGCGATTGTGATCGCTTCGGATGCGTAGTATGCTTCTGGTAGTACAACGGCGTTATAGTGCCTGAGTTTTGCCTGTCTTCAAATGTTTCTTTTATTGTAATGCATCCGTGTCAGGTCGTACACTTCCTGAAGTTATTCTGCTCGTTCTATGTTGGATGCCTTGTTTGATGCTCCTATTTGTATATATTCGCCAAGACATTTCGATTTTTCCACTCTGTTAACCTTTCCGTATTTTGTGCTCATGGCTGGTATGTTGTTGTTCTTTCTTCCATGTATTGCGTTTTCTTGTGTGATGCCTGTCGACCTGGTTTTGCAGAGACTTCATGTAAATATTCTAGTGCTTCATTGTTTCTCGTCTGTTGTTGGCTGAGTATTGCCAGGTGATCTGTAAATGCAAAGCATTTTACGATGTCTTGTTAGCACGTGTTCTTACTAATTTTAATCCATTTTACTTTTTTCTTATCATTGTATGAGGAATCCATTCCTGAATATTTGCCGTCCAGTTTTGAAACACTCTGTTTACTAGGTGATTCTTATTAACGTTTAAAAGCAACGAACAGACGTAGAGAGCGCGAAGACAAGTAATGTAACATAAGATGGATCGCAAATGTCGGGAAATGCTCCAGAAATAAATGATAAATGTTGAACAAGTGACGTCACCAGCTGACGTATCTCTCCACACGTACAGCATTTGGGTGTGAAGGGATGACTGAGCGATGCAACACTTACATTCGAGGTGCAAATTTCGAACACTAAGATCTGTTGTAAACGTACAAGTTAAAAAATTATTGTCCTCGCTGTAACGTAGTAAAAGCCTTCTTTTTTGTTAACAGACATTATTTAGTAAAGAAAAAAATGGCTCTGAGCACTATGGGACTTAACATCTGAGGTCATCAGTCCCCTAGAACTTAGAACTACTTGAACCTAACTAAGCTGAGGACATCACACACAGCCATGCCCGAGGCAGGATTGGAACCTGCGACCGTAGCAGTCGCGCGATTCCGGAGTCAAGCGCCTAGAACCGCTCGGCTACCACGGCCGGCATTTAGTAAAGAAAATGTAGGTCATTTTCTGGTGACGACACAATACAAAAGCTTACACTCATTCACTTGTGATGCAGTACCGTAGGTTTTTGTTGTGCTGTACTTTACTGTAAACCAGCGGAGACCGCGAGACCGGTATATAAAATAACGAATCTTACCTCAATGTAAACACATAACTAAATGAAAAATAAGATGCTGCCTTCCAGACGCAAGACTCGAACCCTGGTCTCCACGTGCTTAAGTCGCGCACGTGTTCCCAGAGCCACGCCTACGTGCATGCTTGTCTTGGGTTGGGATGATAAGATGCGACGGACGAAAAGGTTCATACCTTGCACTTGCGGCGAGGTAGATAATTTGGTGACGTCTGATGTTCAGCATTTGTGATCCAGTTTTGGCGTATTTCCCAACATTTGAGGTCCCATGTGTCTTATATTAAATTACTTATCTCCGCGTCATGAACGTCGCTTCGGAGGTTTTTAAACGTTAAGGGTGGAGGTGGGGGGGGGGGGGGGGGTAGGACGTCAAACGGGCCGACTTGGAGCAGGAGAGGCACCACAGGACATTTTAATTTCCACTGTCTATGGTTCAAATGGCTCTGAGCGCTATGGGACTTAACTTCTGAGGTCATCAGTCTCCTAGAACTTAGAACTACTTAAACCTAACTAACCTAAGGACATCACACACATCCATGCCCGACGCAGGATTCGAACCTGCGACTGTATCGGTCGCGCGGTTCCAGACTGAAGCGAGTAGAACCGCTCGGCCATCCACTGTCTATACTTTTACAAATAAATTCATAAAACTTTGTCAGCATGATCAGGAAGGATTCAGAATTCACACTCATAGCAGTGGAAGTTCGAAAACATAATGAAATAATTTTTCTTTACATGTGAAATTTCATCAAATGGTTCAAGTGGCTCTAAGCACTATGGGACGTAACTTCTGAGGTCATCAGTCTCCGAGACTTAGAACTACTTAAACCTAACTAACCTATGGACATCACACACATCCATGCCCGAGGCAGGATTCGAACCTGCAACGGTAGCAGCCGCGTGGTTCCGGACTGAAGCGCCTAGAACGAAATTTCATCTTTTTTTTTCACTTACTAATGGCAGCATTTGTTGCTGTAGGTACACTTTTCTTCGATGAATTTTGCACAGCGGACAAACCATACTTAAAGGTGTATGAAACTCTAGAATTTTCCAAATCTATTAAAAACTGTGGTAAAAATTGGGGTAATTAACTGCAAAATTTGTTTTTTCTAACCATGAAGTTTAAAATACAACAGATCATTCGTTTTGTCATAAATTAAATAAATTCTAGAGTTTCATACACCTGTAAGTATGGTATGTATGCTGTGCAAAATTCACCGAAGAATCTCTCTAACTTATGAAGAAAAGTGTACCTATAGCAACAAATGCAGCCATTAGTAAGTGAAAAAATTATGAATTTTCACACGTAAAAAAATTATTTTGTTATGTTTTCGAACTTCAGCTGCAATGAGTGTGAATCCTGAATCCTTCCTGGTGATGCTGACAAAGTTTTATGAATTTATTTGTAAAAGTATAGACACTGGAAATTAAAATGTCCTGTGATGCCTCTCCTGCTCCAAGTCGGCCCGTTTAACGTCCTACCCCTCTTAATAAGAATGATCCAGTGTAGAGAGGAGATATTACTGATGTACCACACAAATTATCTCCTCTACTCACTGAGGAAATCTGAGTAGGTGTAAGTGAGGGTAGGAAGACTTTAGAGTCTCCAGGTGAAGTTATTGCATAAATAAATAAAATAAAAAGCAGAGGATGAGGGAGTGTGGCTGGTAGCTGTACTTTTCACTCAGTTCATGCGCAGCAAATGCGTATTCAGAATCCTGGAACAGCCTGGTTGTGTGCAGACGACTGAATGACTGTCCTAGGCTGTACACAAATCGTAGTCACACCGCCGTCCGCTTGGAACCGCGAAGCGTGTGAACTCCCGGGGACAACGGCCGCGCCAGCTGATAAGTGCCACTCCCCGCCTGGCCGTTGCGTGCCGCTGCTAACTGTACTCCGCTGTAGTGCAGCTCTCCCGATAAAGCCGTCGGCACACGGACCGTGATGTCGAACGTTAACGGTGAGCGTGCCAAGTTCAACGTGCTGCTGAACGCTCAGGAATGATGCGTCCTGTGCATACGGTACGTGGGCCCCAGCGTGGTATTCGCGATCGCAACGCACTCCAATGGCAGTTGAGGGATGTTTCTAGTTTGTAAATCACACTGTTTACTCAACGGGCGCGCGTAAAATTCCCACGTTAGCTCTATTAAAACGCACATTTCCCCCATCGTCCACGAAAAGGAAAGTACCGTGTCCAATCAATAAGGACAGAGACATATAAAAGTTCCATTACAAACAGTGCGGTACAAATTTGGAACACTTCTACGCATAAGAGCCCGCATCTCGTGGTCGTGCGGTAGCGTTCTCGCTTCCCACGCCCGGGTTCCCGGGTTCGATTCCCGGCGGGGTCAGGGATTTTCTCTGCCTCGTGATGGCTGGGTGTTGTGTGCTGTCCTTAGGTTAGTTAGGTTTAAGTAGTTCTAAGTTCTAGGGGACTGATGACCATAGATGTTAAGTCCCATAGGGCTCAGAGCCATTTGAACCATCTACGCATAAGATAAACATTATTTCATCATTCCCACATTTTATTAAAACCCCAAGGTCAGTCTTACTTAATCACTGTTCCTTCCCAATAGCAGAATCTTTGCAACATGTGAATTACGAAGCGTAAAAGAAAAAGGAGCAAAATATCTTTATACAAGTAGCGCAAGCTGTCCTGTACATTGAGCCAATAGAACAAAGTCACCCCTCAAAAAAAGATGAACTTATATTTACATAACATCAAATATCATAATATATACTTATATTAAACTAATAATAAAGTATCAGAACCTAATAAAAACGCTAATGTTAGGAAATAAAATTTAGGAGTGTCAATACACGAACCTCCGCCCCAACTATCAAGTCAATACGAGAGAGTGACGCTACTCATTATATATATATATATATATATATATATATATATATATATATATATGTATATATATATATATATATATATATATATATATTCGTTACTGATCGTTGTGTTTGGTCGTTGCGGACGTCGCAAGGCATCCTGTTCAAGTTCGGTAGATGATCCTTCCACTCAGTTTTCTTTATTACAGAGGCCAACCGGCTCTCTGACCGAACACGCTGAGCTACCGTATCAGCATATTAAGCATCGAACAAGGTTTGAACCCAGAACCTTTCACTTAGCAATGAAACACCTTAACCATTACGCTAACGTAGCTCGTCATTACGCTAACCCAACATCACACAGACAGACGTCGCAAGTAATAAAAGTATGTTACCAGTTGCAGAAAACCTTATCGTAGATATGTTACTAATTGAAATTTAACTGTAACAAATTGTACCAAGAACAATACGTTTTGGGTGGATCTTCCATGTGTCACTGCCTTCAAATAGGCTACTCTCATAAGACGCAAGTTACAATAATTCTTTTGCCATGAATATGATGTTTCTCGTTATTTTATTGGAACGAATCACACAGTTAACAACGGGTTTTCCAATGATTCTGAATTTGCTCGTGCTCAGAAACGGCATATATACATATAAGCTTGATATGAATGCCAATATGGCGCCTCACAACTCTGTACTGAAGGGAGACGGCGTGCGTGTGACGTAGGTGGCGTTGTGCCATCTCATTGGTCAACGCTCAGACGCACGCTGAGAATATCTGACATGCCAGATATTGCTCTGCACGTTCGGAAAGACTCCCGACCGTGCTATTCCACGCTATGACGTCAGAAACTCGGCACGCTCAACGTTCGGATGCACGGTCCGTGTGCCGACGGCTTAAGCAGTCCGCACTCCCAGGCGCTCCTGCTGCCAGCAGCATAGCATGCGCACGTCGCAAAAAACAGTTTTGCACACACGGCGTTCCTTCGACAGATAACCTATTTTTAACGTTTCGCACTAATGCAGCTGGAAAGCTGGCAACAAAATTGCACCGGTATTTCTTAATGTCATTTCTTCTGAACCATATGATCAGAGGCATCTGGTGAGTTTACAAGTGGTTACTGACCAATTTGCTGATTGAATCACATAAAAGTTATACCCCTTTTATTTCGTGAACGGTTCAAGATACTTACACGAGTTTCTCAGCAAATGACAGACTGCAAAAGAGCACGTGTATTTATTGTACGAATAATAATTTTAATTTTGCAGTGAACACATGGCGTTTCGTGGGGCGATCACTCTGTTTTTAAAATAATTGAAAAGCCACGATCGCTTCAATCGTTCAGCACTGTGATGGTGCTATCATCAGATCTGTGAAGGTATAACGTAACAGGTTTGAGGGAGGGCTTACATGAGTTAACTATATACACTACAATTATTACAGAGCCACATATCTGAAACGTGGATTAACTTCGATAAAACCATATGGACATCATGGCATATGAGGCAGACCATCTGATAAAATCATTGTCACAACCAATAAAAAATAATAAAAACTGCTCTCATGGTCGTTCTTTCCATAAAATATAAAACTGAAGTCACCAGATGGAACTACCACTGCTCGCCTAACACCGGTTGGCATCATCACTGCCCTATTCCACGCAGGCTTAAGCCGTCGGCACACGGACCGTGCATCCGAACGTTGAGCGTTGAGCGTGCCGAGTTTCTGACGCCATAGCGTGGAATAGCACGTTCAGGAGTCTTTCCGAACGTGCAGAGCAATATCTGGCATGTCAGATATTCTGAGCGTTGACCAATGAGATGGCACAACGCCACCTACGTCACACGCACGCCGTCTCCCTTCAGTACAGAGTTGTGAGACGCCATATTGGCATTCATTTCAGGCATATATGTATATATGCCGTTTCTGAGCACCAGAAAATTGAGAATCACAGGAAAACCCGTTGTTAGTTGTGTGATTCGTTTCAATAAAATAATGAGAAACATCGTATTCATGGCAAAAGAATTATTGGGGGGGACACACTGAAGATCCACACAAAACGCATTGTTCTTCGTACAGTTTCTTATAATTAAATTTCAATTAGTAACATAATTATCTACAATTAACGCTTTTAGCAACGGGTAACACAATATGATTCAGAACAAAGAGTGTATTGTTTATTTAGCGTAATGAGTAGCGTCTCTGTCGACTAATGAGTTTTTGTTGTGGCGGTGGTTCGCGTCGTAAGACTTCCAAACTTTTTTCCTAACATTCGCGTTTTTATTAGGTTTTGATACTTTATTATTAGTTTAATATAAGTATAAGCTATAATATTTGATGTTATGTAAAAATAAATTCACCTTTTTCTGAGGGGTGACTTTGTTCGATTGGCTTAATCTACAGGACAGCTTGCGCTACTTGTATAAAGATATTTTGCTCCTTTTTCTTTTACGCTTCGTAATCCACATGTTGCAGAGATTCTGATACTGGGTAGGAGCAGTGATTAAATAAGACTGACCTTGGGGTTACTAAAACGTGGGAATGATGAAATAATGTTCATCTTATGCGGAGAAGTTTTACAAATTTGTATCGCACTGTTTGTAATGGAACTTTTATAAGTCTGTGTCCTTATTGATTGGACATGGTACTTTCCTTTTCGTGGACGATGGAGGAAATGTGCGTTTTAATAGAGCTAACGTGGGAATTCTAAGCGCGCCCTTTGAATAAACAGTGTGATTTACGAACTAGAAACATCCCTCAACTGCCGCCGGAGTGCGTTGCGATCGCGTATACCACGTTGGAGCCCACGTATCGTATGCCCAAGTCACATCGTTCCTGAGGGTTCAGCAGCACGTTGAACTTGACACGCTCAACGTTAACGTTCGACAGCACGGTCCGTGTGCCGACGGCTTTACCTGCTGCGATTCTAGCGGTTCACAACCGGCCACCAGATAGCGCTGTCCAAGCGGCGCGTATACAGTTCCACGGTATAACCACTCATTACTACTAAAACACAAGTTTACTATAACTGTTTGTCATATACCCATGAAAAGCCCATACAGTCTCCGGTCGTCAGGAAAGCATTAGAAGGCATGTTCTTGTTGTTCTTGTGTCTGAAGAATGGTTTGATGTAGCTCGTCATGTTACTCGGTCCTGTTCAAGCCTCTTCATCTCCAAATAACTACTGCAACCTACATCCCTCTGAATCGGGTTACTGTATTCATCTCTTGATCTCCCTCTACGTCCATTACATTCCCCTCCCCTCCCTCCAGTGGCGGATACAGAAAAACCTCAAGGAAGGGGCGCTAAAGATATCTTCAGCTATCTACATGTTTACTGTAATAAAAAAGTAATCAAGTCGCATGCAGAGTTTAAGAAAGTTTTATTTAAACTGATTATACACATATACAAGGCAATACCATCTTATGATATAAAAAAACTGCTATTCATCTTCCTTAAATGGTGAATTCTGTGCGCCTATTCTTCCTGGCAAATTGGTTAATTACATCGCCAATAGGACAATCAATGTCAGGGTGAGTGTTCAACAAATCTAAGCCATTAAGTCGATCCTCCTTCATTATCGACCTGAGTTACGTCTTTGTACGCCACGATGTTGAAAAACTTCTTTCTACTGTAGCAATGGATGCAGTTAGACAAGCAAATATTTTGTACAGGATGTGCAAAGTAGGATATAGTCAGATCTAGGACAAACAAACAACGTTTCCATAACAGAATCACCATCATTACAAAGGCGTTTATGCTCGTTTGCTTGTATTGAAGAATCTCTCCCGTTAGTCTCTTCCCCCAGCAAGAGGGGGGGGGAGGAGGGGGAGGCGCCCCCTATATGTATCTGTCACAGTGTCCCCCCCCCCCCCCCCCCAAACACACACACAAACACACACACACTTCTCTCCAATACTAAGTTGGTGAACCTTGATGTCTGAGAATGTGTCCTGGCAACCGATTCCTTCTTTTAGTCAGGCTCTGCCCCTATTGGATTCAGTACCTTCATTAGTTACGCGATCTACGCATCTAATCTTCAGCATTTTTCTGTAGCACCACATTTCGAAAGCTTCTTTTCTCTTCTTGTCTATACTGTTTATCTCCATGTTTCACTTTCATACATGATTACTCTCGATGACAAATATTTTGAGAAATTCTTCTTAACGCTTCAATGTCCGCAGCTCGTGGTCGTGCGGTAGCGTTCTCGCTTCCCACGCCCGGGTTCCCGGGTTCGATTCCCGGCGGGGTGAGGGATTTTCTATGCCTCGTGATGACTGGGTGTTGTGTGATGTCCCTAGGTTAGTTAGGTTTAAGTAGTCCTAAGTTCTAGGGGACTGATGACCATAGATGTTAAGTCCCATAGTGCTCAGAGCCATTTGATTTTTTGAACGCTTAAATCTAGAAACGATGTTAGCATATTCCTCTTCTTCAGAAACGCTGTTCTTGCTATTACCAATCTACATTTTATAACGTCTTCACTTCAGCCGTCATTAGTTATTTTCCTGCCCAAATAACAACACTCATCTACTACTTTAAATGTCTCGTTTCCCAATCTATTCCGCTTAGCATCACCTGACTTAATTCGACTGCTTTCCATGACTCTTCTTTTTCTTTTGTTGATGTTCATCTTTTATCGTCCTTTCAAGACACTGTGCATATTCTGTTCAGCTGCTCTTCCAAATCCTTTGCTGTCTCTGACAGAACTGCAATGTCACCATCAAAGCTTAGCGCCTTTATTTCTTCTTCCTGATTTTTAATTCCTACTCCAAATTCTCTTTGGTTTCCTTTACTCTGGAGATTCGGAAATTGATAAATTTCATTGATCCACTGAGAACCACAATCGTAAAAATAAGGAAACGGAACTTTATAAATTTCACGGACTAGTTGCCTTTCTGGTGTAAGCGATTCATGTGAGATCAAAGGAGAAACGTTCTGTTACATATTCGAGATGATTCGTGATGACATTGAAAAACAAGATTACAAATACTCTGCTTTGCTGTACTTATTTGAAATTGTGCAGACATATACTTTAATTATGTTTCCATGACTGTGATTCAGCATACGTGTGAAAGACAACGATAAAGTTTAGATAAGTGGCTCTGGACACCCAAAGCACTGAAGTGGTATATGTGTTTCACATATACTACATTTGCAAACCACTTCACATGACACAGCCACCATCCTACCGACATAAAAACACAGTAGGCCGTAATAATGATCCACTACACTGACTACAGTAACTAGAAGCATGATATACGCTACACTTCTCACTCGAACATATTATTTTCTGAGGTTATAATTTACGCCTAAAATCTGCGACAAAGATTTTGCCTATTTCTGGCTTCCAATAAACCTACAGGCTCAGTCCATAGATCCCGAACATTATCGGGTTAACGTTATTTTTCATCCTCAGGACACCACAAACTCACGCTTTCTTGGATTAAACTTTTCAGTTTCTCACAGCTCATGTTTAGTGTGTGAGAAAGTCAGTCGATTTGACCGGAGAAAATAAACTGATCTGCATTTTATCGATTGTGATCCGAAGTTTGTGCGTTCGGACAATGAGGTCGGCTACTGTGCGACCGCCCACGTAGTGGTAAACCGATCTGAAGAGATCGGCCGTCTTCAGACGATGTCGGTCGTTAGCGGAATCTAACGCTATCGGTGACACTGTGACCGCAGCTTTACCACCATTTATCTCTGTATCTGTAGTGCAGTGAATGTATCTACGCAACAGTGCTAATATCTACGATGTGCGCTGTTCGTCTTGTTTGGAAACAAACTTGTTCCATTCTCTCAGGTACTTCCTCTTGACAAAAATGATGTCCACTTTCCTCGGCGCTCTCAAGCTTGCATTCAGTATTCCTCCCTTCTGTCTCGGTTTTGATTTTGCGGCAGCGTTAGTCGTACGTTAATAGTGATACTATGCGGTGCGGATGCCTTTAGTAACGAGAACTTGGTCAATATGCTCTTCGTGTGTGGGTTCATTGAATGCGGTGGAAGGGGAGCAAAATGGCTTTGAGCACTATGGGACTTAACTTCTGAGGTCATAAATCACCTGATCCCGCAGTGATGGCGACCACGTCACAGCGCTTTACACGCAATTTCTGCTTCAGCTAAAACGTATTTGATTTCTTGACACTGAAAGTGATATAAGCTTGTTGCGATTTATATTCACAAACTATAAACGGTTCAGATAAGCTGTGTAACTTAGGCACTTAAAAATCTTGAATTTTCAGATACGAGGGTAATCCCAAAAGTAAGGTCTCCTATTTTTTACAAGTACAGAACTCTGTTTGTGTGGCAGTTGGTCACACTGTTATGAAGAGTGCTTCACGCGCTGTGTGTAAACATCCGCACGCCGCGCTGAGGCGCTCAGTCTTGGCTTGGCAGCTGTTGAGAATGGAGCTCCCGTTGGATGTTACCGCCAAGTGCGAATTGCACAGTTATTCGGTTTTTGAACGCAAAGGGCACTGTGCCGATTGAAATCCGTCGCCACTTGACGGAAGCGTATGGTGAGTCGTGCATGGATGTCAAAAAATGTTCGTAAGTGGTGTAGAGAGTTTGCAGCTCGTCGGACCGAAATTCACGACGAACAAAGGAGCGGGAGGCCGTCAATTTCTGAGGAGACAGTGTTGAATGTTGAGCAAAGCATGCGTGAAGATCGGCGGATCACCCTGGAGCACCGCTCACAGAATTCTAGCGGAAACATCGAAGGTGCGCGCAAGATGGGTGCCACGCATGCTGAATGAGGACCACATGCGGCAACAAGTTGATGCTTCCGGCGCATTTCTTCATCGCCTTGCAGCCGAACAGGACAACTTTCTGGACTCAATTGTCACGGGTGACGAAACCTGTGCATACCACTTTACACCTGAGACCAAGCAACAATCACGCCAGTAGCGACACCCTTCTTCGCCAAAACCCCGCGGAAATTCAAACAAACACAGTCTGCCGGTAAAATCATGACAACCGTTTTTTGGGATCGGATAGGGGCATTGTTGGTCGACTTTATGCCCACTGGGACCACAATTAACGCTGACAGGTACTGTGAGACTCTGAAAAAACTCAAACGGGCAATTCAGTACCGGAGAAGAGGAATGTTGAGCAAGGGCGTACAAATTCTCCTTGACAACGCTCGCCCACACATCGCTCGACAAACCGTTGCTCTCCTGCAACAGTTTCAGGGTGGAACATAATCACCCACCCACTTTGCGGTCCTGACTTGGCGCCCAGTGACTATTACCTGTTCCCTAGGTTAAAAGAACATTTGGCCGGAAAGCGATTCTATTCTGACGACGAAGTGAAAGAAGAGGTTCATAACTTTCTGAACAGCATGGCGGCGAGCTGGTATGACATGGGCATACAAAAACTGCCACAGCGTCTACAAAAATGCAACGACAGAAATGGTGATTATGTCGAAAAATAGCTAAATGTTCAAGCTGTAAACTGATGTAAACCATTGTAGAAATAAACAAATCTATGTACTTATAAAAAAATAGAAGACCTTACTTTTGGGATTACCCTCGTATTTATTGTATCTGAATTTCAGATATTTGTTGTATCTGAACTTTCAGATATTTATTAAAAGACGTCTTCTTTACACCATGAGCTGCATTAGAAATGTTTTATTTGTCAAAACCTGTTTTCGGGTTTATAACCCACCTCAGTCGCCTGAGGGACAAGCAGCTGTATGTGCATCGATTTCTACAATATGATAATTGTATGTATATGGCAGTAATATGTCTACTTACATTATGCACTTCTGTAGCAATGACATGCTTGTCAGTTAATACGACAGGATCAGACCCTGCCGTATTAACTGACAAACCTGTCATTGCTATAGAAGTGCATAATGTAAGTAGACTTATATTACTGCTATATATGTGTAGTTATCATTCTGTAGAAGTCGATGCACATACAGTCGCTTGTTCCCCTGTATCAGATGCCGAAAACAGGTATTGGCAAATGAAACATTTCTAAAGCAGCTCATGGCGTACAGGAGGTGTCTTTTAATAATTAATTACTTAACTTTTTCTTATTGGATTTCCTGGAATTCTTCGCAAGAACTGGATTTGGATGTATATCAAACCAGCGAACTAGGTGCATTAAATAAAGGTGCGCCTTAATATGATTTATGGTATTTTATTACTCAGAGCGACACAGGTATTCCGTGGCGAATATCGGATCAACAGTGAGCCATGAACTCTCCAGCTCCTGCCCTTATACATACTATCAAACAATTGCTTCATTCAAATGAAATTATATGGGTCCAGAGAGCTTTTCAAATCTCAGTTATCGAGTGAGGTGGTGCAGTGGTTAGCACACTGGACTCGCGTTTGGGAGGACGACGGCTCAAACCCCCATGCAGCCATCGTGACTTAGGTTTTCAGTGATTTCCCTACATCGCTTTGGGCAAATGCCGGGGTGGTTCCTCCGAAAGGGTACGACATACTTCCTTCCCCATCCTTACCTAATGTGATAGGACCGATTATCTCGCTGATTGATCCCCTCCTCCAAATCACCCAACCAACCAAATCTCAATTATCTACGATGCATATATGCAGACTGAAGCGACGAATGAAAATTTGTACCAACGCCGGAATTCGCACCCAGCTCTCTTGATCACTAGGCAGATGCACTAACCACTACATCAGGTTCGAATACGAGCCTTAGTACAAATTTTCATTCGTCGCTTCAGTTTGCATATATGCATCTTAGATGTGGTGAGACTTAAAAAGTCTCTGGAACCATACAGTTTCATTTGACTAAAACACATATGGCTGGGTTTCAGGCAGGCTCCTACGTTTCGTTCGATGCTGTGATGCTATTCTAATACGGTTGGAGAGCCTCTGCAATGGTGTTCGAGTTTATGGGATGTATCAAGATAAGTGAGGCGTGTATGGGAATTTGGACTGAGGATGGAGGCGTCCTACAGTAGTCCGTGCACTTATACAAAGCCATTGCGCTAGGATGGTGTAGTGCTTAGCGCATCTTCCTACTGACCAGGAGATCTGGCATGGAATCCCGACATTGGTACAAATTTTCAGTCATCGCTTCAGTCTGCATGATTACCTCATCGTTGATATTACAATTTTTTGATGTTACAATTAAAAAATGTCTCATCAAGTTAGTTTAATATATGTGCAGTAATGTTACTATCGCTATTATTCATTTCATACAGACAAAAGAGCCATAAAACAATGATATCACTTGAATTTTCATCAAATATGAAGAAAGATCAATGATATCAACAATTACTTTAATTATCAATAACAAAATTAAGCACATTGTTCTTACCACGTTCTCTGCATAAAAGTGACTGGAGATTTTGGCCAGAATTAACAGTAATTTTGTCTTTTACACAGAATGTGTATCTTTTAACGATTTGTTTACATGTATAGGGTTTCATCATAACTATTCTGAAAATCAGTAAAGTTTGTTACATACATCAGTTGCAAAGTTGTATAATACCAGTTCTCATGTTTTTCCAAACATTGCTTCGAGTGTTTTGTCCGACAAAACGAAAATGAGTGATACAGCATAACAACGTTTCATCATACGTTAATTAAAACAGAATACGACAATTTCGTATGTTATTACCAACTGACCGAGTTTCACAGGATTGATGTGTTGGCGTTTCATAATCATTTACATATTACATCATTCACATGGTAGAGGTTATTGGTTCTGAGATTACAGAGATCCTGTTAATTGGAATCAGGGCGATGACTTGGGCTCAATGAACTGAGACCTGTGGTACCGATCCGTTCAACACGCTTTCCAAACTGATCTGTTACATTTCACACCTTTGCATCTGTACATTACTCTGTGTTTTGCGTTGTATATCACGGTAATTGCGTGTTATAAGTTTTTTCTATGTTGAGAAGGTTTTTCCACAAAAACAAAGGTAACTGTAGTGAGAAGCCGGTTAAATAATAATTTATTACTCTTTAAGGAGCTAGCGTAGAACATGAGGGCCTTATACCAAAATACTCTGAAAATATCCGTGAATAATCTTCTAAATTTTGTAGGTGTAGTTCTGGTTCGTCCTGTGTGTCGTATAAAGTAGAGGGGCAGGATGCCCTTTCATATTACTTGCGGAGGTCTGTCTCCTTGCTGCATACAACAACGGAGCCTCACGTGACAGCCACAGTTGCCGGAGTTTACACTGCGGTGGCAGATTCCTGCCTCAGAAAATCTTCCCAGATAGTTTTGTAAAAACTTTCAGCGTCAACATTAACGAGCCTTAAATCACCGTAATCAGCTTCTGGAAAGTTTTCAATGTTTTCAAAAAGTAATACATTTCATCTTTATACTTGCTTCACCATCTTAGTTGATACAAAAACGACGAGTGATGCTCAGGCAAGAAAATTATGTGCCCCTCTGCCTACTAACATTTGCCGAAAACATCGTTTCGAAATCTTCTACATCTACATCTACATCTACATCTACATGGATACTCTGTAAATCACATTTAAGTGCCTGGCAGAGGGTTCACAATTCTCTATTATTCCAGTCTAGTATCACGCGCGAAAAGAAAGAACACCTATATCTTTCCGTACGAGCTCTAATTTCCCTTAATTTATCGTGGCGATCGTTCCTCCTTATGTAGATCGGTGTCAACAAAATATTTTCGCATTCGAAGGAGAAAGTTGGTGATTGGAATTTCGTGAGAAGATTCCGTCGCAACGAAAAAGGCCTTTTTTTTTTAATGATGTCCAGCCCAAATCCTGTATCGTTTCTGTGACACTCTCTCCCACATTTCGCGATAATACAAAACGTGATGCCTTTCTTTGAACTATTTCGATGTACTCCGTCAGTCCTATCTGGTAAGGACCCCACACCGCGCAGCAGTATTCTAAAAGACGGACAAGCATAGTGTAGGCAGTCTCCTTAGTACGCCCGTTACATTTTCTAAATGTTCTGCCAACGAAACGCAGTCTTTGGTTAGCTTTCCCCACAACATTTTCTATGTGTTCCTTCCAGTTTAAGTTGTTCATAATTGTAATACTAGGTATTTAATGAATTTACGTCTTTTAGATTAGACTGATTTATCGTGTAACCGAAGTTTAACGAGTTCCTTTTAGCACTCATGTGGCTGGCCTCACACTTTTCGTTATATAGGGTGAACTGCCACGTTTCGCACCATTCAGATATTTTTCTAAATCGTTTTGCAGTTTGGTTTGATCTTCTGATGACTTTATTAGTCGATAAACGACAGCGTCATCTGCAAACAACCGAAGACGGCTGCTCAGATTGTCTCACAACTCGTTTATATAGATCTGGAACAGCAAAGGGCCTATAACACTACCTAGGAGAACGCCAGAAATCACTTCTGTTTTACTCGATGACTTTCCGTCAATTACTACGAACTGTGACCTCTCTGACAGGAAATCACAAATCCAGTCACATAACTGAGGCGATATTCCGTAAGCACCCAATTTCACTACGAGCCGCTTGTGTGGTACAGCGTCAAAAGCCTTCCGGAAATTCAGAAATACGGAATAGATCTGAAATCCCTTGTCAATAGCACTCACCACTTCATGTGAAGAAAGAGCTAGTAGTGTTTCACGGGAACGATGTTTTCTAAACCCATGTTGACTGTGTGTCAATAGACCGTTTTCTTCGAGATAATTCATAATGTTTGAACACAAAATATGTTCCAAAATCCTGCTGCATATCGACGTTAACGATATGAGCCTGTAATTTGGTGGATTACTCCTACTACCTTTCTTGAATGTTCGTATGACCTGTGCACCTTTCCAGTCTTTGGGTACGGATCTTTCGTGGAGCGAACGGTTGTATATGATTGTTCAGCATGCAGGCAGTGCATGAGCGTACTTCGAAAGGAAGCTAATTGGTATACAGTCTGGACCAGAATACTTGCTTTTATTGAGTAATTTAAGTTGCTTCACTGCTCCGAGGATATTTACTTCTACGTTACTCATGTTGGCAGTTGTTCTCGATTCGAATTCTGGAATATTTACTTCGTCTTCTTTTGTGAAGGTATTTCGGAAGGCTGTGTTTAGTAACTCTGCTTTGGCAGCACTGTCTTCGATAGTGTCTCCATTGTTATCGCGCAGAGAAGGCATTGATTGTTTCTTGCCGCTAACAATCTTCACATACGACCAGAATCTCTTGGTTTTTCTGCTAGGTTTCGAGACAAAGTTTGTGTTGTGGAAACTGTTATAAGCATCTCGCACTGAACTCCGTGCTAAATTTCGAGCTTCTGTAAAAGATCGCCAATCTTGGGGATTTTGCGTCTGTTTAAATTTGGCATGTTTGTTTCGTTTGATCCGTTCACGAAATAAAAGAGGTGCAAATTCTATGTATTTCACCCAGTATAGTACATTTTTTAAAGAAAGTCTCGCACATTCTTATGGGAAATACATCAGTAGGTGTCTACTGCGGGTTCTGGCTGAGATAACAATCTTACCGCATCCAGTGTCACGTTACACATCCGGTGTCGGCTTATGCACGCGGGCTTCTTACTTCCCTGGGTAACAACTGGAAACTGATCAAGGCCACCCAGGTGAATCACCGAGGCAATTATGTCATGTGGCATAAAAATGGCAACAACGTCCCCTCCCCCCCCCCCCCTGTCGACTAATGAGGATTGTGTACCCTTCCATACATTCTATGTTTTTTAAATGTAACATTTGTTTGGGAGGGGTTGCTCTGCAGCTGGACGGCATAGGGAGAGGGTGTGTCTACTTGTTAACAACAATATTAAGTTATGTCACATGAGTTCTGTTCGTTAATCACAATATTACATGGCACCAGCAGAGACCCCAACCAGAATGATATGTAAGAACTCTCATTTTTATGTATTTTCCCAAATTTTCCCCAATTTTACATAGTTTCCACAATTTTTCTATTTTATAACTGGTAGCACACTGAAGCACAGGGAGAGGTTGTGTTTATTTGTTTATAACAAATTACATCACTTGAGGTCTACTTGTTAATAAAAATACTACGTGGCATCAGCAAAAACCTCACCTAGGCAGATATGTAAGGACTCTCAGTTTTGGGCCGGCCGAAGTGGCCGTGCGGTTCTGGCGCTGCAGTCTGGAACCGCGAGACCGCTACGGCCGCAGGTTCGAATCCTGCCTCGGGCATGGATGTGTGTGATGTCCTTAGGTTAGTTAGGTTTAACTAGTTCTAAGTTCTAGGGGACCAATGACCTCAGCAGTTGAGTCCCATAGTGCTCAGAGCCATTTGAACCATTTTGAACTCTCAGTTTTACGCAATTCTCATGTTTTCTTCAATTTTACGTTTTTTTACCGTTTTTCCACAGTTTTACGTATTTTGTCCAATTACGCAAGACAGCTCACTATATTGTGTTAATGTAATAATGCTCTCAGGCAATCACAGTACAAATTAGATATAAGTGATACTGAGTCATACATCCCCAACTCCATCTTTTGTAACGGGAGGCAAATTGGTGCATGGGAAGAGGCTGTGTCTATTTGTTTATAACACATTAGTCGTTCCAGATCTGTTTGTTTAATACTTCGAGGCACCAGCAGACGCAACACTCACACAGATAATATGTAAGAGCTCTCAGTTTTAAGTATTTTCCACAAATTTCGACATTTTACCCAATTACGCGAGTTGTGTGTTGCGTCAGCTCACATCGCGTCACGACGCCACATCGCCTCACGTCGACTTCATGATGTTGTCAGCGTTGGTCCCGATTTAGTATCATTCCTAAACCACCACTCCGTTACTAGAGTTTGACGTCATAGCGTTGGAAACGAACACGTTGGCAGAAATGGTGACGTCACAGAGAATTCTATAAGTCTAAGATGCTGTTTATGAAATAACACACTAAATTACTAGATTACGTGAAGCCGTACTAAAATTATGATGCTTCCAACCAAAGATACTGTATTTGTTACACACCTCTTGAGAGAATCGTCCAATATATGCGACAACCCCGGCGAAAGTTACGTCGTCTGCTGGAGGGCAGATCTCTCCCCTGAGTCCGCTGTGTGGGTGTGTAGCTGCGAACGCCGAAGATCGCTGATACAGTGCCCAACAGTTGCCGGGACAGTTGCCGTTGGTGCATAACATTGCAGCTATGCCGAGAGATCTCGCGCTCACGGTAATAACGACAAACAGATCCCGAGACACAGGTGAAAATATCAAAGAACAGTGCACACCTGGCTTACGAGGAAGTCGTCACCTGTATTCGCTGAATAATGTCAATACGCTACAGAACTCCTTGTGCGATCGTGGCCAACAGGTCGCGAACAAGGGAGAGCCACAGATCTGTGTAACACTACTCCAGACCATATTCCCCACACCTGCCAGAGAAATTTGCACAATGTATGTGCAATCACCTCAGACATACACTAGTGGCCATTAAAATTGCTACACCAAAAAGAAATGCAGATGATAAACGGGTATTCATTGGACAAATATATTATACAAGAACTGACATGTGATTACATTTTCACGCAATTTGGGCGCATAGATCCTGAGAAATCAGTACCCAGAACAACCAACTCTGGCCGTAATAACGCCTTGATACGCCTGGGTATTGAGTCAGAGAGAGCTTGGATGCCGTGTACAGGTACAGCTGCTCATGCAGCTTCAACACCATAACACAGTTCATCAAGAGTAGTGACTGGGGTATTGTGACGAGCCAGTTGCTCGGCCACCATTGACCAGACGGTTTCAATTGGTGAGAGATCTGGAGTATGTGCTACCCAGGGCAGCAGTTGAACATTTTCTGTATCCAGAAAGGCCCGTACAGGCAGGGATCGAATGAAGGGTAGAGCCACGGGTCGTAATACATCTGAAATGTAACGTCCACTGTTCAAAGTGCCGTCAGTGCGAACAAGAAGTGACCGAGACGTGTAACCAATGGCACCCCATACCATCACGCCGGGTGACACCCCAGTATGGCGATGACGAATACACGCTTCCAATGTGCGTTCACCGAGATGCGACCATCATGATGCTGTAAACAGAACCCGGATTCATCCGAAAAAATGACGTTTTGCCATTCGTGCACCCAGGTTCGTCGTTGAGTACACCATCGCAGGCGCTCCTGTCTGTGATGCAGCGACAAGGGTAACCGCAGCCATGGTCTCCGAGCTGATAGTCCATGCTGCTGCAAACGTCGTCGAACTGTTCGTGCAGATGGTTGTTGTCTTGCAAACGTCCCCATCTGTTGACTCAGGGATCGAGACGTGGCTGCACGATCCGTTACAGCCATGCGGATAAGATGGCTGTCATCTCGACTGCTAGTGATACGTGGCCGTTGGGATCCAGCACGGCGTTCCGTGTTACCCTCCTGAACCCACCGATTCCATAGTCTGCTAACAGTCATTGGATCTCGACCAACGCGAGCAGTACTGTACGATAAATATCATTTGCGATAGTCTAAAATCCGACCTTTATCAAAATCGGAAACGTGATGGTACTCATTTCTCCTGGTTACACGAGGTATCACAACAACGTTTCACCATGCTACGCCGGTCAACTGCTGTTTATGTATGAGAAATCGGTTGGAAACTTTCCTCATGTCAACACGTTGTAGGTGTCGCCACCGGCGCCAATCTTGTGTGAATGCTCTGAAACGCATATCACAGCATCTTCTTCCTGTCGGTTAAATTTCGCGTCCGTAGCACGTCATATTCGTGGTGTAGCAATTTTAATGGCCAGTAGTGTAGTAGCTGTCAAAAATGGCGCTCAGTCGTCCATGGAGAGGGTGTCCTGCCGCGGCAAAAACCTGTCATAATTTGTTGACGTTTTTGCAGATAAACACTGCAGGTAGTTTAAGCGCCACTTCTCTATACGTTCTCTGCATAACACCTGGACAGTCTTAACTGGTAGACACCTGCACGCTCACCAGATGAAATATGTGGACTCGTTTGCATATAAACGCTGCTAACGGTTTAAGCGCCAAGCACATCTCTCCCAACAACCTTTCTTTCTGGACCAACCAGAAACGTACGCCCCTCCTGCTCCCTCCAACTTTCATGCTTTTGAAACTAGAGTAGGCGATTCGACAGGCAGGCGGCCTCCCAGGTGGAATGAAGAACTGTAACAAAATAAATCGCGCAAGTATTGAAACACGTATGCGTTGCCGGCGATGGGCGAGGCATGACAGAGTCTCTGACCAGAGAGTAGTATATAGTTAGTTGTTGCTTGTCGCGAGTCGGCGTGAGTCGGCTTTAGTAGTCAGTCGGCTTTAGTCTTCTGTCCGTGCTATTTTAGTAAGCAGTAGTCTTGAGTCGGCAGTAGTCGGCGCGTGCGTGCGCGTGTCGGCAGTCTGCTCGGGACTCTGGTCAGGACTCTGGAGGATGAGTATTGTTGTAGAAGGTAAAGAAGCAGCCTTGCGCATATCTAGTAATGTGTATTAATTGTCATTTAATTTCTTTCAAAAAAAATGCCCCAATAATAATTTTTATAATATAAAATAACTTTTTTTAAAAGAAAAGCATTCATTTCAATTTAAAGAATATTTCCAATGCATGATCATTCCTTCCAAGAATCAGAAAAAAAATATACGCCAGCATTGCACGAAGCTGTGTCGAAAAATTTCTACATAAGAGCAGATATATTTGCAGTTTTTATTGAGGTAAGAATTTTTGCTTTTTTTATTCAGAATACAGGGCCGAAGGGCAGCGTTGCTGTCGTTATAAAATTTACCAGGTTACTAATTTTTTTTTTATTTTGGTGTTTAGGAATTTTTCTGTTTCGAACTTAACATAAAATGAGAAAAGAATTTTGTGGGAACATTAAATGTGAATGTATTTTTGCACACAGATTATAAATGGGAGCCAATTTTGTTCAGTTTACATTAAAACCAATTTTGTTCTGAGGTTATAATATTAACAAATTCATTTAATTATTATTTTTGTGCGGAGTTCACGCATGGTTCATGGTTAATATATTATTAAAAAAAATATTTCTGTGGGGACGTTACACTTGTTTCGTGATTCACCTAATTAAATATTTTTCTGTGGGGAGGTTGCACTTGGCGACATCCGGCCAGGATCGTATTTCTTTGTGAATCTTCTGAGAAGTAGTCACATATCTGCTCTTATTTACTTAAACGTAGTTTGCATCTGGCGCAACGCATTTACTAATTTGTCAATCTTTCTTTCACAGATCATCGGCAATTTGTTGCTCTTTGTTGTAATTGTGTTTGCTGCATTTTTGCATTGTCCTTTTTTCATTTGTGCTTAATTCTGATTTGTTTAAAAATGCCGCGAAAAACTGTTAACAGTACATCGCGATGTTCAATGAGTGAAATAGCCGACTCAAATAATTTGACCGAAAGTACTTGCGACACTCAGTGTAATGATGACAATCCTCCATTTACAGACAATCAGTGCGTACTGACCACTAGTAATGATTTTTATCCTAGTGATGAGCAAACAAATTCGATTGTGTCGTCTGTTAATTTAACAATTGATGACGCGGCACGTTCTGTTACAATGAACGCTGCTCAGCTTGACACACCCGGTTTGCAAAATTTACGTAATGAACAGATAATTATTTCTAACGAAAATGAACAGTGTACTCAAAGTTCGACAGATTTATTTGATTCCGAGGTAGTGACTAACAGTGCACATCCGATTGGGAAACCTTTTCGAGAATCACAGAATGACCAAATGGTTACAGAAAACGTGACAAATGCAGATACACCAGCACACAGCATAGAAAATAGAGTTGCTAATTTTGGCTTGGATCAAATTATGGCAGTATTGCTACAGTTTAAGAATGAAAATTTGAAACAACTTAGTGAACAGAACAAACAACTTAATGAAAAACAAGACAACCTTAATGAAAATTTCTAACAACTTAGTGAACAGAACAAGCAACTTAATGAAAAATAAGACAATCTTAATGAAAATTTCAAACAACTTAGTGAACAGAACAAACAACTTAATGAAAAACAAGACAACCTTAATGAAAATTTCAAACAACTTAATGAACACAACAAACAACTTAGTGAACAGATTACAGCCGTTGCCGCGCAATGTCATGATATTAAAGAACAATTACGTGAGGAAATTAAGGCTTGTGCCAAGAAAAGTAGTGAAGAAATTAGATCTGTTACTCAAGAATTAAGGAATATGCAAGCAGCTACGACAGAATCACTTAGAGACGAAATTAGTGCAGTCGGTAAACAATGCTCTGAAAACGCAACACAGTTACGCGACGAGTTTAAATTAATGTCAGCAGAACTTTCGCGCACACTGGATGCAAAGGTAGACGCGAAATTCGACCAACAGAACAGTCAAATTGATGAACGTTTTAATCACCACCTACAAAATAGTGAAACGCGTTACCGTAAATTCATACAGGAACAGAATAAAGTAAAGCGACAAGTTATGGAAACAATTACCGCACAAAGACAGGAAGATAAACGTAAATTGTTTACGAAAGCAAAAAAAATACGTAGACAACAATGTTGCTACAGTATCAGACGAAATTAATACCATCAAACAGTTGAACACCGAATTGCGTGATGAAATTTCCGATCTTAAATCAAAAACAGATACACACATAGTAGACTTTCAGACAGTGACCGACAGACTCGAACAATTAGAACTAATACAGGATTCCGATGTCATCAAAGCAGACGTTAAAAAGTTGAACGAAACCACACATAAAATACAAAAACAAATTAATGCTTGTGATAATAAAAACGATGATCAGGTAAAAATACTGACTGAAAAATATGATGAATTGGCCAGTCGTATTGACGTTATCGAAAGTAATAATGACACCAAATCAGACGATACGTCACCAGTTTCGTTTAATCAAACACACGAATTCCAAAATTTACAGCAGACGATCAGTGAGATAGATTCGTCCAATAATACATTACATAGAAAATTGTCGACTTTACAGCAAGAGGTGACAGAGATAAAAAACATTTCAGTCAATAACACGTCACAGCATACGGCACATTCCGAACATTTGTCACACTCGTACAGCCAGTATAACTTTGTAATTTACAGAGACTACGTGACTTAAAATCCGAAAAGACACAGACAAACAGATTCTTATGCAATCCTGAACCTGTTCACACATTCAGTGACGATAACGTTAATTATAAGCAATTTGTATGTGTAAAAAGGTCTAAGGTATTTGAAAATGACAGAGCACAGGTACACGCTTTGAACTGGATACAATTTATTTTTGTACTTTCATCGCCATTACCTGTAATGCAGAAACTAGCATTGGACTGGATACAACAACTTGTTATTGAATTTTCACCGGCATTGCCTGTAACGCAAAAGTTAAAATTTATTTGTAGCGCGTAATTGACCTCAGGGGATTCATTACACTTCAATGAATATGTGCCGTAGCGTGCACAGGGCCCCGAGCCATAGTAGTGCTATTTCACCTTTAGTTTTCTGCACTGCTGCCGTCTCTTCTACTATCCTTTATATCTATTAAAACAGCTCTTCAACTATCGCTCTATCTAGGATTAAGAATGAGTAAAGAAAACCTGATATGACAAATTTTACCGAAAGTGACAGTTCTCTTTAGACACTCCCGAAATGACAACTATCGCCGTAATTTTAATAACAGATAAAATTGTAATCATCAGTATGTACAGCATTTCCAGCAATCGTCAAAATTATCAGCAACAGGAACCACATTTTGGTAACATAGACGTTTTTCTCTGCAACAGCAACAAAACCAACCGGTTAGCATACCTAACCAACAATGTAATGTACAAGGTCAACCAAGCTTTAATGTTTCGCCGCGTGCACGTATAGCATCAGCTCCAACAAATAGTAACGCACAGCAACAAGGGAATCAGTACGTACAGAAAACATACTATTTCAGTTCCTATCGCAATACACCGTATACAAATGACTATCATGACAGAAGTAAAAATAATGAGCACAATTTTCAGCATACGTTTAATAACAGTCGGTCTTATCAGCAGCAGAATCATCCACAACAACATATGATCATGAATGAACCAGACAGTAGGTATCATCCCGAACGTAATACGTCAGGAAGAAATAACAGAACAGTACAAATAGTGGAAATGCCACAGCATCCTCCCGAAAATAATAGCACATCAGATAGAATTTGACTAGATACAGTACAGGTTGCATCTTCCAGCAACGTAAGCAATACTTCAGATACACAGAATCTTGTTCACGAAAATATTATTTGAAACATGCCTTGTTGAATGCACCACTTTTATCACACCCAGATCTTACTATGAATTTTTCCATTGCTACCGACAGTTCTAACACCGCTTTAGGCGTACATATTTTTCAGGAAATTGAAGAAAATGGCACTGCAGTAATTAAAAACATCGCCTTTGCAAGTCGCATTCTGTCACCTGCTGAACGAAATTATTCTGTTACAGAACTTGAAACATTATGTGTTGTTTGGGCATTTACGAGATTTCGGCATTTTCTTTATGGAAGACACACTACCGTTTACACAGATCATAGAGCTATACAGTTTTTACTTTCGGCTAAATTTACACACGACAGATTAAGTAGATGGAAACTTTATTTACAAGAATTTAATTTTACAATTGTTCACATTCCCGGCACACAAAATATTGTAGCAGACGCACTATCCCGTTCTCTCAGCAACAATCAGCAAGACATCGCAACCAACTTCTGCAAAGCAAATTTCAGCGTCATGTACATTCAACAAGTTGCATTTGAAAATTTCATTTCGTCGTCATTACAAGACATAGCACAAGAGCAGAGTAGAGATAACGTGTGGAAAGAAATTAAACACCTTTGGCAAGATAGGAATAATGTTACCATTAGAAACCATTACACTGTATGCAATAATATTCTGTTTCGCCGCTCTCATCCTGACAGCAACAATTGGTTATTATGCATTCCTGACGAACTTGTTAACAAATTAATCTGGTATACTCATTTAAGTTACGCTTATTACGGAGCCAGAAAATGTTTTCTTATACTGAGACAGAACTGTTATTTTGCCAACATGGAGAAACGTATACGACGAGTATTAGCGTCATGTAAAACCTGCCAGAAAGCTAAATCAGACACAACTTCACATATTCCTCCGTTACATCCTATTGTACCTGTTAAATTGAGACATATGGCCGCTGTAGACATTTTTGGTCCGGTTCCCAGAACTAATAGAGGTTTTTGCTACATCTTTGTCGCTGTTGAACTCACTTCAAAATTTGTTACCTTCACTCCGTTACGCAAAGCTACTGCTAAAACTGTTTCGAAAGCATTTGTAAAACATTTTTTATTTCATGAAGGGCATGTGTTGAAAGTAATTTCCGACAATGGATCACAGTTTCGATCTACTATATGGACACGTATGTTGCGAGCTAGAAACATTTCTCCGATCTATATATGCAGGTACCATGCTTCTACGAACCCTTGTGAACGATTAATGAAAGAAATTGGTAAACTGTGTAGAATATACTGCCATAAAAAACATATTGATTGGGACACATACATACTCTCATTCCAGGATGTAATTAATTCCATACCAAATGAATCTACTATGCTATCTCCGTCTGTTATACTGAAAAATGTTGAACCACCTAACAAAATTAAAGAATTAGTAACCTTTCCTACATCTCGTCGACTACGACACCATGAAATAATTGACATTGCGCTGAACAACATCAAACGTGCCGCAGAGCGCCGGAGAAGACAGCAAAAACAGGTTTGTATACGCCGTGACTTTCACATTGGACAGAAGATATTAGTACGTACACACTATTTATCCAACAGAAGAAAGAGTAGATGCAGTAAATTTGAGCTTCTATACGCAGGTCCATATCGAATTCGCAGCATTCTTCACCCCAATGTAGTACACGCCAAAACTTTGAGAACCAAAAAAACCAAAGGGAACCACCACGTCTCCAACGTCAAACCTTTTATTGAATGAACATACTTTATGATTTATCACACTGTAATGCCATTTCCTAATTTTTTTTATGACCACTTATGTAATTATATTCACATGAACACTTACTGATGATTATCGTATTTTTTCTTGGCAAGTGCCCGGCAAGGTAAGGTTAGCAGGTCGCTTTTCTTGTCGTTACACATCAGATCGTGCATATTTTTCCAGATGAACTTACACATTTTATGACCACTTACGCAATTATATTTATGTGACTACTTACTGATGATTATCGTATTTCTTCTTGGCAAGTGCCCGGCAAGGTAAGGTTAGCAGGTCGCTCTTCTTGTCGTTACACATCAGACCGTGCATATTTTTCCAGATAAACTTAAGTCTTATGAATAATTATGCAATTCTATCTAGTGACATATTAATTTCATTAAATTCTTTGTCCATTAAAGTCCCAGTTCTCGCCTCTATTAACTACACAACATACAAGCTGAACACAAAGAAGATCACATTTCTTGTTGTTATATATCAGACCGTATACGTATTTTCCATTTTTCATGTATGTATGATTGTTTTCCTGTTTTGTTTGTATGCTCTATCAAATATTTAAGATATAACAAACACCAGTTGACTTTGACATTTTTGCCTTATGATATCTCAACATCGTGACTATTTTACACTTTTTTTGCTGCTACATTGTGATACTCTGTGCACATCTTTGCACCTGCACACTGTCTATGTTTTTGACATATTACGTTTTCTGTCATGCTATGCTGTATGCTCAATTATGTTACTATAAACCAGTTTTTATTTAGTGGGTATATGATTTAAATGCAAGACATTAATCTTTGCTCATCATTTTCAGAAAGACATAACGTGTAAAAGAAATAAATTAAACAGAAATGGGAACTTCACCTTCGGAATGAGCGAAAGAAGATGCAATACCTCGTCACGAAGAGTAAATGGATCAGAATTAACAAGCACTAACAAGAATATAGTATACACATCGTAGAATAGCAGTCTTAACTAATTTTTTTCTTTCAGAATACGAGGCGATTGATGCAGGCTGTCAGACAGAACTACACCACTTAGTTTTAGTGATGAAATATGCTAGAAATAAGGAATAGTTGTATAATGAATAATGAAGTGACTTTTTTGCAGATGATAATGAATGGTGATGAATAATGATGAAGAATATGCTAATATCGATAGTGAAGTTTTTCTTTGCAGATGAGGATAATGTTGAAGTTTATGTATTTATACTATGTAGTTATTTAAGTATTTGTTCCAGTTCGTTTTGACAGTATGTCTTATGTCGCATGGTATGATGACTGAAGGTTTTGGAAAGGACAGCTAGAGAACATATATATTTTATACACATTTCACTACCTGTTAATTCGAAGTTCACTACTTTTCAGCATAATATGCGTTTCTTCTTTCAGTTTAATAATCCATTTTGTATTTTTTGCAGGAGAAATTATTCATGAAATTAATGTGCTATAAGCAGTTGGTCATTAAACCTGTGTCATTCATAAATGTGATCACATATACTCTATTTGTTTCATAACCTTGCTACAGCTGACTCATGGAGAATGACGTTACACATCTTCATTTGCAGCAATAACTCAAAATCAAATATTGTTATGCCCCAGTAATTAATTATCGATCTCAACGCAATGCATTGCTAGCACAAAAAAAGAGTTTTGAGTAATTCTGAATAATGTTTTCTAATCACAGACCTTGAATAATAATTACAGTATGTTATATTTTCAATATGTCCTATGTCACTGGAATGATCAGTTCTGAGTAATACTGAATAATGTTTTCTAACCACAGACCTTGAATAATAGTTACAGTATGTTACATTTTCAATATGTCCTATGTCATTTGAATGATGAATTTTGAGTAATTCTGAATAATATTTTCTAATCACAGACCTTGAATAATAGTTACAGTATGTTACATTTTCAATATGTCCTATGTCACTGGAGTGATCAGTTCTGAGTAATACTGAATGACGCTTTGTAATAATGCATAAATACTATGCCCATAATTTCTGTAAATAATATTTTGTTATACTCTATAAATGTTATGCCAATAATTGACTCTCATTTTGAATCATAACTTCTGAATAATACTGAATAAGGTTTTATAAAAATATAAGAATACTTTGTAACTGGCCAATGAGTGCCAATAATTATTTTAAATATGTCGCATGTCACTTGAATGATGAAAAATGTTTTGTACTATTCAATACTTGCTATATGTTTTGTAACTGGACAATGAGTACCAATGATTACTATAACTAAGTGAATTATGTTAATACTATGCCATTCATTAGCTCCTGCTTTGAATGATGACTTCTGATGGTTTGTAACTGGTCAATGAGTGCCAATAATTATTTTAAATATGTCGCATGTCACTTGAATGATGAAAAATGTTTTGTACTATTCAATACTTGCTATATGTTTTGTAACTGGACAATGAGTGCCAATGATTATTATAACTAAGTGAATTATGTTAATACTATGCCATTCATTAGCTCCTGTTTTGAATGATGACTTCTGATGGTTTGTAACTGGCCAATGAGTGCCAATAATTATTTTAAATATGTCGTATGTCACTTGAATGATGAAAATTGTTTTGTACTATTCAATACTTGCTATATGTTTTGCAACTGGACAATGAGTGCCAATGATTACTATAACTAAGTGAATTATGTTAATACTATGCCATTCATTAGCTCCTGTTTTGAATGATGACTTCTGATGGTTTGTAACTGGCCAATGAGTGCCAATGTTGTCTGTAAACAGATAATTTATGAACATTATTCTGTAATACTTCATACATGGTACAGAAATGTTCAGTAACTGGGCGATGAGTGCCACCAATTACTCAAATCAGTTGTTAGACTAGTGTAATTCTCAATGAAGACTAGTATGTGACTTAATGTCCTTCACCTTCTGGCCTAATTACCAGAAATTACTGCAATATCCGTTTGTCCTGTCTATCTTCATGATCATGGAACACTATATTTGGTTTTTGCACTAATTCTACGTTGGTGTACTTTACAAGAACGTGGTGTTGACACGACATGCTGTCCACCACCTTGAGAGATGGAGATGCTTTTATGGTCCCACTGTTTGATGTGCCTAGTGTACTACCAAAATGATAACATGGAATATTAATACGACATTTCAGTGTCTTGGCTACACTGATTAATACTTCAGGGAAAAGAACTTCAGATTGTCTCACTTGGTGTTGTGCTTCTGTAGAAAGATATGGACTTTCAGTGCAGCTGCGTGCAACCTAATGTGCTACAACCATGATGCAATCCTTCCCATTCCTTTCCTAGTTCTTGTAAAATGGTAAACACTTATACAATGCGTTTAAATTCTTGTAAAATGATAAAGACATATACAGTGCGTGTGCACTTCATTTCATTTGTTAACATGAACAGTTGTCGTAAATATGCTAAAGACTTATACAGTGCGTGTGCACTTTATTTCACTCCTTGATATGTTTATTTGTTGTAAAAATGCTAAAGAGTGCTACAGTGCGTGTGCACTTTGTGTCATTTGTTAATATGATTTCTACTCATTCCATATACATTTTGTGATTTCCTGATATGTTCTGTACTCAGTGCACTATATTTTATTTCATTTTCTGCACATATATATATATATATGTATATATTCTGTGATTGTAAAGTTAGTTAATTAAGAAAAATTTGTTGCTCATGGCAAGTCCAATTGACTCACCATCGCTGCCAAATTTTTGCCCCCCCCCCCCCCCCCCCCCCAGTGGAGGGTTATGAAACACGTATGCGTTGCCGGCGATGGGCGAGGCATGACAGAGTCTCTGACCAGAGAGTAGTATGTAGTTAGTTGTTGCTTGTCGCGAGTCGGCGTGAGTCGGCTTTAGTAGTCAGTCGGCTGTAGTCTTCTGTCCGTGCTATTTTAGTAAGCAGTAGTCTTGAGTCGGCAGTAGTCAGCGCGTGCGTGCGCGTGTCGGCAGTCTGCTCGGGACTCTGGTCAGGACTCTGGAGGATGAGTATTGTTGTAGAAGGTAAAGAAGCAGCCTTGCGCATATCTAGTAATGCATATTAATTGTCATTTAATTTCTTTCAAAAAAAATGCCCCAATATTAATTTTTATAATATAAAATAACTTTTTTTAAAGAAAAGCATTCATTTCAATTTAAAGAATATTTCCAATGCATGATCATTCCTTCCAAGAAACAGAAAAAAAATATACGCCAGCATTGCACGAAGCTGTGTCGAAAAATTTCTACATAAGAGCAGATATATTTGCAGTTTTTATTGAGGTAAGAGTTTTTCTTTTTTATTCAGAATACAGGGCCGAAGGGCAGCGCTGCTGTCCTCATAAAATTTACCAGGTTACTAATTTTGTTCAGAGGTTACAATATTAGCAGATTCATTTAATTATTATTTTTGTGCGGAGTTTACGCTTGGTTCATGGTTCATGGTCCATTTTCACTATTATTTTTCTGTGGGGTTGTTGCACTTGGTTCATGGTTCGTGGTTTCGTAATTAAATATTTTTGTGGGGAGTTTACGTATGGTTCATATTCTTAAATATAAATATTTTTTGTGGGGAGGTTACAGTATATACGATATTACAATAAGCTTCGTATACTAATCACAGGAAAATCAGAGTATGGTATGAATTCGACTGATTCATAGAATTTCAAAGACGCACACTGCACAGTCAGCAGACGGCTATTTTTGCTACGAAAACTTACCTGTGCATTTTTAATGAGTACCCCTCGAACTTGAGCAGGAATCGCACAAAAGACACTTCACGTGAACGAAACTGGGTACATCGGAAAAAAATAGCGACAAAAATGCAATTCTGGGGCCAAGCTGACGTGGTATGGATCTGCCGGACATGTGACTCTTGCAGTATTAGTACACGACGTCACTATTAAGATCCATAAAAAGGTGCAAGAATAATCGTATATGACTTTGCCACATGTAAATCTTTAGCACACACCTCAGTCAATTATGAGGTAGATTGTGCAGCGATTCTAATAGATCAGTCATCCCCATAGCTTTCTTGGAAAGCATCCAAGGGACCTCCCCAGACACTTTAATCCAGAGGTTATCTCACACTCCAACCACACACTAAGATAAGTGCAGATATCGTGTGTGACTATATCGTATTTTTTACAGATTTTTTTATTTTTTCCACATTTCTCGATATTTATACACTTTTTCTGTATGTAAGAGCACAAGTATAAATATGCTCTTATTATTTAAGTGGCCAGATGTGACTTGGTATTTTGTTACAGAGCTCCAACCCAGCTAGTGTATATACTTATTTTTCTAAATGTTAACACTAACTCTAAAACAGGTGGGTTGCTGTTGGAGGTACTGTGTCGACGTTATTCTGCTGTAAACACACATAACGCAACTGTGCTAGGCCTGTTTGCAGCGGGGAGCCCCCCTACCCTCTCACCACCGACCCAGTAGGTGCCATCGGAAGCAGTGGTGGGTGCGGTGGCGGAGGTGTTCTGGTATGCATTCGGAGAGATGTTCGAACGATGGGCCCTCAGCGTTACGCGCAGGATATTGCTAATGGCTTTACGCAACTGTTACGTCCAGGAATATTGTTTGGGTTGGATCCAGCGCGTAGTACGTCAAGGAATATTATTCGAGGCTGGATCCAATATTCGGTACATTGCGGCTGATACGCCTGCGCAAAAAATGGGATGGAACTACATACTCAATAACTTCTGAATAATGTTCGGTATGGATCCACCCTCGTAAGTCGGAGGTATCGTTTGAAAGATAGATCATCCTGCGCTAGATTCACTGTTGTCGCCGTTGTTGCCGCCATCGCCGCCGCCGCTTCCGAAGACGCCTCCTACATCGGTGGAGGGAGGTTGTGTGTGGGGGAGGGGGGGAGGTGGGGGGGGGGCGTCCTCACTGCAAAGAGACCTAAGACCTAGCAAAGTTACGCTATGGGTGTCAACAGCAGAATACCGTCGACACAGTACCTCCAACAGCATCCCTTGTGCTTTAGCGTAAGTGTTGCTATTTTCAGGAGTGTGTATATACCCTGGCTGGGTTGGGGCTCTGTATCAAAGTTTGATGGCGTAAAACAAAATATCGCCATATAAGCACTAAGAGCACCCTTATACTTGTACCCTTACATATGGGAGAAACGGGCAAATATGGAGAAGTACGGGAAACGTTAAAAAACCTATAAAAAATACGATAAGGTCACACAGAGTATCTGCACTTAGTGCTTGGTCGGGATGTCTGGGGAGCCTCTGGATCGAAGTGTTATCGCAAGCATCTCCAGCATCAGTTCTCGAACGTATCATAAAAGAATTTCTGTTCGGGCGAATCTGCCTATTAGGTGCCTAAGATATACCTCGACATAAAGAGTGATCCACTACAAGAAAAAGGAGAAACACAACCTACTGGGACCCCAAAATGCAAAATGATGGATCTGACTGCGTTTAAATGATCTAGTTTCCTACTACAATAAAGTTCCGCCACCTTTGGGCGTGTGAATAAGCAAAGAGTAGGGGAGAATTTCGTACTCTTGACTGTACGGGAGAGTTCTGTAATCTGGAACACTTTGCAGACTCCTGTAACAGGAGTTCATAATCTTTTATTATTCCAGTTTGAAATGATAGCATTCAATTTATATGTGCTGCGGTCTTTTTCCGAAGAAGAGAAAAACTGGTCCTAACTACAAAATGGTCATTTACTTAGGAGCAAATATTCTACTCATATTTAAAAGTGTTGCAGAAAAAACCGTGTCAACATTGTACTTGATACTCCGTGCGTTGCATCATTACTACACACCAATAATCAGTGAATGAAATCATAGTATGAAGAAATATTATCAAAAATTATTTAAAAATTAAAAACATTTTGAAACACAAGCTATTGTAACATAACATAAATGTCCATTTTTAAGACAAGGAAAAATGTTAATAGATTAAAGAAACTCTGTCATTTGCAAATTTCATGTATTCCATGGTATACCTCCTTCTGTTTCTAGGTACAAGATGAGGCACGACCGACGAAGTATGGCTTAACCATCCGCACTTTTTGTAACTAATTTTAAAAATATATAGAATTTTACTCACCATAAAACTCTGTATCAGATCAACTATATCCTCCAAATAGGTTTACTATAACATACAGCACTTAAATATGTAGAACTTGTAAAATTCACAGACGCTGAACAAAACACAACCTCATGACTCAAGCAACAAAAACGGCAGAAAATTCCTGAAACTGCTTATGGTGGTTTCGGGTGCGTCTCCTTCCATGTGATCTCAAAACGAGACCCTAGACTGACACACAGACGAGAAAACATCATGTGTTCCTAGGTACACTCCCTCCAGGTACAGCACTATCCCCTGCTCCGTGTTAATTCCATTAATAAGAGTAAACAATTCTCCCTACTTCGCGTAACAGCCACTACTGCTAAAAAAGCTGCACTGCACTCGATCTGTGTGAATAAAAATGTAAATATTCGTTTCTTCAAAATCGTAAATCTCCAAAAGTTTTACACGAATTGCTTTGAAATTTTGACACAGCGTTGCATTCGAATACGGGCGTGTTTTTGTACGTGTACAGAGCGCCACACATAATGTATAAATGTATATGTAATAATTATAGGTGAATCAATAAAAATGTAAATATTCATTTGCACAAAATCGAAAATCTTCGGAACTTCGTGACCGATTGCTTTGAAATTGCATTCGAATATGTACAAGTTTTGAGTAAAAATCTCTCGGTGTACATGCCGCGTCAAATCAGGATAAAACTCCAAGCTCTGTAAGAACCGTTGCCGACCGCTGCATCGAGCACCAACGCCACCTGAAATACAGGTATTTGGAAAAATCAGCGGTGGCTGAACATAGCCTGCTTAACAAGCATAAGATTTTATTTGAAGAAACCAGAGTAATAGCCCACACATCGAATTACTGGGACTCTGTGATCCGGGAAGCAGTCGAAATTAGACTTAGCGATAATAACTTTAATAGAGACAACGGCTATGCACTTAGCAACACTTGGAAGAGTGCACTGGATAAAGAAAAATCGCAGAGAAAAACTTCTCGCACTTTACTTCCTGATTCAAGGGATGGCGCTGCAAGCAACGCGGGATAGCAACTACATCTATGGAAGTAGAGGGCACCACTTCACTACGCGCCATATCGCTGACGTATTCCAGCCAATCAGTAGCCGTCCTTTGCATATAAAAGTGGGAACCTCGCTAGTTCACGACAACAGAAACCAGACTGTCGCCGTGTTTTTTAACTGTCTGTCTGCTATTTTTCTGCTTCTTGTATCATCAACCTGTGTTTTATGTTTTAAGTTCTAGAATGTTCTGCCATTTTACCTTTAAGTCACCGATTTGCTCGCCAACTGTTGTTTTTTCTTATCTTCATCTTTTTAACACAAATTCTGTAGGCTGAAGAGCGGCGTAGTAAGCTGCTGCCAGCCCGCCCCCTTCGGGGGGAATTGAAATTCAATAAAGAAAAAAAAAATAGTTCACGACAGTCAGTTTTGGCCCTGACGACGACCATGGAGGTAGTGGTCGAAAGCTTGGAGTTTTATCCTGATTTGACGCGGCATGTACACCGAGAGATTTTTACTCAAGAAATACGTCGCGAAAGACTTCGTAGCCATATGTACAAGTTTTGTATACCAAGTGGAGAGCTATATATGTATATCTACTGCAAGGCGGCAAAATTTTGCCAACATGCAGTTAATACTCTGTAAATTCTTTTCGATTTATATGTGCATTAGATAACTGTTTGGAGTACGCAATCGGATCATTAATGATTTCATTGACTGATACTGGCCAGCACTATGCACTAACAGTTTCTGTGGTAATGCATTTCTGGGAGTTAATTAGAACTGAGCTCTGACAGAAAGGATGACGTGAACATTGCAGTCCTCAGAAGTTGCTGTCGGCGGGACTGGGAAGAGACTTGTCGTGTTCTGCAGGGTCGCGTATTTACTGCCCTGAGAGAGAACAGGGCGAGGAGATGGCGGTTTACAACAATGGAGCCCACAGAAGATCCCCCAAAAGATGGATAGTGCAGGCAGGAGGGGATGTTGCACTCTGGTGGGCCAAATAATAATAATAATAATAATAATAATAATAATAATTCGGAACAGCTACCTTGCGGAAGAGCGTTAAAGTGGAACAAGGCGAAAAGATATGCTTTTTTAGCGCGAAGGAAAGTGCGGGGTCAGAAGCGATTGTCGCGAGATGACTGCGAGAAATCTTCTCGCAGGAAGGGCCGCAGAACACTTCCCACCAAAAAGCAGAGACACGTATTTGATTGGCGCAGTGCTAAGGATGTAGGAGGGAAATGGAAACTTGCAGAAAATCTTCTGAAAGTTGTACGAGCTTCGGGCAATTGGCTGGCAGATTCATGACCCATGTAGTGGGAGGTAATGTTTTTGTAACAGCCTGCACACAAACATAGACACCGCGTGTCCTGGAGGAGGGGGACACACGGCGTGTCGAGACACACCTCCCTCTGGCGATCGGTGTGAGATCCTTCCGTCCAGGGATCGATCTAGAGACTTCGCCGGCAAGACCCACAGAGGAGAATCTAGCGGTTAGATTTTGAGAATGCTGATTTCGCCACGAAAAGCACAAGTCGTTTCTCTGTGAACAGAGTAGTAATTCTGTTTTTTCGAGTTACAGTTCTTTACTTCTCTACTGACAAGGGAACCTCCCCATCGCACCCCACTCAGATTTAGTTATAAGTTGACACAGAGGATAGGCCTTGAAAAACTGAACACAGATCAATCGATAAAACAGGAAGAAGTTGTGTGCAACTATGAAAAAATAAGCAAAATATACAAACTGAGTAGTCCATGCGTATGATATGCAACATCAATGGCAATGTGAGCTCAGGAGCGCTGTGGTCCCGTGGTTAGCGTGACTAGCTGCGGAACGCGAGGTCCTTGGTTCAAGTCTTCCCTCGAGTGAAAAGTTTAATTTTTTATTTTCGGACAATTATTATCTGTCCGTCCGATGCGAGGTAACTGCTACACCTAAACAAACATCGAAACGCACGACGTCAGTTGACCACAGCGCACGGAAGAGAGTATTCGCGCTAACGAGGCTCCCTGGCTGGTAGTTGACTGTTCGCTGCTTTGGACGAGAGTGCATTAAATACGTGAGATGTATTTCGTGGGCAATATGAATCCAGCAAATATAGCTCGCGAGTTCAATAAAAATCGCACGGTTTTGCGATGCGGTCGCAAAACACAGACACTAAACTTATTACAGTGACCAGAGACGTCAATCAACGGCTGCTCACGCTAACCACGGGACCACGGCGCTCCTGCGCTCACACTCCACTTGATGTTGCATATCTTGCTCATGGACTACTCAGTTTGTATATTTTGCTTATTTTTTTCATCGTTCCACACAACTTCTTCCTGTTTTCTCGATTGATCTGTGTTCAGTTTTTCGAGGCCTATCCACTGTGCCAACTTACAACTAAATCTGAGGGGGGTGCGATGGGGAGGTTCCCTTGTGAGTATGGTGTACATTGAGGTGTTTATTTAGTGAAGAACACTTGATTAGAATTCTGTTCGTGGCTAGAGAGCAAACAGACATCTTGGCTCATGTTCTGTCTTGTACTGAGGTAATTTCAGCCCTTGGAGTTCGCTGGTAGGCGTAGAATTACAGGTACGCAATATACATCATTCGCACAGTGGCCAACGCCTCAACGAGCAAGTCATTAGTGCAGTATAACTGCTGTCTGTGCTTCAACATGTAGTATGCGTACTTCGGTTCGCCATATAGGGAAACACTCACAAAGATTATGAATTACCTCGAAGAAAACAGTCTATTGACACACAGTCAACATGGGTTTAGAAAACATCGTTCCTGTGAAACACAACTAGCTCTTTCTTCACATTGAGTGCTATAGACAAGGGATTTCAGATCGATTCCGTATTACTGGATTTCCGGAAGGCTTTTGAAACTGTACCACACAAGCGGCTCGTATTGAAATTGCGTGCTTATGGAATATCGTCTCAGTTATGTGACTGGATTTGTGATTTCCTGTCAGAGAGGTTACAGTCCGTGATAATTGACGGAAAGTCATCGTGTAAAACAGAAGTGATTTCTGGCGTTCCCCAAGGTAGTGTTATAGGCCGTTTGCTGTCCCTTATCTATATGAACGATTTGGGAGACAATCTGAGCAGCCGTCTTCGCTTGTTTGCAGATGACGCTGTCGTTTATCGACTAATAGTCATCAGAAGATGAAAACAAACAAAACGATTTAGAAAAAATATCTGAATGGTGCGAAAAGTGGCAGTTGACCCTGAATAACGAAAGTGTGAGGTCATCCACATGAGTGCTAAAAGGAACTCGTTAAACTTCGGTTACACGATAAATCAATCTAATCTTAGAGCCGTAAATTCAACTAAATACCTAGGTATTACAATTACGAACAACTTAAATTGTAAGGAACTCATAGAAAATGTGGGGAAGGCTAACCAAAGACTGAGTTTTATTGGCAGGACCCTTAGAAAATGTAACAGGCCTACTAAGGAGACTGCCTACACTACGCTTGTCCGTCCTGTTTTAGAATTCTGCTGCGCAGTGTGGGATCCTTACCAGATAGGACTGACGGAGTATATCGAAAAATTTCAAAGAAAGGCAGCACGTTTTGTATTATCGCGAAATATGGGAGAGAGTGTCACAGAAAATACAGGATTTGGGCTGGAAATCGTTTTAAAAAAAGGCGTTTTTCGTTGCGACGGAATCTTCTCACGAAATTCCAATCACCAGCTTTCTCCTCCGAATGCAAAAATATTTTGTTGACACTGACCTACATAGGGAGGAACGATCACCATGATGAAATAGGCGAAATAAGAGCTCGTAGGGAAAGATCATTCTTTCCGCGCGCTATACGAGATTGGAATGATAGAGAATTGTGAGGGTTGTTCGATGAATCCTCTGCCAGGCGCTTAAATGTGATTTGCAGCCTATCCATGTAGATGTAGATATATGCATCGAGTTCCATTTGGTTGTCCACTGAGCTTTTACTGAAAATGCCAGTCAGTTTGTCGGTCTTCTGTTTCTCACCACTAAACGGTATCAGCCAACTGTGTGTCCATCTGATAAAGGGGCGCAGTCTAAAGGAAGTCAAACAATTTTATGTCAATCACGAAATTACATTTAGAAAGGAAGTCAAACAATTTTATGTCAATCACGAAATTACATTTAGGGTAGAATATGACGTATACTTCACGTTTATACGATTTTTGCACTCTCTATGTTTTTTGAGAATTAATCATTTATGGTATCCAAATTGTGATGTATTCCAGTAGCATCCTGACAGCAATAATTGGTCTGATTTGCAAAACTGAAGTGACGTAAAACAACAAAACGATACTTCGTTTTATGGAAAGCCCTGGGTGTAATTTGTCAACAGCAGGCTCGTTTTAGTTATCTGTAGAAAAGAGAATTCCATTGGAGAGGCAACATCAGGCAACCACACATAAACACACTATACGTTACATAACAACAGCGCACTGCAGCAGGTATAAAAAACACCGCATGTTCGAAAGCGACGTTGTGTCAAAATTTCAAAGCAATCGGTGAAGAACTTTCGGAGATTTACGATTTTGTACAAAGGATATTTACATCTATGTAAATAAAAATGTAATTGTTCATTTGTACAAATATAGGCTATGTGCCGTCTTATGATCACAATACTACTACAGAATTTGAATATGGAATAACAACGAACTATCCTCAATGTCAGAGAGAGGAGAAGAGGAGATGGACAGAGATGTGTGAGGGAAGGAAGAGATAAACAGAGAGAGGGAGCAGGGGAAGATGGACATAGAAAGGGGAGTAAGATGAAATGGACAGAGAGAGGGACAGGAGGAGATGGAGAGAGAGGAAGGAGGAGAAGATGGGCGATGAAAGGAGGAGGAAGTGATGGACAGATAGAGGGAGAAGGAGGAGGAGACGGACGAAGAGAGGGGACGAGGAGATGGACAGAGTCGGTGGAGGGAAAAGGAGATTAGGATGTATATCCAGTTCCTACGGATACTAGAAACGTGTGCTCTGTATTTTCTTTTTTTCCGATTTAACCAGACTGAGCCACGGCAGTGGTTCGCTTGGCAGCTGAAAACACAATTGCAGTGTCACTCATATTCTCTAAATATACGTAAAAGAAGAATATTAAATTGTTTGAACAAATGAACCCTGCCTATGTTCGCAACGTACAGTTGCTGCAGCTTGTCGCAATAGCTATCTAATATTCTTTAACTGGAGAACAGTTAATCATAACTTCAGTACTTACAGCATTTGTTATAGCCTGGCTAAAAATAAAAGAATTACTTCAGTCGGTAACGAAGACAGATCAAAGACTGAAGTGTCCAAAATATTAATCTTCTTTTAGGCACAGCAACAGCATTTGCAGACATCTTGCGGTCTGCGTCTCGCTTCCACCTCTTACGCCTTCTCGGTCCAAGTAGCCCTTTCTCTGCAGTGTACACCTGGGTGGCGACTCGGACGTTCTTAACATATAACCGATTTTCTGAAAACAATTACCAAAGAGACTTTCCTCTACTGGTAGCCATCATTCTGTAATTCATAAAATATCATCTTTGTTTTACATCTAAAGTTACTACTTTAGGGGGGGGGGGGGGAGGACAGAAATGCGAAGTTAACCGGACCGTAACCGAAAGGATGTTAGGTGGTTATGTCGGGGGATTCATAAGGTAGTTTGACACAACACACAATAGGAAGAGTAAAAATAATGCACACTTTTATGCTAAATATTAATCGTAATGTTTTCGTTTTCCGTCGTTCCTTAGATGCTTCAAAATTTATGGAGGTATGTTCCGTCTTTGCAACTAAATGAAACGCAGTTTCTTTGTTGCCATACGCGTTTAGCTTCTTTTATTTATGAAGTGTCTTAAGTGGCCCGTAATGCATGTTTGTTGTTATATACATAACAAGTGCATTACATAGTAATTACAAGTTTCGTGAGATTAAATTATCGTTTGGTGTTACTTAGTTTAACTTCACAAAACTTAAGGTAGAAAAATTGTTTCTAACCTAGAAATAAGAGAAAAACATGGGAAAACGTAACATAGTAACATACTTGTAACTACTAGATAATGCATATATATACAGAGATGTGAATACTTATTTTTATTTTGCATTTGAGGTACTCTTTTCAAAAAGCGTTTTCTTTTTTACCTGAAATATTCTGAGTACATATATTTTGTATTTGTAAAATGCAAAATGTTTCTCTTGAACTTTTTATTTTATGCTTCGCAGTTTTCATTCATTTAATGAGCCATTTTTTAAAACAAAAATAGTCCTGCGACGGATACAGATGGCGCAGTAAGCAGAAAAGGTACATCTGTCATGGCCCTAATTATTAGCAAAGGCAGTAAGACTGAAGTACTCGTTAAGCGTCCGCAATCATGTGATAACGCAAAAGAAATTGAATGAAGGAGGAAGCAGTGTCACACACAGTACATGTAACAGCTTTAAGAGATACGTATAATGGCAGATCTGAAAGCAATTCATAGAAAAAGTTCATGATGCAGCCTTGTCGAAACGTCAAGCACTTTGGAATTTTTGTTCAAGGTATCCTAAAGCTTGTGAATTCTATCAAGATTCAACTGGAACATCCACTAGTTATCCATGTCCAACAGCGTGGACTTTATCCATGTCCAACACGATGGAATTCATACTGTAGTTCTATTCAAGATCTACTCACAGTCAAGATTAAAATGAATGAAACTTTAAGGAAACTCGAATTTACAGCTTTTAAAGAAACTGAAATACAATGTCTTAATGAATACATGAGTTGTTCAACACCTATCGGTGACAGAAGTTTAGAATGGAACAAAGAGACCCAATATGGATGTCTTCTGCCAGAACTAATGAGAACGCAAAGAATGCTAACCACTTGCAAATGGATAAACCTACTTACCGTGGTGTGCTGATAGAAGTTATTAAAGAAAGTCATAATAGACGTTTTGAGAGAGCCTATGAACTAGAGAAACCAAAACAACAGATGGCACATTAGCACACACAGCTTATCTTTTTTTCAAATCGCAATGGGTATCAAAGGCCAGCAGAGAATATATTGAAGAACAGTTTATTTCACAAGTACAGAAGACGAAACAAGAAGAGGAAGGTGGGAAGAACTTGCAACATTCTGATAAAGAGGTAGAATCTTATATATTTGTTGAGGACTCTGATATTTCTGTAGTGTGTAGTGGCAACACTACAATGGATATGGATACACCACAGTGTTTAAAAGTTAATGACAATAGTTTAGATTCCTTGAACAGATATCCACTGTTCAAAGTTTTTTCTTTAAATAGAATACTTGTGTACCAAGTTCTGCTCCTGCTGAACGACTATTTTCCTATATTGGAATAATAATGAGGCCACATAACCAGAAAATGAATCATTGGTGTTAAAATCAGTGAAATTAATGCCATGTAAAATGTTCCTAACTAGAGGTAATTTATTTGAATAAAATTATTTCAAAATACGATTTTGCATTTCGTATTTAAATACTTTTATCAAAAAATATTTTGTATTTACATTTGAAATAGAAAGAATAACCAAGTATTAGTAGTTTGAATTTAAATACTTTAAATAAACTATTTTGCTCGTCTCAAATATGTATTACAAGTCACTGATGATACTTCACAAATAAAAGAAGTGAAACATTTATGGTAACTAACAAACTGTTTTCCATTTAGATGCAAAGACAGAACATACCTCCATAAATATTAATGTTGTTCATAACATTTCTATGGTCAGGGATGAAGCTTAATTACTTTAAAAGTAGGTAAACTCCTGAGTGACTTACTGTAATTCATAACATGTCTTAACGTAATTCCTTTTTTGTAACATTATATACGATTGAGATAATTCAGAAACACTTTCTGAAATTTAGAGAATTCATCGCAGTTATGTTTGAAACTATACTACCTATAAAAGTTAATATTTTTACTGCTTATAAATCCGAATGAGTTAGAAATTTGAAAAAATTCCGTTTAGAAAATATTTGCTACATGTTTATTTCAGGCAAACGATATTCAGGATGAGTTGTCTAAGATAAACTGAAATATTCTCGGAGCCATTGAAGAGACTGAAACAGTGTTTTCGGTAAGTGATGGTACATAAAGAAGGGAGTGTGAAAGCTGTTTCGCGAAGCTACAACTCGCGCTTGTCACAGCTGTTGCCACTTCCTAGAACCATATCTCCCAATACATTGCTCAGCTCGGTGGTGAATTTCTCTTTCGAGCTACCAAACAGAAGATCTGGCAACTGTTTATTTACAAATTATACAAAATAGATACATTTTTCAACGTTTTACTGTCCTTCAAAGTAGTCACCAGTATTGTGTATAACCCACAGCCAGCGATATGAAGTCGTAGGATACCCTTAGCTGGTCGCAGGCTGTGTTCCAAAAATGAACAACGTAGAGAAAGAAGCAGTGACACTTGGTGCAAGGCCCGCCCATCATTTTAAAGGACAGTGTTCGGACGCATATGGTGCGACGGGTGAGTGATATGTTCGACCGATGGGGCTGGGAAATGCTTACCCCCCGTCATTTATTCCTAATTTTAAGGAAGCACTTCATGACATTCGCCCCAGAACTCTTACAGTGGTTCGTCGGGCAATAAGCCATTACATTCGAACTGTCAATACAACTGTAGCTCCTGATGGTATCCTACGACTTCCACATCGCTGGCAGCAGGTTTAACACAGTGCTGGTGACTACTTTGGCGGGGGAGTAAATCGTTCAAAGATGTACCTATTTTGTATAAATTGTAAATACAGTCAGAAGCAAAGAACAAGATCTGGAAGGGTTTGCAGCTGAAGAGAGAACTGTGAGAGGTTAATGACCTTGGACAGAAGTACAATAGATGCACGCTAGCGAACGCATTAAGGAGTACTGGAGGCAAAGAAAACTATAGACATAAAAATATTGTGATGCAGAAAGAGACAGCCAGAGTTGCAACTAAAACAGATGTTTATTTAGTCGGTAGTAGCTTCAAACTTGACCAGTATCATTCCCTAAAGAACATTAGTTAGGACCATACCCACTCAATTTACTGCTATTGTGGGCAGACATTTTGCTTGGCAAACATTGGTATATATGCTATCCATTTATGCTTTACCTTCGTATTTAATGTAAATATGTATTTGTAATTTTGACTCTTGTATGTAGACTGGTTGGGGAATAGGGGTAGGCCGAAACCGTAAATAAACATAAATTTTAGTGGCAACTCTGGCTGTTTCTTTTTGCATCGCAACTTAACATGAGTTGCTGTCCCACTATACCCAGCACGCTGGGGTTACGCAAGAAATAAAGTAGTAACTCTCCCCTAAGTGGCTGTCTGCTCGTAAAAATAATAATAATAAAGGAGAGAGTACTGTGCTGTACGGATAACGCTCATAACCGTTGCCTGCCGAGGCAACGGTTGTTACAGTGGAAAAGTGCATTTTTATAATGGCGTAAAGAGCTGTTGCAGCTAGGAACTGTAGTGATATGAAGTTTGTACCGTTAGCAGTAAAACGTAGCACAAAGACAGGGTAAACGACTAAATACGTAGATATAGACCCCCAGACACAGCGTATGCCCTATTAAATTAAGTATGTATGGCAATACATGTAAAACTGCGTAATTCTTGCTGTTTTGTTGTTTAAGCCTTGCACAACAGCATCGTGTTTTGAGAAGGTCAGCACTCGAAACCGTACCAATCATTATGCCAATATACCGGGTGATCAAGTCAGTATAAATTTGAAAACTGAATAAATCACGGAATAATGTAGATAGAGAGGTAAAAATTGACACACATGCTTGGAATGACATGGGGTTTTATTACAACCAAAAAAATACAAAAGTTCAAAAAATGTCCGACAGATGGCGCTTCATCTGATCAGCATAGCAATAATTAGCATAACAAAGTAAGACAAGACAAAGATGACGTTCTTTACAGGAAATGCTCAATATGTCCACCATCATTCCTCAACAATAGCTGTAGTCGAGGAATAATGTTGTGAACAGCACTGTAAAGCATGTCCGGAGTTAGGGTGAGGCATTGGCGTCGGATGATGTCTTTCAGCATCCCTAGAGATGTCGGTCGATCACGATACACTTGCGACTTCAGGTAACCCCAAAGCCAATAATCGCACGGACTGAGGTCTGGGGACCTGGGAGGCCAAGCATGGCGAAAGTGGTGGCTGAGCACACGATCATCACCAAACGACGCGCGCAAGAGATCCTTCATGCGTCTAGCAATATGGGGTGGAGCGCCATCCTGCATAAACATCGTACGTTCCAGCAGGTGGTTATAAGCCAAGCTGGGGATGATGCGATTCTGTAACATATCGGCGTACCTCTCACCCGTCACGGTAGCAGTTACAAAACCAGAATCACGCATTTCCTCGAGGAAAAAAGGCCCGATAACGGTAGATGTGGTAAATCCAACCCATACCTTGACTTTCTGGTCGTGCAGTGGAGTTTCCAAGACAGTTCTAGGATTTTCGGAAGCCCAAATTCTGCAGTTGTGGCCGTTGACAGACCCTCGGAGCGTGAAATGAGTTTCGTCGGTCCACAACACGTTACTCAACCAATCGTCATCTTCCGCGATCTTTTGAAACGCCCACACCGCAAATACCCTCCGCTTCTCTAAATCGCCAGGTAACAATTCATGAACCCGATGAATTTTGTACGGATAGCATCGGAGGGTACGCCTAAGTGCCAACCAAAGAGTAGTGTATGGAATGCCGGTGCGACGTGCGGCTGCACGAGCGCTGACTTCCCCGTGCATAGACGAACCCGCTGCAGTCTCCATTTCTTCCTGAACTGTCTCAGCAGCATTACGCCTTGTGCTCGGTCGGCCACTACGGGGTCTATCGTCTAAACAACCCGTGGCTTCGAACTTCGAAATCATTCCCGCCACAGCTGCACTTGTCAACGGACCTTTACCCGTTCTAATCCCCTTCCTATGGCGATAGGATCGTAACGCTGAACTAGCACATTCCCCATTCTGATAATACAGCTTCACTAAAAGCGCCTTTTCAGGTAACGTCAACACTCAGCGACTGCTTGCGCATCTGATTCTCTCTCTCATTACAGCTCCTTTTATACACTATTGTCATGCGCAGTCACTGACGGACAATTTTTGATCTTTTTTTTGGCTCTAATAAAACCCCATGTCATTCCAAGCATGTGTGTGAATTTTTACCTCTCTATCTACATTATTCCGTGGTTTATTAAGTTTTCAAATTTATACTGACCTTTTGATCACCCGGTACATCTCTTTTCAAAATATCCCGAGTGTATTAAAGAAAAAGTACCTCAAAAATGTAGTAAAATCTTCATAATTTTTCCTCAATAATTTAAATAACTTGCATTATTTGCTGGTTACCATTATGTGTTATTATGCTCTGTTATTAGCTGTTAGGTGTTCTGCACATGTTTTAAGTTATTAGGTGTGCCTCTTATGCAATAAGTTACACGGAGCACGGTGTGTACACTAAACGGAAGTAAAGAAAAACGTTCCATAATATTTCATTACAGTTTTTTCTTTGTGTTGAGTAAATTTTACTGCGTTACAGAGCTCAAAGTTGTCAGTCTGTTCAGTCACTGATGGTCATAAAAATTACAACACCGCGGAGATGGCCTCCATCAAATGTCAAAATGATACAAGCGTATTACATGCTTGGATATGCAAATGATTAGCATGTCGGGACAATCGTAAAAGTACGGAGGCGTGCTTGAAAAGTAGTACCTCAGTATTTTTTCGTGTGAAAACTCTTAAAACAGTTTATAGAAAATAAACTTTAATAGCACTCTACGCCTTTATTCTTCATGCCTACATATGGCCTGCTTGATCACCAGATCTGTCTCCCATTGAGCACGTATGACACATCATCCGACATTAACTCCAATGTCATCCCCAACCAGAGCCGGCCCCTGTGGCCCAGCGGTTCTAGGCGCTTCAGTCCGGAACCGCGCTGCTGATACGGTCGCAGGTTCGAATCCTGACTCGGGCAGGATGTCCTTAGGTTAAAAATGGTTCAAATGGCTCTGAGCACTATGGGACTTAACATCTGAGGTATCAGTCCCCGAGAACTTAGAACTACTTAAACCTAACTAACCTAAGGGCATCACACACATCCATGCCCGAGGCAGGATTCGAACCTGCGACCGTAGCGGTCGCGCGGTTCCAGACTGAAGCGCCTAGAGCCGCTCGGCCACTCCGGACGGCTGTCTTTAGGTTAGTTAGGTTTAAGTAGTTCTAAGTCTAGGGGACTGATGACCTCAGATGTTAAGTCCCATAGTGCTCAGAGCCATTACACAACCAGCGTTAACCGTTCCTGTACTGACCGACCAAGAGCAAAAGGCATCCAACTCCATTCCACAAACTGATATCCGGCAACTATACGACACAATGCACGCACGTTTGCATGATTGCTCTCAACGTCTTGCCACTTACACCAATTATTGACGTAACAGCGTTTCACATTTTCAATGGCTTATCTCGCGCTTACTTTAACGTTTGATCTTGCAGCAACGTTAATCATTTGCATATGTTACCTAGACAAATGTATTCCCGAAATTTCGTTAGTCAACATTACTTATTCCTTGCCGGCCGCGGTGGTCTCGCGGTTCTAGGCGCGCAGTCCGGAACCGTGCGACTGCTACGGTCGCAGGTTCGAATCCTGCCTCGGGCGTGGCTGTGTGTGATGTCCTTAGGTTAGTTAGGTTTAAGTAGTTCTAAGTTCTAGGGGACTGATGACCACAGCAGTTGAGTCCCATAGTGCTCAGAGTCATCTGAACCATTTTGAACTTATTCCTTGGTGTTACGTTCTGTTCCGTCAATGTATTTATTGAACTGTTAGACATACAACTATGAAACTTGGGACAAATATTTATGAATGTCTCAATTTTGGGTTACAGATGTTCAATATGTCCTTCAACAGCAACACGAACAAAATCACGTCGATACTCGAATGTATGGGCGGTATTCGAGTATCGATCTGATGTTGCTCATGCTACTGTTGAAGGATATATTATACATCTGCAATCTAAACTTGAGAGGTGTCCATTGTCACTGATGTTAAAGCGGTACAGATCCAGTTCTTCAACTCTGATAGTGCTGGTGCACAAATGTTGTGGTCAATGAAACCCACCGGAAGAAGTCACAGGGCGTCAAATCCGGTGATTGTTAAGGCGAGCTGAGAAGTACTAAATCGTCGGCTGTTTGATGACCAATCCAACGGCTCGGTACAGTTCATCCAGATATTCATACAGTGGCGGCTCCAGTGATGGGTGCCCACGTCTTGTTAAAAAACGAAGCCTTTACGGAAAGGTAAATGGCAACGGGTGGCAGGCAGCAAGGTTGTATCGTGAGACCTCTCCCAGCCGACAACAACCACAGCATTCAATGGTTGCAACGTTGTTTCGCCGTTTGTCTGAGACGGGATCGGTTCCGCAATCAGGAAATCATGAAAAACGTACGCGAAACGTTCGGTCAGCAGCCTGGGAGGAAAGTGCAACTAACACTGTTAAAAGTGACCGCCGTGTCAGACCATGCAGTTGGCCTACCAGTACAGGGTAAGCCAGGTACTACCCTTAGAGCGTGTGCAGGGATTTAGATATGGCTTTCCATATCGATAGCAGTTCTGTCGCTGATTTCTTCACCAGGCAATCGCGGTTCCGGGATTTGTGTCATCCATCCTATTCACAGATGAGGCCACCTTTATGTGGACTGGCGTCCTCATCTTTCATAGAAGTCATCTGTGGGATAGCATTCAGAACCCCCATGGCATGATGACAGCGAATCATCAGTATTGGTGCAACCGGAATGTTTGACTGGAGTGAGTGGCGACTGTACGAGGTGCGGCTAGAATTTTATATCGAAATTTTTAAGGAACATTTTATAAAAATCCTTAATAATTCCTTACCAGATTTTACTTTATACGAAATCGAAACCAATAAGATCACTTATAACCACTTAGAAGCTGTCCATGTATAGCTAATAGTATCATATGTAGTTGATTTTAATACATCCAGGAATAGCTCGATATCTACAGGCACAGATATGGTATTTGAGGAGCGCCGGAACAAAAACCGATAAATCCGCATTTGCTGTTAATACGGAAAGTAACAAATAGTGATCTCTAAATGGCTCTACAAGCTATAAAAAGAAGAAAAACACCACAAAACACCTGATGCTGCGTTGTGCTGAAAATGATTTTGTGGCAGCATGTATTAGTACGCCCGTACCTCCCCCCTACAGCTCAAACACGTAATACAGCAAAAGTGGATATATCGGGTTTTGTACCGGCGCTCCTCATTTCATCAACAACACATTCAAGGTACGTACAGCAAGAATGGAACTATTTGATGTTTTTGCTTTTGCTGTCAGTTACGATTTTAGAAGTTCATAATCGCAGTAGCTATACCATAATGAATGCTAATGGTTGATAACGTCATTGTAGGAATCGTGTGCAGTACCAGTTGAAACTTCCCCTTTGAATAATTTTACAGGACTGTCCTTAACCTGACGCACAATATTTTTTAGCGCAACGCAATCTGACTTTCCACACACAATATTTTGTTAACGCAACGCAATCTGACTTTCAAAATTCTCTACAAGAGAATGGCCCTGACTAACATTAAACTATACGTCTCACAAATCACTTACCTCACCAAAAATCTTCGCTGCTCAAGCTACTGCAATACAGCGAGCGCCACTACTGCCAGCTAAATAAAAGATTCAAACTATGGAAGGCACTAACTACTGATAGGGATAGTTAGCAAATGAAAGATATTAATAGAGAACAAACAATGTATTTACCTTGATATCATGACAAATTACAAAACTGCGCCATCTCTCTCCCCACATCCACCACTGCTGGCGGCACACCTCCAACTGCCCAGCGCTACGCGCTGTTCACAGCCAGCTGCCTAACACTACAATGGTTGAGTATTACAACAATGCAAAGCAGCCACAGACTGCACACGGCACAGCCGGTGATTTTCATACTGAGGTGGCGTTATCAATAAAAAAAACCTAAACAGCCTACTTACATAGCCCCCATGCTCCCCACAAAAAATTTTACAAATTGGGTTGGGCAGTGCCCAATACAGATTTGAAAAAATTTTTCATAATTACAATAACTAAGAAATCAAATGCACACACTTATTGATACAATGTTGGTCAAAAGCTAAAATTTTCTCACAGTCCATAAAGACAGTCTTGATCATTCATCACATTGCAGTGTTTTTCTCAAAGTCTGAGCAGTAAAAGAAAATGCACACGGAAGTAGTGGAATTTCATGCAGTCTTGAAGAAGTATCGTTGTCCTTCCAACGGAAAGACAGTGCTGACTCTTGACATGCTGACAGGTAATGGGCCACAACAGAGCAAACCCACAGCGGAGCCAATCGAAGTTTTGAAGAATATCGTTTGGTAGGTCATCACAGAGCAGACCCATTGTAGTCCTGGTAGAGATTACGGTATTGGTGGGCCACCAGAGGCGCAGACCCACTGCAGTCCTTGTAGAAATAATGGTATTGATGGATCATCAAAGATGCAGACCCACTGTAGTCCTTGTAGAGATGGCCAGCAGCCATCCGTTGTGACTGTGCAGGTGCACAATCACCATTAAAGAGTCTTGCGGATAATATAGCAAGTCCATAACCACCACTTGTGCACTCACAAAGTTTTTGGAATGTCCTTAGAACCAGCAATGCTGTTATCGAGTCCCTTGCTGAATTATTAACACACGTGCAAACACTAACAGTCCCTACTTCTCACATATTGTCCATATACTATGACCAACAGAAACGTGTGCAGTGAAATGTAACTTAGAAGTTACTTAATTTGATGAACTGGTGTCAATTACAATTTTATAACATAAGAATACAATTACAAAGATACAAAATACATCATTAAAGAACATAACAATACAAATAACATTTGCGGTAATAGGGGCTTTACAAAAGAATAGAAATAAACATATACATCAATGTTACAAAAATAATGACATAAGTACATACATAAAGATCAGAATAATTATTCAAACATCAACTTCACACATGAGCATTAAAACAAAATAAAATAAATAAAGTCTAAGCATATTTACAAGGTAAATAACATATTATTAATACCAATTATATTTGAGGATAACAGTATTCCTCATCATAGTGAATAGTGTTAGAAAAGAAAAAATTCAATGAAACTACACAGAGACAGGAAGAAAAGAAATCACAAGGGTACACAAACACATAGTGGGATAACACAAGGAAAGGACAGGGTTTCTTTTACTGCAGTATGTTGCAAACAAAAACTTTCTTTACTTCTCGGAGATCTCCCTTCATTCCTCATTATTTCCAAAAGTCCTATCTATACCTGCTTTCTGTATTCTATTCATATTTCTTTCAAAAATAATTATTTCTCAGTGCACAATACTCATTTTTGCCAAATCTGTTTCTTATAGCTTTCAAAGCATTCTTTCCCTATTCTCCATAGTTAGTCTCTTATATAGTCTACCCCCTCTTAAGCTAACTTAAATCTACTGAGCTCAGATATTAAACTAAGGGACGAGGCAATGCAGCAGCACATAAAACAATTAATATAAACAGCAATAAAAAAATATACAAAAGGCAAAGCAAGCAGCATTATTACAACTAATATAACGCAATGAGCAGCAAACAAGAAATAAATCATTAGTAAAACTGGCTTAACGGAATAATACAAAATCAAATTCAATAACACTATGCCTGGCAAACAGCAGCAACTTATACCTAAATATGACATAGCTCAAGCAGAAAAAATAGTACACTAAAGATAACAATGCAGATGAGGGAAATGTATAATCACATCTTAATGTCTAAGTAATTAAAGTGGTGCACCACAACAACTTATTGTAAAAAAAATATTACCATGTACTTGAAAAGAAAATTATGTGTGCAGTAACTGTTACTAGTCCCTTCTTATTGTTCTTTCCATTCCAAGAGCTCCTTTTTCGAAGAATGTGGGTCATAAAGTAATTATTTAATAGATCTGTTGACAGAAAGTGTTCACATTAGCAAATGAATTTTTTTTTTTTTTTTTTTTTTTGAATCCAATGCTGCAACACAGCTGGAAACTAGATATCAAATGAAATAAGCAACTATGTACAAAGTAAAGCATAAAATAATCATTCAGTAGTCATGTGACATTTCATAACTTAGTAGAAATTCTCTCAATTCTCGTAGAAAGACGCTTGTCATAATCAGGTGTGCAGATGTAAAAATATTTCTCGTCATTTCATTAGGCATTTCTCTCAACTAGCACGACAATAGCCGTGAAATGTTGCGATGCTTTCTACAAAGGAACGTCAAGCGAGGATAATGGCCTCTTTTTTCTTCTACCTGTGCCGCTGGAAGGCTAATGGTTTTTTTTTTGTTCGGGCGGCTGTCGCCCAGGTGTCTGCCACAGCTGTGTGCCCACGACGTATTACGTGCAGGTGGTCACTTAACTTTCGTACGGAAATATTTACGACAGCAGTTTCCGCTACAATGGCAGTCTTAAATAAAAATATTTCACAGGTCAAGAATTAGCGTTGCAAACCTGTAAAAACAAAATCCCATGAATATAACAGTGTCCAAAAAATTTTCGTCGGCATTGTGATACATTCACGCATTTACACACATTTCATAACTCTTAAAGTACGATTCTTGGTTTCCAACATCCTTTTCCACAAATCAGAGTGCCCTAATCACTATTCATTACTCCTTACCTTATTACACATATACAAATTCGTCGACGCTTCTTCAATATTTCCTGTTAATAAATACGTAGCATAATCAAATAACTCATATAGCATCAGCTTCTTGACCATAAACATACCTCAGCAGCATAATACACATCGTCGTCGTAAAAATAACATCATAACACCTCAGTCAAATCTCAAAATCGTCGTAGCTTCCTCCAATAATTTCAAAACCTAAAAAAAATTCTCTGCTCATTTCAAAAGTGTCATCTGCCTCAAACGTACTTTAAAATCATGATTCCATACCAAACACATCATTCAAAGCTCACATTGTATCACAATGGTTCCGAAAAAATATGAACAGTTTACAAAGTACAGACAAAATACAATTTCATACGTATGAAGTTATTCAACTGTGTAATTACGTAAACATCTGTCACTGACGTAGTAAAAAAAATGTTTGTCTCTCTCAGTTAAATGATCTGATAGCTGTGTAATACTGTGTTGGAGAAATATGGTACCGATGTGTAAAGTTGTATAAGCAAATACCATATTAGCTAGGGTTCCTTGTGGTTGCCACACACATGGTACACAAAGTAAGCGTGTACCCCCCTGAGGATTAATGTAATTATACCCTCAGGAGTTACAGATTACAGCAATGGAATGAAATGTATCACGGAAAACTTGCTTTGCAATTCAAAAATCTTTAAAAATAAATGTTTTAAGTACAAAATTAATCACTCAAATACGTGTCCTGTAGCGCTAAACTGTGCGTCATGTTGTAAGATAATCTCTGTGGAAGTCTCGTAGTTATCGTCCTCCGAAAGCTAAGTTCTGCAGAAGTCAATGTACTTACCTGATGATACACAAAAGTGAAATGCTTTGCGTATAGATATCTTAGTTATGCTTATTGTTGTGATGAAGAAAGTACTGTGCTGTAACGTATTGTTGTGCCACGAAAAAGGCTGCCTCATTATTGCTATACCACAAAAGTTACTACTAAAACATGTTTTTCTTTCCAGAAGAATTCAGAAAAACTGTGCAGATATAAAACAGATACACCGCAAAAGCAACATTGTAAACTGTCACTCATTAGTAGCGTCGTGATAACATCGTGTAGCTGTCACATAAACTAACCTCTGTGTCATCTGGTATCTCACAGAAAGCACTTTAATTTCAGAATGTATTTTCAAATAAACCAAAATGTTGCATTAAAATCTCAAGTTAAAAAAGCACATTATCTCTCAATAAACGGTGTTACATGTGAAATGTGGTGTAAACCTTTGCTCTTCCTAGTACGCAGAGTTTCAACTTTAACGCAATTATCAAGTGGTATACGTCGGTAAAGAATACTGGAATTTTTCTCAAGGTTAGCGTCTGTGTTATTTTTCTCGGAGCCAGCGGGCGCACGCGGCTGCCTGCTGTGCGAGTCATTGTCTGTTTCTTTGCTGGCGCGCGTCGTTATTCGGATTAGGAGACCGAACTTCTACAAATTCGCCTTGCCGAGAGGGCCCATCTCTGTTTGAGTCCCGCCAGTTCCGATGCAATTCAGGTCTGTCGTTACGATCACATCGTCTGTCGTCATGTCGGTAGTTTCTGTGGTTTCTTTCTTGTCGGTTAAGTGGTGGAGAATTTCTCCCTGAATCGTAACTGCGCCCTGGACCGTTGCGTCTAAAGTTATTCTGTCTCCGTTGGTAATAATTGTTTTGGTACCAATATTGTCTGTTTCTATAGTTATCTCTGTCATATTCATTACTACGGAAATGCGATCTTTCTCTGTAACTATTATTCTGCCAACGGTTGTCATAAGGGTGGTGTCTGTTTTGGTCACGATTTGTGTTGTGAGAGTAGCCTTGTCGTGTCCATTTATTATTTCTGTCGTCACGAAACTGTGAAGTATGTGACCTGTAGTGATTGTTTTCCTGTTGTTGCATCCGGTGACTGTCTGTGTCAATTTCTAATTCTTGTAGGAGTCCCTGAAAAGCTTCAATGTCGTCTTTGCAACGTCCTGCCAAAATAATATTTCTTAAATGTTCAGGCAATTTCATTAAGCAAATGCGGAAGAGTTCTGAAGGGCTGTATGGGTTTGAAAGATATTGATTCTTATGCAACATGTCTTCAAAATATTTGACAAGACTGGAAAATTCTGATTGTTCAAAGTGTTTCATCATCATGATGCTATGTTTTACTCGGTCTTGTGTAGCTTGAGACCAATATGCTGAGAGGAAGGCATGATAAAATTCTCCTTCACTGTGACAATCGTGAATGACCGATCGCATTCTTGCAGCTGGTTCATTCTCTAAATAGCCACACATAAATTCTAATCTGTGTTCTAACGACCAGTTGGGAGGAAAACAATGAGAGAATTGATGGAGCCATGCTTGTGGATGAATGTCGTTGGCAGAATTCTTAAATGTTTTGAATTTACGTGTAGTAATGAACAGCTTATAGTCAAAATCATCATGTCGGCGAGTCGCATGTCGGTCATTATTACGTCGTTTCGGCGGTTCCATCTCAAAATTCGGTGTGCCTTGCCAATTTCTTTCATAATTTCCGAAGTGTCCTGTGTTATTATTTTGTGGCTGTTCCATATTTCTAAGTCCCTCTTCCCGTATTGGGGCGCGAGTGTCCTCTGAAATACGTAATTCTTGTACTACTTGTGCCAACTGATCTTGCACTTCCCGGATTTCTCTTTTGTACTGTGTATTGATTTGATTTTGATTTTGTTTGAATTTTCTAATTTGTTCATACTCTTCAGTGTCAGTGAAGGCTACAGGTGTTGTGTCATTCAGATCATCATCTACCTTTGTAGATAAGTTAGTGAACTGATCTGAAAGTTCGGCTACTTTATCCGATAATGTACTTATTTCCTCAGTGTGTTTTTCTGCTGTGTCTTTTAAGTTTTCCTGGGTTTTTGCAAGTTGCGTAACCGAATCGGTAGATGCAACTGAGTCAAATTTAGCTTGCAAGGTCTCATGATTTTCATGAACAGTAGTTTGCAGTTCTTTTATGGCTGCTTCGTGATTCTGTAGTGCATTTTCATGCCGCGAAAAAATAGGTTGGAAATGTTCACAAATTTGTGTTTTTACGTCATTACAGACTTTTTGACATTTCGATTCAATGTGATGTAACTCATTAGTTAAATCCTCACGTGTTTGTTCAAGTGTGGTATCTAACTTTTTAAGATTTTGTTCCACTGTGTCTAACTTTTGAAGATTTTGTTCCATTGTGTCTAACTTTTGAAGATTTTGTTCCATTGTGTCTAACTTTTGAAGATTTTGTCCCATTTGTTTCATTTCTCTCTGATTTTGTTCCATTTGTTGCATTAATTGCAATAATAATGTATTAGTGTCTGGAATCTGTTTCTCTATGCTTTTTGGCAATGCATTTTCACCGGCAACATTCACATTTTGACAAGCAGAAAATGTGTCTTGACTTATTTGAGAAAACGGTGAGGATCCAAAACCTGAATCTACAGTATTTGTGAGATCGTCTCGTGTCATTTCGGATTCCTGAGCCGAGCTATTGCCGACCGATCGATCGATAATGCTTCCCTGTTCTCTAATTGTTTCGCTGTCTACACCATTGTTTGCAACCCGCTCCATCTCCCTATGCGCAATTACCAAATTACTACTTTTAACATTAGTTAATTCATTACTCTGCGGCGCTAACATACTGCTTTCGTCTTCGCTGTCGTTTCTCAATTTACTTTGGAGCCTAGTGTTACGCTTTTCACACGCCATTATTGTCACAGTATTTCACACGACAACACAGAAAAAACACAATTTGAAGAGCAAAAATAAGAGAACACATTAACATAACACTGAAAATAATATCTAGTTAATTGCAGCTGCGAAATACTTGGTGCAAATCTACATGCATGCCACAGCTATTTTACTGTACAACAATGAAAGATTGCAACTACAAAGGAGATTCTCTCTACAATTACGCGCTAGCAATAAACAAAATCTACACTAATTATACAAACTACAAGAAAAAATCAGAAGATTCCAGTGAGGTATCCTAGGCTAAGGGTCGACATATGAAACTTCCCCTTTGAATAATTTTACAGGACTGTCCTTAACCTGACGCACAATATTTTTTAGCGCAACGCAATCTGACTTTCCACACACAATATTTTGTTAACGCAACGCAATCTGACTTTCAAAATTCTCTACAAGAGAATGGCCCTGACTAACATTAAACTATACGTCTCACAAATCACTTACCTCACCAAAAATCTTCGCTGCTCAAGCTACTGCAATACAGCGAGCGCCACTACTGCCAGCTAAATAAAAGATTCAAACTATGGAAGGCACTAACTACTGATAGGGATAGTTAGCAAATGAAAGATATTAATAGAGAACAAACAATGTATTTACCTTGATATCATGATAAATTACAAAACTGCGCCATCTCTCTCCCCACATCCACCACTGCTGGCGGCACACCTCCAACTGCCCAGCGCTACGCGCTGTTCACAGCCAGCTGCCTAACACTACAATGGTTGAGTATTACAACAATGCAAAGCAGCCACAGACTGCACACGGCACAGCCGGTGATTTTCATACTGAGGTGGCGTTATCAATAAAAAAAACCTAAACAGCCTACTTACACAGTTAATATCTGTGTCTCTGAATATTGCCACAAAGCATATACTGTCCCTTAGGTCTTCTGCGCCGCCAGAGGACAGCACAATTCATGGCTTCCGACGGCCCTTCAGTACTGACTAATTAAGAACCAGAGGGAAGTGGCAATCCCCACAGTACTAATGGTTCGTGCACAGCTGGGTTTGTCGATGCTCGAATATTCACGGGTGAAAAATTCCTCCTTTCTAGCTCCAGAGACGGTTTAACACCATATGTCATCTAACTCTGGCACTGCTTATCACTATTATTTATTAATACAATAATTATTATTTTTATTATTAGTTATCATTACGACTATCAATGCCAATTAGATAAATAGCAACATCGACTGATGACTAGAAAGAACGGGAAGTACCATGGGCGCAAACGATATCAGAGAAAGACTTGCGTGCATTTTTGGTCAAATGTTTGGGCGGAGCGAAAACAGAGCTGTTTAGAAAATCCACAACAGACTTCTGTCCGACTTTTCGTAGTCAAACGCAGAGTGGGAGAAGTACAAATGTGGTGTCACATTGTACAGCGAGCCATCTACATATACGAGGTGCGGCTAGAAAAAAACCGGACTGATGCTGGCAAAAACATTTATTTACAATTTCATGTTATCTCCTTCAATGTACTCTCCTCCTCGGTCTCTACACCGCTCCATACGAATTTTCCACTGTTCATAGCAATGCTGCAGATCATTTTCGGTAAGTCCATACATTACTTCCGTCGCTTTTTCTTTTACTGCTTCAACAGTCTCAAATCTAGTTCCTTTCAAAGCTGACTTGACTTTAGGGAAAAGAAAAAAGTCACAGGGGGCCAAATCAGGTGAGTAGGGTGGATGATCTAAGATGGGAATGTTGTGTTTTGCCAAAAACGTCTTCACTGACAACGCACTGTGAGCTGGGGCATTGTCTTGGTGAAGGATCCATGACTTTTTTCTCCACAAATCGTTCCGTTTTCTCCGTACTCGCTCACGTAGGGTAGCCAGGACGCTAATGTAGTAATGCTGATTCACTGTTTGTCCCTCTGGTACCCAATCAATGTGCACAATCCCTTTGATGTCAAAAAAAAACAATCATCATTGCCTTGAATTTCGATTTTGACATTCGTGCTTTTTTTTGTCGTGGAGAACCAGGAGTTTTCCAATGCATCGATTGGCGTTTAGTTTCGGGATCGTAAGTAAAAAACCACGATTCATCGCAAGTAATAACATTTTGTAAGAAGGTGGGATCACTTTCAATGTTTTCCAGGATGTCAGAACAAATCATTCTTCGGCGTTCCTTCTGTTCAATTGTGAGACACTTTGGAACCATTTTTGAACACACTTTGTTCATGTTGAAACTTTCATGAAGAATCTGCCTAACACTTTCCTTGTCAACTCCTGTTAACTCAGACACTGCTCTGATTGTTAAACGGCGATCTTGTCGAACAAGTTTACCGATTTTTTCAATGTTTGCATCAGTTTTTGCTGACAATGGTCTGCCAGTGCGAGTGTCATCACTGGTGTCTTCGCGGCCATCTTTAAATAGTTTAAACCACTCAAACACTTGTGTTCGCGATAAACAATCATCGCCGTATACTTGTTGTAACATTACAAACGTTTCACTTGCAGATTTTCCTAGTTTGAAACAAAATTTGATGTTAACACGCTGTTCTTTTTGTACACTCAACATTTTCCGACGCACAGACAAAACGTCAACTACTTAAAACAGACGCCACGGGCAGACTGAGCGCAGGAGGCAGATGAAACTCGAGCAGTAGGCGGAGCGAGAGTCACGTGACAGGCCACGCGACTTTCAGCCTTATTGCATTTGTTTTATTGTTTCACCAGTACTAGTCCGGTTTTTTTCTAGCCACACCTCGTATTTTTGGACCAGTCTTCCTTCCACGTCGCCTAACAAGCCGGAACTACCGGCATTTCTTGTAGATGACTTTGCCTGCCCTGTTGGAAGAAGTGCCATTGATGATTCTAAGGGTTATGTGGCTGCAACATGATGGCGCTCCAGCCCACTTCGCCGTTAACGTCCGGACGCATCCCAATCGTGTCTTCCCCGGTCGATAGATCGGACGAGGGGTTCCAGTTCTACGGCCTGCTCATTCATTGGATCTCAACCCGTATGGTTTCTGGTTGTGAGACCATCTCAAAAGTATCGAGTATGCAGAGCCCAATCCAGGAGACAGTGGAGCAGCGTACTCATGCTGTCTTTGGTACTGTTCATATGCAGCCTGGCCGATGTGTACATGTGAGACAGAACATGCTGCGGTGCATACATACATGCGCTGAGACACATGGAAAACATTTTCAACACATACAGTAACTTTGGCTGCATGGTAGAGCGCGTATTAGACTGCAGCCTCCGTAACAATGTATGATTGAATAAATGGTCTCTAGCATGGAAACCATGCATTTGCGGACATAAGCTGATGATACCTTTTTGTTCCGTATCCTCTCATCGATCAATCCCCAGAGTTTGTACACGGTCGCGCGAATCCCATCATGTACGATCGACAAGTCACATCCACTCTGACGAAGTTGCTAACATCGTATGGATCTCCGGGCCTCAACTCCTTTATTAACGGGGAAGTATACGTCTTTGCCTTTACTTCTTCTTCCCAGCGAAGGTCGATTCCTACTCCTGGCATTAAGTCGCCATTCTGCTCCTCTCCTAACGTCCAAGGACGACACTGTCGCGGCAGATGCTGCATAGATGATTGCATTCTCCATGTCTAAAATTCGGTGAAATGTAAAAATAGATAATCATTTACTTGTACTAGCGTGACATAAAACGAACGGTGTAGTCCATATTTCTGTCCCATCAAACATAATCTCATTACAGCAGCACAATAACTGCTTAATAAAAATGAAGCTAGGCTTCTCAGAAGTTTCAATGTAAGTAAACAGCAACTTTACAAAAATATCGACTTTCATGCTCAGCGACGCACCCGACGTAAACAAGACGGTGATTCCGAATATACAGAGTGGTCCATGGATCGTGACTGGGCCAAATATCTCACGAAATAAGCGTCAAACGAAAAAACTACAAACAACGAAACTTGTCCAGCTTCAAGGGGTAAACCAGATGGCGCTATGGTTGGCCCGCTAGATGGCGCTGTCATAGGTCAAACGGATATCAACTGCGTTTTATAAAATAGGAACCCCCATTTTTATTACATATTCGTGTAGTACATAAAGAAATATGAATGTTTTAGTTGGACCACTTTTTTCGCTTTGTGATAGATGGCGCTGTAATAGCCACTAACGTGTAAGTACGTGGTATCACGTAACATTCCGCCAGTGCGGACGGTATTTGCTTCGTGATACATTACCCGTGTTAAAATGGACAGTTTACCAATTGCGGAAAAGGTCGATATCGTGTTGATGTATGGCTATTGTGATCAAAATGCCCAACGGGCGTGTGCTATGTATGCTGATCTGTATTCTGGACATCATCCAAGAGTGCGGACCGTTCGCCGGATAGTTACGTGACTTAAGGAAACAGGAAGAGTTCAGTCATATGTGAAACGTCAGCCATGACCTGCAACAAATTATGTTGCCCAAGTAGGTGTTTTAGCTGCTATCGCGGCTAATCTGGACATTAGTAGCAGACAAATTACGCGAGAATCGGGAATCTCAAAAATGTCGATGTTGAGAATGCTACATCAACATCGATTGCACTCGTACCATATTTCTATGCACCAGGAATTGCATGGCGACGACTTTGAATGTCGTGTACAGTTCTGCCACTGGGCACAAGAGAAATTACGGGACGATGACAGATTTATTTAACGACGAAGCGTCATTCACCAACAGCGGTAACGTAAACCGACATACATAATATGCACTATTGGGCGGCGGAAATTCCACGATGGCTGCGACAAGTGGAACATCAGCGATCTTGGCGGGTTAATGTATGGTGCGGCATTATGGGAGAAAGGATAATTGGCCCCCATTTCATCGATGGCAATCTAAATGGTGCAATGTATGCTGATTTCCTACGTAATGTTCTACCGATGTCACTACAAGATGTTTCACTGCATGACGCAATGGCGATGTACTTCCAACATGCTGGATGTCACTATCAATGGACCACTCTGTATACGCTTGGGGCGCTGGTACAAACTTACAAATTGGGTATACCGTGTATTAGCGCTAGTGGTTGGTTGGTTGGTTGTTTTCGGGGAAGGAGACCAGACAGCGAGGTCATCGGTCTCATCGGATTAGGGAAGGACGGGGAAGGAAGTCGGCCGTGCCCTTTGAAAGGAACCATCCCGGCATTTGCCTGGAGCGATTTAGGGAAATCACGGAAAACCTAAATCAGGATGGCCGGACGCGGGATTGAACCGTCGTCCTCCCGAATGCGAGTCCAGTGTCTAACCACTGCGCCACCTCGCTCGGTAGCGCTAGTGTAATCGACAGCTACAGACTTATACGCTTGGGGCGATGGTGCAGACTTCTATACGATAAGTGTATAGTATATACTGGCTTTAATGTGCAGTTACACACCTCTCCATGGCTGAGGTCAGTCTGCCATTGGGAGGCAACAGAGCGGACATCCTAGTGTATCCGTATGCGGAGCGAGAGCTCTCCTTGTTTATCTTCAGACGGCCGTTGCTTACGTGCCGGCTTAGCGTCTACGATACATTCCGAACCGTTACAGTAAATCTACACTCCCATTTACTTTCTGCAACGACTATGCCTGACCCCAGTACTCGAGGTGGAGCGTTTTCTGCGAGATGAAGACAAGATCCCGGCTACCGACATCATAGGAATACGCTTGTCGATCATGAACAGCACCGTCTACGAGGCTGTCGGCAATGTCGGGGCGGTGACTGCCGTCTACACAGAATTGGGCATGCGTGGGATACGAGTTGCCATTCGGACTTCCTCAAGAAGAACTCGTCCCAGGACTCCGACCATCCTGCACAGTCCACGGCCATACCGCGGAGAAGTGGACCCAGTTTCGGACATATCGCGTCCTAAACGGCGTCCGACAGATCATCATTGTTCTCCGAAGCCACGTCGCGCCCTATATACAGATTGGCGGACGCCGTGCAATAATTACACTACTGGCCATTAAAATTGCTACACCATGAAGATGACGTGCTACAGACGCGAAATATAACCGACAGGAAGAAGATGCAAATGATTAGCTTTTCAGAGCATTCACACAAGGTTGGCGCCAGTGGCGACACCCACAACGTGCTGTCATGAGGAAAATTTCCAATCGATTTCTCATACACAAACAGCAGTTGACCGGCGTTGCCTGGTGAAACGTTGTTGTGATGCCTCGTGTAAGGACGAGAAATGCGTACCATCAGTTTTCCGACTTTGATTAAGGTCCATTGTAGCCTATCGCGATTGCGGTTTATCGTATCGCGACATTGCTGCTCGCGTTGGTCCAGATCCAATGACTGTTAGCAGAATATGGAGTCAGTGGGTTCAGGAGGGTAATACGGGACGCCGCGCTGGATACCAACGGCCTCGTATCACTAGCAGTCGAGAACACAGGCATCTTATCCGCATGGCTGTAACGGATCGTGCAGCCACGTCTCAATCCCTGAGTCAACAGATGGGGACGTTTGCAAGACAACAATCATCTGCACGAACAGTTCGACGACGTTTGCAGCAGCATGGACTATCAGCTCGGAGACCATGGCTGCGGTTACCCTTGACGCTGCGTCACAGACAGGAGCGCCTTCGATAGTGTAATCAACGAGGAACCTGGGTGGACAAATGGCAAAACGTCATTCTTTCGGATGAATCCAGGTTCTGTTTACAGCATCATGATGGTCGCATCCGTGTTTGGCGACATCGCGGTGAACGCACATTGGAAGCGTATATTCGTCATCACCCGCCATACTGGTGTATCACCCAGCGTGATGATATGGGGTGCCATTGGTTACACGTCTCGGTCACCTCTTGTTCGCACAGACGCACTTTGAACAGCGGACGTTACGTTTCAGATGTGTTACGACCCGTGGCTCTACCTTTCATTTGATCTCTGCGAAACCCTACATTACAGCACGATAACGCATGACCGCATGTTGCAGGTCCTGTATGGGCCTTTCTGGATACAGAAAATGTTCGACTGCTGCCCTGGGCAACACATTCTCCAGATCTCTCACCAATTGAAAACGTCTGATCAATGGTGGCCGAGCAACTGGATCGTCACAATACGCCAGTCACTACTCTTGATGAACTGTGGTGTCGTGTTGAAGCTGCATGGGCAGCTGTACTTGTACACGCCATCCAAGCTCTGTTTGACTAAATGCCCAGGCGTATCAAGGTCTTTATTACGGCCAGAGGTGGTTGTTCTGGGTACTGATTTCTCAAGATCTATGCACCCAAATTTCGTGAAAATGTAATCACATGTCAGTTCTAGTACAATATATTTGTCCAACGAACACCCGCTGATCATCTGCATTTCTTCTTGGCGTAGCAATTTTAATGGCCAGTAGTGTATGTGTGACGGCCAGCCTCGGACTCTTCCGTTTGCAGCAACTTCCAGCCACCCAAGGACCACTACGGTACTACCGGGGACCTACGCTGCTGCTCTCGCTCCTGCTGCCTCGCAACGACGCGCAGACGCCCCAGCTGAGCCAGATCATACCGCAACGGAGGGCGGCTCCGATGGCCCGCCGCCCCGGACGAGCGCCGACCCCCTCCGGCAGTGCCAACGTCTCCAGCCACTGACGTAACACATGGCATCCAGAGGAGATCGACTCGATCGTAGTCCTTACGGCGGCCCTCTTGCCTTCGTCAGAGAGGGAAGGGGGCTTAAAGAGACAATCTTCTCCTAAACATTGCAATGGGGAAGAGACCAAACTACGAGGTCATCGGTCTCATCGGATTAGGGAAGGAAGTCGGCCATGCCCTTTCAAAGGAACCATCCCGACATTTGGCTGGAGCGATTTAGAGAAATCACGGAAAACCTAAATCAGGATGGCCGGACGCGGGATTGAACCGTCGTCCTCCCGAATGCAACTCCAGTGTGCTAACCACTGCGCCACCTCGCTCGGTCTTGCCAATAGGACACGTTGCAGACCGACGACGAGGCCGCCATCAACCCCAACGAAACTGCCGCCGCCGAAGGAGACGATGTGAGCCTGGCGACACCCACTGGTGTGTCTGCACCCATCCCCTCCCAGAAGCACGCGAACTATTTAATGGACATAGCATTGGCAAAACTACATCACGAACCAGTACTGCCGGCCGCTGTGGCCGAGCGGTTCTAGGGGCTTCAGTCCGGAACCGCGCTGCTGCTATGGATGCAGGTTCGAATCCTGCCTCGGGCATGGATGAGTGTGATGTCGTTAGGTTAGTTAGGTTTAAGTAGTTCTAAGTCTCGGGGACTGATGACCTGAGATGTTAAGTCCCATAGTGCTTAGTGCCATTTTTTGAACCAGTCTTCTGAAGACAAAATGGACAATACACCTGTGCATGCCTCCACGGCATGGCACGAAGAGGAAGTCCAGGAGCAAGACCCGTTATGGGAACCTGCGTCGCTGACATCACTCCACTAATCGTACTCTGCCCTGAATCCCAGAGGGCGAGCGGGATGGCGTTCCCCCGCAATGCCCACGTCTTTCTATTGGCGCCCGAGTGTATCAGCCTCTGCAGTCTGCCACCAGGCCTGTCAGATAGCGACAACCAACACCAACAACATCAGTTCAAGGGTCAAAATCTGCCTTGTGCAGGGGATGTTCTGAGCTTCTGTTATTGATTTCACCTTCCTGCAGGAAGTTCACCAGGACAGTCTCCTGAATATCAATGGTTATACCGCCCACGCCTCAGCAGGTGAACCCATGGGCCTTGGAGTGGCCGTCTACACCCTTGAAGGGATTCCTGTCACAGATGTCATCTTCCATCCATCAGCTCAGGGCCTGGCACTAACTGCCATGGGGACATGCTTCATTAATTTGTTCGACCTATCAGACACCAATCAATGACATGAATGGGTCCAGTTTTATTCTGAGGACATGGTCCCCCTGTTTTTAGGGCGATACTAACCCTGCCTCCTAAGACATGATTTTAAATGTGATCTGCACCTTAAAGGTTAGGTTCCGTACTACACTGTGTGCCAGAAACTATGAATGATTGTGGAGGACATCCTGCTCCACGATACCTGGGAAGTCCAACATGGCAACTGTTCTGGCCATACCTTTCTTACCAATCATTCTGCAAGCCGTCTAGACAGGATACATGTCTCACGAGATCTTACCTCTGTGATATGGGATGTTGAATGCTGACCACCGGCCTTCACTGATCATTAAGCTAATATCTGAATGGTCCTCCTTCCGCTAAAATCTGTATGGCGCAGTCGTGTGCTGTGGAAACTGAATACTTCTCATCTGCACGACCCGACTTGTCACCAGAAAGTTAATGAGACATGGGCAGCCTGTGAGTGACGCCTTCCCAACTACCAGTCGACACTGACAAGGTGGATGGATTGCGCCAGACTGGCAATGTGCAGGACACTAATGAGATATGGGAAGAACTTGGCCAAATGGTATCACAACACTATCAACTTCTACTATGCGATCCTCAGAGATCTGGACACTAAGCCACCAACCCCAGACAACCAGAAGGAATTTCGATACACTAACGGGAGGATAACTGCGCTGGCATGCAGCAAATTGCAGGGGGTGGTGACACGAACACGGCACTATGTTCAGGCAGGATTGGAAATTCCATCCGTGCATCATATAGTGTCCGACAAACGACGGCGTCGTCGATAGCTCATCGACGCTTTTGTCACGCCTCATGACCCACAGGTGACCAATTACAACGACATTGTTAACGCAGTCATCGAACACTAGGATGTACCTACAGGGAAGAAGAAGCCGATGCCGATTCCGAAGCAGACGACTCCAGCTTGTATTACGTCACGTGTACCCTCACCCACACAGAGTCGGATACTACATTGGTGGCAGTCACACGAGGCAAAGTCGACGACGCAATCGATACGAGTGGAGTCAACATATCACCTGGCATTGACGGCTTACTGACTGAGTTTTAAAGAGCCTTCTGGAGGCTCATGACAACCGGTGGAGGACTATGTTCCAAGAACTGATGACATCTGACCAAGCAGTCCCACCCACCATAATTGAGGGCATCGTCATTCCTATCCACAAAACAGCCCGTAGTTCGATGGTCATGAACTATAGACTGCTAACTTCAAGCAGTGCAGACTACGAGATCTTTGTCCGCTTACTGGCGCTGCATCTCTGGCCGATACTCCCTCATGTCTTTCCCCAGGGTAAAACGACGCCTGGGGGACAATTTAAATTCAGACTGCCACAGGAGAATGCCGCAACTTAATTGCGAAGGCGGCGACTAGCAGACTCTGTGCAGCAGTTCTCGCTATAGATTTCGATAGCGCCTCCGATAAAGTGCGCCACTGTTTCCTATTTTTAGTGGCAGCCTGCATGCCCATTGCACCTCCCTTTATCGACGTCCTCGGCGCCTTTACAGCATTGCCAGTTCATGAGACCAAGACAGTGGACGTTTAACGGGGTTGGTACCCATCCGCTGTTCAGTTCGGCAAGGGTGCCCACTCTCTACCGTCCTGTGTGCTATTGCCCTAGAGCCTCTCATTGGGATCCTAACGACCGAGCTCTCCAGATTCACCCTTGCTGGGCATATGCTAGTGACTTCCTCCTTCTCGTCCGCTCTGGCTCCGAGATTCGAGCAGTCCTCGAACTGATTATGCATTATGGGGCTGCCTCAGGCAGTGCCGAGAATGTTGCGACATCTTATGTGATGTACTAGGCCTCTAGAAAGGTGAAGTGGCACTTTACCGCTGGTGCAAACATTTCGGTACCTGGGCATCACCTTTATCACCACCATCACATACACAGCTGTAACGGATTTTCGTCACCTGTTACACATCATCCACGAAGACGTCTGCCAGTACCTTCTGCGCTGCAAGGACACGCTTCAACGCGTTGATTTCCTCAATCGTTATGTGTCATCAAAATTGGCCCATGTTGCAGAAGTGCTCAATCTACAGGTGGTGATTGGACGCAACCTTCAGGCAGCCCCTGTATTATCTTATAGCTGAATCCATGTTTAAAGTCCGTTATGAGACCCTTTCCCTGCCCCATGGGACGGTGGTCTTGGACTCGTCAACATCTCTATGTGAGCTGCGGCCTTGTATATGAGTAGTGTGAGAAGACAATGGACCAGATGGGGCATAGCCCTAACAGGCAGCTTACTTGAGGTCCTGTTGCCTGCGTGTACCTGTCTGTCGGCAACATCACGCCTCATTTGTCTCAAGTTTCGACCTTTTTCGTCGACTACAGTTACACAGATACGAACCTCCTAGATACGTGTCCACTCGGGACCAAGGGTTTTTGCAATTTACTATTGCGCCGTGTTCCTCATAATGTGCTGGAGATCAAAAATGTCTCCATCCAGTGGAGCACTATCCACCAGGGCTTCCTCTCGACGAATGTCTGGGCAATGAGGTATCACATAGTCAACAGGAAATTTGCCACTAAACAACGGCTGCACGACATCGATTTGTCGGATTCCCCTCTTTGCCTTTTCGCAAATTGTCCAGTGATTCGTGCAGCAAATGACTGTCTGCTACATCCGAGTGCCACCAGATACGATCGAACCGCGTATGTTTCTATACCCAGAGGATACATGCATAGTTTCCTGCCGCCAAATATCATACCAGTACATGGGTCACGGGGTGGGCGGTCAGTTACCTATTCTGTGAGGGAGCAAAATCCCGCCTCGACTTCTGGATCTATTTAGAAACAGCCCATTCAGCGCTCGAACACACGCCACATTACCGAATTTTACTTGCCAACTATCTTCGAGGGTTCTTCGTCAGCTTGTAATCTCCCACCAGAAAAAAAAAATAATTATACTTATAACATTCACATTTAGAGTAACCTGCCAACAGTTTATATTCCGTAACCTCGCCAATAATAACGTGACTAATCTTCCAATAAAAATGTGACTCATATATAACCTTTAAATAATTAACTGACTGTGAACCTAAACTGGTAAATCTGGACGTCAGTAATGCTGCGTCATGGCCCTGCATTCATTCAGAATAAATTGAAAAATCTTACCACAATGGTATCGCCGGATAACGCGTATGTATCTGCTCCTATAAGAAATTTTTCTGGCACAGCCCAGTGCAATGCTGACCGCTAGATGTGTCATGTATAAAAAGAAACAACTGATTTTTCTTTACGATAATCGGGATGACCATGGATTGCAGAAATTAGTAAATTCTTTAAATTCAGATCAATGACTGTCAAAATGTTAATTTTATAAAAAAGAGTATTATTAAAAGATTTTTTAAAAAATATTTACATGGGACTTGATATAACAATAGTAGAAATTTAGTTGTAACAAATTAGATATGCGCGCGGCTGCTTTTACCTTATACTACATCGCTCAGGCACGACCGGCCCAACCGGCCGACTGCGAGCTACCACCACTACTGGCGACACTGCTCCTCCTGCAGCCGACACTGCTCTCTGGTCTGCGATTCTATTATAGCTTACATATCGCAGGCAGCGCGTGAGAAATCCATCGAAATTACATCTGCTCGAGTGCGCTAGCAATAAATTCCTTGGTCATGGACCTTTCACAAGATCTCCACTTAGTTGGGGTTCTTCGTTAGATCTCCACCTCACCTTCCCTAGAGCAGAGGGCACCTACTGGCTGTGTGTGAGTTTGAACCGTCTACGATACATGCTAGCCCCAACATCTATAGATGGAAGAACTCGAGATAAATGCACGGATTCTTTCATTTTTTACCCAGTACTTTTTTGTTCTGTGTAGATGACGTCTGTTCCACATCAGTTTATAATAACAGTAAAAATTACAAAAAAAAATAAAAATAAAGAATGAATGAATGAAAAAACTAGCCTTCCACTTCTGTTGATTCCCGTGTCTCCCACTTTCCTATGCCCCACAGGGTCCGTGTTCGGTGAGGAGAACACTGCTGCCACACCTCGGGATTCGACCCCTGAGCCCTTAATGGCCCATTCCCCCTCCTCCCCCCCCCCCACCCCCACACACACGCACGAAAAGATCGCTAACGCATGCATGGTTTGCGGTGGCGCTCGACTTGGTGCTAAGCCGGTTCGAATCCTGGTGGTGGAAAAAAGTTTGTCTGTCAGTATTTGATCGGCAAGCGGACGAGAGCTGGCGGCGTTAAGTTCCTGATCACCAGACTTTGCGTCAATCTCTTGGTTTAAACACCAAACCTTCCCATAGTGTCTGATGAAGTAATGGCCTGCAACACTGTTGACGGTGATCCATCCGTCGGATGAAGATCTTAAGCTTGGCGGCCTCCTTCACGTTATTTGTGAGGAGTGGGCAGTGTGGCGTCTAGAATAATTCGCGCAAAAAACAAAAAAGTCAGATAGCGATAATGTGATATATTGGTAGTAATGTGATTAGATAATATTGCAGATAATAATGATAATGCAATTTATACTAGATTCTGCACTCACGGCAATTTCTTAGACGATTTTGGTGCAGGTCGGAGAGAGAGAGAGAGAGAGAGAGAGAGAGAGAGCAGAGTTTTGAACTGCGTTGCGTCGGTTCACGATTGTGTTCAGGAGGGATAATGTCTGATTACGCAAAGGTGGTTTGAGCCTGACATTTAACCCGGGTTGGCTTCATGCAATCTGATTCTTCGATACAAATACCTAAGGGACCTAACTGAACATTATTTAAAAAAAAGGAAATGGATACACGAAAGTGGGTTTTAGTAATGGTTATCAACTCTGACATTCAATACATTAGTAGCCTCCCGAAAACAACCGAGATACCACTATAAAGAGCTGACCTGTAACATAGCATACATAAAAAAAACTGAGGTTACTTAAAGAAAAGAACAGAAAGAAAAAGATTTCATTATGACTCATCAATATATTCTAAAAGAACCCATAGCGCTGAACATGAACAAATATCTAAGGAACATAGAACTTACATTGGATAGTTCTTTCACACATTGCGTGGTACAACAATGTCCTGTTTTTTCTGTCCAATATTTTCTTGAAATTAGATGTCGTTGCGTGCGCGTGAGTATTTCATTGCGTTACACGGTTTTTCGAAGCGTTCGTTGGAAGATTTACATTTTTTAGTACACGAAATATAGTATAACTTGTAGCGATGCTACGCTGCACTTCTTCACATGTCGGCAACGAAACAGTAAAAGGTAATCATGTCTCTAGAACCATACATAACAAAATATAGATTTTTATCATTCATATGTTTCGCATCTTATTACGATCGAGCGCTGCGGAAATGATTTAAATATCTGCGCGCAGCGGGTCATAGTGTTACACGCGCGTCTTTGTGTAGATGCACATTACAAAAATATAACATTTTACCAACTACAGCTCGATGGCTGTTCTTCTCTTTTATGACAAATATTTTATATACAAAGCATCCGAAACCCATTCATACGAGGGCTATCCACAAAGTACATTACGTTTTGGTATTAAAAATAAATTACCTATTGGAAATTTTTTTATTACATACAGATGAAAGTCACACTTAAATACTACTTTTCTACATAGTTGCCATTTAAATTAAGGCACTTATCGTAGCGATGGACGAGCTTGGAAATTTCTTCGTCGTAAAATTCGGCCGCCTGCGCCTTCAACCGCGTAGTTACCTTTTTTGGGACAGAAAAGGTGTGATTTTTGTGGATTTCCTGGAAAGAGGCACTACAATAAACTCTCAAAGGTATTGCCAAACTCTGCACAACCTCATAAGAGCAATGCAAAACAAGCGCAGGGGAAAGTTGGGCTCAAAGATCTTGCTGATTCACGACAACGCCCGGGCCCACACGGCAAATGCCACTCGTGGAGTTCTCGAATCTTTTAAGTGGGAGTTGTTTCCTCATCCGCCGTACAGTCCCGACCTGGCACCGAGCGACTTCCACTTATTCCCAGCAATGAAGAAGTGGTTGGCTATGCAGCGTTTTGATGACGACGCACAGTTTCAAGAAGAGGTAACCACGTGGTTGAAGGCGCAGGCGGCCGAATTTTACGACGAAGGAATTTCCAAGCTCGTCCATCGCTGCGATAAGTGCCTTAATTTAAATGGCAACTATGTAGAAAAGTAGTATTTAAGTGTGGCTTTCATCTGTATATAATAAAAAAAATCCAATACTTTATTTATTTTTAATTCCAAAACGTAATGTACTTTGTGGATAGCCCTCGTATTACAGGCGGCACCGGGCTTCACCCTCTCCCTTCTCTCATCATCGTCGTGATAAGTCATCATCATCATTGTCATCATCATCTTCATAATCAAACAGCACACACACACACACACACACACACACACACACACACACACACACACGATACATATATGTAGTAATACAAATATTGTAATGGAGCATTACGTACAATAAATATAAAAATAATATCCAGCAGCGTACTTTTGAGCTGTAGGAAAGTGATCGATCTCTCCACCGTGTCGCGTTTCTTTTTTTATTGTTGTGCACTTCATTTCGCCATTCACCCTGTCATAAATGACATATCATGCTTGTGGTGAAACAAGAACGAGGAAGACGGGAAAAACCAGTGTAAGAAGAAGGCAAATACGTAGATGAAAGGAGAGTGGAGAAGACTGAAGAAGTGGAATTCCAGACGTTCCATCTGGTATTGTCCCCGAGCAGCTTTAATTTGTTACCCGCAGTCACTCTGTGGCTTCCGAACACAAACCAAGGCTCGTGGCACAGGAGTTATGGATCGTGTTCCCTCCTAATGTCAGGCGGCGTGCACTCCGAAAGATATCCCATCCGCTCTACAGAAACTCATTATATCTGTAATACATCATGCTGACTGACGCACATTGGGCACGGAAACTAATCTGTGTAGGCCGTTGGTACTACACCTATTGTTTTACCATTGACGCGGAAGCCTTTGCAGCAACTAGCAATATTGTGGAACAGAATACTTCTCGCTGTTATAACTACAGGGGAACTTGAAACGTAAGTTACACGTTATCATGACAAGCCAAGTCATTTGTATTGACTGATGCACTACTCTTCGTAAGCGGACCGCTCCGTTTAGAATGGATTACAAGTCCAAGTGAATCCTAAAATACTCCGATATTTCTTAAAGATATGCACTATCATAGAGAAAGTAATGACTCATGTAATTAACGAACACAGTCTGACTAGAGCGTGATAAATCAAAGCTATCCGAACAGTTCACACTTAGATTAATAGCACAACGATAATTAACAGGCAGAAAACTGAACTGAATTGAACACGAACATTTATCCATAAGACTTCAACGACAATAAAAGTGCTTGGCCAACTTGATTTACAGTCGGTCGCTGTGCAAAAGGAGTCTAAAGCCCGATTTGCGATCGTTGTTGTTGTTATGGTCTTGAGTCCACTGACTGGTTTGATGCAGCTCTCCCAAGCTACTCTATCCTGTGCAAGCTTCTTCATCTACCAGTACCTACTGCAACCTACATCCTTCTGAATCTGTTTAGTGTATTCAACTCTTGGTCTCCCTCTACGTTTTTTACCCATCATGCTGCCCTCCAATACTAAATTGGTGATCCCTTCATGCCTCAGAATATGTCCTGCCAAGCGATCCCTTCTTCCAGTCAAGTTGTACCACAAATTTCTCTTATCCCCAATTCTATTCAATACCTCCTCATTAGTTATGTGATCCACCTATCTAGTCTTCAGCATTCTTCTGTAGCACCACATTTCGAAAGCTACTATTCTCTTATTGTCTAATCTATTTATCGTCCACGTTTCACTTCCATACATGGCTACAATCCACACAAATAATTTCAGAAACGATTTCCTGACACTTAAATCTATGCTCGATGTTAACAAATTTCTCTTCTTTCCTTGCCATTGGCAGACTACATTTTATATCCTCTCTACTTCGACCATCATCAGTTATTTTTTTCCCCAAATAGTAAAACTCCTTTACTACTTTAAGCGTCTCATTTCCTAATCTAATTCCCGCAGCATCACCCTATTTAATTCGACTACATTCCATTATCCTCGTTTTGCTTTTGTTGATGTTCATCTTATAACCTCTTATATCCTCTGTTCAGCTGCTCTTTCCAGGTCCTTTGCTGTCTGTGACAGAATTACAATGTCAACGGCGAAACTCAAAGTTTTTATTTCTTCTCCATGGATTTTAATTCCTACTCCGAATTTTGCGATTATAACAGTCAAATATAGAAAACTGGGCACATTTACTGTTGTAGAAGCGCTAATGTATCTCTGCAAGTTGTATCAGCGTTACACTCGCCTTATTTACTGTACACATATCCACAGAACGGAATACGTAATTCAAAAAATGGAGGATATGAAAGTGCGATGTGACAATCATAGAATGAATTAGTCAGTATAGCTGAGGGTATGTACTGCATTGTGCAATCGTAGAATGGCTCTAAGTAACAGTATCGTTAACGCAGCTAAGTAACGGGCGAGGAACAGAAAAATAAAGAAAGGATGTTTATGAACCGTTGCATATAACTGAATTGTTAAATTAAAATGAACGTAATAGTGCCAAGCAAGGTGGCGCAGTGGTTAGCACAACGGACTCACATTCGGGAGGACGGCGGTTCAAACCCGCGTCTGGACGTCCAGATTTGGGTTTTCCGTGATTTCCCTAAATCGCTCCAGGTAAATGCCAGGATGGTTCCCTTGAAAAGGCATGGCCTATTTCCTTCCCGATCCTTGACACACTCTGAGCTTGTGCTCCGTCTCTAATGATCACAATGGCGACGAGACGTTAAACCTAATCTTCCTTCCTTCCTCCTTGTTGCATAAATCCGAGAGGGTACTCATCGTCTGAACAAAGTTTTTATAAGCGACACAATGTACTTAGGAACCTAAACTGAGCCAAAGAATGGCTAAACTGACTGTAATACTATTCGGATTAAGTCACCGAAATCTAATTCTGTACCAAGCTTAGAAGGTTATGACCTCATAAAGACAATGAATTAGCAATGGAAAGTAGAACGTAAGTCAACACACCAATCTCGCAACAAAGATCAGTGAAAATTTTAGAATGGAATACAAGCATCTCACGAATGATTAAAGAAATAACTTTGCAAGCAGGCCGTGCCTACGGATAAGCCAAATAACATAAACCATCTCACCAAACAGCCAACCTGCGATAAGCCGCCTTCAACACTGAATCTTCTCGCATCACAGCAGTCCACACGAGACCGGCCAATAGCACAACAGAGTACAGAAGAGCAGAGCGAATTTGAAATGAAGATCCCGAGTGCTCTGTGAACGGTCAGCCATCTGTCTCGATCTACCGGAGGTGCCTCAAAGCATGTTTCCTTCCACTCTCACACGTTCAAGGAAACCTTTCTTCCAGTCGACATTCGGCTTAGAATCATCTTTCCAGTAATGCTGCGATAACCATTCTCGAAGTAATAAAAATAATATAAGAAACGTATTGAGTACTGTCAGTGGCGATTTAGCAGTCAACTTTCAACTTCAAAATAACACAATTACATGATACTACTTTTCAGCTTAGTCACGAAATCTCTGTAAACAACGGTCGGAACGTTCTACCAACCGTTCAGTTCCTCGCCAACAGAAATCCTCTCCTTGGTCAGGGAGCCATTCGAGATCCGCTTCGTCGGAAAGTTTCTTTCCCACCAAATGTTCTTTCAGCGAGCCGAAAAGGTAGATATTGCATGGTGCAAGACATGGACTGTATGGTGGGTCAACATCACCCACGACTATGTGGGCGTAGTCAAATTGATGGCACCATTCACTAAGTCTGGACGCTACGGCCAGAATTTCACGGTGAATCTGCGCGCAATTTAGACGTCTTACCAACAGGAATAGGACTGTTCCGCTTATTTCAAATTTGGAGTATGTTTCAAACTACCGCGTCATTTTGCTAACACACTGTGATACACACTGAAGCGCCAAAGAAACTGGTATAGCCATGCGTATTCAAATACAGAGATATGTAAACAGGTAGAATACGGCGCTGCGATCGGCCACTCATACATAAGACAACAAGTGTCTGGCGCAGTTGTTAGATCGGATACTGCTACTACAATGGCAGGTTATCAACATTTAAGTGAGTTTGAACGTGGTGTTACACTCGGCGCAAGAGCGATGGGACACAGCACTCCGAGGTAGCGATGAAGTGGAGATTTCCCCGTAAGACCCCTTCACAAGTGTACCGTGAATATCAGGAATGCGGTAAAACATCAAATCTCCGACATTGCTGCGGCTGGAAAAAGATCCTGCAAGAACAGGACCAACGACGACTAAACAGAATCGTTCAACGTGACAGAAGTGCAACCCTTCTGCAAATTGCTGTAGATTTCAATGCTGGGCCATCAACAAATGTCAGCGTGCCGACCATTCAACGAAACGTAATTGATATGGGCTTTCGAAGCCACTCATGTACCCTTCGCGACTGCACGACACAAAACTTTACGCCTCGCCTGGGCCCGCCAACACCAACACTGGACTGTTGATGACTGGAAACGTGTTGCTTGGTTGGACGAGTCTCGTTTCAAATTGTATCGAGAGCATAGACGTGTACGGATATGGACACAACCTCATGAATCCATGGACCCTGCATGTAGGAAGGGGACTGTTCAAGCTGGTGGAGGCTCTGTAATGGTATGGGGCGTGTGCAGGTTGAGTGATTTGGGACCCCTGATACGTCTAGATACGACTCTGACAAGTGACACGTACGTAATCATCCTGTCTCATCACCTGTATCCATTCATGTCCATTGTGCATTCCGACGGACTTGGGCAATTCCAGGACAATGTGACAACCCGCACGTCCAGAGTTGCTACAGAGAGGCTGCAGGAACACTGATCTGAGTTTAAACACTTCCGCTGACCACCAAACTACCGAGACATGAGCATTATTGAGCATATATGGGATGCCTTTGCCGGCCGGGTTGGCCGAGCGGTTCTAGGCGCTACAGTCTGGAGCCGCGCGACCGCTACGGTCGCAATTTCGAATCCTGCCTCGTTCATGGATGTGTGTGACGTCCTTACGTTAGTTAGGTTTAAGTATTTCTAAGTTCTGGGGGACTGATGACCTTAGAAGTTAAGTCCCATAGTGCTCAGAGCCATTTGAACCATTTTTTGGGATGCCTTGCAACGTGCTGTTCACAAAAGATCTCCACCCCCTTGTACTCTTACGGATTTATGGACTGTTCGACAGAATTCATGGAGTCAGTTCCCTCCAGCACTACCTCAGACTTTAGCCAAGTGCATGCTATGTCGTGTTGTGGTACTTCTGTATACTCGCCGGAGCCCTACATGATATTAGGCAGGAATACCAGTTTCTTTGGCTCTTCAGCGTATATCGCAACAGAACTGTGTTTCTAAGTGAGATGTCATCGTGAGGCACCATTCGTGAGCTGGCTGTTAAAAGCCAGCCAGTGCTCTCTCCGGGGCTGGCATATAGGACGCCAACAACAGCGCTAGGGGCCCAGTTCGTCAACGCAGATCGTCTCCTAAGTTCGACAGTTCAGCTCCACAGGACAGAGGCTGCCGACGTCATAGCTAATTCTACGAGAAGCAAAGCAGTTAGAAAGGTACGAGTAAGGGATCATTTCATAACACTATACTGTGTACTATGTATTTTTTGCGTTGCACTCTGTAGAGTAGTGCTGGAAGAAAAATTGCTTATACGAGGACCACCTTTCGCTATGGTGTTTCTGAGAAGTTGCATTACTGTTATTAAAATTTGTGCTTTGTTAATGTTGAAACAACTGCTAGTCAGAAACTGGCGTGGATCTGTAATAAGGGGAGATGGTCGTACAGACATGCGGGAGGCACCTCCATGTTAGACGTGCGCAAATCTTTAACAGATCACCGTTTACGATTGCATCTTGGTCTTAATTTCTGTCGTGTGCACGAAACACTTGTTTAAGTGCTACAGTACTTTCGTAAATAACACAGTGTCAGGCAGGCATTTTCAGTCGTTTTCTCTGGTCTTAAATGCATATTTGATCCACTAGTACGACGCATAACGCCTCGTTGGTGTAGCTTTCTTTTTATTACACGTTTCGAATAACAGACAAGTATGTGGTGTGGCAAGACTGCTTTCTTACTCTGGCATTTTCCGTAATATGAACTGACGAAACTGATGTTCGATCCATGTCCTCTTCACGAAAATGTTCAGACCATTTTTGCTATATTTGGTCGGTTTCCAATCTTTCTTTCTCACAGCGTTTACCCAGAGAGCTTTCCGAGATGTGAAAGGTGGCTACACTGAGCCACAGCGCCAGAGATCGCGCTAGAGAGTATTGTTCCGCCGCCTCCACTGGCAGTGATTATTGAGAACTCGTAGTAGTCAGTGGTTGTTGAGAACTCGTAGTAGTCAGTGCTGAGATGTCGTAGTGGGAGTGATTCTTGAGATGTCGTGGTAGTCAGTGCTTGTTAAGAACTCGTAGCAGAGAGTGTCTGTTGAGATGTGCTAGTAGGGAGTGCTTGCTGAGATGTGATACTGAAAAGTTCTTGTTGAGATGTGGTAATAGCGAGTCGGTGTGGAGATATATTGTAATGATTAGAGTGATTTTGGTCAATATATGAAGGTAACGAAACTTGATTTATATTTTTTCATTATTTAATGTCGTAAATAATGCTTCATTACAGGTTCAGTCAACAAAGCATCTGGCTTGTCTTCTGGGATTAGAGTGTACTTCTGGTTCTCTTGAGTAATTATGGTATTTCTATTTCCTTTAATTAATTCAGTATAAACGATATTTAAAATTTCTTGTGTTGTTGAAGAAGAACCGTGCCAGATGCGTACGTTGAGTCATACTTCCACACACAGAACAGTTATACTTGTGCTTTGGTTTCGTAGGTTTTATAGTTGCTGGGGACTTAATTAATTAATTGTGTTAATGAAAATTTCCATTTCAGTCTTTGTTGTTGTTTCATGCAGTCAGATTGCGTAATAATACTAGTCAGGGCCAACCGTTTACGAGACTTCGTAATCGGACAAACAACTAAAGCAAAAAAAAAAAATAAAATTATTTGCATTCTATTTTAATTGAGCCCCCATGCACGTGGCGACCGCTGCTTCGGATCGTCCCTTGGAATTTTTCTGATTGTAAAAATAGTAGACAGTAGTATTGGTGTAGTAATTTGTAGTTTAGTAATTGTAGTCTATTTTGCATGTGTAGATTTGGTAATTGTCATTCTTCTAATGGTATTTTTTTCTCAGAATTTCATTTGTTGTCTTGTATACACGTTTGACAATGTAGTGCAATTATTTCAATTGTTCGATTAATCGTGTTTGAGGGAAACATTTCATGTAAATGGTATTGTTGGAGATAAAGAGTCATTGTGTATAAATTTCGTACAGTGACGAGTTTTGTATATTTTGTAAATGATTACGCGATCGATGAAAAAGGCAAAAATGATGAATAGTGAGAATGACGAAATTGTTAACATGGCGAACTCGCCAACAGGGGAAAACAGTATGATGGATAATGAAGTGGAAAACAATTTAATAAGTCGGGAAAATAGTCCGGAACCATTTCAAAATTTTTCTCAATCAGAAAATTCTCAGAATACGAGATTAACGACAGAAGATCCTGTAATAGTATCGAACACAGATGGCCTTACAGCTATGACGAAGGAGGCTGGTTTTGTGGGAAATGTTAGGGGCGAAAAGAATTTCGAACAAGTTAGTACGGAGCAGTTGATGAGTGCAATATTAAATTTGGGATCACAGATACTATCTGAATTAAAAACACGGTTAGACTCACAAATAGGAACAATTAAAACAGAGATGGGAACTTTGGCAACACGGTTAGACTCACAAATGGGAACAATGGAAACTCGGTTAGGATCTGAATTTAAAACAGAGATTGGAACAATTAAAACAGAGATGGGAACTTTGGAAACACGGTTAGATTCACGAATAGGGACATGTTTCAAAAATATGAAAGATGAGTTAAAGAAAGAAATCAGAGAAGTACAACCGATTTTGAATTCTCACAATAATAGATTAATTGCAGTAGAGATTAGACAAAGGGAACAAGATAGAGAACAGGAAGAAAGAGATCGCGCGATAGTACAAAAATTTTCAGAGTTAAATTTACAACGTGCACATGATAAGGAAGAAATATTTGAGAGAATCGAGGAATCCGTACCAAATGACAGAATAAATAATCTAACACAATAATATGAACAGTTAACTACCAAATGTGTCAATACTGAAACCCGAGTCGCGACACTTACGGAAGACGTAAGTAAACAGAAAGAAAAAATAGGTGACTTATCGGAAAGAGTTGAGGAGATTTCAGATAAATTGACAAATCTTAGTTTACATGGGGACAGAGATTCGGATGATACAGCTCCATTACCATTTTCAGAAACCGAAGAGTACCAGAACATAAATAAGCATGTTGAAATTCAGGGAAAATTTAATGTTCGCGTTAAAAGGGAATTTGAGGCATTACGAAAGCAAGTCAAACATATTGAAGGCGAAATCGTAGGAAAAGACAGCAGAAGAAATTTGGAATCACAGATAGCAGAGGGCTTTGAAGAAAATAATTTATTTCATTTATGGGATGCAACAAGAGAGCGCCAGGCGCGCGAACTTGACAATAATCGACATTGGGACTGGGACAGACGCGGTAGGTCTTTGTCGCCACGAGGCGAAAACTTTGACTATAAACACTTTTTGACTGTCCGGAAATTTCAGATCTTTCGTAATTCTAAGAATGACATACATCCATGTTCATGGCTTGATCAATTTACGTACGCACTTCCGCCAAATTTGCCACTAAGTCACAAACTGAAAATTATGTGCAGCTATTAATGTCCTCGCCGGCCGGAGTGGCCGTGCGGTTATAGGCGCTACAGTCTGGAGCCGAGCGACCGCTACGGTCGCAGGTTCGAATCCTGCCTCGGGCATGGATGTGTGTGATGTCCTTAGGTTAGTTAGGTTTAATTAGTTCTAAGTTCTAGGCGACTGATGACCTCAGAAGTTAAGTCGCATAGTACTCAGAGCCATTTGAACCATATTAATGTCCTCAGGGGATTCACTATACTAAGTGAATATGTGCCGTAGCGTTCACAGGGCCCCGAGCTGTAGTGGTGCTATTTCCCTTTTAGTATTCTGCACCGCTGCCTACTCTTATACTATTCTTTGCATCTATAAAAACAATTCTTCTACTATCCATCTATCTAGACAGTAGGTAAAGAATAACCGGATTTGACTGTTTTACCCAAAAGTGACTTTGGAAATTACCATTTGGACTTACTATATTTTCTGCAGCATTCATTCGTAGTTTAAACGAAATCTAACCTGTTTATCTTCGTGACAATATTACTTCATATGTTGACGACATTCTTATTGCTAAACGTTCTTGGAGTGAGCACAACAAAATTTTGGATTACTTATTACGTATCTCTGCAAGAGTTGCCATTACAGTGAACTTGGAAAAATCTGAATTTGGTCGTTCTCAGGTGAAATTTCTCGGTCACATTATTTCTACAGAAGGTATTCTTCCTGATCCAGAGAAACTAGACGCTATTCGTAATTATGCTGTTCCTACCACAAAACGTGATGTTCGTAGTTTCCTTGGTGTCTGTAATTTTCTTAGACGCTTTGTTAGATTCGATGATTTGGCCACACCTCATTTACACATTTCAGTTATGCACATTTTGGTCCCAGAAAATGCTTTCATAAATTACGAGAAAATTGCTACTTCAGTAATATGGAAAAACGTATTCGATCTGTTCTTTCCAAATGCAAATTATGTCAACAGGCAACGTTAAAATTTTTGTGGAATGACATACTTTTGAGAAACCAACAGTTATACGTAGACATGCGGAGAGTACAAGGATACCGCGCCGTGTTCCGGCGGCGGGAGATACTCAAAGCAACAATGAAGTCTGCGCGCCGCACAAAGCAGTCGTTGACCGCAAACAATCACTTTCTACGTCACGCGTCTACAGCTGATCGAGCGCTCAGTGCGAATGCACTGACAGACGTAAACAAATACACAGTCTAATTTCTCGGATTAAATTCAGTATAAAGCTATGGAGACTTTATAAATTATGTTATTAACGTTCAGTATTTTTCAGGATACGGTTGTATAAAATATTTAAGACCTTCAGGTAAATTCTGTGCGTGTCCGACGTTAAGACGACTTGCTATGGAGAAAATTTCAGGAAGAATGTAATTTCGAAGAAAAAAGTAATAAACTAGAAAGGGTAACTATTAATTGAGTTTATTTTTCAGGTAACATATTTCCACTTAGGTACGTATTTTAGATGTAATTTGCTGCTCGCGATTACGTGATTCATACTTTGTGCTAATTTCATGTTCTATGAATTTACTTGTGAAGTGACGTGCTTGTGTACATTTGCTGATTTTGACAATTATTGATTAATGAACAGTGTTATTACTTATGTATATTATGCATCGCTTGGCTGCTATGCTTTTTCACTGATGTCACATTTTTCTATTATGTGCCTGCTGTGCTTATTTATTTAAATTATAATTGTCACCTGATTAATTGTGCTGACTGTAGTTAGGTATGTAGGTTACACTTTGTGATTTATCTGCTTGCGCCTTCATGTTTACTTATTAAGATAACATATGAACATTTATTTGCTTATGCTGAATGATTTTAATGACTTGTTTATTACGTAAGATATATGTTTGCTGCTGTGCGTATGGATTGCATATTTACACACTTCTGTTTTGTTGTCATAACTACTCTTTAATTTAGAATATAGAAATGCTGATATACTGTGTACGAACATAGAGTTTAGGTTACACTGTGGTATTAATTGTAGATTGTTCGCTTGGCAGAGCCTCGTTGTAAGGATTGTGCTGCATCCACTTGTTGACATTCTGTTCTCTATTAGTATATTTACTCGCTATTGCATGTTTTGCTTACGCTCAGTGCCTTATATTTTTAAGATAAGAAAATGAACTGCTATAATTCTACGTACGACATTAGTACAAGAAACTTCATAGAAGTCACATGAGCTGGAGGTTTTATGGAAGCTGTATAAATTTATGCTAATAGGAAGGAAGCTAACGACATGACATACCAACACTAGGTTAGACCATTGACAGTTATTACACTGCATTTTTCGTGAGTAATTGAAATAGGAAGTGACACTTGACACAAGAAATACTCCACATGTTTGCTTCTGTTTGCCATAATTCTTGAAGTGGTGTACACACTGTGAAATATTATGATCATTCACACTCCGTAATCGTAATTAATTACTGAGAGTTATTCGAACTAAGTCTGTTAGAGGTCATGTACGCATTTCTTTTATTTAATGATGGACAAGGTAAACAAAATGTATCTTATAATTTATAATGAGTAGCAGATTTGGATCAGATGGATTACACGAGAGGTTGTGTGTTGACATTGTGTCTTCGGATTGTATGAGATGATGAATTGAGGTTTGCATTAGGATTTTGTCTGCACTTGTTCGAGGAGACTGACTAGAGGAAAGAGTTGTTATGGAAGTGAAATGATATTGGCAATGAGGTTTATATATATCGACCGATTGAAGAGGTATGATTGAGGTATTGAGATTATGTGAAGTTGATGATTATTGGAGTTTTCGTGGACAAGAGGTAAGGTAAATGATATTGATGATCGACGTATTGAAGAGGTATTATTGAAGTATTGAGATTATGTGATGCTGATGATTATTGGAGTTTTGGTGGATAAGAGGTGAAGTAAGTGAGGAGCATATTTTTTTTTGTTGGTCTATATGGAACAAGGAGGATAAAGATGGCAGACTAGAACACTCAAGTAGAAGGAAGATTGTCTACACACACACTTTGTTAAATCACTAAGCAGTATATACTTTTTTTGAAGAGAGGAAGTATTTGCATATCTTGGCTCACTGACAGTTGTTCAGCAACCGTACATTTTGATCTGGCTTGGCAAACATTGGTCTTGACATGATGACTATGACGTTGACTAACTATTATTGACTGTTATACATTGCTGCCACTACTACTTGATACACATGATGAACATAAAATTTTAACAGAATTGCATTTACACAGTTAACACTATTCAACTACACAGTAGCACTAGATGTGGATGAAAGATGAGTGAGTGTGTTTTCCTTTTATAATCCCAGAGAAGTGATCCAAACCTATCTCCTAAATATTATTTTACTTGTTGTTGTGGCTTGCACTGACACCCATAAAAATTATAGGTTTACTGATATTTGTGTATTTGTAATATTTAATATGACAATTATCTGATATCATTTGTGTGTTTATTATGATTTGTATGTTTAGTGTAAAAGCATTGTATGTGTATTCAAACTATTGTTCATGCCTGAACTGTCTGATTAGTGATGGTGCTGCACTTTTCAACATGATGTGTGACATTTAGTCATGTTTAATTTCTGCTGATGAACAGTGTGATTAGTGAAAGTGAATATTATGGACTGCGGTCAGCACCTGCTCAACATTGCTGGTGCCACTAATGGAACTGCTTATACTGAAATGGTGTTACTTGTTGATGTCTGCACCTGCTCAACATTGCTGGGTGCCACTGATGGACTGCTTCTACTGAAAAGATGTCACCTGTTGATGTCTGCACCTGCTCAACATTGCTGGGTGCCACTGATGGACTGCTTCTACTGAAATGGTGTTACTTGTTGGTGTCTGCACCTACTCAACATTACTGGGTGCCACTGATGGACTGTTTCTACTGAAAAAATGTCACTTGTTGGTTTTTGCACCTGTTGACCATTGCTGGGTGCTACTGCTGGAACTGTCAACTACTTGTTTCTTGGGGTATGGAAAGCGTTTATGTGAATATTTGTATAAAATGATTTTTTGTGTATTACTGTTTGTGAAAAGTTATGAGACTCTTACCTGCACATATTCGTCATTGCTGACGCTATTGATTGAACTGTTTAACCACATAATACTTGTGTAAACTATTATGTAAAGTCACATGTATGAAAGAATTTGTATTGCTTACTGTATTTTATGTATTAGGTTATTGAAAAGTCAGTGCAAAGCCAAAATTTTATCTAGTTATATGATATTTATGCATTAATATTATCTTTTATTTTTGTCTGTATTTTTTTTTGACGAATTTGGTGGTATTTTCACCACCAATGCTGGCAAAAATACCATCAAATTCTAGCCGTGGAGGAAGGGCATATGAAAGGTGGCTACACTGAGCCACAGCGCCAGAGATCGCGCTAGAGAGTATTGTTCCGACACCTCCACTGGCAGTGATTATTGAGAACTCGTAGTAGTCAGTGGTTGTTGAGAACTCGTAGTAGTCAGTGCTGAGATGTCGTAGTGGGAGTGATTCTTGAGATGTCGTGGTAGTCAGTGCTTGTTAAGAACTCGTAGCAGAGAGTGTCTGTTGAGATGTGCTAGTAGGGAGTGCTTGCTGAGATGTGATACTGAAAAGTTCTTGTTGAGATGTGGTAATAGCGAGTCGGTGTGGAGATATATTGTAATGATTAGAGTGATTTTGGTCAATATATGAAGGTAACGAAACTTGATTTATATTTTTTCATTATTTAATGTCGTAAATAATGCTTCATTACAGGTTCAGTCAACAAAGCATCTGGCTTGTGTTCTGGGATTAGAGTGTAATTCTGGTTCTCTTGAGTAATTATGGTATTTCTATTTCCTTTAATTAATTCAGTATAAACGATATTTAAAATTTCTTGTGTTGTTGAAGAAGAACCGTGCCAGATGCGTACGTTGAGTCATACTTCCACACACAGAACAGTTATACTTGTGCTTTGGTTTCGTAGGTTTTATAGTTGCTGGGGACTTAATTAATTAATTGTGTTAATGAAAATTTCCATTTCAGTCTTTGTTGTTGTTTCATGCAGTCAGATTGCGTAATAATACTAGTCAGGGCCAACCGTTTACGAGACTTCGTAATCGGACAAACAACTAAAGCAAAAAAAAAAAAAAAAAAAATTATTTGTATTCTATTTTAATTGAGCCCCCATGCAGATGGAGTGACAGGAAACCTAAAGTACAATGACAGAAATAAAACCACTGTAGTAAAATTCATGTGCATAAAAGGAAATTTTGCTTCAACGAGTCCGCTTCTCAATGCAATGTGATTTATTTACACTGGAACCAGAGTGATCAGTACTTCTTTAACTGATGCAAACTGGAATTTTTGATCAAATCACTTCCACACAAGCAAATGTTTGTAGCATATAACATGGCGAACGTCACCTTCAAGTTTTTGACGCCATGAAAAGTCCCCTTATTATACCACCATGGAAACTGTCTTAGTAGTTCGTTAACAGTGAGCGTTAAAAGACAGTGTTGTGAGAAAATGAAAATTTCGAGTTACGGTTTTCGTTGGATGAGTTTTTATACTTTACGTAAAGCTCTACCAACGATCCATCGAACTGCTCCGTTCAACTTTTGATAATTAATCTTCAGAAAAGATTGTTCAGAATTGGTTTCTAGAATTTCTTTGTGGTCTTGCTTTCGTTAGAGAGGTCCACTAAAATCATTTATTGTTCCGATAACCATCGATTTTGTGTTCAACATGACTAAAGGTCATAGATATGTACCGTTCAGTGAGACAAAGACGTTCTAAGGAATATCGAAGCCTGCAATGCATTCGAGTTTGCTTGGACAGTTTACTTGTGAAAAAGATTTGTTCCTGATGCATTACACACAGTTTGAGCGAAGGTTCAAGTTTATTAGCATAAGGAAATGCACGAGCCGGAAACTAGGCAGCAATAAACTGTCTGGGTGTTCCAATACGAACCGCAACCAAGAAAAGTGATTCATTCACAGAGCACTTCCAAGAAAATTAGCGTTTGTTTTTCTGGCTACACTGGACAAGTAGTGGCCACAGCTTCAACGAATCGAAGAACAGTTAATGGTGAATGGTAAGCAGCAATTCCTTTGCCACAAGTCAGTGACGAAATAAGAAAAAACAAATGGAAACGTTGAAGCAATACTGGGAGTACGCTTAATGAACGAAAACCGTGCTTCACTTGGATAAAAAAGTTGATAAGCTGATTGTATAACTGATATATGATGTAAAAAGAGTGTTTTTCTCTTCCCGCCCGTTAAGTAAAAAACCCATCTCATGGACGTGGAGAGGGGCCACTAAGTGTTGTCTTCCAATAACTTTTGCATTGTCTCGCACTTCTTCGTCCTCTCTGTGCCTTTCCCAGTACGTATGAGGACATGTTTTATGAGTGTAATGGATTTCGAAAGGTGATGGGATGCTCCAAAGATAGTTAAATGACGGTAGACTTCTCAAAAGAGAAACTAGGAAAGCTAAACACAGGGATTGCTGGAGACACCTCAGAAAAAGTCGGTTATGAGGAGTGTAGATGGTGGAGGTTGGCCTTCAGCCAATAGGAACGTTGCATTTCAAACAAAGGGCGGTTGGTAGCTATGCTGGGGCACTGTTAGCTGGGACGCGCTAAGGGCAGGACACATTTGTGGGGGGTGCTCTGCCTGCATTATGGTAAGATGTGGTGAAAATGCGGTACTCCTCACTGTCAGTGCTCGCGACGTGTTAGTTAAGTCTTTCGTATATACGGAGGTACGTAATGATGGAATCGTGATTATTTTGACTGTTTAGAGAACTTTGTGGGTGAGTTGTAACTGTTTTGTTCTATAATGAGCCATTAGCTCCTTACGCCGAGGTGGGACAGATGATGCCGAGGGGACACACCGCACTTCCAAGAAATTCCTTATCAGACCTTGTTGTGCGCTCGACGCTCATTATTGTTGTAACCGTTGGTGAAATCAAATTCTCGCAAGTTTTTGTGCTTCAGGAGTGGAAAATAGAGGACACATTTTAAAAAATTAGCCTTTCGAGACCAAGGCAGGTCAAGAAAATGTTTCACGATATCTTCTTAATAGTAGATACGGGCATGGTAGCTTATAACTCGTATTTAAATTGTGCAATAGAAACATTGTAGGTTCTTCCGCTAACATCTTCTGTGGAAGTGGGGCGGCGGCATCTGTCCCTATTAAAACGGACACATGCGCAGCATTAATATGGGGCAGATGCCACGATGCTTGCAACGCTAACTGGAGTCCATACGACTTTGTTTTACCGAAAAATGCCGAGAAAACGCATTAGGACAACAGATGGGGGGAAATGGACTGCAGGAGATAAAACAGAGGCCGTGAAACTAGTCGAAGACGAAAGTAATGCTAAAAGGAAAGCAGCTCGAATGAGAAACAGACCAGAACGAACATTAAGGAGAAGACTTGATACTCGCAATTTCAAGAAAATAGGGTGTGGACCGTCATCATACTTGAGTGAAGACGCAGAAAGGAAATTAGTTTCCCACGTAAAGAAATTGAAAGCATAGATAGGGCTTTGCTCCCAAACCGTCAAACCTCAGGCAAATAGCTTTCAATTTAACCGATCAGATGCGATTGAAAAATAAATTCAGTCAAGAAAAGAAACGTGCAAGCGAAGATTAGCTTCTTTCGATTCTAGAAAACAATGCGGACTTGAGCATCAGAAAAGAGCAAAGGCTCTCTATTGTCAGAGTGATTGGAATGGACAGAGACGAAGTCAGTTCTCAGTTTGATCTATTGACAAAAACGTTGACAGAAAACGGGCTTTTGGATAAACCAGATAGAATCTACAGCGTAGACGAAACTGATCTACAGTTAAACAATGAACATGGGAAGGTTGTGGAGGCAAAAACAAGCAGAGGTTCAAATGGCTCTGAGCACTATGGGACTCAACTGCTGAGGTCATTAGTCCCCTAGAACTTAGAACTAGTTAAACCTAACTAACCTAAAGACATCACAAACATCCATGCCCGAGGCAGGATTCGAACCTGCGACCGTAGTGGTCCTGCGGTTCCAGACTGCAGCGCCTTTAACCGCACGGCCACTTCGGCCGGCTCAAGCAGAGGTGTCCGTGTTATTACTCCTGCTGAAAAAGGAGGGACCGTTATGCCTGCTGCAATGTTGAGGGAAGTTTCGTACCACCTTACTGCATTTACAAAGAGGCAAATAAAAAAAGAAGATGCTGAAGACAACATATCTCCAGGATCAGCTGTTGTTATGAGAAGAGAATCCGCTTATGTCAACAGTGATACTTTGGTGGATTGGTTCAAAAATCATTTCCTTCCTGGAAAGGCGTCTGGGCCTGTTCTGCTTCTGCTAGATGGTCGTGCTTCTCACACGATTTCTGTCACCCTTTTGGATCTACCTGTTGAAAACGAAGTGACGATAATTGGTGTGCCTAGTCATGCGGCACATTTTCTACAGCCACTAGACCGATCATTTTTCAAGCCTCTATAACCTTAATCTAAAGAGTCATGTCATTCACGTATTGTAGCTAATGCAAGCGAAGACAGAAGAATTACAAGGCATCAATTTGGAGAGTTGCCCTTCAAAGCTTGGACTCGTGCTGCAGCAGTTCAGATTGGTGTATCAGGATATAGAGCTGCAAGAGCTATCCCACTTTACAGAGCAGTAATTCCTAACCATGCCTTTGTTTCAGATATTAATAATACTGAGACTGAACTCCCAATTATTCAAGACGTCACTAATGATATGACTCCAGTTCAGCCATCAGCATCAACTTCTGAAACAAATTTGTTACAAGGACATATTTCTTCTTGCAAACATTGAACATAGGACAACAGACAAGGGGATATGGACTGCAGAAGATTTAACAGAGACCGTGAAACTAGTCGAAGAGGAAGGTAACGCTAAAACGAAAGCACCTCGAATGAAAAACATACCAGAACGAACATTAAGGAGAAGAATTGCTACGCGCAGTTTTCAAGAAAACAGGGTGTGGACCGTCATCATACTTGAGTGAAGATGCAGAAAGGCTATTGTTCGACCAACTGCATGCAGCAATTGCAGTGTAAGTGACAACTCAGTGACTCCTTATGGAGAAACTCCATCAGAATTGCTGGCACAGTTTTCACCTGCTCCTGCACTACCTAAGAGATGTAAACCCAAAAGAAAACAGTCAGCGATGAGTCAAACATACGATGAGTTGATAGCAACGAATAGAAGAAAATATCTGAAGGAAAGAAGAAAGGAAAACCCTGTGCACAAAAAATATAGCATCTAAAAGATATCAAACCCCCAAAACCAGAGGAAAAGAAGCGTCTGTTTGAAGACAAAATTTCAGAAAAAGATGATGATGCTATTTCCCTACGCAGTTGTTCCTCAGATGAATTAATTTTGAAGAAAACGAATGTGTAGAGTGTCTTGAACTTTATCAAGAAACGTTGTTACCTCTGGTTGAATTTATTTTGTATGATGTTCTACAATCTAGATGGCTTCATGAATCATTCACTCTCTATTGGAACATGTGTTGTTTGTGTGGATGATTTAAAAGTAAACTCGAAAAAAAAATCAAAGTGAAGGTCATTTGCAGTGTCTTTGGCAATTGGCTATCTGTCCCTCCCTTCTGGAGCGTCTTGCACGTCATTGAATACTTTCTTGAAATTTACAAGTCATTGTATATCATAAGAATATTCCTTTGTTATAAAGTTTTTTGTAATAAGATAATTTCTGTAACAATATAAAATGTTCAAATCTTGTCTAAATCAATTGTGATTTAAGTGTTTATATATTGATAAAAATTAGTTTGAAAAAATGTGCGGTGGCTGTCGCACCTTTACCTTATGTCAAAATAGTAGAGACAAAAACTTTTTTCATTTCGTTCACACGTAGAAATATTGATTCCGCGGTATGATTTTGTGGAGTAAAATTAACTTTTTCAAGTAGTTATCTTTGTAACATAACGCGAGCACATGTTCGCTCCATTTCCATGTGGCACCCTTGGTGCGAAAATGAGGTATTTAGCAAATGCTTGCTGATGGTAATAGAAGCCAAATTGTTTTTTTTTGTGTCAATGAGCGTCGTAGCTGCCATAGTATCTCTGTTTTCCAATGTTTAATCAGGTTGAAGGATTAATATATTTATTCCGAATTAAAGGAGGAATGTTCTGCATAATAAACATTGCATTTCTATTGATTTCCTGTATGTTAATGTTAACAGTTTTTTTTATACTGGGGCCACGTGGTGTGCGTATGTCTGTGGCTTATATGAGGCAGGAAGACATTAGTGCAGTGTTTCATGGTTCTTTAAGAGCAATTTATTGAAAGTTAATTTTGTGAATATTAAGGTACAGCGTCTAGTTGTTTGGAACAGCCACGTGAGTGGTAATGGTCTGCACAGTTCCTTTATCCCTTACGATTCGCATGCAATCCGGTATGATTCACAATAATCTGGCTATGATAATGGCCTTCAGCCACCTCCCTCCCCCTCCCCACCCCCCTCTCCCACTGCAATTGACTGGCGGATCCTGTTGAAATATTTTAAAGATTGCACACGGCTTTGACAGTTCCGGCCAACGCGTATTTGAATTACATGAGAGAGAAAGCTACCACATCATTCTCACTGATGAATTGCATCCATATTATCACAATCCATCAAAATTGGTGTTGTCTAAATGTGTAATTAGCTAAGTCCTCTTTTGGCTCGCCTCTCGAGCACGGATGAATAGAGCGTCTGCTCAGGGATTTCAGTGTGTAGCTTCACAGCCCTGTGTGATCGTGCTTTCGCTTTAATTCATACAGCAGCGATATTTCGCGTAATGCTTCGCTGAATACTTCAGCATGTCGATGCGTGGGAGTATTATGCTCTAGAGAGAGAGATCGAGAGAGAGATAGAGAGAGAACTAATCCACTCTGATCTCATTGTAGTGTGACCATTGATAGCGTAGGAGACTAATTAAGAATTTAACCACTTATCACAAGTAATAACAGTAATCATCTTGTGGTTTTGCAGTTATTCTTATGTCCATGCTTGCTAAGAAAATTGGATGAGGAATTCCGCCTGATGCAAGACACCCTTGGAGATTCGTTTCCCCCAGACATCTTCAGCACTTCTTGTGCTGCCTTCAGTGGATTATTTTATTTTCTTTCTATCAGACTGTTATTACATATTGACGTTTAGAGAAAACATTTGGTACGAAATATTTACATTTATGAATGAAGTGATAGTTGTCAAATATTATACATGGTTTCTTTACGTATCTCAACAGTGAACTGTAAACAAACCATGTATAATATCTCACAACTATCACTTCGTTCACAAATTTCTTACCAAATGTTTTCTCTAAACGTTAATATGTAATAACAGTTTTACAGAACAGAAATAAAGTAGGCCAATGTCTGGGTAAAATAAAACTCCGAAAGTGTCTTACATAAGGCGAAATTCATCATCCAAATAATAAAAGTATATCAAAATGAGTCGACAGCATGTTCCAACATGCAATAAATTTTCAGTTACGTTAAGGTATGTGTTGGAATACTATCCAAATTTCTCGATGATTGATTTCATTTCAGAGCTATAAAGGAGTAGCAACCCCCTGTAGCTAAGTGATGCTGAAGTAAATAGTCATTCCCCCTCGCCATTTCAGTAGAAATTTGCTGTCAGACTTGAGTAGAGCGAGAGGTTACCGCAACCATTACTGAGCGCGTTGGTTTTGTGTGTTTGTCGCGTTATCCGTTGCATGAATGTCCTTTATCATTAACTAAAATTAGGACCGTTGTAATTAATCACGCAACAGAAAGAAATTGTACACTTTCAATTGCTTCATGTCTAATAGAGTAGAGGAAAAAAATTAAATTTATATTCGATGTTAACAAATTTCTCTTCTTCAGAAATGGTTTTCTTGCCATTGGAATTCTACATTTCATATCGTCTCTACATTGGCCGTCACAAGTTATTTCACTGCCGAAATAGCAAAACTCATCGCCTACTTTTAGTGTGTCCTTTCCTAGCGTCGTTCCCTCAGCATCACCTGATTTAATCCGACTACATTCCATTACCCTTGTTGCTTTTGTTAGTGCTCAGCTGACAGAATGACAACGTCGTCGGCAAACCGCGAAGTTTTTATTTCTTCTCCGTGAACTTTAATTCCCTTTCCCAGTTTCTTCTCGGCTTCCTTCACAGCTTGCTCGTTGTACAGACAGAATCACACTGGGAATACGCTAAAACCCTGTCTGATTCTTTTCTCAACCAGTGTTTCTCTTTCATTCTCTTCGACTCTTAAAACTGTCGTTTGGTTACTGTATAAGTTGTAAATAGCATTCCGTTCCCTTTATTTACAGCCACTACCTTCATAAATTTAAAGAGTGTGTTCCTGTTACTATTTTCAAAACCGTTCTCCAAATCAACAAATGCTATAAACGTAAGTTTGCCATTCCTTAACCTATTTTCTAAGGTAAGTCATCAGTCCAATGTTGCCTCGCGTGTTCCTACATTTCTCAGGAACCCAAACCGATCTTCCCCGAGGTCGGCTTCTGCCAGTTTTTCCGATATCCTGTAAATAATTCGTATCAGCATCCCGCAATCATGACCTATTGAACTAACAGTTCGGTAATATTCACATCCGTCAGCGCTAGCTCTCTTTGGAACTGGAATGATTACATTCTTCTTGAATTCTGAGGGTATCTCCGCAGTCTCATATGACGTATCAACGCAAGGGTGGAAGAAATGTTTTCAGAACAAAAGTGTATAAATTTTAAAGATGAATGCGTCTCATATTGTTTGTCTTGCTTAAAGTGCTCCACTGAGTATGACATGACACTAACGGTTAGTAATGGAAGGACTACCATGAGGCGTATGATATGAAATTTGTGCTTAGACTAATGGTTTTTCAGAAAGGAGGATACAGCATGTTATCTTAGTCAGTCATCGATAGATGTACAGGTGACATCAGGTATTCCCTACGGAAGTGTGTTAGGACCCTTTCTGTTCGTTTTGTATATTAATAATCTGGCAGAAGATATTAACAGTAGCCTCAAATATTTTGCTGATGATGGAGTTATTGTAAACGAAATACTGTCTGAAAAAATGCACAAATATGCTGTCATATCTTCATAACAGATTAACAGTTTGCTTCTTACTCGTATATTAAGAAAAGTAAACGTCTAAGTTTCAAAATGAGCAAACATGTCGTGTCTTGTGATTAGAATACAAATGCGTCGCAAATGGAATCAGTTAACTCACCAGTACCTTTGTGGGAAGATTCGTACAGATATAAAATGGAATGGTGGCTCAAGCTCAGTCTAAAAAAATGTGGTAGACTTCACTTCAGTGGTATGGTAAGGGGAAAATGCAATAAGGATGCCAAGGAGATTGCTACGAAACACTCGTGCGACGCACCCTAGACTATTGTCCGAGAGTGTGGCCAGGACCGACGGGAGACAGTTGCGGAGATGCCGAAAACCCTGATCTGACACACGCCAGACAGACGCCAATTTTCAGTGATAGCTTACTGACAAAGTGAAAAAAAGGACAGTATTTTGTGAGGAATTTAAATGTGTTCTACAAACCCTTACATCTCACTCGTGTAGTGACTGTGAAGATACGATTAGAATACAGGGCTATTCAACAAGAAGGAACAGATTTCAAACATTTATTGCTTCCAAACTACAAAAGATAGAAAGACAATTCCAACGTTCCTGGAAAGAGAAAATGGTTCAAATAGCTCTGAGCACTATGGGACTCAACTGCTGTGGTTATCAGTCCCCTAGAACTTAGAACTACTTAAACCTAACTAACCTAAGGACATCACACACATCCATGCCCGAGGTAGGATTCGAACCTGCGACCGTAGCAGTCCCACGGTTCCGGACTGCGCGCCTAGAACCGCGAGACCACCGCGGCCGGCGGAAAGAGAAAACTTCAAACTTTTATGTGTTTTATGTGAGCACCATGTGTTACACGACAAACAACAAGACGGTGGCTAATTTCCTACGTAGGAAAGGGTGGCCGAGCGGTTCTAGGCGCTACAGTCTGGAACCGCGCGGCCGCTACGGTCGCAGGTTCGAATCCTGCCTCGGGCATGGGTGTGTGTGATGTACTTAGGTTAGTTAGGTTTAAGTAGTTCTAAGTTCTAGCTAAGTCACAGGATGAAATTAAAACCATATGCGCAGTCGTAAAGGAAGTGGCTGGTTTGCAGAGACAGGTCGAGGATACAGGATCAGTGCGTAGTGGGAATGTACGTGTTACTGATAAGTCGCATATATGTACAGTATTTAATAATCACTTTCCGAATATAACATGTGAACTAAATAGAAACCTAGTCCCAACAGGGAATCATATAGCGCTCGTAGAAAAAAGTGTTCCGAGACTGTTACCTGAAATGCTCCTCCATGATACTGACAAGAGGGAGATTGAGTTAATAATTAAATCACTAAAGACCAAGAACTCTCATGGATATGACGGAGTATCTAGCGGAACACTGAAGTATTGTTCTATGTATGTCAGTCCAGTACTTAGCCATATCTGTAACTTTTCCTTTAGGAGTGGTCGGTTTCCTGACCGATTAAAGTACTCGGTAGTGAAGCCACTTTATAAAAAGGGAGACAGGGACAATGTTGACAATTATAGACCTATTTCTATGCTCTCGGTGTTTGCTAAAATTATCGAGAAGTTTGTATATACAAGGTTACTGGAGCATTTAATTCACATAATTTGTTTCAAATGTACAGTTTGGTTTTAGAATTGGTTTAACAACCGAAAATGCTATATTCTCTTTTGTCTGTGAGGTTTTGGACGGATTGAATAAAGGGTTGCGAACGCTAGGTATTTTCTTTGATTTAACGAAGGCTTTTGACTGTGTTGACCACAAAATATTACTGCAGAAGTTGGACCGTTATGGAGTAAGGGGATTAGCTTACAACTGGTTCGCCTCTTACTTTAAGAACAGAAAGCAGAAGGTAATCCTCCGCAATATTGAGAGTGGTAGTGATGTTCAGTCCCAATGGGGCACTGTTAAGTGGGGCGTTCCCCAAGGGTCGATGCTGGGGCCGCTGCTGGTTCTTATTTATATAAATGATATGCCTTCTAGTATTACAGGTGATTCAAAAATATTTCTGTTTGCTGATGACACCAGCTTGGTAGTGAAGGATCTTCTGTGTAATATTGAAACAGTATCAAATAATGTACACTCCTGGAAATTGAAATAAGAACACCTTGAATTCATTGTCCCAGGAAGGGGAAACTTTATTGACACATTCCTGGGGTCAGATACATCACATGATCACACTGACAGAACCACAGGCACATAGACACAGGCAACAGAGCATGCACAATGTCGGCACTAGTACAGTGTATATCCACCTTTCGCAGCAATGCAGGCTGCTATTCTCCCATGGAGACGATCGTAGAGATGCTGGATGTAGCCCTGTGGAACGGCTTGCCATGCCATTTCCACCTGGCGCCTCAGTTGGACCAGCGTTCGTGCTGGACGTGCAGACCGCGTGAGACGACGCTTCATCCAGTCCCAAACATGCTCAATGGGGGACAGATCCGGAGATCTTGCTGGCCAGGGTAGTTGACTTACACCTTCTAGAGCACGTTGGGTGGCACGGGATACATGCACACGTGCATTGTCCTGTTGGAACAGCAAGTTCCCTTGCCGGCCTAGGAATGGTAGAACGATGGGTTCGATGACGGTTTGGATGTACCGTGCACTATTCAGTGTCCCCTCGACGATCACCAGTGGTGTACGGCCAGTGTAGGAGATCGCTCCCCACACCATGATGCCGGGTGTTGGCCCTGTGTGCCTCGGTCGTATGCAGTCCTGATTGTGGCGCTCACCTGCACGGCACCAAACACGCATACGACCATCATTGGCACCAAGGCAGAAGCGACTCTCATCGCTGAAGACGACACGTCTCCATTCGTCCCTCCATTCACGCCTGTCGCGACACCACTGGAGGCGGGCTGCACGATGTTGGGGCGTGAGCGAAAGACGGCCTAACGGTGTGCGGGACCGTAGCCCAGCTTCATGGGGACGGTTGCGAATGGTCCTCGCCGATGCCCCAGGAGCAACAGTGTCCGTAATTTGCTGGGAAATGGCGGTGCGGTCCCCTACGGCACTGCGTAGGATCCTACGGTCTTGGCGTGCATCCGTGCGTCGCTGCGGTCCGGTCCCAGGTCGACGGGCACGTGCACCTTCCGCCGACCACTGGCGACAACATCGATGTACTGTGGAGACCTCACGCCCCACGTGTTGAGCAATTCGGCGGTACGTCCACCCGGCCTCCCGCATGCCCACTATACGCCCTCGCTCAAAGTCCGTCAACTGCACATACGGTTCACGTCCACGCTGTCGCGGCATGCTACCAGTGTTAAAGACTGCGATGGAGCTACGTATGCCACGGCAAACTGGCTGACACTGACGGCGGCGGTGCACAAATGCTGCGCAGCTAGCGCCATTCGACGGCCAACACCGCGGTTCCTGGTGTGTCCGCTGTGCCGTGCGTGTGATCATTGCTTGTACAGCCCTCTCGCAGTGTCCGGAGCAAGTATGGTGGGTCTGACACACCGGTGTCAATGTGTTCTTTTTTCCATTTCCAGGAGTGTAGTTCATGAAATAAGTTCGTGGCTTGTGGAAAATAATTTGATGCTAAATCACATGAACTGATATTTTGATCAGACAGAATGGGCATATTATAAGCGAGACGGAACAGTTCAAGTTCCTAGGCGTTCGGATAGATAGTAAGCTGTTGTGGAAAGCCCATGTTCAGGATCTTGTTCAGAAACTAAATGGTGCTTTATTTACCATTAGAACAGTATCTGAAATAAGTGACAGTTCAACACGAAAAGTAGTCTACTTCGCATATTTTCAGACGCTTATGTCATATGGTATTATTTTTTGGGGTAATGCTTCTGATTCAAAAAGGGTATTTTTGGCTCAAAAACGGGCTGTTCGACCTGTATGTGGTGTAAGTTCGAGAACCTCTTGTCGACCCCTATTCAATAGTCTGGGAATTCTGACATTGCCCTTACAGTATATGTTTTCTTTAATGTCGTTTGTTGTTAGCAATATTAGCTTATTCCCAAGAGTTAGCAGTTTTCACTCAGTTAATACTAAGCAGAAATCAAATCTGCATGTGGAATGCACTTCCTTGACTCTTGTGCAGAAAGGAGTGCACTATTCTGCTGCATCCATTTTCAATAAGCTCCCACAAGAACTCAAAAGTCTTAGCAGTAGCCCAAACGCTTTTAAGTCCAAACTGAAGAGTTTCCTCATGGCTCACTCCGTCTATTCTGTCTACGAGCTCCTGGAAGAGCTGAAAAATTAAGCTAATTCCAGTGTGACATTGTTGATTTTCTTTATTTAAACTTACGAATTGTCGCCTGAATACGTTTCTTGTATTTCATTTTATCTGTTTCTACTATCGTGTTATAGTTTCATGTATTTACTCGTTCCATGACCATGGAGACTTCTCCTTAATTTGGTACCACGGAACAATAAATAAATAATAAATTAAAAAAAATAACTGATGACCTCAGATGTTAAGTCCCATAGTGCTCAGAGCCATTTGAACCATTTGAGGCTATGTAGGAGGGCGTGAGGTTTGGAGACATGCTACTCCTCCTCTTTCAGTCGAACGACGTGGAATGGTATCATTCAGGTAACGTAGGACGTGCTTAGAGAAATGAGGCACGGCACCATCTCGCATGAAGATGAAGCCATCTGAATCATCTTCAAGTTGAGGAAATAACCAGTTCTGAAGCAGGTCTAGGTAGGTTAGTTCTGCCATAGTTTCCTTCATGCAGAAGAAAGCAACAGCGCCGATGCGGCCGTGAATGGAACGTCTACCCGGGCTGTTCAAATTTTAAACGATTATCCGTTCAGGAACGTTGGAATTATGGTGATATCTTTTGTAATTTGGAAGATATAAATGTCTGAAATCTGTTCCTTCTTTTCGAATGACCCTGTAACTACAGCGTGCACAGAGTCTTTTAAGCTATGATTCTTCCCACGCTCCGTTCGTGAGTGGATCGAAAAGAAACCCTAAAGATGCGTTCCCATTGGGCTTGACGTACTAGCGTCAGTTACGTTTTCGTGGACTACGACCCATATGGACGAAATGTCGTGGCAAAGCCTGTGACCCCACAGGCAACCATGCTGGATTCTCAGTTGTGAGGTTGTCTCCTACGCGTCAACAACGGATCGGCTGGTAAAGTTACAAGAGAGGAAAACTCTGCAGTAGTATGGAGATGAACCACTGCTGTATGATGTAGGCATGTAGCTTTATAGGACAGACACGTACATATAACAGCAGCAAAAAGAATTTTTATTGGACTAGTTTCGAACTAAAATACACAACTGGCCATTAAAATTCCTACACCAAGAAGAAATGCAGATGATAAACGGGTATTCATTGGACAAATATATTATACTAGAATTGACATTTGATTACATTTTCACGCAATTTGGGTACATAGATCCTGCGAAATCAGTACCCAGAACCACCACGTTTGGCCGTAATAACGACCTTGATACGCCTGGGCATTGAGTCAAACAGAGCTTGCCCATGCAGCTTCAACACGATACCACAATTCATCAAGAGTAGTAACTGGCGTATTGTGACGAGCCAGTTGCTCGGACACCATTGACCAGAAGTTATCAATTGGTGAGAGATCTGGAGAATTTGCTGGCCAGGGCAGCAGTCGAACATTTTCTGTATCCAGAAAGGCCCGTACAGGACCTGCAACATGCGGTCGTGCAATATCCTGCTGAAATGTAGGGTTTCGGAGGGATCGAATGAATGGTAGAGCCACGGGTCGTAACACATGTGAAATGTAACGTCCACTGTTCAAAATTCCGTCAATGCGAACAAGAGGTGACAGAGACCATCACGCCGGGTGATATGCCAGTATGGCGATGACGAATACACGCTTCCAATGTGCGTTCACTGCGATGTCGCCAGACACGGATGCGACCATCATGATGCTGTAAACAGATCCTGGATGCATCCGAAAAAATGACGTTTTGGCATTCGTGCACCCAGGTTCGTCGTTGAGTACACCATCGCAGGCACTCCTGTCTGTGATGCAGCGTCAAGGGTAACTGCACCCATGGTCTCCGAGCTGATAGTCCATGCTGCTGCAAACGTCGTAGACCTGTTCGTGCAGATGGTTGTTGTCTTGCAAACGTCCCTATCTGTTGACACAGGGGTCAAGACGCGGCTGCACGATCCGTTACAGCCATGCGGATAAGATGCCTGTTATCTCGATCGCTAGTGATACGAGGCCGTTGGGATCCAGCACGGCGTTCCGTATTACCCTCCTGTACCCACCAATTCCATATTCTGCTAACAGTCATTGGATCTCGACCAACGCGAGCAGTAATGTCGCGATACGATAAACCGCAATCGCGATAGGCTACAATCCGACCTTTATCAAAGTCGGAAACGTGATGGTACGCACTTCTCCTCCTTACACGATGCATGACAACAACGTTTCACCAGGCAACGCCGGTCAACTGCTGTTTGTGTATGAGAAATCGGGTGGAAACTTTCCTCATGTCAGCACGTTGTATGTGTCGCCACCGGCGCCAACCTTGTGTGAATGCTCTGAAAAGCTAATATTTGCATATCACAGCATCTATCTTCCTGTCGGTTAAATTTCGTGTCTGTAGCACATCTTCGTGGTGTAGTAATTTTAATGGCCAGTAGTGTAAGTCATTTCAACATTTAATACCTTGAGGAGTAGCTTTTGCCAAGATTTGAAGAAGATATCTGATGAAGAGAGGGCAGGATACTTCACTGATGAAATTTACGTACCTCTACTATACCGTATCGTACCGTAACACACACTGTGTGTGGACATTATGAATTACCTCGAAGAAAACGATTCATTGAGAAATAGCTAATAGGGATTCAGAAAACATCGTTGTTGTGAAACACAACTAGCTCTTTATTCTCACGTAGTACTGATGGCTATCGCCAGGAGACGTCAGATTAATTCCATATTTTTAGATTTCCAGAAGGTTTTTGACACCGTCTCTCACAAGCGACTTCTCACCAGACAGCGTACCTATGGAGTAATATCTCAGTTGTACGACTGGATTCGTGATTTCTTGTCCGAAAGGTCACAGTTCGTAGTAACTGACGGAAAGTCATCGAGTAAAATAGAAGTAATTAAGTAAGGGTTTTCCCAAGGAAGTGTCATAGGCCATCTGCTTCTCCTGGTCTACATAAATGAGACAATCTGATCAGCCTTCTTAGATTGTTTGCAGATGTTGCTATCATTTACCACCTTGCAAAGTAATCAGGTGACCAAAACTAACTGCAAAATGATTTGGACGAGATATCTGTATGGTGCGAAAAGTGACAGCTGACTCTAAACATTGAAAAGTTTGAAGTCGTCCTCACGAGTACTAAAAGGAATCCGCTAAATTTAGACAAAAAGCACACAAAATATAATGGCTGTGAATTCAGATAAATACTTGCGAATTATAGTTACATATAATTTAAACTGGAACGATCACATAATTTTGTGGGGAAAGCAAACCAAAGATTGCGTTTTGTTGGCATTATACTATGCAACTGGTCTACTAAAGAAACTGCCTGCACTATGCTTGTCCGCTCCCCTCTGGAGTGTTTGCTGCGCGGTAAGGCATCCAATTCAGATAAGATTGACGGTGGACATCGAAATTGTTCAAAGGGTTGTCCGTTGTGTATTATGACGAATAGAGGAAAGAGAGTGCCACAGATACGACATGCGAATCATTAAAACAAAGGCATTTTTCATTGCGGAAGGGTTTTCTCATGAACTTTCAATAATCAACGTTCTCCTCCGAATCCAAAGATATTTTGTTGGCGCTAACCTACATCGGGATAAATGATATCATTGTAATAAAATGAGAGAAATCAGAGCTCCCACGGAAACATTTAAGTGCTCGTTTTTCCCGCACGGTGTTCGAGAGTGCAGCGGTAGAGAAATAGCTTGAAGGTGGTTCGATGGACCCTCTCCTAGGGACTTAATCTGATTCCAGAGTAATCACGTAGATGTAGTTGTAGAACGCCTTCAGATTCCGCCAAAAGAATCTTTCATTGTTGTGTATTATTTGTAATACGAAATAGTAAGTCAATATGTCTCTGGGGCTAAATAGCTTAAAGTCACTTGGTCCTTTGTTTTACAGTTATTGTCTGTCTCATATTAGTATCTGATTTGGCAGTCAGTGCTGAAACGGGTTCCAGAAGATGGTCAAATTGGTCTACAGACACTCGCAGTGAGTTCTTGAAATCGTTTAAGTACCTGTTGCAGAGTTCAAAATGGCTCTGAGCACTATGGGACTTAACATCTATGGTCATCAGTCCCCTAGAACTTAGAACTACTTAAACCTAACTAATCTAAGGACAGCACACAACACCCAGCCATCACGAGGCAGAGAAAATCCCTGACCCCGCCGGGAATCGAACCCGGGAACCCGGGCGTGGGAAGCGAGAACGCTACCGCACGACCACGAGATGCGGGCTGTTGCAGAGTTCCTTACCAACCAGGTTACACACTGAAGAGGCAAAGAAAGTGGTTCACTTGCCTCATATCGTGTAGGGCCCCCGCAAGCACCCAGAAGTGCCGCAACACGACGTGTCCAGGACTCGACTAATGTCTAAAGTAGTGCTGGGGGGAACTGACACCATGAATCCTGCAGGGCTATCCATAAATCCGTAAGAGTACGAGGAGGTGGATATCTCTTCTGAACAGCACATTGTAAGGCATCCCGAATATGGTCAGTAATGTTCATGTGGGGGGAGTTTGGTGGCCAGCGGAAGTGATTAAACTCAGAAGAGGTTCAGAGAGCCACTCTGAAGAAATTATGGACGTGTAGGGTGTGGCATTGTTCCTGCTGGAATTTCCCAGGTCCGTCGGAATGCACAATGGACATGAATGAATGCAGGTGACCAGACAGGATGCATATGTACGTGTCACCTGTCAGAGTCGTATCTAGACGCATCAGGGGTCCCATATCACTCCACACCATTACAGAGCCTCCACCAGCTTGGACAGTCCCCTGCTGGCATGCAGGGTCCATATATTCATGAGATTATCCCTATAGCCGTACACGTCCATGCTCTCGATACAATTTTAAACGAAACTCGTTCGACCAGGCAACACGTTTCCAGTCATCAACAGTGCAATGTCGGTGTTGATGGGCCCATACGAAGCGTAAAACTTTGTTTCGTGAAGTCATCAAGGGTACACGAGTGGGCCTTCGGTTCCGAAAGCCCATATGTATGATGTTCCATTGAATCGTTCGCACGCTGACACTTGTTGATGGCCCAGCATTGAAATCTATAGCAATTTGCGGAAGGGTTGCACTTTTGTCACGTTGAACGATTCTCTTCAGTCGTCGTTGGTCCCGCTCTTACAGGATCTTTTTCTGGCTGCTGCGATGTCAGAAATTTGATGTTTTATCGGATTCCTGATATTCACGGTACACTGATGAAATGGTCGTACGGGAAAATCCCCACTTCATCTCTACCTCGGAGATGCTGTGTTCCATTGCTCGTGCGCCGACTTTAACACCACGTCCAAACTCACTTCAATCTTGCTAACCGACCTAACAACTGCACCAGACACTGGTTCTGTTATATAGGTGTTGCCGACCGTAGCGCCGTGTTATGCCTGTTTACACATCTCTGTATTTAAATACGCATGCCTTTTCCAGTTTCTTTTGCGCTTCAGTGCGGATACGCTGATCAAGGTCGACTTCTTATCCCGTAATTCTCTTTTCTTCCGCTTTTCTTTTGCGTTCATCACCAGAGTCATTCTCTGTGCTAAAATAGCAGTACTACCTAAACTTCCTATGTGAAGCTCGATCATGGTCGGCTTTCCATGACAAACAGAAAGAGGTACGTCTTCGTAGGTACTTCAGTCCATTTGAACTAGCAACGACTCACGACAGGAAATGCTACGCCTGAAAATGCCTGAAAGAATGTGCGAAATCGAGGCATGCTTTCTTCAGCAAAGCCCCATGAGAATGCTACTTACTACTTGGTACAATGGGAAGTAAGCAACCTTTGCCATACACATCACAGTGATTTGCATTATACAGCTTATAACGCTTTAGGCTGGATATCGGTCGATACAGTAAGTGATCTGGTCGATTGTCGAGTGCGGAATCACGTGTCGCTAGACATCGATCTCTTCATTTGAAGTTTCCAGGTTCTATTTCAGCGAATAATAGTTGTTTTTGAAATGACAATTTTCGATGTACTATCTGTTTTTCTTTTTTTTTTTTATCTGTGATACCTATACTTATTTAATATCATAACAGTCAACTTATAGTTTACAATGTTTATTAACAAACTATAGTTATAGCCAAGTTTGAAAACACACAATAATCCAAAACCAATAATTGCCATTATATTGAAATCACAATGGCAATCAGACCAGTCTGATGCTGGCCACAACATTTAAACAGCGATCTCAAATACTATAGTATAGAAAGGAAACGTAAATGAACGAAACACGTAATTTGGAAATATACTTCTTACAAAAATAAATTACCTTTTTAAGAATTTACATCTCAACAGGAAGCTTTGGAGACCGAGTATCCGGAATACAATTTATATTTTGTTAGATTCCTGGATTGTGTCAATGCTGAAATATTAATTATTTAAATTGCGTCGTAACTCAAAATTACGGAACACTCTATTTGTAAAATTGTTAACACTATTAGTGGTTTTGGGTTTTTGCACGATTAAAATAATACAAAATGCTTAACAACCCTCATAAAGAGGAAAGGTTGTTTTAAAATGTAATTTTGCCGGCCGGCCGCTGTGGCCGAGCGATTCTAGGCGCTTCAGTCCGGAACCGCGGTGCTGCTACAGTCGCGGGTTCGAATCCTGCTTCGGTCATGGATGTGTGTGATGTCCTTAGGTTAGTTAGGCTTAAATAGTTCTAAGTCTAGGGGACTGATGACCTCAAATGTGAAGTCCCATAGTGCTTAGAGCCATTTGAACCATTTGTAATTTTGTCTAGAGAATTTCTATATAACTTCTGGGTTCAAACCACCTGCGTTCGTAAATGCAAAAAATATAAGTTTGCGAGGTGCCGGGGCTAGCAGTGTATTTATCACTAAATTCTACTAGAATCCACATATGTAAATCATGCTCTAAGCCCCCCCCCCCTATTCTAACTCCAACTTTTGCTGTTGCACAAGGATAAAAAAAATACGCGAACTGACTCTAATCAACCCTGCCAGTGGAGTAGAAGAGAGTTTGGCACCTGCAATAATTTAATTTGATAAATAAGTTAAATAAACAAAGGTTTCATTAGCATAGTGAGGAATGATAGGGTTGCTCTATCGATTAACAGAATGAAAGCTCTGTCCAAAATAACAATATGATTTATTAAGACTAAACACAGAATAGTAAAAGAAACACAGGAAATATAATACATCAAATTGGCTCAAATTTGGAGATTCATACAAACACTATAAAGGTTGAAACTTCCCCTTTGAACAATTTTTACATACGACTGTGCTTAACCTGACACACAATATTTTTTAGCGCAACGCAATCTGACTTTCAACACACAATGTTTTGTTAGCGCAACGCAATCTGACTTTCAATAATCTCTACATGAGAATGGCCCTGACTAACATTAAACTATACCTTTCGCAAATCACTTACCTCACAAAAATCTTCGCTGCTCAAGCTACTGCAATACAGCGAGCGCCACTACTGCCAGCTAAATAAAAGATTCAAACTATGGAAGGCACTAACTACTGATATGGATAGTTAGCAAATGAAAGATATTAATAGAGAACAAACAATGTATTTACCTTGATATCATGACAAATTACAAAACTCCGCCATCTCTCTCCCCACATCCACCACTGCTGGCGGCTCACCTCCAACTGCGCAACGTTACACGCTGTTCACAGCCAGCTGCCTAACACTACAATGGTTGAGTATTACAACAATGCAAAGCAGCCACAGACTTCACATGGCACAGCCGGTGATTTTCATACAGAGGTGGCGTTACTAATAAAAAAACCTAAACAGCCTACTTACATAGCCCCCATGCTCCCCACAAAAAATTTTACAAATTTTGTTGGGCACTGGCCAATACATATTTGTTAAAAATTTTTTTTCACAATTACAATAACAAAGAAATCAAATGCACACACTTATTGATACAATGTTGGTCAAAAGCTAAAATTTTCTCACAGTCCATAAAGACAGTCCTGATCATTCATCACATTGCAGTGTTTTTCTCAAAGTCTGAGCAGTAAAAGAAAATGCACACGGAAGTAGTGGATTTCCATGCAGTCTTGAAGAAGTATCGTTGTCCTTCCAACGGAAAGACAGTGCTGACTCTCGACATGCTGACAGGTAATGGGCCACAAGAGAGCAAAGCCACAGCGGAGTCAGTCGAAGTTTTGAAGAGTATTGGTGGGTAGGTCATCACAGAGCAGACCCACTGTAGTCCTGGTAGAGATTACGGTATTGGTGGGCCACCAGAGGTGCAGACCCACTGCAGTCCTTGTAGAAATAATGGTATTGGTGAGTCATCAAAGGTGCAGACCCACTGCAGTCCTTGTAGAGATAATGGTACTGGTGAGTCAGCAAAGACGCAGACCCACTGTAGTCCTTGTAGAGACGGCCAGCAGCCATCTGTTGCGACTGTGCAGGTGCACAATCACCATCGAAGAGTCTTGCGGATAATGTAGCAAGTCGATAACCACCACTTGTGCACTTACAAAGTTTTTGGAATTGTCCTCAGAACCAGCAATGCTGTTATCCAGTCCCTTGCTGAATTATTAACACACGTGCAAACACTATCAGTTCCTACTTCTCACATATTGTCCATATACTATGATCAACAGAAGCGTGTGCAGTGAAATGATACTTAATTTGAAGAACTGGTGTCAATTACAATATTATAACATGAGAGTACAATTACAAAGGTACAAAATACTTCATTAAAGAACATAACAATACAGATAACATTTGTAGTAATAGGGGCTTTACAAAAGAATAAAAATATATACATCAGTGTTACAAAAATAATGACATAAGTACATACATAAAAGATCAGAATAGCTTTTGAAACATCAACTTTACACATGAGCATTAAAATAGAACAGAATTACTAATGTCTAACATCTTTACAAAGTAAATAACATATTATCAATGCAAATTATATTTGAGGATAACAGTATTCCTCATCATAGTGAATGTAGCTTAGTATTAGAAAAATTCTACAACATAAGTCTTATCAGATATACATATAAATACAGGAAAAACATAAATACACAAGGGAACACAAACACATAGGGGGATAACACAATGGAAAGGACAGGGTTTGTATTCAGTGTAACATTTGGTACTGCAGTCCAACCCAAAACTTCATTCCATAGATCTTTCGTCTTATTTCAACCTTTGCTTCTACCAAAAAAATCCTATCCAAGCATGCTTTCTGTATTTATTTCACATATTTCTTACCTCATTATTTATTCCCAAGAAAATCCTACCTATACCTGCTTTCTGTACTTTACTCGTATAGCTTCTCAATGCATTTTTTTTTTCCAATTAATCGCTACTCATTATCTTATAGGCTACCCCCTCTTAAGCTAACTTATATCTACTGAGCTCAGATGTTAAACTAAGGGACGAGGCAATGCAGCATCACATAAAACAATTAATATAAACAGCAATAAAAAAAAGTGCAGATTTGCAAAGGAAGCAGCATTTTAGAAATTAGCGAAGCAATTGCAATATTACAACTAATCTAAGGCAATGTGCAGCAAACAATAACAAGAAATCATTAGTAATACTGGCTTAACAGAATAATACAAAGTCAAATTCAATAACACTATGCCTGGCAAACAGCAGCAACTTATACCTAAACATGACATAGCTCAAGCAGAAAAAATAGTAGACTAAAGATAACAATGCAGATAAGGGAAATGTATAATCACATCTTAATGTCTATGTAATTAAAGTGGTGCACCACAAAAACTAATTCTACAAAAAATTACTCAGTAGTTGAAAAGAAAATTATGTATGCAGTTCCTGGTATTAGTCCCTTCTTATTGTTCTTTCCATTCCAAGAGCTCCTTTTTCGAAGAATGTGGATTACAAAATTATTATTTAATAGATCTGCAGACAGAAAATATTTATATTAGTACATCTATAAAATTTTATTTTAACCAGTGCTGCAGTGCAGCTAGAAACTAGATATTAAACAAAATGGGCAAAGCAAGGCGTGAAACGTCATTCACTAGCCATATGGCATTTCTCTCAATTAGCACGACAATAGCCGTGAAATGTTGCGATGCTTTCTACAAAGGAACGTCAATAGCGATTATAATGGCCTCTTTTTTCTTCTACCTGTGCCGCTGGAAGGCTAATGGTTTTTTTTTGTTCGGGCGGCTGTCGCCCAGGTGTCTGACACAGCTGTGTGCCCACGACGTATTACGTGCAGGTGGTCACTTAACTTTCGTACGGAAATATTTACGACAGCAGTTTCCGCTACAATGGCAGTCTTAAATAAAAATATTTCACAGGTCAAGAATTAGCATTGCAAACCTGTAAAAACAAAATCCCATGAATATAACAGTGTCCAAAAAATTTTCGTCGGCATTGTGATACATTCACGCATTTACACACATTTCATAATTCTAAAAGTACGATTCTCGGTTTCCAACATACGTCTTCACAAGGCAGAGTTCCTAACCGCTACTCATTACTCCTTACCTTATTACACATATACAAATTCGTCGACGCTTCTTCAATACTTCATCATTAGATACATAGCATAATCAAATTCTTCATATAACATTAGCTTACTAATCATAAACATACCTCAACAACATAATACACATCGTCGTCGTAAAAAATAACATCATAACACCTCAGTCAAATCTCAAAATCGTCGTAGCTTCCTCCAATAGTTTCAAAACCTAAAAAAAAATTCTCTGCTCATTTCAAAAGTGTCATCTGCCTCAAACGTACTTTAAAATCATGATTCCATACCAAACACATCATTCAAAGCTCACATTGTATCACAATGGTTCCGAAAAAATATGAACAGTTTACAAAGTACAGACAAAATACAATTTCATACGTATGAAGTTATTCAACTGTGTAATTACGTAAACATCTGTCACTGACGTAGTAAAAAAAATGTTTGTCTCTCTCAGTTAAATGATCTGATAGCTGTGTAATACTGTGTTGGAGAAATATGGTACCGATGTGTAAAGTTGTATAAGCAAATACCATATTAGCTAGGGTTCCTTGTGGTTGCCACACACATGGTACACAAAGTAAGCGTGTACCCCCCTGAGGATAAATGTAATTATACCCTCAGGTGTTACAAATTACAGCAATGAAATGAAATGTATCACGGAAAACTTTCTTTGTAATTCAAAAATCTTAAAAAATAAATGTTTTAAGTACAAAATTAATCACTCAAATACGTGTCCTGTAGCGCTAAATGTGCGTCTTGTTGCAACATAATCTCTGTGGCAGTGTCGTAGTTATCGTCTTCCGAAAGCTAAGTTCTGCAGAAGTCAATGTACTTACCTCATGATAAACAAAAGTGAAATGCTTTGCGTATAGATATCTTAGTTATTACGCTTATTGCCGTGATGAGGAAAGTACTGTACTGTAACGTATTGTTGTGCTACGAAAAAGGCTGTCTCATTGTTGCTATACCACAAAAGTTACTACTAAAACATGTTTTAATTTCTTGAATAATGCCGAAAAAGTGTGCAGATATAAAACAGATACACCGCAAAAGCAACATTGTAAATTGTCACTCATTAGTAGCGTCGTGATATAGTCGTGTAGCTGTCAAATAAACTAACCACTGTGTCACCTGGTATCTCTCAGAAAGCACCTTGAATCCATAATGTATTTGCAAGTAAACCAAAATGTTGCATTAAAATCTCAAGTTAAAAAAGCACATTATCTCTCAATAAACAGTTTTACGTGTGAAATGTGGTGTAAACCTTTACTCTTCCTAGTACTCAGAGTGTGAACTTGAATGCAATTATCGTGCGGTATACGTCGGTAAAGAATACTGGAATTTTTCTCAAGGTTAGCGTCTGTGTTATTTTTCTCGGAGCCAGCGGGCGCACGCGGCTGCCTGCTGTGCGAGTCACTGTCTGTTTCTTTGCTGGCGCGCGTCGTTATTCGGATTAGGAGACCGAACTTCTACAAATTCGCCTTGCCGAGAGGGCCCAGCTCTGTTTGAATCCCGCCAGTTCTGATGCAATTCAGGTCTGTCGTTACGATCACATCGTCTGTCGTCATGTCGGTAGTTTCTGTGGTTTCTTTCTTGTCGGTTAAGTGGTGGAGAATTTCTCCCTGAATCGTAACTGCGCGCTGGACCGTTGCGTCTAAAGTTATTCTGTCCCTCGTAATAATAATTGTTTTGGTTCCCATATTGTCTGTTTCTCTGATTGTCTCTGTGATAGTCATTACCGCGGAGAGGTGATCTTTCCCTGTAATTATTACTACTCTGCCAACGGTTGTTATACGGGTGGTGTCTGTTTCGGTCACGATTCGTGTTGTGAGAATAGCCTTGTCGCGTCCAGTTATTATTTCTTTCATCGCGGAATTGCGACGGATGTGATCTGTAATTGTTGTGCTCGTGCGTTCCGCGATTGTCAGTGTCAATTTCTAGTTCTTGTAAGAGTCCCTGAAAAGCTTCAATGTCGTCTTTGCAACGTCCTGCCAAAATAATGTGTCGCAAATGTTCAGGCAGTTTGATTAAGCAAATGCGGATGAGTTCTGAGGGGCTGTATGGGTTTGACAGGTACTGATTCTTGTGCAACATGTCTTCAAAATATTTCACAAGACTGGAGAATTCAGATTGTTCGAAATGTTTCATCATTATGATGCCATGTTTTACTCGGTCTTGTGTGGCTTGAGACCAATATGCTGAGAGGAAGGCATGGTAAAATTCTCCTTCACTATGACAATCGTGAATGACCGAACGCATTCTTACAGCTGGTTCATTCTCTAAATAGCCACACATAAATTCTAATCTGTGTTCTAATGACCAGTTGGGGGGAAAACAATGAGAGAATTGATGGAGCCACGCTTGTGGATGAATGTCGTTGGCAGAATTTTTAAACGTTTTGAATTTACGTGTAGTAATGAACAGCTTATAGTCAAAGTCATCATGTCGGCGAGTCGCATATCGGTCATTGTTACGTCGTGTCGGCGGTTCCATCTCAAAATTCGGTGTGCCTTGCCAATTTCTTTCATAACTTCCGAAATGCCCTGTGTTATTATTTTGCGTCTTTTCTGTATTTCTAAGTCCCTCTTCCCGTGTTGGAGCGCGAGTGTCTTCTGAAATACGTAAGTCTTGTATTACCTGTGTCAGCTGATCTTGTACTTCGCGGATTTCTCTTTGGTGTTGCGTATTAATTTGATTTTGGTTTTGTTTGAATTTTCTAATTTGTTCATACTCTTCTGTGTCAGTGAAGGCTACAGGTCTTGTGTCATTCAGATCATCATCTACCTTTGTAGATAAGTTAGTGACCTGATCCGAAAGTTCGCCTACTTTCTCCGATAGTGAACACATTTCCTCAGTGTGTTTTTCTGAACCAAGTTTCAGAGTGTCCATTTGTGTTGAAATCGAATCTACTGTGTCCTTCAAGTTTTCCTGAGTTTTTGCAAGTTGCATAACCGAATCGGTAGATGCAACTGAGTCAAATTTAGCTTGCAAGGTCTCATGATTTTCATGAACAGTAGTTTGCAGTTCTTTTATGGCTGCTTCGTGATTCTGTAGTGCATTTTCATGACGCGAAAAAATAGGTTGGAAATGTTCACAAATTTGTGTTTTTACATCATTACAGACCTTTTGACATTTCGATTCAATGTGATGTAACTCAGTAGTTAAATCTTCACGTGTTTGTTCAACCGTGGAGTCTAACTTTTGAAGATTTTGTTCCATTTGTTTCTGATTTTGCTCAATTGTGTCTAATTTTTGAAGATTTTGTTCCATTGTGTCTAACTTTTGAAGATTTTGTCCCATTTGTTGCATTAATTGCAATAATAATGTATTAGTGTCTGGAATCTGTTCCTCTACGCTTTTCGGCAGTGCATTTGCACCGGCAACATTCACATTTTGACAAGCAGAAAATGTGTCTTGACTTATTTGAGAAAACGGTGAGGATCCAAAACCTGAATCTACAGTATTTGTGAGATCGTCTCGTGTCATTTCGGATTCCTGAGCCGAGCTATTGCCGACCGATCGATCGATAATGCTTCCCTGTTCTCTAATTGTTTCGCTGTCTACACCATTGTTTGCCGCCCGCTCCATTTCCGTATGCACAGTTACCAAATTATTACTTTGAACATCAGTTAATTCATTACTCGGTGGCGCTAACACACTGCTTTCGTTTTCACTGTCATTTCGCAGTTTACTTTGGAGCCTAGTATTACGTTTTTCACACGCCATTATTGTCACAGTATTTCACACGACAACACAGAAAAACACAATTTGAAGAGCAAAAATAAGAGAACGCATTAACATAACACTGAAAATAATATCTAGTTAATTGCAGCTGCGAAATACTTGGTGCAAATCTACATGCATGCCACAACTATTTTACTATACAACAATGAAAAACTGCAACTACAAAGGAAATTCTCTCTATAATTACGCGCTAGCAATAAACAAAATCTACACTAATTACACAAACTACAAGAAAAAATCAGAAGATTCCAGTGAGGTATCCTCGGCTAAGGGTCGACATATGAAACTTCCCCTTTGAACAATTTTACACGACTGTGCTTAACCTGACACACAATATTTTTTAGCGCAACGCAATCTGACTTTCAACACACAATGTTTTGTTAGCGCAACGCAATCTGACTTTCAATAATCTCTACATGAGAATGGCCCTGACTAACATTAAACTATACCTTTCGCAAATCACTTACCTCACAAAAATCTTCGCTGCTCAAGCTACTGCAATACAGCGAGCGCCACTACTGCCAGCTAAATAAAAGATTCAAACTATGGAAGGCACTAACTACTGATATGGATAGTTAGCAAATGAAAGATATTAATAGAGAACAAACAATGTATTTACCTTGATATCATGACAAATTACAAAACTCCGCCATCTCTCTCCCCACATCCACCACTGCTGGCGGCTCACCTCCAACTGCGCAACGTTACACGCTGTTCACAGCCAGCTGCCTAACACTACAATGGTTGAGTATTACAACAATGCAAAGCAGCCACAGACTTCACATGGCACAGCCGGTGATTTTCATACAGAGGTGGCGTTACTAATAAAAAAACCTAAACAGCCTACTTACAAGGTGAAGTTGTCCCTAAACTAGATCGTGAGGATTAAGACGAGGTGGTATGTGGAGCCAATTCCTTGCCACTCAAATCTCAAGAGAGACACACCGCTAACCCAACAGTAATTGCTGCTACTCGAAACAGAACAAAGTTAGAAAAGGATGAACAGGCGCGCTCTGCTGAGCTCTGATTGTCACCTAGGAAAATCCCTATCTGCCGGTGCTGCGGACGTACATTACCAAACGGTCTTCTTATCTCCCAGAACACGATCTGGCGTACCGCAGGCGAGGGCTGGTTGCTTCGACGTCCTCGACCGAAAGGCGACTGCCGACTCCCCACAAGAGCACCCGTACAGGCCGAACACAGAACATTTCCGCCCCCACGACAGTGGCCGAGGTTAAACGTTCCAATCAGCAACTCGAAAACCGGCGGAAATTCCACTCCATTGCCGGAGCACTACCATTCCACCAATGGAGATTCTTGGCGCCAATTTCTGTGCTGATTTTGCTACGTCACGGCGCTATGCTCTGAGCAAACCAATCACCGTTACTATTTTGCAGAAAGTGCGGGAATTTTCCCGCCACAACTGCCAGGGTACACAAGTCATTCCCACGCCTCGCTGGTAGCCCGCCAGAAAGTGTTTTCGCTAAGTTTCTCCGAAGTAACGGAACCTCTAGCCCAGCCGCTACTTCACACCCCAGCGGGCGTGTCTCTTGACAATGTCGGCGTCTGCAAAGCATTCACTCGACTGCCTCACACACGTCGGCTTAACCCGCCTGTCACCGGACCACCCGGGTGACGAGAGACGCTGCGTGGGAAGTCCGCGTGTGAAGGAATAGCAGCCCTCCACCGCATGCAAATAGAGAGGAGAGTCGTAAGATAGAAATATGAGAGGGGGCTCATGCCACCTCTCATAGCCCCTACGCCATTTTAGATTGTAATTGGTGAGCGGTTGGCTCACTTAGGAGCAAGGTAGTGAGTCAATCGCCCAAGAACAATCTCGCAACTGGCTCCACATGCCGCACTCTATAAAGAAAATCACTGCAACTGAAAAATGCAGCTCATAGAGGGAGGATTATTTATGATGTAGCCAACTTCACCTTCTTAATATGGAACACTAACACTCACATCACACATCAATACCCAGGGAGCCCCTTCCAAACACCGATTCACGCAGACATTCACGCTCTAAATATGGCCCGGGCATCTGAGCCAAATATGGGGCAGTTTATTCTTTACAATCAGAGTTGGAGTGCTCCGCAATTAAATGCCCAAGATGTTACAACAATTTTAATCATTAAACTAACCTGAACTCACTCACACATGATACTATTTAAGTTAACAATCTCTTTGTGAGCTGTCAGAATCTAATTACAACCTCCGATTCATTCTGTCTCCCTGCAGCAAGAATAACCTTTACAAAATGTTCCCTGAACTGATGGTCCATTCACAATGACAGTGGTGGTATCTGCTTCAGTTTATGGGGACTTCAGGCACACTGTTCGCATACACACAACAATAAATACAAAATACAAAAAAAAACATGGTGTGGAGAACAATACAGTAATTTGTAATAAGAATTACAGTGTAAAACACAAACACATACAAGGTATAACATACATTACAAAACCAACACTAGAGAAAGGAATTTAAGAAAGAAAAAAAAAAAAGGTTCATGGGGCATCAAATTGTGCATGCACATTGCACAAAGTTCACGACTGTGCTGAGAATGAGGCACTAAATCACATTGTTAGAAATATCCGTAGCACTTCACTAATTACACAGTACTGACATCACATAAGGCTAAACGTCGGGTGTTGTTGCTACGTTGTGGCAACAGCAATAGGGAGTTCTGGAGTGTCTGCAGTACGCTGTTGAGATTGTAGTCAGACCCACGCATATGATCACGGCAGTACGGTAGGAAGACACAGTGATAGGCTCTCCTCACGTCGATTAATTGTCTCTGAGGTCTATTTGTTGGGATACATCACTAGTCTAGGTCTCTTCTCTCGCTGGACAGTACTTTACGTTTCCCAATATTGCAGTTCGACAAGGGATGATGGCACGTGGAGTGACTCCACAAGTGTGTGAGGTCATCCATACAGGATCGAACTAGGAGTGACGATTGCTAAAACTGCTCTCTAAAAGAGAGGAGAAGTTAGAAATGAGACCATACATTTGTTAGTGTGGCACGATACTGCTTTGTGTATGCAGATCGGCCAATGCTAGTGAGTTGTAAAAACCCAAACAGGTGAGTATATAGCGTCCCTTTCTGTCCTGAGGCACATGAGGTGCAGGTTCTGACACGATATGTGATCTTCTTCGTGTACTCACGACAACGTGGTCTGCCGCAGGGAATCCCTCCAAACGGCTGCCGCGTCTGGAGAGCTAGCAGGCTGTCGCGTGTGGGTCGCGTGTCAGTGTCAACGGCCAGCCTCACTTTCGCTTGTGGCCTGGCGAGGGTCCCGCGTAATCCCTCAGGTATGCGGCCGGGTGACTGTCAGCCTGTGGACCGGATGCTCTCACCCTTAACGTCAGGTGGGGTGCTGACGCTCTTTTCTTGCACGTAGCCGTAGACCTCTTGTTCCCGCTCCGGCCGGCCTCCGCATTGCCACGATCCTCGTCATCTGCACAATTCTTACAAAAATCTTATGCCTAACTTTTTCCCATGACCTTCTATGTTATAATAAATTACATAATGAAACATTGATGGTCTGTCATTTCAGACACTCTTATTTTACTTTTATAGTTATTAATCTATGGCAATCATTATAACATCTAATCTAGACATGGAAATAATTTATTTTGATATATGTGTAGAGACCGATCTCAGTATTGTACATGGTGTGTGATAACTGATGCTTTGTAATGGATGAACAACTAAATGTGCGGGCCCGCACTAATATTACTATTAATTATATAGATCGACAGTAGACATGCTCAAGAGTTAACTACCATCTGCCAACGATCTACATTCTATGTCTTCTAAATAAATTATATTATTATGCAGGCTGAAGTTTTACTGAGCTATAAAGAACATGCAACTATTGTACGTTCGAACATGCAACTATTGTACGTTCGCTCGCGGGTCGTCCCTCCATCTCGGGTCTGTGGTTTCATGACCTGAAAAATAACATCCCAACAGGCGCGCGCCAAACACAACACTTGTGGTAGAAAACCCCCACAATATTAATCTAGTTATTGTAAAAATCCTAAAGTTTAATTTATCCTAGAATATGGTACTCTATTATTATTATTATTACTTTTTTTATATACAATACTGTTACATAATTCCTGTTACGTTGAGATGTCTCGCTGCTCGCCGCTATTGACGACAGTGATGTGCGCGCCGTACGACATGGCCTCCGAGTTCTCACTACGCCTCACTGAAACTCCAGAGGCTGGGTTAGCCATGGCTATACACGACAATAAATTTATAGTTGCAACTTCTTTTTTTTTTATGTTATGCAGTCTTCGCGATCAAAGCACACCTTTCCAGAGGCAATGTAATATGACCAAGCCAGGACTGGTTCCTGTTGCGGATTCAGTCGCCCAACACACGCCAGCTACAGAGTATGTCACGAATCTCCAAGTATAATTCCTTGGTTATTCATCTGTGACAGTCACGAGCAGCACGCTAAATCCCCAACCAGCACATTGGCATGGTAGGCTTTATGCTCGCATTTCTCTCGTCTAGGGCACCATTGGAGTCAAACGCTCACAGGATCACCCCGACTTGCAAGACAACGATGCTGGCGCAGCTCTGCAAAAAAAACTATACTGCCCATATTCATCCTCGAAATCACGCAATATAGCACAATCTTGCAGTGCACTGACGCGTGCCTGCAAGCATTGGTATGAACGACTCACGAACTGGTTGTGGCCGCTATGGAGCATATCACGACTTCTCAGAACGCTTCTAAGAGCACGTTCTTGTATGCGCCCGTTTGTGCGACATCTCGTCACTCATCTTTGTCCCTTAACATGGACACCAGATAGGAAAGGACAAAAACATTGCTCATGGAAAGGTAGTGTCTCTTATCGCAACGACAGAGGAGATCCCGAACATAGACAAAAAAAGTTAACAGCAGAAAATTCTTATGCGAGAAAACGCAGCGTGTTAATACTTTAACAATCTTAATCTATTAATGCAACGATTATTGTTCCCCGAAGAAAGGTTCATATATTTGCCTATTCTACTATGTACACCACTTAAACTACTATTATTCTACGAACTTCTTTGTGTGAGAGATGTGGTGGAGTCCTATGGACTAGCGCCAATCCCTTGTCAGACTCCCCCTCCTCTGACGTGCCTTAGGATTTGCAGGTCTAATTTCAATCTCCTGGTTCTCCTGTGGTCCTTGATTTCGCTCTCTCCAGTTACGGTCGCTTCGCCGTTCGTTATTCCTCCTGTCCCAGATTCCTTGTCTAGATTGACCCTGTTCCCTGACGTTCTGGTTTCCGTGTCTCTGGTTTCCATAATCTTGAATTGCGAAACCTTGATTTCCGTAACCCTGGTTTCCTAACTGACGAACGCGATTATGCGATCTGTTGTCGTCTGCCCTTGCTGGCCCGTGGTATTTCTTATTTTGCGCCTTCTTCCTGTCCTTTGCGTCTTGTTTATCGAAGACTACTTCGAGTTCGCGCAATAGACTCTTGAATGCTTCGATGTCAGATCCACACTTGCCGACAAGTGTCTGTTGATACCTAACAGGCAATTTGGAAAAACAAAATTTGATGATTTCTCCCTTGCTATATGGACTATCTAAAAACTGATTCTTCTTGAGTAAATCATCAAAAAATTTGGTTGCGCTCTTATGCCCGGACACTTCCAGTTCAGGACAAAATATTATTTCGTCTTTAATCCTGTCTTGCGTTTCCTTTGACCAGTAGATCCCCAGGAACGCATCAACAAATTCCTGATAAGTCTGACACGTCGCTGCCACACCCCGCATCTTTTCCGCGGCTTGGCCTTCGATGTGTCCACACATGAATTCTAATTTTGCCAGGGTTGGCCATGATGACGGTAATGAATTTGAAAACTGCATCACCCAGCTCTTGGGATGCATCGACCCTCCATTATCTCTGAACTTTTGGAATTTTAGTATCGACAGGAAGTGATTGTGATCAAAATCCTGTCCGATCCTCGCACTGGTGTTGTCACTCGTTTCTGATACTTGCACGTCTGCTGAGTGTCCTGATCTATCTTGCTGATAACTGTGATGCGCTACCTCCGTATCACAGTGGCAGTAGCACTCAGAATTCACTTTCCTAAGTGGGCTACAATTATTGGAGCTATTACTAGGTGTTTCTGCGTGTGCATTGTTCGTTCCGCACGCTGTCACTGGGCTAGAGCACGGCGGGCTTTTCCTCGGAGACACAATCCTGTGTACTCCATCATTGGTATCCGAACGCGCAGTGCTCGTGTGCCCGTTTCGCTCTAGTTTCGCTATCCGACTCTCTACTTCTTTCATTCGTTTCGTGATGTTCGTAACCGCAATATTACCTTGAGTCTTTAAGGCCGCTAGGGATTTTGAGTGGACTTGTGTCGCACGTCGCAAGCGCTCTGCGAGTTGAGAAGTTACTCTTGCGATTTTCATTGCCCCTGTTGCTGCAGTTTTGGCTAGGCCTGCTACTTTTTGTGCTACCATTGACATTTGTTTTGCTTCTCCACATTCTTTCTTTATTGTTAATAATTCCCCACGAATTTCCCCTATATGCGAAATTATTGCCTGAGTGTCCTTCTTACGCTGTTCGTCAGCTTCTTTTTTCTCCTTCTTACGTTGTTTCTCATCTTCTTCCTTCTCCTTCTTACGTTGTTTCTCATCTTCTTCCTTCTCCTTCTTACGTTGTTTCTCATCTTCTTCCTTCTCCTTCTTACGTTGTTTCTCATCTTCTTCCTTCTCCTTCTTACGTTGTTTCTCATCTTCTTCCTTCTCCTTCTTACGTTGTTTCTCATCTTCTTCCTTCTCCTTCTTACATTGTTCATCAGCTTCTTCTTTCATTGATCGTAGGAAGCTCAGTATTGGGTTTACGTCATCTTCTTGATCCTCTTCAAACATGGGCGATGTAACTCTGGACACCTGGGCGCTAGAGCTCTGACGTGACCGAGCTGGCCTCTGTCTGCACTCGTTCGTTTGACTATAAACTTCTGCTACCGTCTCGACCTGTGTGCCTGTCTCTGTTCCATCCTCCAATTCACTATCATAATCATGGCCGCGACGTTGCTCTAAGATCGCGTCCAAATCACCTTCCTCATCAATGACCCTGGCGTCCTGTCCTGCTAAAAATGTGCCCATCTCATCTCCGAACCTATTCCCGTCAGTAAACTGCCCCTTATCCATTATTCTATCCTCTTTTGTTTTAGCTTCGATCGATAATAGTCGTGCCTTACTTCTCGTTATCATTCATGAAAAACAAATTTATCTAGAATGCACAATTAAATTAATCTACTCCATATATTTTTACACATAGACATAAAATTTCAACAACGCTGTTCCAACGCTGTAATCACAAACACAATTTGATGTGGTACAGAAACCGCACACAAATCCGACAAAGTGCGATGTGGTACGGACACCACATCAACGAAACACAAAAAACAATGAACAAAAAAATATATACACTGAAAACAAAAACTGTAATCATGCGCCGCTACTTAAAACTAAACGCGGAACTACCAGAAAAAAACTTGGGTATTAATCAATAAAAAAATTAGAGAAAAAAAATTTGAATGTTCGTACTAAGAATACTGTTTGTTAATCAGTGATTCTCAGGAAAGATCCGAGGCTAAGGGTCGCCATATTATGCGAGGTGCCGGGGCTAGCAGTGTATTTATCACTAAATTCTACTAGAATCCACATATGTAAATCATGCTCTAAGCCCCCCCTATTCTAACTCCAACTTTTGCTGTTGCACAAGGATAAAAAAAATACGCGAACTGACTAATCAACCCTGCCAGTGGAGTAGAAGAGAGTTTGGCACCTGCAATAATTTAATTTGATAAATAAGTTAAATAAACAAAGGTTTCATTAGCATAGTGAGGAATGATAGGGTTGCTCTATCGATTAACAGAATGAAAGTTCTGTCCAAAATAACAATATGATTTATTAAGACTAAACACAGAATAGTAAAAGAAACACAGGAAATATAATACATCAAATTGGCTCAAATTTGGAGATTCATACAAACACTATAAAGGTGAAGTTGTCCCTAAACTAGATCGTGAGGATTAAGACGAGGTGGTATGTGGAGCCAATTCCTTGCCACTCAAATCTCAAGAGAGACACACCGCTAACCCAACAGTAATTGCTGCTACTCGAAACAGAACAAAGTTAGAAAAGGATGAACAGGCGCGCTCTGCTGAGCTCTGATTGTCACCTAGGAAAATCCCTATCTGCCGGTGCTGCGGACGTACATTACCAAACGGTCTTCTTATCTCCCAGAACACGATCTGGCGTACCGCAGGCGAGGGCTGGTTGCTTCGACGTCCTCGACCGAAAGGCGACTGCCGACTCCCCACAAGAGCACCCGTACAGGCCGAACACAGAACATTTCCGCCCCCACGACAGTGGCCGAGGTTAAACGTTCCAATCAGCAACTCGAAAACCGGCGGAAATTCCACTCCATTGCCGGAGCACTACCATTCCACCAATGGAGATTCTTGGCGCCAATTTCTGTGCTGATTTTGCTACGTCACGGCGCTATGCTCTGAGCAAACCAATCACCGTTACTATTTTGCAGAAAGTGCGGGAATTTTCCCGCCACAACTGCCAGGGTACACAAGTCATTCCCACGCCTCGCTGGTAGCCCGCCAGAAAGTGTTTTCGCTAAGTTTCTCCGAAGTAACGGAACCTCTAGCCCAGCCGCTACTTCACACCCCAGCGGGCGTGTCTCTTGACAATGTCGGCGTCTGCAAAGCATTCACTCGACTGCCTCACACACGTCGGCTTAACCCGCCTGTCACCGGACCACCCGGGTGACGAGAGACGCTGCGTGGGAAGTCCGCGTGTGAAGGAATAGCAGCCCTCCACCGCATGCAAATAGAGAGGAGAGTCGTAAGATAGAAATATGAGAGGGGGCTCATGCCACCTCTCAAGTTATAGTTACACATCAAATAATGCTTAAATAAGTACGGAAGTAGACCATGAAAGCATCAACATCTGATACGTTTTTATCATAAATGTTGTGGTTCGTTGATCTCCTGCATAAGGAGATCAAAATGTAATTATTTAATCGAAACTTCTAGTGAGTCAGCCCTTTTGAGATGCTGAGACATGATCAGAGACTTCGTTTAATACTGTCATCCCGAAGAGATGCTTTTCTAGATATTCTCTCCTCTAACAAATGTGATGTCATAATGTCAGTCATTGTGCAATGTTCCGTTACTTTGACCCAGCCTTGCTTTACTTGTGAATAAATGGAAGTTAGTTATCAAAAGTACGACCACTGGCTTTATTTGAAGTTTTACAATAATCAGTTACAACAAAATATCTGCACGATTCTGAGTCGGAGACGCACATGGATGCAGATTCAACATCAAGGAGACCAACGCTACAGAAGACAAGTAAAAAGTATTAACTGAATGCACTCCAGTTTTGCGTAGATTTGTATTTCGTTGTAGTAACATCACATGATGAGTGACTGCAACTGCGAATTCCTACATGGAACTGTGAGTGACGTTTCAAGCTGTAGGTGTAGATGCTGCGAAGCAAAAGATACGATTTGTACGCTGGGCGTTCAGTAAGTAATGCAATACATTTTTTTCTGGAAGCAAATTGGTTTTAGAAATAATTCAAAATTTACTGGATAGCAGGTTTCGTCGTGCAGCGGTCATGTACCAAATAGTTTTATCTTGTGACTTCGGTTTTACATATCTCATGGAAAAGAATGACAAGGAGAACAGTCGTTTTTTAATGTACCAAACAGTTTTATCTGGTGATTTCGGTTTTACATATCTCATGGAAAAGAATGACCAGAAGAGCAGTTGTTTCTTAATTTTTGTGACAATGATTTTATATCAGCTGGTCTGCCTCATGTATCGTTATATCCAAATGGTTTATAAATGTTAATCTACATTCAGATCCGTTGATGGCATCTTTAGTGTGTTGAAACCAGTTATGTAGTAAACAGTATTTAAGCGATATTGGCTTTTGAATTATGTCTACAACAGAGTGATCGCCCTACTACACACTATGTGTTCACTCCAAGTTGGTTTTATTCAGGAGTCCAACACACCATATTACTCCCCCCCCCCCTCTTTTGGCTACAAAAACCTATTTTTTAACATAATGTGAAACATAATGTGACGGGCTTACGCCACCTAACTGGTGGGGCTCGTACGTCCGCACAATACCACTTCACAGGTCGACGTAGGGGGCAACGATCTGCTGCATCAATAACCCCCCCATCATACACGTACTGTTCCATGCGGAGTGGATCCTTCATTGGGCCAAACAGGTGGAAGCCGGAAGGTGCGAGATCTGGGCTGTAGGGTGGAATAGGAAGAACAGTCCAATAAAGTTTTGTGAGCTCCTCTCGGATGTGCAGACTTGTGTGAGGCCTTGTGTTGTCATGGAGACGGATAAATTCACTCGCATCATAGCGGCAACGAACATGATGAAGTCGGCCCTCGTATATATCTGTACGGGTAGTTAGTAGTCTTACCTTGCGATGTGAGTGGTACGTGTTGCTGAGATCTTGAGATTTGCTGCAGAATATCTAGAACGAGATTTGAAACAAAGTAAATGAGACTCCCGCTGCCAGTTTGTGTAGTTACTAAATACATTCCTCATGGCTGCGTGGTAATGCCTCCGAATCTAATAAACAAGTGAATATCAATCCGTAGTCTTTCGACTTCTGTCATAATTACACCCAACACGCCTGACGGTTTGAGGCGCTATGTCACGGACTGCGCGGCCCCTTCCGCCGGAGGTTCTAGTCCTCCATCGTGCATGGGTGTCTGTGTGTTGCTCTTAGCATGACTTAGTTTAAGGGGACCACACCCTGCCGTTCTGACTCATGTTAATTTAGGCAAGTATTTGACCCATTTCTGAAAAAGCTATTTGATGCAGGAGCTTAATATTATAACTGTATGTTACACAATGCTAATAGAGTCAACTGACTAAAATCTACTTTATCCATTTTACAGTTTTTAAGAAATACTTTTTTAAATTTATTAACAAAAAATATTAAGTTTTCTATGCAGATAATACTTTTTGTGGACTTCCTCATGGGGGAATATTAATGAATGTAGTACCAGAGGTGGATTTTTATATTATGCAGAGTCTCTGAAAATTTCATTCATTTATCTGTGATAGTTTCTGATATAATGGGGCATATGTACTGAACATTTCAGTTTGCAGGAAATTGACTTCAAAGAAAAAAGGTTTGAAATTTGTTACTTACAGTTAATTAAAACCGTCCTGCTCCGTATGATGGCTCTTCTTTGGCCTCTAGCAGGTCTTCCAGCTTCCTTTTCACCTTCCTGGGTGTTTGTCTTGCTTTCTTGGCCATATTAGATGCAGACCTCCTGACTGCATTTTCTATCCCCATTTAATCGCAATGTTGCAGCCCAGTGATCATATTTTCACCAGGATTAATTCCCAGTTTTTTCAGTACACAACACTTTCCAATATTACCACAATTGAATGTAACAACGGCATCATGAACTGCTAGTTTCATTGTACGCATGCCTACAAATACGGTTTTAGGAAAGCGGTTCCAAATTATGCTGTTGAAACATTCATTTGGGTTCTGTGTCTGTCCATGCAGACATTTCCTTAAAAGGTCAGGATGAGCCAAGTCTCTGCAAATAGGTTTAATTGCTGTAATAACAGCAGCAGGAAGAGAATGCTGTTGAGAATAAGATTCTCAAGTGGCTTGAGCCATATTGTATTTGCACCACGAATTTTCTCCCGATGGACACAATCCATGACATGACTTATCGTCAGTAGAGGACTTACGTAAGAATATGGCCCAAACATCTCTCTTCATTGCCTCCAGATTTTCTTTATTTCTCCTAATTGCCTGCCCGTAGTATACCTGCAAGTTTTCTATTTCAGTTTTAGTTAACCGACTCTGTCCGGTCAACAATTTTACAATCAATTTTACAAACAGCAGAAACAAAAGGATACCGACCGTTGCATTCCAAGGATAGCCAACACACTCGGGAGTAAAACAAATCCCTAACGTGCAATGTAGAGCATATAAAGATCTAAAATATATGCAGAAAAGTGGGTGACAGAAAAGTGGGCGTGGCACATAAAAACACGTGGTAGGAAAATGCTGTTTAACTGCTCGAAAAATTTTTTTTCAGCATAATCCTTTTCAGAGTACTTATATAAAACCTTAATCTATCGAAATATGATGAAAACCGAAAATCGATTTTTTTCGACCTGAACCACGGTGTGGTCCCCTTAAGCTAGATTAAGTAGTGTGTAGTAATCCTAGAGACTGACAACCTCAACAGTTTGGTCCCTTACGAATGCACACACCTATGAACTCCCGTCAGCCACTGCTCCGAGTGTCTTCTCAGTGTGAACGATTAATAGATATTGTGTCAGATCAGTAGTCGGAGGTCATGGACACATGATACCGCAACAAATACCTTTCATCGAAATGGAAGACAGCATTAAACAATGAGAACTATAGTGCCAGGCCTATTGTGTAAACTATCATTTGATCGCAAAAGCTGGCAGCGAGAAGAAAGAAAATGTTAGCAGCTCGAATTCCAACGATCTCTATCGATTCAGTATTAGCAGACGAGAAGCGACGTAATTATTGGCCTACTTAACGGTGATTTAGGATACGAACTGCACTGCCCTGGCACAAAGAAAAAAGCTGATCCACCTTATTTAATTGTACGTAAGCAGAAACAACAATTTCTAATTCGAATATAATTCTGTTTGTGACATACGTAGAGGCAAATTAGTATTCCGACAAAAATATAACTTAATGTAGGAAATCCGCCTGCAACCGTTAGAAATTATTATAGAAATGGGTTATTTCTTATGAAATGTTCATCGGCAACCTGTGTTTCAAGAAACTAAGGTGACGCACTCGACTCATCGAACCATTCGAACGAATTCAGAGATATTTGGCACAAAAATTAAGTACATAATGTATAATTTGTAATATTCTGGTTTTCCTGTAATTACAAGATTCACAAAATTTATGCTCCTCTAACAAGAACTACCTCAGACAGCTATTGATAAATAGCCTGGATCACTGGTTTGCAACATCAAATTGTCCTGAATGTAGCTGTAGCGAGGAAGATTTCCATATTCATTAAACATATACGACTATGAAAATTTCGGTAATTTCCAAGAGTGTTTGCCTATCGAAGCCGCGGGCCAGAAACGATAGATATCGAACGCGCAATTCTAAATCGATAACGTGACTGCGACTGTGGTGGCAGGAGTTATGAGCAGTGGTTGCAGTGGTTTCTGCAGCAACGACAAAAGAAGAACGCTGATTAAAATACTTGTAACTACAAACAAAATGATTTACCTTGCTCGTCATCGACATTGTCGTCATGAAAAAGTCCATTTGATGCTACCGCAGCATTGCATTTTCACCGTAACCTGGATAGATTCTGCCTAAGTCACTTAAAAATGTGGGTACAGTGTCATATGCGTCAACTTTTCCTTGCAACCAATAGTTATGGAAATACAGATACTGAAACAGGTAGAGTCGGTCTTTTTCTCCTGGACGATCTTCTCTTTTAAGGGAAGATTTCTCTATGTTCTGCGTCTGGACACTGGGATCATCGAAAGACACGAATTCTACACAAGGGTCACGAACTCGTCGTTGAATCTTTCTGCCTTGTAGGATTGAAAGCCGTCTGTAATCACTTTGCTACCGGGCGGTATAACATGCTTTATCAGACCGACTTAAGCTACCTTGTCTCTGGTGAAATCGCTTTACAACAAAGCACTTCTGGGACTCTCGTTTATGCCACCGAATACCCAAATATGTTCGATTACATTCTTTAAAGGTCGTCATCTCTGGTTTTTCTTCTTGCTATGTGCGACTCGTTCAGTTGCACAACATTTTTGGTGCACCGATCGGTACACTGTCGTTTGCACTATTACATAACAGACTTCTCTGCAAAACTCCAAATTGTTGCGCCGGCCGGAGTGGCCGTGCGGCTCTAGGCGCTGCAGTCTGCAGCTGAGGGACCGCTACGGTCGCAGGTTCGAATCCTGCCTCGGGCATGGATGCGTGTGATGTCCTTAGGTTAGTTAGGTTTAATTAGTTCTAAGTTCTAGGTGACTGATGACCTCAGAAGTTAAGTCGCATAGTGCTTAGAGCCATCTGAGCCATTTTTTGAACTCACATTGTTGCGGACGGTGTTGGTAGATAAGGCACTTTCTGATGCTGTACCTTGCAGGGTGTACTCTCTAGTCCAGCAAGATACAGGAATTATACTGGTTCAAAAATGGTTCAAATTGCTCTGGGCACTATGGGGCTTAACTTCTGAGGTCACCAGTCCCCTAGAACTTAGAACTACTTAAACCTAACTAACCTAAGGACATCACACACATCCATGCCCGAGCAGAATTCGAAACTGCGACCGTAGCGGTCGCGCTTTTCCAGACTGTAAAGCCTAGAACCGCTCGGCCACACCGGCCGGCTAATTATACTGGTCTGGATCGATAATTTTGTACAGTGAAATCATGTATTTTTCCTGATAGTGGTTCTTTTACCACAGTTTCCACAATGAAATTGTAAAAGTATTTCACTATCACAACTCTTCTTACGAACTTTTATGGATTTCGCCCCACTACAATCTATACAATCTCTTTTTCGTCACCCGGTATTAGTCCATATTTCCGACAGAAATTCAAACTATTCTCTACATTACATAACGATGGAATTAGATTCTTCCACGTCAGGCAATCGCCGAAGAAACGTCTACGACACCAGGTCTCCCTACTCAATACCGACATAAATCTTACAAGTTTTCGTAGCAACTCACAAATAATATATCATAAATCGCGCCACCACAGTCGTTTGATCGATTTAGAATCACACGTTCTATATCTATCGTTTGGAATCTGCAGCTTCGATAGGCAAACATTCTTGGAAATTACCAAAATGCGTCACTGTGAGAATTTATGCAACGCGTAAGTTTAAATCGATTTGACGTCTGTGTTTTGGGTGCGACAGATTGGGGAAACTTAGATGTTTCTTGATCGCTTACCTTTTGACTGCTATTGCTGCTCTGCACTCTTGCTGTATTTCACGATTTTCTGAAGATTTTGATGACTGGGCACGGACACATTCACATCGCTCGCCAGTCGCCTCGCCTCAGACTGTTGCTCAGCAACGGCGTCGGCCGCTGCAGGGATCCCTGTATTGTTGAGAACTGCGGATGGCGCGATATGTTGTTTAAGAGGAAATGCGGAAAATGATCACCGCGCAATTGAGGAAGCTACCCAGGGATGAAAGCAGGGGCACAACTATGCTGAACAGGCTGAGGTTATTTTCCCCTGTCCGAGAATTACTTCGAGCAGATAGTTAGAGAACCAACTCGTGAAGCTAACGTTTTAGACCTCATAGCAACAAATAGACCGGAACTTTTCGACTCCGTGAATGTAGAAGAGGGTATCAGTGATCATAAGTCAGTGGTTGCATCAATGACTACAAGTGTAATAAGAAATGCCAAGAAAGGAAGGAAAATATATTTGCTTAACAAGAGTGATAGGGCACAAATCGCAGAATATCTGAGTGACCACCATCAAACGTTCATTTCTGAGGAAGAGGATGTGGAACAAAAATGGAAAAAATTCAGAAACATCGTCCAGTACGCCTTAGATAAGTTCGTACCGACTAAGGTCCAAAGCGAGGGGAAAGATCCACCGTGGTATAACAATCATGTACGAAAGGTACTACGGAAACAAAGAAAGCTTCATCATAGGTTTAAGAGTAGTCGAATCATAGCTGATAAGGAAAAGCTGAACGAAGCGAAAAAGAGCGTAAAGAGAGCAATGAGAGAAGCATTCAACGAATTCGAACATAAAACATTGGCAAACAATCTAAACAAGAACCCTAAAAAGTTTTGGTCATATGTAAAATCGGTAAGCGGATCTAAATCCCCTATTCAGTCACTCGTTGACCACGATGGCACCGAAACAGAGGACGACCGAAGAAAGGCAGAAATACTGAATTCAGTGTTCCGAAACTGTTTCACTGCGGAAAATCGTAACACGGTCCCTGACTTCAGCCGTCGCACGGACGCCAAAATGGAAAATATTGAAATAAACGATATCGGAATTGAAAAACAACTGCTATCACTTAGTAGCGGAAAAGCATCCGGACCAGACGAGATACCCGTAAGATTCTACAGTGATTATGCTAAAGAACTTGCCCCCTTTCTATCAGCAATTTAACGTAGATCTCTGGAAGAACGTAAAGTACCTAGCGACTGGAAGAAAGCGCAGGTCGTTCCCATTTTCAAGAAGGGTCATAAATCAGATGCGAATAATTATAGGCCTATTTCGCTTACGTCAATCTGTTGTAGAATAATGGAACATGTTTTATGTTCTCGTATTATGACGTTCTTAGATAATACAAATCTCCTTCATCATAACCAACATGGATTCCGCAAACAGAGATCATGTGAAACTCAGCTCGCCCTATTTGTCCAAGAAATTCACAGTGCCGTAGACACTGGCGAGCAGATTGATGCCGTATTCCTGGACTTCAGGAAGGCATTTGATACGGTTCCGCACTTACGTTTAGTGAAAAAAATACGAGCTTACGGAATATCGGACCAGGTTTGTGATTGGATTCAGGATTTCCTAGAAGAAAGAACACAACATGTCATTCTTAACGGTTCAAAATCTGCAGATGTAGAGGTAATTTCGGGAGTACCGCAAGGAAGCGTGATAGGACCTTTATTGTTTACAATATACATAAATGACTTAGTTGACAACATCGGTAGCTCCGTGAGGCTATTTGCAGATGACACGGTTGTCTACAAGAAAGTAGCAACATCAGAAGACTCGTACGTACTCCAGGAAGACCTGCAGAGGATTAATGAATGGTGCGACAGCTGGCAGCTTTCCCTAAACGTAGATAAATGTAATATAATGCGCATACATAGGGGCAGAAATCCATTCCAGTACGATTATGCCATAGGTGGTAAATCATTGGAAGCGGTAACGATCGTAAAATACTTAGGAGTTACTATCCGGAGCGATCTGAAGTGGAATGATCACATAAAACAAATAGTGGGAAAAGCAGGCGCCAGGTTGAGATTCATAGGAAGAATTCTAAGAAAATGTGACTCATCGACGAAAGAAGTAGCTTACAAAACGCTTGTTCGTCCGATTCTTGAGTATTGCTCATCAGTATGGGACCCTTACCAGGTTGGATTAATAGAAGAGACAGACATGATCCAGCGAAAAGCAGCGCGATTCGTCATGGGGACATTTAGTCAGCGCGAGAGCGTTACGGAGATGCTGAACAAGCTCCAGTGGCGGACACTTCAAGAAAGGCGTTACGCAATACGGAGAGGTTTATTATCGAAATTACGAGAGAGCACATTCCGGGAAGAGATGGGCAACATATTACTACCGCCCACATATATCTCGCGTAATGATCACAACGAAAAGATCCGAGAAATTAGAGCAAATACGGAGACTTACAAGCAGTCGTTCTTCCCACGCACAATTCGTGAATGGAACAGGGAAGGGGGGATCAGATAGTGGTACAATAAGTACCCTCCGCCACACACCGTAAGGTGGCTCGCGGAGTATAGATGTAGATGTAGAATAAGGTGCCTCTGGAAAAATAAGAGGAAAAAAATTGCTCACGTGCGAGTTGGCTCGCGCACTGAGTGTTTCGTACGAACTTAATTATGCATAGAGACAGTTTATCCAATACCAATGGTATTGACGATTTTTTCCTCTTATCGATGTTGATACTGGCAAGATGTCGGCCACACAGATTCCAAGACTTCCGAGAAGGGTTTAATTTCAAATTCGAAGCCGGATAACAAATGACAAACGAAATACTTTTTCGTGTGACATAATTCAAAATTAACAATTTCGGGTTTTTTTGCCTTTTGCTTGTTCTGTGAAACCTTGCTTCTTGCCGAATGTCCGCCTGCGTAGCTGAGTGGTAACGTGATTGCCCACTACGCAGCGGGCCCGCTCCGACACGGAGCTTTTCTCCTCTCTTTGGACTGGGCGTTGTGTTGTCCTCATCACCACCGACACGCCAGTCGCCCAACGTGGCGTCACCTGAAATAAGTCTTGCAACCCGGCGGCCGAACTTCCCCGGATAGGGGCTTCCCGACCATAAATGCCACACGATCATTTTTTTGTTTCGCCAAATTTCATGAGTCTGTATCAACGGGAAGCACTCTATAAGTTTTGATGAGTGAGTATGTGACATAAACGGCCGCATCTTTGGATTGAGTTGGCTTAGAAGCTTAAAATTTTTGCACCGCCAAGGAACAGTAGACCTTAGTATGGGACATAGATTTGAACTTGATACATGTACTCGTTCCTGAGGAAAACGGTTCTTACCAGTCGCACAGACAGGCAACAAAGCGATTCCATAAGGGTTTCGTTTGACAGATTGAGGCATAGAAACCTAAAAAAGTTTAAAGGGGAAGGAAAACTAGAAAATTTGATAGAATCGATCAGTCAAGAGAATTCTTTCGCTATGTTGAAATGATGAAATACTATTTGTGACGTAAAGGCATGCCGAATCATTGTTACCCAGGTCAAAGATCAATCTGCACAAGCGTACGAACATCAGTTAACTGAATTTAATGAACGAAAAAGGACTCGATTTAAGCAAGTGTTTCGTCTGCCATGATAGAGTAAGTGGCGTATTCAGTAGTGAGTAAAAAAATAACCAAGTCACAGTTTAAGTTTAGTTCGTAAAGGCGCTGTGGAGGCTAAGACGCTAATTAAGAAACATCCATCTATTTCCAGATAGTTGAGAATAGCTGTGGTACACCTATAAATTTTCTCGTCGCAGCACGCTACTGTGGTAGGCTTTAAGAACTTTTACCAGGACAACTCCCGAGGTAATGCGGTAATGCTTAACGCATCAAAGCGCGTTGGCGTGGAAATAAGAAACCATCTAGATACGAAGAGATTCAGCTTCTTTTGTAAAGCTCTGACAAATATAATTCGTAACACTACGAAGTGTAACGAGCGAAGTGTTGCAATAGGTCATAAAAAATAATCTTATCGTTTTCATGGACAATGTAAGCCACTAGCGTCAATTAACACACCATCTATAGCCTTGCAGCCTGGGGTATGGATGTCAAGGCTGCATATGACATATTAAGAAGGGGAACTGACACGAGCAAAGATGGAAGATTGAGCTTTAATTGTGCCGTCGACGACTTGGTTATTAGGGAACTAGCGCAGTTGCTGGTAGGGGAAATTGGAAATATGTGGTACGCTGCTATGGGACCAAACTGCTGAGGTCATCGGTCCCTAGGCTTACACACTACTTAATCTAACTTAAAATAACCTACACTAAGGACAAAACACACACCCATGCCCGAGGAAGGATTCGAACTTCCGACAGCAAGGTCTTGCCAAGGCGCCTAAGACCGCGCGGCTATCCCGCGCATCGCTGGTAGGGAAGAATGGGTGAGGAAATGAAATGATAATTAAATCAAGACCCTACGCTGTCGACAGGCGTTGATATACCTCAACGGGGACAGTTGAAAATGTGTGCCCCTACCGGAACTCGTACCCGGGATCTCCTGCTTACATGGCAGACGCTCTATCCATCTGAGCCTCCGAGGGCACAGAGGATAGAGCGACTACAGGGATTTACCCCTTGCACGCTCCCCGTGAGACCCACATTCCCAACTTAACGTCCACACACTACATTCGTAGTGCCCCTGCCCATTACACTCATTACTCGCGGCAGACAATCTTACCGAGTCTCGCAAGAGTTCGGGCATGTGTGTGCATCCAGCACAGAAGACGGTCAATGGCCGGTTAGCCTTAACTATACGAAGATGGTATCTGTTCTTTCGGACATCCCATCTTCATATAGTACCATCTTCATATAGTACCTTTGAAACGTCCCCTTAGAAAAATTATAAATGACTGTGCTTAAACTAACACACAATATTTTTAGCGCAACGCAATCTGACTTTCAATAATCCCCACAAGAGAATGGCCCTGACTAACAATAACCTATCAGTTTCATGAATCACTTACCTCACAAAAATCTTCGTTACTCGAACTATTGCAATACAGCGAGCGCCAATACTGCCAGCTAAATAAAAGATTCTAACTACTAAAGGGAATAACTACTGATAGGCATAGTTAGCAAATGAAAGATTTTGATAAAGAACAAACAATGTATTTACCTTAATAGTGTTCAAAAGTTATAATATATATATCAGTTCATGACATCCAGTCTTACAAATTTACTGTCTCTGATGGACACATGTTCAGATCATCCGCTCTCAAAATTGCGCCATCTCTCTCCCCACATCCACCACTGCTGGCGGCTCCCCTCCAACTGCGCTACGCTACGCGCTGTTAACAGCCAACTGCCCAACACTACAATAGCAAATTCCAACAATGCTAACCAGCCACAGACTGCACACAGCACAGTCAGTGCTTTTCATACAAAGCGCTACGTGGCGTTACCAACATAAAAACCTAAACAGCCTACGTACATTGCGCCCATGCTCCCCACAAAAAATTTTACAAATTGTTTTGGGCAGTGGCCAATACAGATTTGAAAAAATTTTTCATAATTACAATAACAAAGATATCAAATGCACACACTTATTGGTACAATGTTGGTCAAAAGCAAAGATTGTCTCACAGTCCATAAAGACAGTCCTGATCGTTCATCACAGTAAAATTTCAGTGTTTTTCTCAAAATCTGAGCAGTAAAAGAAAACGCACATGGAAGTCGTGGATTTCCATGCAGTCTTGAAGGAGTAGTATTGTCCTTCCAACGGGAAGACAGTGCTGACTCTTGACATGCAGACAGGTAATGGGCCACAACAGAACAAACCCACTGTAGTCCTTGTAGAGATAATGGTATTGGTGGGCCATCAAAGGTGCGGACCCACTGTAGTCCTTGTAGACATAATAGTATTGGTGGGCCATCAAAGATGCAGACCCACTGTAGTCCTTGTAGACATAATAGTATTGGTGGGCGGTTGGTGGTGGTGGTGGTTAGTGGTTAACGTCCCGTCGACAACGAGGTCATTAGAGACGGAGCGCAAGCTCGGGTTAGGGAAGGATTGGGAAGGAAATCGGCCGTGCCCTTTCAAAGGAACCATCCCGGCATTTGCCTGAAACGATTTAGGGAAATCACGGAAAACCTAAATCAGGATGGCCGGAGACGGGATTGAACCGTCGTCCTCCCGAATGCGAGTATTGGTGGGCCATCAAAGGTGTAGACCCACTGTAGTCCTTGTAGAGATGGCTAGCAGTCATCCATTGTGACTGTGTGGGTGCACAAACACCATCGAAGAGTCTTGCGGACAATATAGCAAGACCATGAACCACCACTTATGCACTCACAAAACATTTTTTTGAAATGTCCTTAGAACCAGCAATGCTGTTAACCAGTCCCTTGCTGAATTATTAACACACGTACAAACACTAACAGTCCCAACTTCTCACATATTGTGCATATACTACGACCAACAGAAACATGTGCAGTGAAATGTAGCTTAATTTGAAGAACTGGTGTCTATACAATTATAAATTTACAGCATGTTGTTGTTGTGGTCTCCAGTCCTGAGACTGGTTTGATGCAGCTCTCCATGCTACTCTATCCTGTGCAAGCTTCTTCATCTCCCAGTACCTACTGCAACCTACATCCTTCTGAATCTGCTTAGTGTATTCATCTCTTGGTCTCCCTCTACGATTTTTACCCTCCACGCTGCCCTCCAATGCTAAATTTGTGATCCCTTGATGCCTCAAAACATGTCCTACCAACCGATCCCTTCTTCTAGTCAAGTTGTGCCACAAACTTCTCATCTCCCCGATCCTATTCAATACCTCCTCATTAGTTACGTGATCTACCCACATTATCTTCAGCATTCTTCTGTAGCACCACATTTCGAAAGCTTCTATTCTCTTCTTGTCTAAACTATTTATCGTCGATGTTTCACTTCCATACATGGCTACACTCCATACAAATACTTCCAGAAACGACTTCCTGACACTTAAATCTATACTCGATGTTAACAAATTTCTCTTCTTCAGAAACGATTTCCTTGCCATTGCCAGTCTACGTTTGATATCCTCTCTACTTCGGCCATCATCAGTTATTTTACTCCCTAAATAGCAAACCTCCTTTACTACTTTAAGTGTCTCATTTCCTAATCTAATCCCCTCAGCATAACCCGATTTAATTTGACTACATTCCATTATCCTCGTTTTGCTTTTGTTGATGTTCATATTATATCCTCCTTTCAAGACACTGTCCATTCCGTTCAACTGCTCTTCCAAGTCCTTTGCTGTCTCTGACAGAATTACAATGTCATCGGCGAACATCAAAGTTTTTACTTCTTCTCCATGAATTTTAATACTTACTCCGAATTTTTCTTTTGTTTCCTTTACTGCTTGCTCAATATACAGATTGAATAACATCGTGGAGAGGCTACAACCCTGTCTTACTCCCTTCCCAACCACTGCTTCCCTTTCATGTCCCTCGACTCTTATAACTGCCATCTAGCTTCTGTACAAATTGCAAATAGCCTTTTGCTCCCTGTATTTTACCCCTGCCACCTTTAGAATTTCAAAGAGAGTATTCCAGTCAACATTGTCAAAAGCTTTCTCTAAGTCTACAAATGCTAGAAACGTAGGTTTGCCTTTTCTTAATCTAGCTTCTAAGATAAGTCGTAAGGTTAGTATTGCCTCACGTGATCCAAAATTTCTACGGAATCCAAACTGATCTTCCCCGAGGTCCGCTTCTACCAGTTTTTCCATTCGTCTGTAAAGAATTCGCGTTAGTATTTTGCAGCTGTGACTTATTAAACTGATAGTTCGGTAATTTTCACATCTGTCAACACCTGCTTTCTTTGGGATTGGAATTATTATATTCTTCTTGAAGTCTGAGGGTATTTCTCCTGTCTCATACATCTTGCTCACCAGATGGTAGAGTTTTGTCATGACTGGCTCTCCCAAGGCCATCAGTAGTTCTAATGGAATGTTGTCTACTCCCGGGGCCTTGTTTCGACTCAGGTCTTTCAGTGCTCTGTCAAACTCTTCACGCAGTATCTTATCTCCCATTTCATCTTCATCTACATCCTCTTCCATTTCCATAATATTGTTCTCAAGTACATCGCCCTTGTATAAACCCTCTATATACTCCTTCCAGCTTTCTGCCTTCCCTTCTTTGCTTAGAACTGGGTTGCCATCTAAGCTCTTGATATTCATACAAGTGGTTCTCTTCTCTCCGAAGGTTTCTTTAATTTTCCTGTAGGCAGTATCTATCTTACCCCTAGTGAAACAAGCCTCTACATCCTTACATTTGTCCTCTAGCCATCCCTGCTTAGCCATTTTGCACTTCCTGTCGATCTCTTTTTTGACACGTTTGTATTCCTTTTTGCCTGCTTCATTTACTGCATTTTTATATTTTCTCCTTTCATCAATTAAATTCAATATTTCTTCTGTTACCCAAGGAGTTCTACCAGTCCTCTTCTTTTTACCTACTTGATCCTCTGCTGCCTCCACTACTTCATCCCTCAAAGCTACCCATTCTTCTTCTACTGTATTTCTTTCCCCCATTCCTGTCAATTGTTCCCTTATGCTCTCCCTGAAACTCCCTACAACCTCTCGTTCTTTCAGTTTATCCAGGTCCCATCTCCTTAAATTCCCACCTTTTTGCAGTTACTTCAGTTTCAATCTGCAGTTCACAACCAATAGATTGTGGTCAGAATCCACATCTGCCCCTGGAAATGTCTTACAATTTAAAACCTGGTTCCTAAATCTCTGTCTTACCATTATATAATCTATCTGATACCTTTTAGTATCTCCAGGATTCTTCCAGGTATACAACCTTCTTTTATGATTCTTGAACCAAGTGTTAGCTATGATTAAGTTATGCTCTGTGCAAAATTCTACAAGGCGGCTTCCTCTTTCATTTCTTCCCCCCAATCCATATTCACCTACTATGTTTCCTTCTCTCCCTTTTCCTACTGACGAATTCCAGTCACCCACGACTATTAAATTTTCGTCTCCCTTCACTACCTGAATAATTTCTTTTATCTCGTCATACATTTCATCAATTTCTTCATCATCTGCAGAGCTAGTTGGCATATAAACTTGTACTACTGTAGTAGGCATGGGCTTTGTGTCTATCTTGGCCACTATAATGCGTTCACTATGCTGTTTGTAGTAGCTAACAGGCACTCCTATTTTTTTTATTCATTATTAAACCTACTCCTGCATTACCCCTATTTGATTTTGTATTTATAACCCTGTAATCACCTGACCAAAAGTCTTGTTGCTCCTGCCACCGAACTTCACTAATTCCCACTATATCTTACTTTAACCTTTGCATTTCCCTTTTTAAATTTTCTAACCTACCTGCCCGATTAAGGGATCTAACATTCCACGCTCCGATCCGTAGAACGCCAGTTTTCTTTCTCCTTATAACGACGTCCTCTAGAGTAGTCACCGCCCGGAGATCTGAATGGGGGACTATTTTTCCTCCAGAATATTTTACCCAAGAGGACGCCATCATCATTTAATCATACAGTAAAGCTGCATGTCCTCGGGAAAAATTACGGCTGTAATTTCCCCTTGCTTTCAGCCATTCGCAGTACCAGCACAGCAAGGCCGTTTTGGTTAATGTTACAAGGCCAGATCAGTCAATCATCCAGACTGTTGCCCCTGCAATTACTGAAAAGGCTGCTGCCCCTCTTCAGGAAGCACATGTTTGTCTGGCCTCTCAACAGATACCCCTCTGTTGTGGTTGCACCTACGGTACGGTACGGCCATCTGTATCGCTGAGGTACGCAAGCCTCCCCACCAACGGCCAGGTCCATGGTTCATGGACAGCATAAGAATACAATTACAAAGGTACAAAATACATCATTAAAGAACATAATAGTACAGATAACATTTGTAGTAATACAGGCTTTACAAAAGAATAGAAAAAAAACATATACATCAGTGTTACAGGAATTATGACATAAGTAAATAAATAAAATAATGAGAATATTTTCGAAACATTAATTTCACACATGAGCATTAAAGCAAAACAGAATAAATAATGTCTAAACATCTTTACGAATTAAATAACATATTATTAGAAAATTTCTACAACATATCTCTTATCAGATAAACATATAAAGACAGGAAGAACAAAAATACACAAAGGTACACAGGCACATAGCGGAATAACACAAAAGGAAAGAACAGGGTCTGTTTTCAGTGAGACGTCTGGTACTGCAGTCCAACCCAAAACTTCATTCCATAGATCTTCCCTCTTATTTCAACATTTGCTCCCGCTTAAAAAAAAAAAAAAATTCCTGTCTAACCCTGTTGTCCCTAAACCCTACTGTTTTGTTCGTATCCTCTTTCAAAATAAATATTTCTCATTGTACAATACTCATTTTTGCTCAAATCTTTTTCATATAACTTCTCAATGCATTCTTTCCCTATTCTTCATAATTAGTTTCTTATATAGTCTACCCCCTCTTAACCTAACTTAAATCTACTGAGCTCAGATATATATGCCAAGGGACGAGGCAATGCAGCAGCACATAACAAATTAACACAAACAGCAATGTCAAATAATGCAAATTGGCAAAGTAGGCAGCAGTAAATCTAAATTAGCAGAGCAAATGCAACATTACAAGTAATATGAGCCAATGTGCAGCAACAAGAAAAATAAATCAGTAGTAAAACTGGCTTAACAGAGTAATACAATGTCAAATTCAGTAACACTATGCCTGGTAAACAGCAGTAGCAAGTACTATAACTTATACCTAAACATGACAAAGCTCAAGCAGAAAAAATATTACAGTAAAGATGGCCATGTCTAATACCTATGTCACATCTTAACACTAGAGTGATGCATCACGATAACTTACTCTAGCAGACAAGTTACTAAACCGTTAAAAATTATTTATGCAGTTCCTGTGAAGGAAAATGTCTATTTGTGTCCCCCCCCTTTTTTTTTAGAAAGTAGATTATAAAATTATTGTTTAATGGAACTGTAGACAGAAAATACTTACATTAGTACACCTATTAAATTTTATTTTAACCAATGCTGCAGTGCAGCTAGAAACTAGATATTAAACAAAATAGGCAAATATATACACAAAACAATGCGTGAAACGTCATTCACTAGCCATATGGCATTTCATAAGTCAGTAGAAACTCTCTCAACTCTCGTCACTTGTCATAATCAGGTGTGCAGATGTAAGAATATTTCCCATCAATTCATAAGAATTTCAGTAAGTAGCACAAGGTACGTGCTTCACAGTATAATCATGTTTCCAAGAAATAGCGTGTCATATTTGCGATGATTTCTACAAAGGAATGGCCCTGACTAACAATAACCTATACCTTTCATGAATCACTTACCTCACAAAAATCTTCGTTACTCGAACTAATGCAATACAGCGAGCGCCAATACTGCCAGCTAAATAAAAGATTCTAACTACTGAAGGCACTAACTGCTTATAGGCATAGTTAGCAAATGAAAGATTTTGATAGAGAATAAACAATGTATTTACCTTAATAGTGTTCAAAAGTTATAATATATATATATCAGTTCATGACATCGAGTCTTACAAATTTACTGTCTCTGATGGACACACGTCCAGATCATCCGTTCTCAAAACTCCGCCACCTCTCTCCCCACATCCACCACTGCTGACGGCTCACCTCCAACTGCGCAACGCTACGCGCTGTTAACAGCCAACTGCCCAACACTACAATAGCAAATTCCAACAATGCTAACCAGCCACAGACTGCACACAGCACAGTCAGTGATTTTCATACAAAGCGCTACGTGGCGTTACCAACATAAAAACCTAAACAGCCTACTTACTCCATCTTCATATACTTACCACTACGAATGTAGAGTGTGGACATTAAGTTGGGAATGTGGGTGTCACGGGGGGCGTGCAAGGTGTAAATCCCTGCAGTCGCACTATCCTCTGTGCCCTTGGTGCCTCAGATGGATAGAGCGTCTGCCATGTAAGTAATAGATCCCGGGTTCGAGTCCCGGTAAGGGCACACGTTTTGAACTGTCCCCGTTGATGTATATGAGCACCTGTCGACAGCTTAAGGTCTTGATTTAATTATCATTTCATTCTAAGAAAGCCGCATGGTCACTGAAGGTATCTGCACTTTCCGACGTGTGCGAAAGAACACATACCATTTTCATATGGGTAAGGAAAGAGTCCAAATATTTTTCAAAGCCGCATCCTGGCTTGTGTTTCAAACGGTTTGGGGGTGGAGCGGGGGGGGGGGTGGAGGGGAGAACAACCACTCAAAACGTCAGTGTGGATGGCCAGACGGGAATTTGAATCACTGTCCTCCCACATGCGAGTCCATTGTCTCACCACTGAGACATATCGCTCCGCTGCTCTCCGCTGCTCTCAGAAACAGCTGGCATCAAAGTTCATTAGGGACCTCCAACATCTGTGAAAGATGGGCCATTGAGTTTAAAATGCTTAAGAAACGAACTGCTCTAGTAAAGAAGCACTTGAACGGGAACGACAGGAGACAGAGACCAGACTGGGCGTCCTTCAAGTAACACTTCTTTATGCAAGAACTGATAACATTTATTCGCATGTAAATACCTAGTTTTAAGGAACGAAGTACATTATGTACGGTCCAGTGCCATTAATATGACCACCGCCTATGTTCGACGACAACATGCAGTCACCATTCACAGACGGCAACTGGTAGGATTAGCAGTTTAGGGTACATAATTCGTGTCGGGGGGAAGTGGCAAATAGTAGAGTCGTTGTTGAGATGAGGAAATGGAACGATTTATCTGACATCCAAAAGGACACGTTCATTGGCTTTAGGGCTACAGGTGGAAGCATTTCCAAAACCAGCGCCTGCCGGCCGGAATGGCCGAGCGGTTCTAGGCGCTTCAGTCTGGAACCGTGCGACCGCTACGGTCGCAGGTTCGAATCCTGCCTCGGGCATGGATGTGTGTGATGTCCTTAGGTTAGTTAGGTTTAAGTAGTTCTAAATCTAGGGGACTGATGGCCTCAGATGTTAAGTCCCATAGTGCCCAGAGCCATTTGAACCATTTGAAAACTAGCGCCGAGGCAGTTCTGGTGCACCACGGGCCATGGATGATAGGGGTGAACGACGGCTGCCGAGATGTGTACGGGTGAACAGACGTACAACTGTTGAGCAACTGCCCGCCCAGGTGAACCAAGGGACTATCAGCAATGTCTCCTCAACAACCGCTCAGCGGACATTGCTGCGTACGGGCCTCCACGGCAGGCGCCTGGCTCATTCACCCGTGCTGACAGCTAGTCATCGGCGACGAATGCTGGAATTTGCACGCCGTTACCGCAGCTCGACGTCCACTCAGTAGCTTATTTTATTTTGTTTACACGTCACGTTCCGTAGGACCAAATTGAGGAGCAAATCTCCAAGGTCATCGAACATGTCAGTACGTGAAATTACCACATAAAAAGACACTACTGGCGAATAAAATTGCTACACCACGCAGATGACGTGCTCAAACGCGAAATTTAACCGACAGGAAGAAGGTGCTGTGATATGCAAATGAATAACTTTTCAGAGCATTCACACAAGGTTGGCGCTGATGGCGACACCTACAACGTGCTGACACGAGGAAAGTTTCCAACCGATTTCTCATACACAAACAGCAGTTGACCGGCGTTGCCTGGTGAAACGTTGTTGACATGCCTCGTGTAAGGAGGAGAAATGCATACCATCACGTTTCCGACTTTGATAAGGGTCGGATTGTAGCCTATGGCGATTGCGGTTTATCGTACCGCGACATTGCTGCTCGCGTTGGTTGAGATCCATTGACTGTTAGCAGAATGTGGAATCGGTGGGTTCAGGAGGATAATACGGAACGCCGCGCTGGATCCCAACGGCCTCGTATCACTAGCAGTCGAGATGACAGGCATCTTATCCGCATGGCTGTAACGGATCGTGCAGCCACGTCTCGATCCCTCAGTCAACAGATGGGGACGTTTTGCAAGACAATAACCATCTGCACGGACAGTTCGACGGCGTTTGCAGCAGCATGGACTATCAGCTCGGAGACCATGGCTGCGGTTACCCTTGACGCTGCATCACCTGACAGGAGCGCCTGCAATGATGTACTCAACGACGAACCTATGTGCACGAATGGCAAAACGTCATTTTTTGGGATGAATCCAGCTTCTGTGTACAGCATCATGATGGTAGCATCCGTGTTTTGCGACATCGCGGTGAACGCACATTGGAAGCGTGTATTCGTCATCGCCATAGTGGCGTATCACCCGGCGTGATGGTATGGGGTGCCATTGGTTACACGTCTCGGTCACCTCTTCTTCACATTGACGGCACTTTGAACAGTGGACGTTACATTTCAGATGTGTTACGACCCGTGGCTCTACCCTTCATTCAATCCCTGCGAAACCCTACATTTCAGCAGGATAATGCACGACCGCATGTTGCAGGTCCTGTACGAGCCTTTCTGGATACAGAAAATGTTCGAGTGCTGCCCTGTGCAGCACATTCTCCAGATCTCTCACCAATTGGAAACGTCTTTTCAATGGTCGCCGAGCAACTGGCTCGTCACAATACGCCAATCACTACTCGTGATGACCTGTTGTATCGTGTTGAAGCTGCATAGACAGCTGTACCTGTATACGCCATCCAAGCTCTGTTTGACTCAATGCCCAGGCGTATCAAGGCCGTTATTACGGCCAGAGGTGGTTGTTCAGGGTACTGATTTCTCGGGATCTATGCACCCAAATTGCGTGAAAATGTAATCACATGTAAGTTCTAGTATAATATATTTGTACAATGATTACCCTTTTATCATCTGCACTTCTTCTTGGTGTAGCAATTTTAATGGGCAGTAGTGTAATAACAGATAAAAATAAATGTTTATGAACCCGAAAAAGTCAGTCCATAAGTTTAAGTAAACGCAATCAACAATACAATAAGAGTCAGTTTAATTTTTCAAGGAACTCCTCGACAGAATAGGAGTGACCCACGAGGACACTCTTCAGTTTCGATTTGAAAGCGTGTGGGTTACTGCTAAGATTCTTGAATTCGAATGGTAGTTTATTGAAAATAGATGCAGCAGTATGCTCCACACCTTTCTGCACAAGAGTTAAGGAAGTCCGATCCAAATACAGGTTTGATTTCTGCCGAGTATTAACCGAGTGAAAGCTGCTTGTTCTTGGGAATAAGCTAATATTGTTAACAAGAAATGACAGTAAGGACTATATATACTGAGAGTCCAATGTCAAAATACCCAGACTCGTGAACAGGGGTAGACAAGAGGTTCGTGAACTTACACTACTTATTGCCCGAACCACCCGTTTCTGAGCCAAAAATATCCTTTTAGAATGGGAAGAGTTACCCCAAAATATAATACCATACGACATAAGTGAATGAAAATAAACAAAGTAGACTAATTTTCGTGTCGAACGATCACTCACTTCTGATACCGTTCGAATAGTAAAACCGGCAGTATTAAGTCATTGAACAAGATCCTGAACGTGGGCTTTCCACGACAGCTTACTATCTATCTGAAAACCTAGAAATCTGAACTGTTTAGTTTCACTAATCATATGCCCATTCTGTGAAATTAAAACGACAGGTTTTATTGAATTGTGTGTTAGAAACTGTGAAAACTGAGTCTTACTGTGATTTAGCGTTAGGTTTCTACAAGTGATGTACTAGTCATGTACTGTACTATTTGAAACCGAGTCAATGTTGCACACAGCATCCTTTACTACCGAGCTAGTGTCATCAGCAAACAGAAATATTTTAGAGTTACGCATAACACTAGAGGGCATATCATTTATATAAATAAGTGAAACGTCACCTTAGAAAAATTATACATGACTGTGCTTAAACTGATACACAATATTTTTAGCGAAACGGAATCTGACTTTCAATAATCCCTACAAAAGACTGGCCCTGACTAACATTAACCTATACCTTTCACAAATCACTTACCTCACAAAAATCTTCGTTACTCAAGCTACTGCAATACAGCGAGCGCCACTACTGCCAGCTAAATAAAAGATTCAAACTACTGAAGGCACTAACTACTGATAGGCATAGTTAGCAAATGAAAGATTTTGATAGAGAACAAACAATATATTTACCTTAATAGTGTTCAAAAGTCATAATATATATAGCAGTTCATGACATCCAGTCTTACAAATTTCAAAACTCCGCCATTTCTCTCCCCACATCCACCACTGCTGGCGACTCACCTCCAACTGCGCAACGCTACGCGTTGTTAACATCCAGCTGCCCAACACTACAATAGCCAACAACAATGCAAACCAGCCACAGACTGCACACAGCACAGTCAGTGATTTTCATACAGAGCGCTACGTGGCGTTACCAATAAAAAAACCTACATAGCCCCCATGCTCCCCACAAAAAATTTTACAAATTGCTTTGGGCACTGGCCAATACATATTTGTTAAAAATTTTTCACAATTACAATAACAAAGAAATCAAATGCACACACTTATTGGTAAAATGTTGGTCAAAAGCTAAAATTTTCTCACAGTCCATAAAGACAGTCCTGATCATTCATCACAGTAAAATTGCAGTGTTTTTCTCATAGTCTGAGTAATAAAAGAAAATGCACACGGAAGTAGTGGGGTTCCATGCAGTCTTGAAGAAGTGGTGATGTCCTTCCAACGGAAAGACACTGCTGACTCTTGTCATGCACACAGGTAATGGGTCACAACAGGGCAAACCCACCACAGAGTCAGTCGAAGTTTTGAAGAATATTGGTAGGTAGGTCATCACAGAGCAGACCCACTGTAGTCCTGGTAGAGAGTATGGTATTGGTGGGCCACCAGAGATGCAGGCCCACTGCAGTCCTTGTAGAAATAATGGTATTGGTGGGTCATCAAAGGTGCAGACCCACTGCAGTCCTTGTAGAAATAATGGTATTGGTGGGTCATCAAAGGTGCAGACCCACTGTAGTCCTTGTAGAGACGGCCAGCAGCCATCTGTTGCGACTGTGCAGGTTGCACAATCACCATCGAAGAGTCTTGCGCAGAATATAGCAAGTCCATAAACCACCACTTGTCCACTCACAAAAAATTTGTTTGAAATGTCCATAGAACCAGCAATGCTGTTATCCAGTCCCTTGCTGAATTATCAACACACGTGCAAACACTAACAGTCCCTACTTCTCACATATTGTCCATATGCTATGACCAACGGAAACGTGTGCAGTGAAATGTAACTTACAATTTACTTAATTTGATGAACTGGTGTCAATTACAATTTTATAACATAAGAATACAATATCAAAGGTACAAAATACATAATTAAAGAACATAACAATACAGATAACATTTGTAGTAAAACAGGCTTTACAAAAGAATAGAAATAAACATATACATCAGTGTTACAGGAATTATGACATAAGTAAATACATAAAATAATGAGAATAGTTTTCGAAACATTAATTTCACACATGTGCATTCAAACAGAAGAAAATTAATAATGTCTAAACATCTTTACAAAGTAAATAACATATTATTAATGCAAATTATATTTGAGGACAACAGTATTCCTCATCATAGTGAATGTAGCTTAGTACTAGAAAAATTCTACAACATAAATCTGTTTAGCTAAGCACATAAAGACAGGAAAAACACAAATACACAAGAGTACACAAACACATAGCAGAATAACATAGGAGGAAAGGACAGGGTTTGTTTTCAGTGTAACATTTGGTACCGCACTCCAACCCAAAACTTCATTCCATAGATCTTTCGTCTTATTTCAATATTTGTTTCCACCCAAAAAATTCTATCCAAGCATGCTTACTGTATTTATATATTCACATATTTCTTACCTCATTATTTATTTTCCATTATCTTACCTCATCATTTATTTCCAAGAAAATCCTACCTAAACCTGTTGTCTCTAAACCCTACTTTTCTTATAGCTTCTCAATGCATCTCTTCCAATTCATCACAACTCGTTCTCTTATATATCCTACCATTTCTCAAGCTAACTTAAATCTACTGAGCTCAGATATATACTAAGGAACGAGGCAATGCAGCATCACAAAACAATTAACACAAACAGCAATGACAAATAAATGGAAATTGTCAAACCAAGCAGCAGTAAAATAAATTAGCAGAGCAAATGCAACATTACAACGAATATGAGCCAATATGCAGCAACAAGACAAATAAGTCAGTAGTAAAACTGGCTTCACAGACTAATACAAAGTGAAATTTAGGAGCACTATGCCTGGCAAGCGGCAGAAGCAGCAAATGCAATAATTTATACCTAAACATGACAAAGCTCAAGCAGAAAAAATAGTACACTAAAGACAACAATGCAGATAAGGGAAATGTCTATTCACATCTTAATATCTATGTCATTAAAGTGGTGGACCACAAAAAGTTATTCTAGCAAAAAAATTACCAAGTAGCTGAAAAGAAAACTCCGTATGTAATTCCTGTGAAGGGAAATGTCTTTTTGTGCTCCTTCGGTCTTAAGTAGATCATAAAGTTATTATTTGCTGGATCTGTAGTCATAAAATATTTATATTAGTATATCTATAAAATTTTATTTTAACCAATGCTGCAGTGGAGCTAGATACTAGATATTAGACAAAATGAGCAATCTCTCAACTACAAAGACAATAGATATAAAATGTTTCTCATCATTTCATTAGGCATTTTAGTAAATATCATAAATTAAGAGCTCAACAGTGTAATCATATGTTTTCCAGTTTGAGCATGTCGTATTTGCGATGCTTTCTACAAAGGAATGTCAATAGCGAGGATAATGGCCTCTTTTTTTTCTCCACCTGTGCCTCTGAAAGGCACACACTAATGGCTTTTTTCCAGGCGACTGTCGTGCAGCTGGGTGCCCACGGCGCATTACGTGAAGATGGTCACTTAACTTTCTTACCGAAATATTTACGACACCAGTTTGCACTACAGTGACAGTCTCATATAAAAATTTCACAGGTCGAGAGTTTGCGTTGCAAATCTGTAGAGACAAAATCCTATAAATATAACAGTGTCCAAAAAATTTTCGCCGGCATTGTGATACATTCACGCATTTACACACATTTCATAACTCTTAAAGTACAATTCTTGGTTTCCAACAACCTTTTTCACAAACCAGAGTCCATAACTACTACTCATTATTCCTTACCTTATTACACATATACATATTCGTCGACACTTCTTCAATATTTCATCATAATAAATACGTAGCATAGTCAAATTCCTCATATAGCATGAGCTTATTGATCATAAACATACCGCAACAGCGTAATACACATCGTCATCATAACATCATAAAACCTCAGCCAAATCTCAAAATCGTCATAGCCTCCTCCAATAATTTCAAAACCTAAAAAAAATTCTCTGCTCATGTCAAAAGTGTCATCTACCTCAAACGTACTTTAAAAATCATGATCCCATACCAAATACGTCATTCAAAGCTCTCATAGTATCACAATGGTCTTCTTGCATGTGTTGCAGCCGTCCACACTGCAAAAAGTTGTTATTCAGACTTTTGGGAGGTGGTCACATTAATGTGACTGGATAGTTTATACCTCGCCCGACCCGCACCTAAATTACTGTTTTGTCCAAATGCTTAATGCTCAGATCTGCTGCTCACTTAACAGAAGGGCTGCCTGTTGAAATGAACATCAGTTCAAAGTAGCATAAGACGCTCCAGTTTGGGACAGTTCGCAGCTAAGGTGACGACGGCTGTCACCTTGTTACTTGTTGGAGGGCTGTAATATTGATCGTCCATGGTGGATGGTGTGAAGGAGAATCCTGATCTGGGGCTGTGCCATGCACTGCACAGAGACATTCGCCGAAACAGACAAACATTTGTTAATGAATTACTACTTTGCCCATAATTCGGATACCTATAGACATACTCGAACACCTACACTCAGACTTGTGCACGAAAGCATCACTTTGTGTGTTTGGCTTTAAACTGCACAGGGAAGCCAAAACATAACGACTGCACGCTTAATAGCTGCTTGGTCAACTTTTGGAATGCAATACAGCAGCGATTCTTCGTGACATGGATTCGACAAGTCCTCGGTGGGTTCCGGAAGCACGTAGCACCAGATATCTTCGGACGATACGGACGAGTCACGAAATTCCCGTAAACTGCACACTGGTGATTTACAGACTTGTAGATAACGTCCCAGATGTCTTTCAGTGGGTTCAGATCGGGTGAAATTGATGGCCAAGACATCATCGTGAGTTCATTATCACCATCCTCGAAACTTTATAGCGCAAATTGGCTGTCCTGCTGGAAGAGCTATCGCTGCCAGGGAAGGCGCCATGCATGAAGGTATGCAAATGTGGCGCAATAATGTAATGCCTTACAAGGGTACCTCAACTACTCGACTTCATCGATTTCGTACAAATTTACAGCGAATGCTCGGTTTGAGCCGATGTGAAATTGGAAAAAGTGGTAGTTCCAGACATTCAGAAAAAAAATGGCCAGGTACGAGCAGGACTTGTGCTGTCAGGGTTCTGTGCAAACTTGAAGATGTGTATAGAAAGTATATGCATCCTGGGATTCGAAAATCTCGACAATTTTTGCCTGTTATCAATTTAATGTTGGCAAGATGTCGGTCCTGGGAATTCCAATACTTCAGAGGACGTGTTAATTTTAAGTTTCAAGTCAGCTAACAATTGACGAAAGAAATATTTTTTACGTGAATATAATTATAAATTAAAAGTCTAGATTCTTCCAAATTTCATGATCCTACGTCAAGGGGACGTTTTACTGTAGGTTTTACTGAGCGACTTTGCGAGTATAAAAATTTGTGACATAAATGGCCGTATCTTTAACTTCAACTTGATACATCTATCTGTTACTGAGAAAAAGGTCTTAACAGATGGACATTCACAGAGACAGTCGAATAACAAATGACAAAAAAACTCTTCGTGTGATGTAATTACAAACCAACAATCTAGGATTTTTCGTTTACTTGTACTTTAAACCTCGATTCTTGTCAAATTTCATGACTCTAGGTCAACGGCAAGTACACTATAATTTTTGATGATGAAGTTTGTGAGTGTGAAGATATGTGACATAAATGGATATATATTCTGAAATCATTTACTTATAAGCTTGAGATTTTAACACCGCCAAGGAACCACACAGACGCGCGGGATTAGCCGAGCGGTCTTAGGCGCTGTAGTCATGGACTGTGCGGCTGGTCCCGGCGGAGATTCGAGTCCTCCCTCGGGCATGGGCGTGTGTGTTTGTCCTTAGGATAATTTAGGTTAAGTAGTGTGTAAGCTTAGGGACTGATTACCTTAGCAGTTAAGTCCTATAAGATTTCACAAACATTTGAACATTATTTTGAACCACACACCTCAGTATGTGACAAACTGGAACTTGATGCGTCTATCGCTTCCTTAGAAAAAACGGTCTTCACAGATGCACTGAGAGACACTCGGATAACAAACCCCAAAACGACAAAAACATTCTTTTCGTCTGATATAATTACAAATTAACAGTTTTCGGATTTTTTTTCCTTTAGTTGTACCGTGAAACCTCGCTTCTTGCCAAATTTAATGTTTGTAGGTTCTGATGAGTGAATTTGCTAGTGTCAAAATATATAACATAAATGCCCGTATCTTCTGATTGTATCGACTTAGAAGATTGAATCTGTTGCACCGCCAAGGGATCGCACACCATAGTATGTAGCATCAATTTCAACTTCATACCGCTATCCGTTCCCGAGAAAACGTGGTTCCCAACAGTCGGACAGACACGCAGAGAGAAAGAGAGAGAGAGAGAGAGAGAGAGAGAGAGAGAGAGAGAGAACGAGATGATCCTGTAAAGGTTCCGTTTTTACCTATTGAGAAACAGCATTTTTCGCGCGGGTCGGGCTAGGCATTCCCCTTTTTCGTGGGGGTACTTTGCAGATAGCGCATGGAGCGGCGGAAAGACTTCAGACCGGTAATACATAGTTGTGGGGTCGAGTCCCAAGGTGGAAACATTTGTTCTCAGATTTTACGTTATTTATACTGCAAATCATCCGAAATAACGCTCAATGTATTGTATTGATCAATATGTAAATAAAAGGCATGAAAAGCAAAGGCAAAGGAAAATTTGAGATTTCAAATAAATTTACAGGGCTTACACTAGAGCTTTGTATATAAAAATAAATTCTTTTGTTATTTTACATTTCATGGTTTACACGTGATGTTTATCGTAAAAACAAGGGAATCTATTGTTCACGTGCAGCTGCCGGAATACGAAATTCTTTACTCTTTAATTTAATCCCTTCTTGGAAAGTTATTTGCAGAGTCCTCGTGGACGCTGTGAAGTACACTCCTTTCACGGAAATGCTGCTCAAAGGTCGTAATGAAACTAACGGAAAACGAAGTACTGCACCCTTTAATTACAAACTGTGCTTGGAAAGTTATTTGCACATACCTCGTGGGCGCTGTAAGTACATTCCTTCCTTTAAAATTATTTGTAATTACAAATTTTCCTTTGCCTTACCTTTCCATGTCTTTTACGACTGCTTTGAAGTTGGCCAATGACTTTGTAATTCCGTCAGAGACAGCAGAGGACTTTCAGGAGCAGCTGAACGGAATTGACAGTCTGTTGAAGAGGGGATATAAGATGAACACCAACTAAAACAAGACAAGGTTAATGGAATGTAGGCGAATTAAATGAGGTGATGCTGAGGGAATTAGATTAGGAAATGATATTCTTAAAGCAGTAGATGAGTTTTGCTATTTGGGCAGTAAAACAACTAATGATGGCCGAAGTAAAGAGAATATAAAATGTAGACAGGCAATGGCAAAAAAGTGTTTCAGAAAAAGAGAAATTTGATAACATCGGATTAGCTTCAAGTGCTGAGAAGTGTTTTCTGGAATATATGGAATGTAGCCATGTATGGAATTGAAACATGGATAGCAAAGAGTTTAGACAAGAAGGGAGTAGAAGCTTTTGAAATGTGCTACAGAAGAATGCTGAAGATTATATGGATAAATCATATAACTAATGGGAAGGTACTGAGCCGGCCGCGGTGGCCATGCGGTTCTAGGCGCTTCAGTCTGGAACCGCGCGACTGCTACGGTCTCAGGTTCGAATCCTGCTGCGGGCATGGATGGATGTGATGTCCTTAGGTTAGTTAGGTTTAAGTAGTTCTAAGTTCTAGGGGACTGATGACCTGATATGTTAAGTCCCATAGTGCTCAGAGCCATTTGAACCATTTTTTGAAGGTACTGAACAGAATTGGGGAGTAAAGAAATCTGTGGCAGGACCTGACCACGACAAGGGATCAGTCGATAGGACACATTCTGAGATATCAAGGGATCACCAGCTGAGTACTGGAGAAAGTGTGTCTGGGTAGGGAGGGGGGGGGGGTCGTAGAGGGAGTCCAAGATATGACAGTAAGCAGTTTCAGAATGACATACGTTGCAGTAGTTATTCTCAGCTGCGCCAACGGTTGTCTCAAAATCACGCTAACATAAATGGCTCATTAGTCACTCGAACAGAACCAAAATCCTATTTGTTCTAAAATTCGATCATCTGGAGCTTCCCCCTCCCGTCACTTCCATTTCCGACTCAGCGCCGCAGATACTTACAGTATAAATGTGGACGAAACTGGTGATGAGGAGTAGGCGCGGTCTCCTTGTCACGCTAGGTGCAAATTGAGAGGTGTATAGCGCGTGTGGCGCGCGACAGCGCAACGCGCTTTTTTTGTAACTTCACATGTTCAAATGGGGCCGCACAATTTGGGACGCGATGCGAAGGGGACGCGACACACGCCTGTGCCAGGCTGCCCGCCGTTGAGGTTGCGGCACAGTTTCTCGCTCCGCGCGCCACGCGAGCACTGCGGGAGGAAGGCAGTCTTTCCACATGCTCGCTTTGGCATGGCGCATCTGGCCAATGGAAGTATCGTCCATCCGAAAAATACAGCCTTCCAGTATACTGAGATTTATAGTCACTGAGTAGGGATTCGGTTTTCGCTGTTTAAGCGTTCCACCTCTTTTCGTTAGTACATAATACACTACTGGCCATTAAAATTGCAACACCACGAAGATGACGTGCTACAGACGCGAAATTTAACCGACAGGAAGAAAATGCTGTGATATGTAAATGATTAGTGATGTGTCGGCAGCTGGGCCAACACCTTGTAAATAGAGGCGGCTTAAAAGCACGCGAGACTAACGCAGACGGGCGTGAAGTACTGGAACAGGATACGTAATTAATGCTATGAAGAAAAGAACGGAGATTCTCATATACTTATCTTTAATGTCTTCTTGTACATCTCTATGGTGAACACAAGTGAGACTCAAATTACAATCACTGTAAGGCTAATGGAGCCTTGCTAGTTCGTAGCCATTAACTTAGCTGAAGGCTATTCTGTCTCTCGGCTAATGAGAGAGAAAGGCTTAGTACGTCTAGTCGCTAGCTCTGTCGTCCATACAACTGGGGCTGAGTTCGAGTCAGTCTCTCGAGACCTGCCTGGTGGTGGCGCTAGGTTTGCGATCACACAGTGGCGACACGCGGGTCCGACATGTACTACAGGACCGCGGCCGATTTAAGCTACCACCTAGGACGTGTGGTGTCTGGCTGTGACACCACATTCCTCCCCCGCAAATCGGCGAACGGTCGTGAGATAAGGCTTCCGCCCGCCGTTGGGAGGACCCCATGTTGACGTATGCGATGAGGTGGGGAGCCTAACAACAGGCGAGGCTGTGCCACCCGCACCCGGCCATTCGGTCCGAGGGGAGCTAGGAAACGCCTGAAAACCTAGTCCAGGGTGCACGTCAACATGCGGTGTATGCGCCCGTAAAGAGACAGGAGGGGCCGAAGGGTCGACCTCCATGTGGTCGGAGAATCCGACGCGCGATGACGACATCTGGTCCGGAGCGGGCAAGAGTTCCATGGCGGAGGACAGCTGGTCACGGGAAGCGATCGGCGGCGCGTGACCCAGGGAGGCGCGTGGCGGCTGCAGCGAAGCGTCCACTGCGGGCGGCGCCGGAGGCGGCTGCGGCGGCTGCGGCGGCGGCGCGACGCCATGAGGCAAAATGGAAGGCAGCGTCGGTAACACCTGGGGATGAGGCGAGCCAGTAGATGGGTCCCCAGGGCGCTGACCTGACGGCGCCGTCGCTGAAAGCAGACGGGGAGCGGCAGAACCCAGGCGACGACAGAGGCGCAGCTGATTGAGATGCCGACGCACCTCACCAGAGGCCCCCAAAACCAAATACATCGCGCGGCCGAGGCAGCGAAGAATGCGCCCTGCGAGCCAACGCCGTGAACCGCGATAGTTGCGATAGAAGACAACGTCGCCAGGAGCAAAAGCAGGAGTCTGCCGCTGCACAGGAACCTGATGCGGCGGATGTAGCAAAGACATCAAGGTTCGATGAGAACGACCATGGAGCAACTCAGCCGGCGAGCGACCATCGCGGGGCTGAGAGCGATACGAGGACAAGAAGAGCAATAAGGCGTCCTCCCGAGAATGCGACTCTTTCAATTTCAACATCTGTGACTTGAAAGTCCGGACCAACCGTTCCGCGGCACCGTTGGACTGAGGCGAAATCGGCGCGGACGTCAGATGTTGAATACCATTGGCCTTGCAGAAGGACTGAAATTCTGCGGACATGAATTGTGGGCCATTGTCGGAAACAATAGTCTGCGGAAGACCTTCAATGCAAAAGATAGCAGACAAGGCTTGGATTGTGGCAGAAGACGTCGTGGAAGACATCCGGACAACAAAAGGAAAATTACTGAAAGCATCGACCACAACCAACCAACGAGCATTCCATAATGGACCAGCAAAATCGATGTGCAAGCGTTGCCAAGGGGAAGTGGCTTTCGGCCATGCAAAGAATTTCCGCGGCGGTGCGGATTGTTGTTCGGCACACGCCACGCAAGAGGAGCACATATTCGTAATCGCAGCATCGATTCCGAACCAAGTACAGTGCTGACGAGCAAGTTGTTTCGTACGCACTATACCCCAATGTCCGTGGTGAAGAAGCCGTAAGACAGAGGACTGTAACGAACGTGGGACCACGACTCGGGACTGATCATTATCAGAACGCAACAACAAAACACCACGTCGTACAAAAAGTCTCTCCTTGTGAGCAAAAAATCGGCGAACCAGCGGATCCTCGATCCGTGACTTGGACAAGGGCCATTGCGTAGCAACAAAACGCAAAACGGGAGCAAGGACAGGGTCAGCAGCCGTGGCTGTAGCGACACGACGAAAATCAATCGGAAACGAGTCGACCACGTCATCGGTTTCCGCATCAATGAACATGCAAGCAAGTTCGGAAGAATCGAACGCTTTATCCTCAGCAACAGGCAAACGGGACAACGCATCAGCGTTTCCGTGCCTAGCAGTGGACCGATACAAGATATCGTAGCGGTACTGCGAGAGGAAAAGAGACCAGCGAATGAATTTCTGCGCCGTACGCGGAGGTACCGGCTTTTTCGGATGAAAAAGCGATGTCAAAGGTTTGTGGTCCGTGATGATGGTAAAGTGACGACCATACAAGAAATCGTGAAACTTAGTAACACCAAACACGAGAGCTAAAGCCTCTTTCTCTATCTGTGAATAATTTCTTTGCGCAGATGAGAGCAATTTTGACGCAAAGGCAATAGGGCGATCATGCGATCCATCTTTGTGCGCAAGCACAGCACCGATCCCGAAATCCGATGCATCTACCATCAACAAAAGGTGTTTCTGGGGATCGAACGGCGTAAGGCAAGTATTTGAAAGTAACGCCGATTTCAACTGGCGAAAGGCGCGTTCGCATTCCGTCGTCCAGACGAACGGAACACCTTTACGGCGTAAGCGATGAAGCGGAGCTGAAATGGAAGAAGCGTTGCGCAGAAACTTATGATAATAATTTATTTTACCCAACACACTCTGTAGCCGTTGTAAGTTCCGTGGCGAAGGCAACTCCTGTATGGCACGGAGGTGCTCTGGACTCGGATGTATGCCTTGGGCATTAAGTACATGGCCCAGGTAGGGTAAGTCCCGAGCAAAAAACACACATTTGTCCTTCCTCAAGCGAAGACCATTTTGTCGCAAGACCTGAAATAAGGTTCGGAGATTGTGCAAATGTTCGGCTTCTGTCTTTCCGGAGATCACAATATCGTCCAGATAGTTCGCAGCAGTAGGGACCGACGCACAAATAGTTTGTAAATATTGCTGAAACAATGCAGGTGCGGACGCACACCCGAATGGCAGTCTTTTGAAGCGATAGAAGCCAAGATGCGTGTTTACCACCAAGACGCGCCGGGATTCTTCGTCCACCGGTATTTGCAAGTACGCATCTGCTAGGGCCAACTTTGAAAAATATGTTCCCGGGCACAGTTTGTCAAAAAGATCTTCCGGGCGGGGCAAAGGAAAAGTAGCAGTCACTAGTTGTGGATTCACAGTTGCTCAGAAGTCCACGCAAAGTCTCAATTTTCCGGAAGGTTTTGGCAAAATTACTAAGGGTGAGGCCCAGAGAGAAGCCTGCACATGTTCAATTACACCTTGAGATTCTAAATCGTTTAATGTTCTTGCGACCTCATCACGCAATGCGTGGGGAACATTGCGCGCTCTGAAAAACTTCGGTTGCGCGTTTGCTTTCAGTTCCAAATGTGCTTCATAGTTCTTAGCGCAACCAAGGCCCGGTGCAAAAATGTCTGCAAATTCCTCACATAGACTAGAAACACTGACGGAAGGCACAGTCTGATTCACTGAGAGGACCTGATTTACTATAGACAAATTAAACAACTGAAATAAATCCAAACCAAACAAGTTCACTGCAGTAGAAGAACGAAGAACGTAAAATGACACAAGTTTTGTTTGTCCCTTGTATGTTGCAAGAAGGCTGCACTGTCCTAACACTGGTATTTTCTGGTCTGAGTAACTATTGAGCTGAACATTTGCGGCACGCAACGGAGGTTTGCCCAGTTGGTTGTACGTGTCGTGATTGAGCAATGAAACTGCAGCTCCGGTATCGAGCTGGAATGGTATCACTTTGCCTGCAAAGTCTAAGTCTACAAAAAGTTTATTGTCCTGCTGACGACAAAAGCGACTGTGTTGTGCAACTGGAACAGACACTGGGACAGAATCACGTGCGACGTGACGGGACGTCCGTCGACGGCGACGCACACTTTTTGTGGAATGAACACTGTCACCAGACGGGGTGGAATGAACTACATGAATATCCATGGGCGACGGTGCACGAGCCTGAGTTTCCTTGGTTCGATTCCGGCGCGAAGCAAAGGGCCTGGAATTGGTGTGAGTGTCTGATCTGAACTTTTTCTGGCAAACACTTTGGACATGTCCTTTCTTATGACAGTAAAAGCAAATGGCTTGGCGTGACGGGCAATTTTCACGCGAATGTCTAGTTGCACACCGCGGGCATGATTTCACTGCATTAGCTTGCTTTCGTGGGACACGTGGCGGTGCGGACGTGCGCGAAGGCTGTTTACATGTCCGCGCAGCGCGCCCGGCAGGCCGGTTAATGCGACACACTGCTGGCGAAGTTGCAAACGAGTCCTGAGCAAAGTCAAGTGTGTCTTGCCTGTCCAATATGTCTATCACTTGTTGAAGGGAGGGATAAACTAGTTTCAAAATCTGTTCCCGTATGCGAACATCAGAAACGTTCTGTGCTATTGCATCACGCACCATAGTATCTGAATAAGGAAGGCCACATTCGCATTCAAACGCACACTCCCTAGTAAGTCCTTGCAATGTTGCAACCCACTCCCTATTAGTCTGACCGGCCGTACGTTTTGTACGAAAGAACGTATACCTTTTTGCAACGATATTTACTGTTTCCTTGAAATAGGCATCTAAAGCAGACAAAATTTCTTCGTAGGACAGAGTTGCTACGTCGCGCCGGGGAAACAACTTCACTATCACTCGGTACGTGGACACACCGACACAAGAAAGCAAAAACGGCTGCCGCTCATTACCTTGAATTCTGTAGGCTGCTAGGTGGAAGGCGAACTGACGGGACCACTCTTGCCAGGTCTCTTGAGTGGAATCAAAATTACGGAAGGGCGGCGCAACGGCGTGTTGTGGCTGCGGTAGCGATGAAGCGGCGGCGGCCGCATCGGTTTGCAGCGCACGTTGACCCTGGACGAGCTGTCCCAGGGCATCCAATAACGCCTGCGTCTGCTGATTCTGCAAGCGATAAAATTCGGACAGTACATCTGGAGATTGTGGCGAAGCCATGACACAAAGAAATGTAAGCAATCAGAAAGAACACGTTTCACTCGTCGCCATGTGATGTGTCGGCAGCTGGGCCAACACCTTGTAAATAGAGGCGGCTTAAAAGCACGCGAGACTAACGCAGACGGGCGTGAAGTACTGGAACAGGATACGTAATTAATGCTATGAAGAAAAGAACGGAGATTCTCATATACTTATCTTTAATGTCTTCTTGTACATCTCTATGGTGAACACAAGTGAGACTCAAATTACAATCAGTGTAAGGCTAATGGAGCCTTGCTAATTCGTAGCCATTAACTTAGCTGAAGGCTATTCTGTCTCTCGGCTAATGAGAGAGAAAGGCTTAGTACGTCTAGTCGCTAGCTCTGTCGTCCGTACAACTGGGGCTGAGTTCGAGTCAGTCTCTCGAAACCTGCCTTGTGGTGGCGCTAGGTTTGCGATCACACAGTGGCGACACGCGGGTCCGACATGTACTACAGGACCGCGGCCGATTTAAGCTACCACCTAGGACGTGTGGTGTCTGGCTGTGACACCACAATTAGCTTTTCAAAGCATTCACACAAGGTTGGCGTCGGTGGCGACACCTACAACGTGCTGACATGAGGAAAGTTTCCAACCGATTTCTCATACACAAACAGCAGTTGACTGGCGTTGCCTGGTGAAACGTTGTTGTGATGCATCGTGTACGTAGGAGAGATGCGTACCATCACGTTTCCGACTTTGATAACGGTCGGATTGTAGCCTAACGCGGTTGCGGTTAATCGTATTACGACATTGCTGCTCGCGTTGGTCGAGATCCAATGACTGTTAGCTGAATATGGAATTAGTGGGTTCAGGAGCGTAATACGGAACGCCGTGCTGGATCCCAACGGCCTCGTATTACTAGCAGTCGAGATGACAGGCATCTTATCCGCATGGCTGTAACGGATCGTGCAGCCACGTCTCGATGCCTGGGTCAAAAGATGGGGACGTTTGCGAGACAACAACCATCAGCACGAACAGTTCGACGACGTTTGCAGCAGCATGGACTATCAGATCGGAGACCATGGCTGCTTACCCTTGACGTTGCATCACAGACAGGAGCGCCTGCGATGGTGTATTCGACGACGAACCTGGGTGCGCGAATGGCAAAACGTCATTTTTTCGGATGAATCCTGGTTCTGTTTACAGCATCGTGATGGTCGCATCCGTGTTTGGCGACATCGCGGTGAACGCACATTGGAAGCGTGTATTCGTCATCGCCATACTGGCGTATCACCCGGCATGATGGTATGGGGTACCATTGGTTACACGTCTCGGTCACCTCTTGTTCGCATTGACGGCACTTTGAACAGGGGACGTTACATTTCAGATGTGTTACGTCCCGTAGCTCTACCCTTCATTCGATCCCTATGAAACCCTACATTTCAGCAGGATAATGCACGACCGCATGCTGCAGGTCCTGTACGGATCTTTCTGGATACAGAAAATGTTCGACTGCTGCCCTGTGCAGCACATTCTCCAGATCTCTCACCAATTGAAAACGTCTGGTCAATGGTGGCCGAGCAACTGGCTCGTCACAATACGCCAGCGACTACTCTTGATGAACTGTGGTATCGTGTTGAAGCTGCATGGGCAGCTGTACCCATACACCCCATCCAAGCTGTGTTTGACTCAATGCCCAGGCGTATCAAGGCCGTTATTACGGCCAGAGATGGTTGTTCTGGGTACTGATTTCTCAGGACCTATGCACCCAAATTGCGTGAAAATGTAATCACATGTCAGTTCTAGTATAATATATGTGTCCAATGAATACCCGTTTATCATCTGCACTTCTTCTTGGTGTAGCAATTTTAATGGCCAGTAGTGTAGTTTTCAATTACATACATCTGTGCAGGTCCTTTGTTTTGTTTGTTTTTTTGTCAAGAACAATGGACAGTTCAATAACTGGTGAGGCATTAGCCACTGGTATTATCTTCTCCCTCCAGAATGTTTTAAGTTCACAAGAAACGATAGACGATTCATAGTGAGCGTAGTGAATAAGGAAGTAAGGAATCTACGATGTGTTGCAAAAAGTCGAAAAAGCGTTAATTTCCTCAGGTAGGACCGCTTTGTACTTGTGGCAAAAAGTGTCCAAGACGTGAAGTACATAAGTTTCACTGTCATTACTTGGATATGGATGTAATAAGAGTCATTATACTATGTACATGTAGACATCACATTTGCAATGCAAGCTAGAAACAATCGAGAAGCTCTCACGATTAACAATGTTTTAATTGTCTCGCCGTGGCTAGAAAAAGCATTTCAGTTGTTGTCGAGGAAAAGCATTTCAGTTCTTGCTTAACGCTATCAGCATTAATAAACTAATTATACAATAGGCTACACAAATTAAAAAAAATGTTCGGTATTATTACGAAAGTATGAGTATCGTGAAAGAGGGTGATGATTTGATATATTTGATTTGATATATTTAATTTGTTGAAATCTATTGCTGACAAAGGCAAATCTACTTTCATGACAATGTTTTTCCAACGACGTGAATTCCTGCTCACAAGGCACACGTGGCTAGCTTCCGCATTCCTGTCGTGAGCATTATTCTCAGATGCTGACAATACACTGACCATTGTGTTGTGCGACAGATCAATGGTTTATTTTTCTCAGTAACAACCATTATATTCGCGAATCACACGTTGCCAGTTTGGCAAGCTGTAGTTGAGTAACCAACATCTGGCATGTGCGTGTCATTCCGCCTGAAGGAACGATCGTCATTATTTTAATACTGCTCAGATCACGAAAAGGAAGAAAATACTTTGGTAATTTTCCATTCCAGTCATTAAGTGTTAAAAATACGATGGGTTATGGGGAACCAACCAAAATTGCAAAAGAACTGGCAAGTTATTTTTGTGTGAATTGTTCCTCATTTGAAGAGGCATCACCATTTATGAGTAACGGCCACATTTCTCTTGTTGACAGGTTTAATTGTATTTCCTTTGCTAAAACACAGTATAATTTGCACCAACTCATCTTACAGCAGATATTGCGACAGAATTCTGAAACACAGTACCTCGTTAAACAAGTAACTGGCAACCAGAGAGCTCAGTAACTTACGAAGAACCTCAGTGTGTCGGTTTGCAGTACCACAAGAGAAAAAATTTCATGTTTAGTTTCGTACTAGGAAACTCTTGTTTCACTAGCTGGCGATAACCCATAAAAATTACGGTCACTGGAGCGAAAAAATGAAAAAGGTATAACTATTGATATACCGCCATAGATAAGAAAGTGTTGTGTGTTTAGGAATTGGCAAAATACCCTTCACCTTATGTGCTATCATTCGCCAAAATCTCGTTTTGATGTCTTGAGCGGTTTAGGCGATATGAGGGATGTTGTGAATATTTCATTCTCGCAGGCGTGAAATCGGGAGTGAGCGCGCTACGTAAGATTACTTTTCTCGAGATTGGAAGCAGATAGAGACCTCCTCCCAGGTCTAAAGAAAAATTCAACATGTTAGCTAAATTTCATACGAGGCAACATATGGAGTAATACGCACAAAACGCAAAATCATAGGGACCTCTGTTTTTCATTGCAAACTTTTCGATTTTTGCGTAGCGTCTTACTGAAATGTGTATATCACAATAAGGATGACCATTAGCGAGAGCCGGCCAGTGTGGCCGAGCGGTTCTAGGCGCTTCAGTCTGGAACCGCGCGACCGCTACGGTCGCAGGTTCGAATCCTGTCTCGAGCATGGATGTGTGTGATGTCCTTAGGTTAGTTAGGTTTAAGTAGTTCTACGTTCTAGGGGACTGATGACCTCAGATGTTAAGTCCCATAGTGCTCAGAGCCATTTGAACCATTAGCGAGATGATGGGCACTTCGCCACGAAGCTGGCATTATAACGCTACAAGGAAGACAAAAATCAAATATTTTTACTGATTAGTTTCTGTAAAATCATTTGTGAAAGATCACAGAGTGCGTGCGCTTCGTTTTTGGCAGCGCAGAGCGTCGCCAACTGGCGCGTGCAAAGTATGTGTACGCATCTCAATATGCATTGGAACAACGCGATATGTGGGGAACGCGCGCGTCGCGCTGTAGTGTGCACGTCACACGTGCTGTACGCGTCTCAATTTGTGCTTAGCGTTGATTACTACCACTGATTCTATGGAAGCTACAGTGAATGCCCCTCATAGAATAAAACTACCCCAATGGCCTTCGTGCGTCGACCGAGGCATGCTTCGAACAGCTGTTCACCTAGGTGATGGGGTATCTGAACACGACTATCGCCTTGACGTAACAAGAAACGTTATTTATCCCGCCAGAAGACACGTTTCTGTTCACCCACGGAACAACTGTGATGATCCCGTGTCCAATGTAATCAAAATTGACGTTGCCGTCGACTCTACAAGGGAACATGTAGGAGTCATGTGCTGTGGAGCCCCATGTCCAACAATGTGTACTTAACAATGTGTCCCGAAACACTTGTTGTTGCTCATGCTTTACACAGCAGGAAAGTCTCCGACATCCACAATCTGCGGTGAGGCGAGAGATTCTAAAAGCTCAAGAAATGAATTAAAATTTATGAGTTGGCTGGGACTTGACTCCATTCTCCTTGCTTATAAGGCAGTTATGCTAGCCATTACACCACTACAGCATAACAGCTAACTTAGCTGCACGGATTACTCTAGACATTTGCCCTCCCTAACACAAACTTCATTTCAGATCTTCAGCTTATTTTCTTGTTATTTCCAGTTTCAGCTTCTCAGCTTTATCATAGATAAAGATGAGACTCAAATGTCTCAAAGAAAATTTAATTCTATCAGATCTGTTATCCGAAGCCTACTCGTGGTTTCACCTTCCTGTAACCACCTTCCGTAATTGGCCATGACAGGTAGTACGCGGACAGCCAACAAGCTTTGCCATTTCCAAGGTGTTCGTTCCCAGGCACTGGGATGTAGCAATCTGCCCTTTGTCAAGACGTCTATGTCTGCAGATTTTCCCATCTGCGGCCCGTGTCGTTGCTAGAATGATTTCCCATTTATGTCTGCTGTGGTTTACATACAAGATAGTTACAATTAAACTCTCACTACTTGAGCCAATTCAGAAGGAAAACTACAGACATCAAAAAAGGTTTTGCATCATCTCGGTTCCGAGAGTTCCGGAACCTGTACAGAAACTTGGAATAGAGATCAACATAAACATCATTTCCGCCCTTCTTATTGCTCATGAAAACCACACACTGCATGTCGTACCACCATACAGCGAGACCTTCAGAGTTGGTGGTCCAGATTGCTGTACACACCGGTACCTCTAATATCCAGTAGCACGTCCTCTTGCATTGATGCACGCCTGTATTCGTCGTGGCATACTATCCACAAGTTCATCAAGGCACTGTTGGTCCAGTTTGTCCCACTCCTCAACAGTGATTCCGTGTAGGTCCCTCTGAGTGGTTGGTGGGTCACGTCGTCCATAAACAGCCCTTTTCAATCTATCCCAGGCATGTGCGATAGGGTTGATGTCTGGAGAACCTGCTGCCACTCTAGTCGAGCGGCGTCGTTATCCTGAAGGAAGTTGGGTTGTTTGGAGGAAGAGACCAAACAATGAGGTCATTGGTCTCATCGGATTAGGGAAGGATGGGGAAGGAAGTCGGCCGTGCCCTTTCAAAGGAACCATCCCAGCATTTGCCTGGAGCGATGTAGGGAAATCACGGAAAATCTAAATCAGGGTGGCAGGACGCGGGATTGAACCTGAAGGAAGTCATTCACAAGATGTGCACGATGAGGGCGCGAATTGTCGTCCATGAAGACGAATGCCTCGTCAGTATGCTGGTTGCACTATCGGTCGGAGGATGACATTCACGTATCGTACAGCCGTTACTGCGCCTTCCATGGCCACCAGCGGCGTACAGCTGCCGCACATAATGCCACCCCATAACAGCAGGTAAACTCCTTCTTTTTTTTTAAGCGTGAAATCTTATGGGACCTGACTGCTAAGGTCATCGGTCCAGAAGCTTACACACTACTTAACCTAAATTATCCTAAGGACAAACACACACACACCCATGCCCGAGGGAGGACTCGAACCTCCTCTTGGACCAGCCGCACAGTCCATGACTGCAGCGCCTAAGACCGCTCGGTTAATTCCGCGCGGCTTGCTGCACTTGCTGGACAGTGTGTCTAAGGCGTTCAGCTTGAATGGGTTGCCTCCAAACACGGCTCTGGTGATTGTATGGTTGAAGGCATATGCGACACTCATCGGTGAAGAGAACGTGATGCCAGTCCTGAGCGGTCCATTCGAAATTTTGTTGGGCCCATCTGTATTGCGCTGCATGGTGTCGTGGTTGCAACGATGGACCTCGCCACGGACGTCGGGAATGAAGTTGCGCATCACGCAGCCTATTGCGCACAGTTTGAGTCGTAACACGACGTCATGTGGCTGCACGAAAAGCATTATCCAACAAGGTGGCATTGCTGTCAGGGTTCCTCCGAGCCATAATCCGTAGGTAGCGGTCATCCACTGCAGTAGTAGCCCTCGAGCGGCCTGAGCGAGGCGTGTCATCGACAGTTTCTGTCTCTCTGTCTCTCCTCCATGTCCGACCAACATCGCTTTGGTTCACTCCGAGACGCCTGGACACTTCCCTTGTTGAGAGCCCATCGTGGCACAGAGCAACAATGCGGTCGCGATCGAACCGCGGTATTGAGCGTGTAGGTATGGTTGAACTACAGACAACACGAGCCGTGTACTTCCTTTGTGGTGGAACGACAGGAACTGATCGGCTGTCGGAACCCCTCCGACTTTTAGGTGCTGCTCATGCATGGTTGTTTACATGTTTGGGCGGGTTTAGTGACATCTCTGAACAGTCAAAGGGGCTGTGTGTGTGATACAATATCCACAGTCAACGTCTACCTTCAGGAGTTCTGGGAACCGGAATTATGCAAAACTTTTCTGATATGTGTATTTACCGTATGAGTACCCATCTTTATAGAAATGATGTTGAGACTGTGTGCTGCAGTCGATGTTAATGGTTCAAATGGCTCTGAGCACTATGGGACTCAACTGCTGAGGTCATAAGCCCCTAGAACTTAGAACTATTTAAACCTAACTAACCTAAGGACAACACACACATCCATGCCCGAGGCAGGATTCGAACCTGCGACCGTATCGGTCGCGCGGTTCCAGACTGTAGCTCCAGAACCGCTCGGCCACCAGCGGCCGGCCGCGATGTTAATGCTGTTAGTGTCATGAGTTGCTGTTTCGCGACAGTACTGATTCGGCGACTTAGGGATGAAATACAAGCATCAGTGTGCATTATGGTAGCAGTAAACTTAGAGCAAGGCGTTACTCGTTAAGCTGTTTTATCGAAACAACAGCAACAGATCCGCTGCTCTTCGCCAGTGTCGACGCATTACAGGAATACAGAGAGGGTCTCTTTCCACACAGGGAATCAAGAGTATGATTCGGAAGGTCGAATTAACTGACGATTTTGGAACTGCTCCTGGGAGAGGCCGACGGCGAACTGCGCCACAAATTGTTGAAGAAGTTACTGTTGTCATGGCTGAGATTAATGGATGCAATGCAGAATCTTCAAACACTGTACGAGCAGTGCGCGACAGTCGAACATTCCATGGTACACCGTTGTTTCGGGTAACAGTAGAGCAATCTGCAGCGCGGTTGCAGGCTGTCGTGGGTACAGATGGCCGTCATACTGGGCAAGGTTTGTAACCTGGACGTAAACACAGTAGACAATTAAATTATAATTAAATCCACACCCTGGCTGCAAATACGCGTTGATTGGGGACATGTTGAAAATGTGTGCCCCGAACGGGACTCGAACCCGGGATCTCCTGCTTACATGGTAGACGCTCTATCTTTCTGAGCCACAAGAGCACAGAGGATAGTGCGCCTGCAGGGACTTATCCCTTGCACGCTCCCCGAGAGACCCACTTTCCCAACATATCCACACCATTCGTAGTGCGCCTAATAGATGTTTGCCCATCACACTCATTACTCGTGGCAGATTAATCTACCAAGTCCCGTACGAGTTGGGGCATAGCGTGTGCGTTCGCACAAGAAGGTCAATGGCCGGGTAGCCATATTTTAACTATATATGGAGATAGTATCTGTTACCGAAAGAACACATACCATTGATGACCGTGTAGCTTCTCTAGAATGAAATGATAATTAATCGACACCCTAGCTGGAAAAAGGCGTTGATATACACGTTATGCCCCAACTCTTACGGGACTTGGTAGATTAATCTGCCACGAGTAATGAGTTCAAATGGTTCAAATCGCTCTGAGCACTATGCGACTTAACTTCTGAGGTCATCAATCGCCTAGAACTTAGAACTAATTAAACCTAACCAACCTAAGGACATCACACACATCCATGCCCGAGGCAGGATTCGAACCTGCGACCGTAGCGGTCGCTCGGCTCCAGACTGTAGCACCTAGAACCGCACGGCCACACCGGCCGGCGAGTAATGAGTGTGATGGGTAAACATCTGTTAGGCCCACTACGAATGTAGTGGTGTGGGTATGTTGGGAAAGTGGGTCTCTCGGGGAGCGTGCAAGGGATAAGTCCCTGCAGGCGCAGTATCCTCTGTGTCTTCGGTGGCTCAGAAGGATGGAGCGTCTCCCACGTAAGCAGGAGGTCCCGGGTCGAGTCCCAGTCGGGGCATACATTTTCAATATATCCCTGATGATGTATATCAACGTCCTCCATTTAATTATCATTTCAGTCTAGAGAAGCTGCACGATCACCAATGGTATTTGTTCTTTCGGGAACAGATACTACTTTGATACATAGTAGACAATTAATAAGTGTTACCCTCACGTGTGGAAATTAAAATGTGTTTCTGTCGATGGTTTATTCGTTATTTCGTTTCCTAATGTTCCGATCTGGAGGCTGTCATCAATGAGCAAGTGGCAAATGACAGGCACTGGTTTTTTAATATTTTTGACGATTTTCTGTTCCATTAATCTGTGTCCTTTCACTCTTACTTATTTGTATTTATCTACAAATAATCACTTTACTTTAGTTCTATCCATCTTGCCTTTCTATCACAAATAAAATGAGGTGTTTTTAATGTTGTTGTATAAGTTTTAACAAAAATGTCTTCCCAATTTTTCTATCTTCGATGATAATTTATTGCGTTGTTGATATTACCATTCCTTTTGGTAATTATTTGCGCTACTGTTTCTGGTATTCTGAACGAGCATGATGCATCAGCTGTTCAGGTGCAGCGCATTTCTGGGCATATGCGAAAGTAAGGCGGGACTGTGTTCATTTACGTTTTAGGAGATTCATGATGTTTTACCGGTTTTATTATTTTGTAATATATTTTGCACATTTTATTTATGGTCATTTGGCTTTAAGGCAATTTGTTGATGGTTTTTATAACAGTGTTTTTACCATCTTAGTTACTTTGTCATCTATTTGTTGTTTGCAACTCACACTTGTATGTTTCCTTGGTTTCTTTGCAGATAATCGTGGAGTTCTGCAATCAAATATAAGAATCATCCTCAATAAAAATTTCTTCTGTGGCCGTCATGGCCTGTGCGGGAGGGGTTTAGGACTTATACAGCGCCACTGCTCAGTACGCCATCTGGCATGTACAGTTATTAATCTTAATTTTTTTAGAGGCAATATTTCCTTCAAATATATATTGACAGTGTTGTTGTTCACTTCGCACTAGTTGCTTACAATTATGATTTTGTATGCTCTAGTTGACTGTCTTTAAAATATTTGATCAAGTTGTTTTATAAAATACTAGCTGTCCCGGCGAACTCTGTTCCGCCTTAAAGTCAATAAATAATCAGATTCTGGATTTTAAGTTCAATTTTTTATTAGGAAATACAAATAAAAAATCAAGTATTTTAATGATTCTTTATTCTTTATGTTTTTTGGTGCATAGCTTCCACTCTTCAATTAAGTACCTTGTGATACACGAAATTTTTTGTTTTATTATCAGGCCCAAGAACAAACAACGCAGATGCTCTTCCGACCCGTGAACATGCCACATATAATTGACCATGTGAAAAACATGGATATTCCAGATTTAAACGACAAACTTTCGAATTTTCCTTTGAGTTTCGTCGCGTAAATAACATTGTTCATCAATTTACTTACCACCAAACGCGTACCGTTGCACAGTTTTGGTTGGTTTATGTTTCGAAGAATGATTACTACGGAGCCAAATTTTAGGCGTAAATTGTGCGGTGGTAAGCCAGGCACATCAAAGGAGTTTAAAAATTCAATTGGATAGTTGGTGGCTTCATCTTCATTTGTTACACAGTCAATAGATTTGAACGAATGCATTTTACCAGTGATATCATTCTGAATTACGTAGTTTAGGTTATCTACATCTTTATTCTTAGCCGCTAAAATTGCTCGCTCACTCAACCATTCATTACTTTTGTAGTCAGTAATGATGTCTGGGAATACTTAGTTGATAAGTCCGTCTTTCGATGAGACAAATTTACAGAAATTATGAGGAAATGAAATCAATCCGCTCGATTCTTCGACAGGTACTCGACCATTACCGATAATCAGCAATCGCTCAGAGAAATCTTCAGCAGATGTATCATTAAGCAATTCAACTCTCATGTCTGTTGTCAGAAGTTTCTTCACATAGCGCCATAGATTCGATGATTTGAGGCAAGCATTTATTTCGTCTACAGCCGTTGATCTTGGAAGTAGTGGCAGTGTTTGGCGGAAATCGTCAGACAGTAAAATCATTGTTCCTCCAAAACATCTCGAGTCATTGCGTAGACCTTTCAATGTTCGGTTAAGTGCCTCTAATGCACATTTATGCGCCATTGTGCATTCGCCCCAGATGATGATGATGCATTCGCCCCAGATGATGATCTTGGATGCTGATAAAACTTTGGCCATTGCTGAGTTTTTTGTAATATTACATGTTGGTTCTTCAATAGCTTGAATATTTAACGGTAATTTTAATGCTTAATGAGCCGTACGGCATCCTTCTAACAATGTGGCTGCTGTTCCAGAAGAAGCAACTCCAACCGCAATGTTGGATCTCGCACGAACAGTGGCTAAAATTACTGACATGAGGAATGTCTCGCCAGTTCCACCAGCGGCATCCAGGAAATATAAACCACCATTTACATCATCAATTGCCTTCGTTAATGTATCATAAACTTCCATTTGTTGGGGGTTCAACAGGGGTACATTCAAACAAATTTCGGGCTTGCAGCCGGTCGTCGTTCAATACATCGCACGATATTTCAACTGGGCACCTGCCAGTCATCTTCAGGTGAGCCGTCGCAGACTGGCGAAAACGTCCTCCGCTCCGCAATTTATAGCGTACTGTAACTATTCTGCGCATGCGTCGAAAACGACGCATGCGCAGTACGCTATATGTTGCGGAGCGGAGGACGTTATCGCCAGTCTGCGACGGCTCACCTGAAGATGACTGGCAGGTGCCCAGTTGAAATATCGTGCGATGTATTGAACGACGACCGGCTGCAAGCCCAAAATTTGTTTGAACAGTCAATTCGCCAGGAAAATTTTAAAATTGTCAGGGTACATTCGTTTGAACTACTAAATCTAATTCCTGGTGATCATATTCACGTTCCCGTGATAAATCTCTTCTTGTGCGTCGAAAATTATCTACATGTTGATCTGTGTTGTTCGCTCGACGATTTCGCATTGCTAACCCAGCCGTTTCACGGGCTGCCTCACTTTGCTCTTGTGATTGAGACGCCCGAAATCGAGCCATACTAACGCGGCGCTCTTCACGGGAAATTTGTTGTTCTTCTTCAGTCCTTTCATTCGCAATGTTTTGTATCCTTCTTGCATTACGGTTTTGTCGAGAAATATTCGATCGTCTTGGTCGCGGCATTGTTAATGATGATTCAAAGAAAATACAAATTATTTCTCTAAATTTTTAATTAATGATATATACTGATACTTAACCATAGACGTTTAGCTATCATTTGCGTTTTGTTATTCCATGCCAGATGCGTTTTTGTTATACCACATTTTATAGCGGTCGAACGGGATAAAATGTATCCTATGTCCATCTCCTGGTTCTAAGTTACCTCTCCAACAATTTTCAGCCAAATCGGTCCAGCTGTTCTTGAGTTATAAATAGTGTAACTAACACGACTTTCTTTTATATATATAGAGTTTTTGATTGGTGATCTGATGGTTTATGCCAGAAACGCGTAATTTAATAAAGAAGTACAACCAACATCTGCTTACTGTTGATAGCCGCCTACCAGCATTGGTTATAATTTTCACATATTTGAAAAGGTCGTCCTTCGTCACAGTGAAGGCAACTCGATGAGGAGTACCCCAAATATTGTGCATGTCATGTGCTCGTGTAGAGCACACATGTCAGAGCGTATTGTCTCCGCTGTCTGCGTGCCGTGATGTTGGAGATTTGAAAGTGAAACACCCTGTATGTACACTGATGAGCCAAATATTTTGACCACCGCCCACCGCTATGTTGGATACCTCCTGGTGGTGTTGCGGGCACGTGACGCAATAAGGAGAGAACGTAAGGGGAAGAGAGGCGAATGGGCAGTGATTACAGCGAATAGATGGGCCACAAATGCAGAAATCCACGGACATAAGTGGTTTTGCCAAAGGGCACCTTGTTGTGGCTCTGCGGCTGGAAACAAGAATCTGTGAAACGCCGAAGCAGGTCGGCTGTTTGCGTACTACTGTCATGAGCACCCATGGTGAGTGGTTGAAGGATAACGGAGGAATGCGTAGGCCGTATGGTACTGGACGACTACGTCTCATCACGAAGTCTAGAAGTCGGAAGGTCCCCCACTGTGTAATCCAGGATGGGCAGCGATCTGTGGCAGGTCTGACGACAGGGCAGAATGCTGGTGCAGGCACAAGTGTTTCGGAGCGCATCGTCCAAATGCTAATGATGAAGAGGGAGCTCCACATCACACGACCCCTACGTGTTCCTGTGTTAACCCAAAGACATCATCAGTTACGATTGCAGTGGACACAGCATCACTAAGTTTTCATCGCCGGGGACCAATAGAAATATGTCGCCTTTCGAATGAATCGGATATCTTGTTACACCAGGTCGATGGTTGCGTCGTTACACGCCGCCATCCAGGCGAATCGCTGCTTGAAACGTGCACCGCGCCACAGGTGCAGGCCGGTGAGAGCAGAATTAAGAATAGACTGGAATACTCTCTTTCAAATTCTGAAGGTGCCAGCGACAAAAGACAGGGAGCGAAAGCTACACCACTGGCCATTAAAATTGCTACACCACGAGGATGACGTGCTACAGACGCGAAATTTAACCGACAAGAAGAAGATACTGCGATATGCAAATGATTAGCTTTTTAGAGCATTCACATAAGATTGGCGCCGGTGGCGACACCTACAACGTGCTGACATGAGGGAAGTTTCCAACCGATTTCTCATACACAAACAGCAGTTGACCGGCGTTGCCTGTTGAGACGTTGTTGTGATGCCTCGTGGAAGGAGGAGAAATGCGTACCATCACGTTTCCGACTTTGATAAAGGTCGGATTGTAGCCTATCGCGATTGCGGTTTATCGTATCGCCACATTGCTGCTCGCGTTGGTCGAGATCCAATGACTGTTAGCAGAGTATGGAATCGGTGGGTTCAGGAGGGTAATACGGAACGCCGTGCTGGATCCCAACGGCTTCGTATCACTAGCAGTCGAGATGACAGGCATCTTATGCTCATGGCTGTAACGAATCGTACAGCCACGTCTCGATCCCTGAGTCAACAGATGGGGACGTTTGCAAGACAACAACCGTCTGCAAGAACAGTTAGCAGCAACATGCACTAACAGCTCGGAGACCGTGGCTGTGGTTACCCTTGAGGCTGTATCACAGACAGGAGCGCCTGCGAAGGTGTACTCAACGACGAACCTGGGTGCGCGAATGGCAAAACGTCATTTTTTTCGGATGAATCCAGGTTGTGTTTACAGCATCATGATGGTCGCATTCGTGTTTGGCGACATCGCGTGAACGCACATTGGAAGCGTGTATTCGGCATCGCCAGACTGGCGTATCACCCGGCGTGATGGTATGGGGTGCCATTGGTTACACGTCTCGGTCACCTCTTGTTCGCATTGACGGCACTTTGAACAGTGGACGTTACATTTCAGATGTGTTACGACCCGTCGCTCTGTAAGTAGGCTGTCTACCCTTCATTCGATCCCTCTGAAACCCTACATTTCAGCAGGATAATGCATGACCGCATGTTTTAGGTCCTCTACGGGCCTTTCTGGATACAGAAAATGTCCGACTGCTGCCCTGGCCAGCACATTCTCCAGATCTCCTACTAATTGAAAACGTCTAGTCAATGGTGGCCGAGCAACTGGCTCGTCACAATACGGCAGTTGCTACTCTTGATGAACTGTGGTATCGTTTTGAAGCTGCATGGGCAGCTGTACCTGTACACGCCATCCAAGCTCTGTTTGACTCAATGCCCAGGCGTATCAAGGCGTTTATTACGGCCAGAGGTGATTGTTCTGGGTACTGATTTCTCAGGATCTATGCACCCAAATTGTGTGAAAATGTAATCACATGTCAGTTCTAGTATAGTATATTTGTCCAATGAATACCCGTTTATCATCTGCATTTCTTCTTGGTGTAGCAATTTTAATGGCCAATAGTGTATTATGACCACTGCCCACCGCTATGTGGGATACCTTCTGGTGGTGTTGCGGGCACGTGACGCAATAAGGAAAGAATTTAAGGGCAAGAGAGACGAATGGGCGGTCATTATAGCGAAGATACGGGCCACTAATTCTGAAATCGACTGGCATAAGCGGTTTTGACAAACGGTATCGTCTTGTGGTGCTGCGGCTGGGAACGAGAATCTCTGAAGCGGCGAAGTTGGTCGGCTGTTTGCGTACTACTGTCGTGAGCACCCATGGATAGTGGCTGAAGGATAATGGAGTGATGCGGAGGCAGTATAGTACTGACGACCACGTCTCATCACAAAGTATAGAAGTCGGAAGATCCGCCACTGTGTGATCGAGGATGGGCAGCGGTCTGTGTCAGGTCTGACGACAGAGCGCAATGCTGGTGCAGACACAAATGTTTCGGAGCACACCGTCCAAAAGCCACTGTTGAAGATGGAGCTCCACATCACACGAACCCTACGTGTTCCTGTGTTGACCCAACGGTATCATCAGTTACGACTGCGGTGGACACAGCATCACTAAGTTTTCACCGCCCGCCCAGTTGGCCGTGTGGTCTAAGGCTAGGCGCAAATTGAGAAGTGTATAGCACGTGTGACGTGACACGACACTATAGCGCGACACGCACGTGCCGCACGGGTCGCGCGGGTCCAGCGCATATTGCGACGCGTACACCATACTTCGCACGCGCCGACTGGCGAAGCTCTGCGCTGACTGAACCGAAGCGCGCGCAACCTCTTATCTTACTCAAACGATTTTACGGAAACTATTCTCTGAAAATATATGATTTTTGCCTTACTTGTAGCGTTATATGTCAGCTTCGTGACGAAGTGCCCATCACCTCGCTAATGACCATTCTTATTGTGATGTACACATTTTAGTAAGACACTACGCAAAACTCAAAAAGTTTGCAACGAAAGTTAGGGGTCGCTATGATTTTTCGTTTGGTGCGTATTACACCATACGTTGCTGCGTATGAAATTTAGCTAACATGCTGAATTTGTGTTTGGACTTGGGAGGAGATCTCTATGTGCCTCCGATCTCGAGAAATTGGATCCCATGTAGCTCGCTCACTTCCGATCTCACGCCCGCGAGAATGAAATACTCGCATCTCTCGTATCTCCTAAACCGCTCGAGACATCGAAACGAAAGTTTGGCGAATGATAGCACACAGGGACGAGAGTGTTTTGCCAATTATTAAACACACGGAACTTTCTTATCTATGGCGATGTATCACTACTTCTTTTTTTATTTATTTCACTCCAGTGACTGTAATTTTTTAAGAGTTATCGACAGCTAGCGAAACAAGAGCTTCCTAGCATGAAAATAAACATGAAATTTCTTCTTTTATGTTACTGCAAACCGATACTACGAGGTTTTTCGTAAGCTATTGAGCTCTGTGATTGCCAATTGCTTAATGAGGCCCTCCGTATCGGAATTCTGTCTCAATAGGAGCTGTGAGATGAGTTTGGTAAATTACATTGTGACAAAGGAAGTACAATTAAACCAGTCACCAAGAGAAATGTGGCCTTTACTCATAAATGGTGATGCTTCTTCGAATGGGAAAAGGTTAACAACTCACACAAAAACAGGTTGCCAATTCTGTTGGAATTTTGGTGGAATCCCCGTAACCCATGGTATTTTTAACACTGAGCGACTGGAATAGAAACTTACCAAAGGATTTTATTCCTTCTCTTGATCTGAGCAGTATTAAAATAACGACGATCGTTCCTTCAGGCGGAATGATAGGCACATGCCAGATACTGTTTACTCACCTAGGGCTTGCCAAACTGACAATGCGTGATCGCGAATAAAATAGTTGTTATTGAGAAAAATAAACAATTGATCTGTCGCACAACACAATGGTCAGTGTATCGTCAGCAGCGAAGGGTAATGTGCGCGACGGGAATGCAGAAGCTATCCATGTGTGCCTTGTGAGATGGTGTTCGAAAAACATTGTCATGAAAGTAGATCTGCCTTTGTCAGCAGCACATTTCAACAAATTAAATATATCTAATCATAACACTCTTTTAGGATATTCCTACTTTCGTAATAATACCGACCATTTTCTTCATTTGTGTAGCCTGTTGTTGTATAATTAGTTTATTCATGCTGATAATGTCCATGCAACAATTGAAATGCTTTTTCTCATCACGGCGAACCAATTAAAACATTGTTATTTGTGACTGCTTTTCGACTGTTTCTAGCTTGCAGTGGAAATATGTTGTTCACATGCATGTAGTACAGTGTGTTGTATTACATTATTACATCCATATCAGAGTAATCACAGTGAAACTTCTATACTTCAGATCTTGGACGCTTTTTACCACAAGCACAAAGGGATCACACCTGTAGAGATTATCCCTCTCTAAATTTTAGTAACAGATCGTACAGATACGCTAGCTTACTAGGCAGCGAGAATATAACCTTGCTTTACTTTCCTGCCTTGATTCTTAATCACATGATTTTATACTATTCCTTGCTTCCTTATTCACTACTCTCTGTCCCTTCTTGCGAGCTGAAAAACTCGCGGAGGCATATGGAGCAATTCCAGCGGCCAATGGCTCATCAGTTACTGAAGTATACATTTTTCTTGACAGAAGAAAAACAAAACAAAACTATGCAGATATAAATAACTGAAAAGTATATCGTGCTAACGAAGAAGGTTGGAGCGTTTAAATGGTGAAAAACGAAACACTACCCAAAGGCAATAAAATTCAGGACACAGTAAGGCAGAATTTATCGTATTGGCAATACTACCACTGCTGATATGCGCCGTTGCGATGTGAGCATATGGCCGGGCTACTTTTGCGCTCCCCGCCTCAAATTTCCCACGGTGCTGCGCCACACGCGCTATACGCGTCTCAATTTGCGCCTAGCCTAACGCACGACTTTCAGGGCGGGAAGGAGCGCCTGGTCCCCGGCACGAATCCGCCCGGCGGATCTGTGTCGAGGTCCGGTGAACCGGCCGGTCTGTGGATGGCTTTTAGGCGGTTTTCCATCTGCCTCGGCGAATGCGGGCAGGTTCCCCTTATTCCGCCTCAGTTGCACTATGTCGGCGATTGTTGCGCAAACAAGTTCTCCACGCACGCGTACACCACCTTCACTCTGCCACGCAAACACAATGGTTACACTCGTCTGGTGTGAGACGTTCCCTGGGGGGGGTCCACCGGGGGCCGAACCGCTCAATAACCCTGGGTTCGGTGTGGGGCGGCGGAGGGGTGAAGTAGACTGCCTTAGTCGTCGTGGGGTTGTGGACTACTGCGGCTGCGGCGGGGACGGAGCCTGTCCGTCGTTTCTAGGTCCCTGGATAACATACAAAACAATATATACAAGTTTTCACCGCCGTGGATCAATAGAAACGTGCCGCCTTTCGAATGAATCGGGTTTCTTGTTACATCAGGTCAATGGTTGAATCATTAGACGCCGCCATCCAGGCGAATGGCTGCTTGAACCGTGCACCGCGCCACAGGTGCAAGCCGGCGAGAGCAGAATTAAGATTAGACTGGACTGCCACAGGTGCAAGCCGGTGAGAGCAGAATTAAGATTAGACTGGAATACTGTCTTTCAAATTCTGAAGGTGGCAGGGATAAAATACAGGGAGCGAAAGCTATTTACAATTTGTGCAGGAACCAGATGACAGAGTCGAGGGGCATGAAAGGGAAGCAGTGGTTGAGAGGAGAGTGAGACAGGGTTGTAGCCTCTCCCAGATGTTACTCAATGTGTATATTGAGCAAGCTGCAAAGGAAACGAAAGAAAAATTAGGAATAGGAATTAAAAGCAATGGAGAAGAAAATTTTGAGGTTTGCCGACGAGATTCTAACTCAGCCAGAGACAGCAAAGGGCCTGGGAGAGCATTTCAACGGAGTGGGTAGTGTCTTGAAAGGAGGATATAAGATGGACATGAACAAAAGTAAAACGAGGATAATGGAATGTAGTCGAATTAAATCAAGTGATGCTGAGGGAATTAGATTTGGAAATGAGACACTGGAAGTAGCAGCCGAGTTTTGCTATTTGGGAAGCAAAATAATTGATGACGATCGAAGTACAGAGGATATAAAATGTAGACTGCCAATGGCAAGGAAAGCGTTTCTGATGGTTCAAATGGCTCTGAGTTCAAATGGCTCTGAGCACTATGGGACTTAACATCTGAGGTCATCGGTTCCGTAGAACTTAGAACTACTTAAACCTAACTAACCTAAGGACATCACACACATCGATGCCCGAGACAGGATTCGAACCTGCGACCGTAGCGGTCACGCGGTTCCAGACTGAAGCGCCTAGAACCGCTCGGCCGCTGGGCCGGCAAAGCGTTTCTGAAAAAGAGAAATTTGCTAACGTCGAGTATAGATTTAAGTGTCAGGAAGTCTTTTCTGAAAAAAATGTTCAAATGTGTGTGAAATCGTATGGGACTTAACTGCTAAGGTCATCAGTCCCTAAGCTTACACACTACTTAACCTAAATTATCCTAAGGACAAACACACACATCCATGCCCGAGGGAGGACTCGAACCTCCGCTGGGACCAGCCGAGTCTTTTCTGAAAGTATTTGTATGGAGTGTAGCCAGGTATGGTAGTGAAACATGGACGATAAATAGTTTACACAAGAAGAGAATAGAAGCTTTCGACATGTGGTGCAACAGAAGAATGCTCAAGATTAGACGGGTAGATCACGTAATTAATGAGGAGGTACTGAGCAGAATTAGGGGGGGGAGGGGGGGGCGGGAAAGGAATTCGTGACATAACATGGCCAGAAGAAGGGATCTGTTGGTAGGACATGTTCTGAGGCATCAAGGGATCACCAATTTGGTATTGGAGGGCAGCGTGGAGGGTAATAATCGTAGAGGGAGACCAAGAGATGAATACACTAAGCAGATTCAGAAGGGTTGCAGTCGTTACTCGGAGATGAAGAAGCTTGCACAGATAGAGTAGCATGGAGAGCTGCTTCAAACCAGTCTCTGGACTCAAGACCACAACAACACTGAGTTGGGCGTCTATCGGACCTATGGTAGTACTCGAAGACTCCATGACAGCAGTGAATTACGTGAACATTACTGCGGACCGCCTGCTGCATCCATTCACCTTTGAAGTCTTGTCTGATGGCGATGACATCTTCCAGCAGGGTAACTCTCCGCGACACAAGGCCAGCATCGTGCTGCACTGGTTTGAGGAGCATGTTAGTGAACTCACATTGATGTCTTAGGCAGCAGATGGCCTTAATCTGTATCCACTGGAACACACATCGGGGGCCAGCTGCGTGGCCACAAACCACTCTCCCGAAATTTGTGGGAATTTACTGACCTGTGAGTAGTGCCATATAATTCTGGAAACCTTCGAAGGTCTTGCAGAATCTACAGGGTGTTAAATTGATCGTGACTGGGCCAAATATCTCACGAAATAAGCGTCAAACGAAAAAACTACAAAGAACGATACTCGTCTAGCTTGAAGGGGAAACCAGATGGCGCTATGGTTAGCCTGCTAGATGGCGCTGCCATAGGTCAAAGGGATATCAACTGCGTTTTTTTTAAATAGGAATCCCCATTTTTATGACATATTCGTGTAGTACATAAAGAAATATGAATGTTTTAGCTGGAGCTGTAATAGTCACAAACATATGACTCTCAATTTTAGACGAACGGTTGGTAACAGGTAGGTTTTTTAAAATTAAAATACAGAACGTAGGTTTGTTTGAACATTTCATTTCGGTTGTTCCAATGCGATACATGTACCTTTGTGAACTTATCATTTCTGAGAACGCATGCTGTTACAGCGTGATTACCTGTAAATACCAGATTAATGCAATAAATGTTCAAAATGATGTCCGTCAACCTCAATGCATTTGGCAATACGTGTAACGACATTCCTCTCAACAGCGAGTAGTTCGCCTTCCGTAATGTTCGTACATTCATTGACAATGCGCTGACGCATGTTGTCAGGCGTGGATCACGATAGCAAATATCCTTCAACTTTCCCCACAGAAGGAAATCCGAGGACATAAGATCCGGTGAACGTGCGGGCCACAGTATGGCGCTTCGATGACCAATCCACCTATCATGAAATATGCTATTCAATACCGCTTCAACCGCACGCAAGCTATGTGCCGGACATGCATCATGTTGGAAGTACATTGCTATTCTGTCATGTAGTGAAACATCTTGTAGTAACATCGGTAGAACATTACGTAGGAAATCAGCATACATTGGACCATTTAGATTGCCATCAATAAAATGGGGGCCAATTATTCTTCCTCCCATAATGCCGCACCATACATTATCCTGCCAAGGTCGCTGATGTTTCACTTGTCGCAGCCATCCTGGATTTTCCGTTGCCCAATAGCGCATATTATGCCGGTTTACGTTACCGCTGTTGGTGAATGACGCTTCGACTCTAAATAGAACGCGTGCAAAAAATCTGTCATCGTCCCGTAATTTCTCGTGTGCGCAGTGGCAGAACTGTAGGCGACGTTCAAAGTCGTCGACATGCAATTCCTGCTGCATAGAAATATGGTACGGGTGCAACCGGTGTAGCTGTCTCAACACCGACGTTTATAAGATTCCCGATTCTCGCGCAATTTGTCTGCTTCCGATGTGCGGATTAGCCGCGACAGCAGCTAAAACACCTACTTGGGCATCATCACTTGTTGCAGGTCGTGGTTGACGTTTCACATGTGGCTGAACACTACCTGTTTCATTAAGTAACGTAACTATCCGGCGAACGGTCCGGACACTTGAATGATGTCGTCCAGGATACCGAGCAACATACATAGCATACGCCCTTTGGGCATTTTGATCACAATAGCCATATATCAACACAACATCGACATTTTCCGCAATTGGTAAACGGTCCATTTTAACACGGGTAATGTATCACGAAGCAAATACCGTCCGCACTGGCGGAATGTTACGTGATACCACGTACTTATACGTTTGTGACTATTACAGCGCCATGTATCACAAAACGAAAAAAGTGGTCCAACTAAAACATTCGTATTTCTTTACGTACTACACGAATATGTAATAAAAATTGGGTTTCCTATTTTTTAAAAAAGGCAGTTGATATCCGTTTGACCTATGGCAGCGCCATCTGGCGGTCCAACCATAGCGCCATCTGGTTTCCCCCTTCAAGCTAGACGAGTTTCGTTCTTTGTAGTTTTTTCGTTTGATGCTTATTTCGTGAGATATTTGGCCCGGTCACGTTCAATGGTACAGCCTGGCTAGCAAGCAGAATCGCTGTTGTGCTCGGTTTGAAAAGTGGACTAACACGCTATAAAACTAGTGGCCATAATGTTTTGCTTCATCGGTGTATTGGTTAGCGTGCGGTAAGCATGTGTGTTCTTACACGCAAAATTCGCCGACGTTAATCAGCAAAAACAAGAGATGCGGGTGGTATCAGCTTGCTTTGGCAGCCTGGACCAGGGCTGCGTGTCAGTACGTGTGGGGCGATGAGCTCTGAGGTAGCGGGTCCGGATTTAGACGGGCCCGTCTGTCGACAGGGGAGGAGGAGCACACGCCAGCTCTCAGCAGGAGTTCTTAAGCGCCGGAGCTGGCAGAGCTCCACGGCCGTCGCCTCAGGGGGTTTGTTACCCACATCGATCGGGACACACGGCGAGCAACCTGCGACACAGCGAGGAGAGAGGTCTGTCGGCTCAGCAGCGATCGCCGACAACCACAACGAACGCGATGCGAGTTGGTGCGCTACCCATTCCCTACTTCTACACGCACACTGTGAAGTGCATGGCAGAGGGAACTTGCGACTGCACCGAATATTGGGTATTCTTTCCGTTCCATCGACGTATTGACCTCAAAAAGAATATCTCTAGATTCTTCACTGAAGACTGCTTCTTCAAATTTTTTAACTAGAAATTCGCGGCGTAATTGGCTTCCACATTCGAGGGTCTCCCGATTCAAATTTACACTACTGGCCATTAAAATTGCTACACCACGAAGATGACGTGCTACAGACGCGAAAGTTAACTGACGGGAAGAAGATGCTGTGATATGCAAATGATTAGCTTGTCAGAGCATTCACACTAGGTTGGCGCCGGTGGCGACACCTACAACGTGCTGACATGAGGAGAGTTTCCAACCGATTTCTCATACACAGTTGACCTGCGTTGCCTGGTGAGACGTTGTTGTGTTGCCTCGTGTAAAGAGGAGAAATGCGTACCATCACGTCTCCGACTTTGGTAAAGGTCAGATTGTAGCGTATCGCGGTTCCGGTTCATCGTATCGCGACATTGCTGCTCGCGTTGGTCGAGATCTAATGACTGTTAGCAGAATATGGAATCGGTGGGTTCAAGAGGGTAATACGGAACGCCGTGCTGGATAGCAACGGCCTCGTATCACTAGCAGTCGAGATGACAGGCATCTTATCCGCATGGCTGTAACGGATCGTGCAGCCACGTCTCGATCCCTGAGTCAACAGATGGGGACGTTTGCAAGACAACAACCATGTGCACGAACAGTTCGACGACGTTTGCAGCAGCATGGACTACCAGCTCGGAGACCATGGCTGCGGTTACCCTTGACGCTGCATCACAGACAGGAGCGCCTGCGATGGTGTACTCAACGACGAACCTAGGTGCACGAATGGCAAAACGTCATTTTTTCGGATGAATCCAGGTTCTGTTTACATCATCATGATGGCCGCATCCGTGTTTGGCGACATCGCGTTGAATGCACATTGGAAGCGTGTATTCGTCATCGCCATACTGGCGTATCACCCGGCGTGATGGTACGAGGTGCCATTGGTTACACGTCTCGGTCACCTCTTGTTTGCATTGACGGGACTTTGAACAGTGGACGTTACATTTCAGATGTGTTACGACGCGTGGCTCTACCCTTCATTCGATCCCTGCGAAACCCTACATTTCAGCAGGATAATGCACGACCGCATGTTGCAGGTCCTATACGAGCCTTTCTGGATACAGAAAATGTTCGACTGCTGCCCTGGCCATCACAATCTCCAGATCTCTCACCAATTGGAACGTCTGGTCAATGGTATCCGAGCAACTGGGTCGTCACAATACGCCAGTCATTACTCTTGATGAACTGTGGTATCGTGTTGAATCTGCATGGGCTGTACCTGTACACGCCATCCAAGCTGTGTTTGACTCAATGCCCAGGCGTATCAAGGCCGTTATTATGGCCAGAGGTGGTTGTTCTCGCTACTGATTTCTCAGGATCTATGCACCCAAATTGCGTGAAAATGTAATCACATGTCAGTTCTAGTATAATATATTTGTTGAATGAATAGCCGTTTATTATCTGCATTTCTTCTTGGTGTAGCAATTTTAATGGCCAGTAGTGTATTTCTGAACATTTAAAATAACGTCCCAATCGTCAATCATAATACATCGTCAGTACTTCAGCATCAGATATCGTAATAATCCTCTACAATGTGTCTTTCACATACAGTCAGTTTCCAAGAGATTAAACAATTCTGCAAATAAATAGTAGAATTGACCCGTTTCGAGGTCCCCTTGCAAAATCAAAAAATGTGCAATCTGCGCAACTCTAAAACAGTAATGACCAAGCACCAATTTGACGGCCCGGAGAGCATTATATATAAAATTTATTAATAAAACCATCTAACATTACACACAGTAAATTTTTTAGTACTAGTCTGTGTAGCAGACTTTCGCTTTTCTCTACCGCCTTTATGCCGCATTGTGCGCAGGGTCAAGCACAGAATGGGAATGGTTAAGTTAAGTGGAATGGGTGGCCGCATGCCCTTCCTGCCGCCACCCCATAGCGCCCCTCCATCCCCCCGGGACGGCATTAGTGTACCCCATCTGTCTGCGTCAAGTGTAAATCGTGAAGTAGTGTGAATGTGTTTCAACGGTCTTCGAGTCGTGTAACTGAGGCGGGACGTGAGGACCAGCCCGGTATTCACCTAGTAGGATGTGGAAAACGCCTAAAAACCGCATCCAGGCTGGCCGGCACACCGGCCCTCGTCGTTAATCCGCCGGACGGATTCGATCCGGGGCCGGCGCGCCTACCCGAGTCCAGGAAGCACCGCGTTAGCGCTCTCGGTTACCCTGGCGGATTCTGTGTAGCAGACTCTCAAACACAATTCCAATGTACTGGCGATTACTTTTCTGCGTAAAACAGAAAATCTGACAAAACTGTTGTTTTCTGCTTTACTCCTCTTTCATTTAATTTGAGCCCAGTTAGCTGATCTTCGAGCGGCACCCACTGGGGTGGGGGCAGAAGTACAAATAATGCAAAAGGCATTGAAAAACGCAAGGGTTTTCCGCAAACTACCGCCCGCACCCATATATACACTCTTTTCATAGACATAACAGCATTAACACCTTCTGTTCGGTAACTGCATCATAGTAACCACCGTTCTCTTCCACAGTACGAAGAAAAGATACTAGCTCAGGCGCGTGTGTGCACGTGACTAAGACGTTCGTAATGCAGTCCAAAATTCAGTTTTCTTTGCGAATTAACACATGAACTTTCATGTTTAATATAATAACAAAAGTTCCTAAGCGGACTAATAGATTTATAGATTATTTTCAAATATAATTTGACTCGTTATACAGTTTGAAAGTATTCCGTATTGATACTCGAATTTAAAAGAAAGAGAAATATTAATGCCAGTGAATTATCTATATTTCCAACTCACTGACATATAGCTAAGCTTTATCTTTACGTTAGCAACACTTCTTTACTAATCTACAAAAAAATCTGAGTTCATAAAAACGAGAGTGTAATAATTCTGAAAACCGAATTTCTGTTAATATTTTACAATACAAATCACTGTTACCAAGATACGACGCGCTGTACCTTACTTCTAAACGGCAGAACATGCTCTGTCTCTTACACAACGTATTTCTTACATAAAATCATTGAAGAATAAAATGTCGATAGACGTACTCGTGCATCTAAATCTATAGTCTGCGAGCCACCTTGCGGTGTGTGGCGGAGGGTACTTTGTATACCACTGTCAATTCTCTCCTTCGCTGCTCCAGTCCCGTATGGTTCGCTGGAAGAACGATTGCCGGTGAGCCACTGCGTGGACTCGAATCTCTCTAATTTTATCTTAATGATCATTTCGCGAGATACGAGAAGAAGAAAGATATACACTACTGGCCATTAAAATTGCTACACCAAGAAGAAATGCAGATGATAAACGGGTATTCGTTGGACAAATATGTTATACTAGAACTGATATGTCATTACATTTTCGCGCAGTTTGGGTGCATAGATCCTGAGAAATCAGTACCCAGAACAACCACCTCTGGCCGTAATAACGGCCTTGATACGCCTGGGCATTGGGTCAGAGCTTGGATGGCGTGTACAGGTACAGCTGCCCATGCAGCTTCAACACGATACCACAGTTCATCAAGGGTAGTGACTGGCGTACAGTGACGAGCCAGTTGCTCGGCCACCATTGACCAGACATTTTCAATTGGTGAGAATTCTGGATAATGTGCTAGCCAGGGCAGCAGTCGAACATTTTCTGTATCCAGAAAGGCCCGTACAGGACCTGCAACATTCGATCGTACATTATCCTACTGAAATGTAGGGTTTCGCAGGGATCGAATGAAGGGTAGAGCCACGGGTCGTAACACATCTAAAATGTAACGTCCACTGTTCAAAGTGCCGTCAATGCGAACAAGAGGTGACCGAGACGTGTAACCAGTGGTACCCCATACCATCACGCCAGTATGGCGATGACGAATGCACGATTCCAATGTGCGTTCACCGCGATGTCGCCAAACACGGATGCGACAGTCATGATGCTATAAACAGAACCTGGATTCATCCCAAGAATAAATGACGTTTTGTCATTCGTGCACCCAAGTTCGTCGTTGAGTACACCATCGCAGGCGCTCCTGTCTGTGGTGCAGCCTCAAGGGTAACCGCAGCCACGGTCTCCGAGCTGTTAGTCCATGCTGCTGCAAACGTCGTCGAACTGTTCGTGCAGATAGTTGTTGTCTTGCAAACGTCCCCATCTGTTGACTCGGGGATCGAGACGTGGCTGCACGATCCGTTACAGCCATGCGGATAAGATGTCTGTCATCTCGACTGCTAGTGATACGAGGCCGTTGGGACCCAGCAAGGCGTTCCGTATTACCCTCCTGAACCCACCGATTCCATACGCTGCTAACAGTCGTTGGATCTCGACCAACGCGAGCAGCAATGTCGCGATACGATAAACCGCAATCGCGATAAGCTACAATCCGACGTTTATCAAAGTCGGAAACGTGATGGTACGCATTTCTCCTCCTTACACGAGGCATCACAACAGCGTTTCACCAGGCAACGGCGGTCAACTGCTGTCTGTGTATGAGAAATCGGTTGGAAACTCTCCTCATGTCAGCACGTTGTAGGTGTCGCCACCGGCGCCAACCTTGTGTGAATGCTCGGACAAGCTAATCATTTGCATATCACAGCATCTTCTTCCTGTCGGTTACGTTTCGCGTCTGTAGCACGTCATCTTCATGGTTTAGCAATTTTAATGGCCAGTAGTGTATATTGGTTGACTCTTCTAAGGAAAGTACGCTCTCGGAACTTTAATAGTCAACCATAACGTGATGCAGAACACCTCTCTTGCAGCGTCTGCCTCTGGAGATGGCTGAGCATCTGGGCCATGTCTACGTCCTTATTAACTGAATCTGTAGCGAAACACTTTGCTCTTCTTTAGATCTTCTCGATTTTCTCTATCAGTCCTATCTGGTACGGATCGCATGTTTAGATGAGCAATGTTTAAGTTTTGGGTGAACGAGTGTTTTGTAAGCTACCTCCTTTGTTGATGGACTACATTTCCCAAGGATTCTCCCAATGAATCTCAGTCTGGCGCCTGCCTTGCTCGTGATTATTTTATATGGTCGTTTCACTTCGAATCGCTCCATACGCATACTCCAAGAAATTTCACGGAAGTTACTGCTCGAGTGATTGTCCTACAATTTTGTAATCATACAATAAAGGAACTTCCTGCCTGTGTATTCGTAATACATTACATTTGTTTAAGCTGAGGTTGTATTGCCTTGAACCACGTGTAGATCCTCTGTAGGGCTTCTGCATTTCGCTAGAAATTTCTAGCGTTGCGGCTTCTCTATACACAACAGCATAGTTATCTACTAGGCTATTCACATATATTGTAAAAAATAATGGTTCTATAATACTTTGCTGGGGCACGCCCGAATTACGAGGGGCGTTCAGAAAGTAAGCTCCGATCGGTCGCGAAATGGAAACGACTATGAAAATCCGATAAAGCTTTGCACAGATGTGTTGGGTAGTGTCTCTAGTATAACCCCAGTTAGCATCACGTCGCTCTTCTCATTTCTGAGCTCGCAGTGAGTGCGTAAAGATGTCTAGAAAATAGTGTCTGCCGCCAAGTACGAGGGCCTGGTGAGAAATTTCGCCTGAAGCTATGCAGCTAACATTACATAACTGTCGTGCTGTTTCGTCTTCAAGACAATTCTCAGCCGCATTCTGCAGGGGCAATGAAGATGCTCCTGCATCGTTTTCAAATGGAAATGTGAGATTACCCACAATACAGTCCGCAATTGTCTCCCCCTGAGTTTCATCTCTGGTCACATGAACCGCTGTCTTTGAAGACAACATTTTGACACAGACAACGAGGTGTAGGCCAGCGTGGAGAATTGGCGGAAAGCACTGGCGGCTGCCTTCTATGATGAGGCTATTGAAAAGTTGGTACAACGCTATGACAAAAGTCTAAGTCAGAACGGCGACTACGTAGAGAAGTAGCTGAAAGGTGTAGCTAATTGTTACAAGTAAAACATTTCTGATGTTCACTGTGGTTTCAATTTGGCAATCAATCGGAGCTTACTTTCTGAACAGGCCTCGTACTTTTACGTCTGAAGACTTCTTTGAGAACGACATGGTGTGTTCTCTGAAAAAACCGAATGTCTATACTGATCCATTGTACAGATGTGACAGATGTGATTGTTCTGCAACGTCTCTGTTAGATTCGTTTCATACTATTTAACTTGTACGGGGTGTTCAAAAAGTCTCTCCGCAGTGCCGTGTGGTTGTTAGCCGCGCGTGCCGTATGCCGCAATGAATATACCGAAATAAAACTCACTGCAGTATCGTTGTGCGTTTATTGTTTCGTTGAAAACTACGGGACCCACAATCCGACGTCTAGAAATTGCAATCAAATCGCTCAAATTGCTTTGAGCACTATGGGACTTAACATCTGAGGTCATGAGTCCCCTAGAACTTAGAACTACTTAAACCTAACTAAGGACATCGTACACATCCATGCCCGAGGCAGGATTCGAACCTGCGACCGTAGCGGTCGCGCGGTTCCAGACTGTAGGCCTAGAACCTATCGGTCACAACAGCCGGCGAAATTGCAATCCAAACTCCTATTTTCGCAGAATGAAGTGGTTCCGCATGAATACGCAATGGATTTGCAGTACTCCACATACGAGAATTTTGAGAGTTCATGTACCCGAATAAATGAAACCATGCCCCATCAGTGAAAAACATTTCATTAAGAATATTCCTTTCATTTTGTTAAACGAAATTTTTGAGCCATTGACAATAATTCAGTTTCTTGCCATGATCAGTATTTTTCAGTTCTTGCACGGCTGTCACTTTGTATGGGAAAAGTTCTAATTTTTTCGTTACAGCTGTGTGGGCCGTTCCGACACTAACATCGATTTCCTGGGAGAGTTTTCTTACTGACTTGTTCGGACTCATGAACAATTTATAGGAAATATGGAGTAGTTAATCCTCAGACAAAACGCTAGGACGACCACTTCTCGGTGCATCTGTCACTGAACCCGTACTTCGAAATTTGTTAATCAAATCTCGCACAGTATCGCGATGTGGAATTGTTGTCTCCGGGAAAACTGAATTATTTGTTTGACGAACTGAAACTGTGTATTTACCGCCAGCTTTGAACACTTGTTCGACTAAAAACACACGTTCTTCAACGGTTAGCATTTTAATAGTGACAAAAACAATGCAAACGAACAAAGGAACTAAACTTAAGCGTTCACGTCAACACGTAACGACACACACCAACGATACTACTGACGCTGGCTGAGATAAACGAAACAGCGGAATGTTGGGAGAGTCCATTTAAAGGGAAATACCCCAGGCAGGCGAACAATCATACGGCCAGCGCGACTAACAATCTACGGCACTGTGGAGAGACTTTTTGAGCACCCTGTATTTCGTGCTGTTACGCTCAGTTATTTGTAATTTAGTTATGTACTTCTTGTTTATCCCCATTCAGTGGAGCACAATTACACTAAAGTATCAGTTTTTCCAGTAAGCATCTAATCCTTCTTCTTGCGTTACGGCCTCTGTAGGACCACGGGTAGCCCCTTCGTGGACTGCATTCTCCTCTTCTTCTCCCAGAACCTCTTCATTCTTTCTCTTCGTCTCTCCCGCTCTTCTTCCGAGATCTTCAGTGTCCGTTTCTCCTGTCGGCTCCACTGGTGACACTCTAATGTTTTTCTGTATTCTTCTCTGTCATTGATCTCCGGCATATTGGTCGGTGTATATTTGTTCCTGCAATTTTCCTTTCCATCGACCTTGATCCCCAATTCCAACCAGTCCTTTCGAAGTTCAACAACCCACTTGGTTCCTGTCTTTCCCCTTGTCCTCCCTGTTGTTTCGCACACTCTCTTCGTCATTCTGCCCATACTCATCCTAACTATATGTCCAGCAAACCTTGCCCTTTTGAGTCTGATTTCCCCGGATATTGTTCTCATGTTCCGGCACAGTTCTTCCCTAGGTCTTCGCATCCACCTCTCTCCACCTATTTTGGGACCTAGTATTCTTTCTCTAGTTGTTCTGCCCCATTTCTTCCTAGTGTCATCGTCTCAGCAGCATATAATACTGCATTCCTCACTGTTGCCTTTTAGTGGCTTATCTTTGCCTCTGTGGATGTATTCTTTTTATTGTATATCTCTCTCGTCATGTAGAAGGTTGACCTCATCTTCTTTATCATCTCTGTTATTCCCTCCTTGCTCCTGTTTCTTCCTGTTATAAATTCTCCCAGTTATTTAAATTTGTCCACCATTTCCACAGTGCCTTCCGGTGTTTCTAATCCTATGTCGACTATCTATATTTTATGCTTCGTAATTTCCTTTCTCTCTTTATGAACTGTTCGAATTAGTGAGCTGAATTTCTCTTATACAGGGTGAGTCACCTAACGTTACCGCTGGATATATTTCGTAAACCACATCAAATACTGACGAATCGATACCACAGACCGAACATGAGGAGAGGGGCTAGTGTAATTGGTTAATACAAACCATAAAAAAATGCACGGAAGTATGTTTTTTAACACAAACCTACGTTTTTTTAAATGGAACCCCGTTAGTTTTGTTAGCACATCGAACATATAAACAAATACGTAATCAGTGCCGTTTGTTGCATTGTAAAATGTTAATTACATCCGGAGATATTGTAACATAAAGTTGACGCTTCAGTACCACTCCTCCGCTGTTCGATCGTGTGTATCGGGGAGCACCGAATTACGTAGGGATCCAAAGGGAACGGTGATGGACCTTAGGTACAGAAGAGACTGGAACAGCACATTACGTCCACATGCTAACACCTTTTTATTGGTCTTTTTCACTGACGCACATGTACATTACCATGAGGGGTGAGGTACACGTACACACGTGGTTTCCGTTTTCAATTACGGAGTGGAATAGTGTGTGTCCCGACATGTCAGGCTAATAGATGTTCAATTTAGTGGCCATCAATTGCAATCTCTGGCGTAATGAATGTCGTACACGCCGCAGTACATCTGGTGTAATGTCGCCGCAGGCTGCCACAATACGTTGTTTCATATCCTCTGGGGTTGTAGGCACATCACGGTACACATTCTCCTTTAACGTACCCCACAGAAAGAAGTCCAGAGGTGTAAGATCAGGAGAACGGGCTGGCCAATTTATGCGTCCTCCACGTCCTATGAAACGCCCGTCGAACATCCTGTCAAGGGTCAGCCTAGTGTTAATTGCGGAATGTGCAGGTGCACCATCATGCTGATACCACATACGTCGACGCGTTTCCAGTGGGACAATTTCGAGCAACGTAGGCAGACCATTCTGTAGAAACGCGATGTATGTTGCAGCTGTTTGGGCCCCTGCAATGAAGTGAGGACCAATGAGGTGGTCGCCAATGATTCCGCACCATACATTTACTGTCCACGGTCGCTGTCGCTCTACCTGTCTGAGCCAGCGAGGATTGTCCACGGACCAGTAATGCATGTTCCGTAGATTCACTGCCCCGTGGTTTGTGAAACCCGCTTCATCGGTAAACAGGTAGAACTGCAACGCATTCTCTGTTAATGCCCATTGACAGAATTGCACTCGATGATTAAAGTCATCACCATGTAATTGCTGATGTAGCGACACATGAAACGGGTGAAAGCGGTGACGATGCAGTATGCGCATGACACTACTTTGACTCAGTCCACCGGCTCTCGCAATGTCCTGTGTACTCATGTGTGGGTTCATGGCATCAGCAGCTAACACACCAACTGCAGCCGGCCGCGGTGGTCTCGCGGTTCTAGGCGCGCAGTCCGGAACCGTGCGACTGCTACGGACGCAGGTTCGAATCCTGCCTCGGGCATGGATGTGTGTGATGTCCTTAGGTTAGTTAGGTTTAAGTAGTTCTAAGTTCTAGGGGACTGATGACCACAGCAGTTGAGTCCCATAGTGCTCAGAGCCATTTGAACCATTTGAACACCAACTGCACCCGCTTCTCCTGTGACGGGCCTGTTACGGACTCGTTTGCGTGCTACGACCATACCTGTTGCATACAGTTGGCGGTAGATGTTTTGCAATGTGCGGCACGTTGGATGCTCTCTGTCCGGGTACCGTTCTGCATACACCCTGCAGGCTTCAGCTGCACTTCGTCGACACTCGCCTTAGATGAGTATCATCTCCGCCTTTTCAGAGTTCGAATACACCATGGTCACAGTTCCTACAACACTACACTATCACAGACGTCTGGTAACACGGTGTACTACAGTTGGTCTGCGTGCGGAGACGAATGCAGAATAACAATAGCAGCAAGCGCTACATGCGGACACTGCGACAGCTAGACCAAACCACAACAGTGCACTACAGCCACACTCGTAAACACGGTCGTCATCGTAAACATGTCCCTGCAGATGCTGCTCGCCGACCGCGGCCCGTGTTTGGTACAACACGCAACTGAACGTCGGAGGTTTCAAGCGTCAAATTTAGGTTACAATATCTCCGGATGTAATTAACATTTTACAATGCAACAAACGGCACTGATTACGTATTTGTTTATATGTTCAGATGTGCTAACAAAACTAACGTGTTTCCATATAAAAAAAACCTAGGTTTGTGTTAAAAAACATACTTCCGTGCATTTTTGTATGGTTTATATTAAACAATTACACTAGCCCCTCTCCTCACGTTCGGTCTGTGGAATCCGTTCGTCAGTATTTGATGTGGTTTACGAAATATATCCAGCGGTAACGTTAGGTGACTCACCCTGTATATGGTAGCAGTACACCATTTGGATGTCTGCCGTTGTAGATACAGTGTAGCCAACGTAGCTTTCTCAGTCAAGGCAAAGAGATTTGTAACTTTTCGGTAGTCATTCGACAGTAGCCATATTGGTGGCGGTAAGTTTTTCCGGTCCTTGCTTTGTGTGCTTGGTGTAGGAAGTTCGTTTCTCCAGCACATGTTTAAAATTCAGTTGCCAGGCTTCCCTTTTAACTGGAATGTATGTGTGATCTTTTCTCGTGTGTGTGTGTTGTATTTCTTCTGCTTTTCGTTTCGTTTCGGTTTTAAGATTTTGTAGCTTTGTTCATGCCACGTGGTAGTAATTTCACCACGAATAATTTCAGTACCATCATGAATAAGTTTTATTCTTACTTCCGCGTAATATTTTATTGCTGTTTGTGTCCATACGATTTACATATGTGTTCTTGAAGTTTCCACGATTCTTAATAATTTTGCTTCCTTAAGGAATATTGACGGCATTTGCGGGTGTTTTGCGCCAGCGTAGCTTAGTTTGAAGTGCAAGGTGATGCATACAAATTTCTTTGTCAGGAAGTGTCCCATAGTATTCTTATTCATAATAATTTAATCATAGCGGTAGGGATGAACCTCTGAGCCTCTGCCTTACTGCGATGGGCAAATTCTTTTCAGCTCTATCCTTGTGTGTGAATCGTGTACGTTTATGTGAACTTTTCCCATGCGCACCGAAGATATCATTTTCATTTGTCACCGCAAAGTACCACAGCACACAATATAATAATAATATAAATGAGTTAATAAACTACGTAACACGCAACGACAGATCATAGTTTATAATAATTCTTCAATTTTTAGTATGATGTTTAATTTTAATAAACTGTGTTAACTATGATGACAGTTTCTCAGACAAACCCATCCGATTCTGTGTGATTATTTTTAATACATCTCACATGGCGTTTCTGAAACGCAAAATGCAGGCCATATATTTGTAGACTTTTGTCTGATTGTCTTTTTTTTGTTGAAGCTTAGCTCCCTCTGGCTCTGAATTATTGATTTAATGGTTGTGCTTAAATTGTTTTGATATTCTCGCTCCAAATATTCACTCGCATCTTCAAAAAAATGGTTAAAATGGCTCTGTGCACTATGGGACTTAACATCTGAGGCCATTAGTCCCCTAGACTTAGAACTACTTAAACCTAACTAACCTAAGGACAGCACACACATCCATGCCCGGGGCAGGATTCGAACCTGCGACCGTAGCAGCAGCGCGGTTCCCGACTAAAGCGCCTAGAACCTCTCGGCCACAACGGCCGGCACTAGGATCTTTCTATCAATATAAACACATTAGTTATACTTACCAATCCAGTGATTAATTCAGTTCTTATATTAAATATTCCCAATTATCGTTAAATTGGGTGGCGACCCAGAAAAATTTTGTGGCACACAAAACTTACAGTAGACTGCAGAGTTTCACAATGGCTGACTTCCCCCATTTCTGTTTGGAAATCACTCTCCAGATAACCATTGATCCATTAGTAACCATTTAATTCCAGTATATGATATGTCTCTCAGCATGACAAAAATATCCGCACAGGATTCACTTCACTGCTGACAGGTGGCGTTTGTGCTGCATCTCGCGTATTCGTGATACACTAAAACCCAGGCGGGCATTGTGCTCCGTTCATCATAAGAATAAACCTCATAAAAGCATTACACTATGTATTCTTCCGCGTTTGCTGGAACCTCGTTGGATTTCGTTTCATGTGTAGCAGAGCCCAATCTGTCTCGAGTTCAGCCAAGTACGATAATGAGGTTACGTTTTATGCTGTGCGTTATGCGTACATAGTCTCAGCGACAACGCGGGACAACAGATTTACCGGCGCATTTAACTTGGAAAGCCTGGCCAGCCACCTGGTCTAACTAACCTGCAGTGATGTGAACAGTTGCACTAAAGGCGTAAAAAGACACGATCAGAGAACAATATAGCCTTGAATGTCATTTAATTTTTGAACAGAAGGAAAACTAAGGCGATACGCTTCTTAAGTGATCTGAAGGAAAACATGCAATCGTTGTTAGCTAACATAGTACTGTAATTGAATAGTAGAGTGATGAAAATTCCTGACTATAATAAGGATGATTTTTCTGCATGAGCTATGTGCGGCGTAAAAGCGCACTTCTGGGATTTCACCATGAAGTTAAATATTGAAGCCACTGAAGGCATTACAGTCAGTCGTCTGGTAGTCTCTGAACTTCTTCCATGTCGAATTCCGAGGAAAGCGGTACATTTCAGTACTATTAAAAAACTAGAAACCCGCCTCGATTGCGAAAAGAGCACCTAGTGTTTATCCAGGTTTCGGCGTAGATATCTATACCTTCTTCAGAATAATAAAACCCACAAGTGCCTAAGAAGACCTTTGTCTGTGATTGAAAGAACACCATAGCTATACATTTATAAACGAAAAAAAGGGAAACACAAACAGTACATGTGTACAAAGTCCAAACCGTTACTTAATGGTGTAACCTCCACCTCACACCGGCCTATGTTTGATGGACCATGACCCGCCATAAACTTGACCATTGGTAGCTGCAGTTTATGGCGGGTCATGGCCCATCGAACATAGGCCGGTGTGAGGTGGAGGTTACACCATTAAGTAACGGTTTAGACTTTGCACACATGTACTGTTTGTGTTTCCCTTTTTTTCGTTTATAAATGTATAGCTATGGTGTTCTTTTAATCATTGTCAAAGGTCTTCTTAGGCACTTGTGGGTTTTATTGTTCTGAAGAAGGTGTAGTTATCTACGCCGAAACCTAGGTAAACACTAGGTGCTTTTTTCGCAATCGAGGCGGGTTTCTAGTTTTTTAATATATTAACCAACGATTGCTGACGCGCTGCGATGTTGAAGGTTCTTACATTTCAGTACTGCTACGCTGATAACGAGGCGATCAACAATAGAATCCCAAGTCACCACGAAGTCCACGTTTCCTCCTCCTCCTCTTTTATGACGTGCTCTTCTGCATTTCGCTATCGTTCGACAGTGACGTGTCACAAACTTTCGGGCATTGGTTCCAGTAACTTTGGCAGCTTAAATGCCTTGTTATTTCTCGCGACAAATCCCTTAACTTGACTCCAGATCAATTCTGTTGGGTTGAGACAGCAGTGGTACGGTAACAATTGTAAAAATGCACCATTTGTACAGTCTGTTCGACGCCGTTTCCCGTGTTTGTACAATGCTTATCACGCCGGCTCGTGTGAGATCACATCTGTCCTATAAAGCAGTGGGCACATTCAAACAAAGAGTATTTCACTTTTCATTTTTCTCCAAAAAATTTAATTTTGTAATGTTTTCTTAACTTCAAAATCTGTAACAATCTTTTAAAACACTTCGATAATTAAGAATGTGTCTTTCCAATGAAAACCAGAATTCTGCGTGTGACGTGTAATTAGAAATCTGAAGACGTGCATTTCTCTCGAAAAAATGATGGTTAAGTATAAGTTAATCACCACATATTAACAAATTTCGTATTTAAATGATTTACGTATTCAAACGGAACAAAAAAAGTTGTTGATCACGAGGTTTTTTTTATTTTTTTATTTTTATTTTTTTTTATTTGGCTGTAGCGGACCTCACATGACATCAGTTGAAGTTTGTTGTTGATCCCTTCACTCAGTTTTTTAATACAGAGACCAGACAGCTCTCTGACCGAACACGCTGAGCTACCGTGCCGGCTATTTCGAACCACCGCCCACCAACCCGCTGGATTATCAACCAACTACGCTACCGATTACACCACGATTTCAATTAATATTATATCTGTTATATTTTTTACAGCTTGTTTCTAAGCTAACAACAAAGCTCATTTTTCTCTGTAATGTTATGGAAAACGTTAAGAAATAGTTTGTTTCTAGCTATTAACGGTGTTCCACACACGTATTCACGAAGCAGGAAGCAGTGTCATCCATTTTCGAGGTACATATGAAGAGAGAGACAATCAGAGCACAAGTAGCACATTACAGAGACTATGGCTGTTCACGATTTTTGAAATAAAAATTACGTAGTTAAAGTACGAGTAAGGAAAACGTTGATGGCTGTTAGCACATCAGAGCGCGGACCCTCCCACCGGAGGTTCGAGTGCTCCCTCGGGCATGGGTGTGTATGTTGTTCTTAGCGCCAGTTAATTTAAGTAGTGTGTAAGTCTAGGGACCGGTGACCTTAGCAGTTTGGTCCCTTAAGAATTCAGAATGTCTTGACGGTTACAGAGACACAGTAATGAAATGTCTAATACGTAAGTTGGATGCAGTTTCAAAAGGTGAACAAACACCAATGTACGAGAGCTACGGCTGCTGATCAATCATGGCGTTTGTGTTTGTTTACATCAAGTTTATTCTTATGATGAACGGAGTATAGTACCTACCTCTCAAAATTTAAATTACAATTAAAAAACATAATATTTATAGTCTGTGCTGTTCTCCTCCTTACGTGACGAAAGTATCTGCATAGATTTTGTAAAAAATACGTTGAAAGTAAAGGATGTTTTTGTAGCGGTCAGTCTCCACATAGCTCCCCATATGCGTCACGCTGCAGCACGTTAGCATCAGGTATCACAATACATCTGTGACATAGGCATTTCACGTGGGATAAATCCAGAGACAGTTTAAAATATTCTGTAATAAAATCCTTTCAGTAATATATTTGTGTGCTGGAGGTGATGTCTTAAACCGTATTTGTGGGTCTTATTATATTTGCAATCGACTGCGGTTTTTCATTACACCACTTTAAGGGATACCAATCATTACACAAATCATTATCTCATGAGAGTGTGAACGGCGGCAGCACGTCATTTAGTCAACGGCGAGGCCCAGATCAAGAGTGTTCAGCTGAAAGTTTGCGTGAATACAAGGAACACCAGCGAAAAGAAGATAGAATTGTTACTCTTCTGTGGAAAATGTAAGTAGCAGAACAATAGTTACGATAATGTTTTCCTGTTTATAACATGGGTGCGTGTACCATAGTACTGTAGTTGTTCCCAGCTATGTGTTATGTGCCCTAAAACCAGCTCTTGATTACTCGCGCAAACCTTCAACTGCCGACAGTTCACTGAATAGTCAGTGTGCAATTAACTTTCATTTTCATTTATTTTCTGTCAGCTCCAGCAAGCGAACGAGTCATTTTACTGACTGACAGTATAGGAGAGTAAAGTTCAATATTGCATTACGCTTTCAACACTGTCAAGTTTTTAGATCTTGAGGAGAGGAAGTTGATTACCGAATAAACCATATTGGGTGCTATTTAAAAAATACGTACTGTTCATATCTTCGTAACGAACAAAATTACAAGAAAGGTCATCATCCTGGTTACCGTCATCGTGATAGATAAACTACATTTGATTGACGTACGAGGGTGAGTCAAATGAAAACAATAAATATTTTTTTTTAAATATTATTTATTGTGCAGAAGTGGTATAAAGCTGTATGTATCACTTTTCAACATAATCTCCCCCACGCTCAATGCAAGTCCTCCAGCGCTTACAAAGTGCATAAATTCCTTTAGAAAAAAATTCGTTTCGTAGTCTGTGCAACCACTCATGCACCCTGTGGCGTACCTCTTCATCAGAACGGAACTTCTTTCCTCCTATTGCGTCTTTGAGTGGTCCAAACATATGGAAATCACTTGGGACAAGGTCTGGTGAGTATGGTGGATGAGGAAGACACTCAAAATGCAGGTCTGTGATTGTTGCAACTGTTGTACGGGCAGTGTGGGGCCTTGCATTGTCATGTTGCGAAAGGACACCTGCTGACAGCAATCCACGTCGCTTTGATTTTATTGCAGGCCGCAGATGATTTTTTAGATCTTTGTATGATGCACTGGTGACAGTGGTCCCTCTAGGCATGTAATGCTCCAAAATGACGCCTTTTTCGTCCCAAAAGAGAGTCAGCATAACCTTCCCTGCTGATGGTTCTGTTCGAAACTTCTTTGGTTTTGGTGATGAGGAATGGCGGCATTCCTTGCTCGCTCTCTTCGTTTCCGGTTGGTGAAGTGAACTCAGGTTTCGTCCCCAGTAACGATTCTTGCAAGGAAGCCATCACCTTCTAGTTCAAAGCGCCGAAGAAGTTCTTCAGAAGCATCAACACGTCGTTCTCTCATTTCAGGAGTCAGCTGTGGTGGCACCCATCTTGCACACACTTTGTGAAACTGGAGCAGATCATGCACAATGTGGTGTGCTGACCCATGACTAATCTGTAAACACGCTGCAGTGTCATTCAGTGTCACTCGGCGGTTTTCCTTCACTATGGCTTCAACTACTGCAATGTTCTGTGGAGTCACAACTCGTTGTGCCTCACCTGGACGAAGAGCATCTTTCACTAAAGTCACACTATTTGCGAACTTCCTACTCCATTCGTAGCCTTGCTGCTGTGACAAACATGCATTACCATACTGAACCTTCATTCGTCGATGAATTTCAATAGGTTTCACACCTTCACTACGCGAAAACCGAATAACAGAACGCTGTTCTTCCCTGGTGCAAGTCGCAAGTGGGACGGCCATCTTTATACCGATACTGCGACGGTATGTGTGCATCTGCACTATGCTGCCACCTACAGGCCATTCTGCACGCTGTTTGTAGCACGCTTACCAAATTACAGGATAACGGCGCGAAATTTCGATTTGTTATTACAAATTTAAGGTTTCCATTTGACTCACCTTCGTATATTTTATTTTGCTTCAAGATGAAAAGTGCTTTCTAGTGATGAAGATGAATGGGACACCTTTTATATAAGATGCAGTCAAATAGAAACGAGACTAATCAAAATGATTCAAATGGCTCTGAGCACAACGGGACCTAACATCTGTGATCGGTCCCCTAGAACGTAGAACTACTTAAAAAAAACTAACCTAAGGACAACACAGACATCCATGTCCGAGGCAGGATTCGAACCTGCGACCGTAGCAGTCGCGCGACGCCAGACTGAAGCGCCTAGAACCGCTCTGCCACAATTGCCGGCGGGACTAATTAAAAAATAAGTAACACCATGAAAGTGGCCTCTTACAGACATCAAAAAGGTATGAAGTGTATTGCATGTTTGAATTTACAAATTCGTAGCATGTCATGGCAACACACTAGGTAGATAATACAAGGGGCGATCAAGATGTTTCCGTTTGAGGGCGTTGGCGCAGCGTATACTCAACGTAGCATGGCTCCGATACGGGTACACAAGCAATGACATGTAGACAAGGGATCAGTGTGACATTAGTTTCTTTCCGTCGTGCGTGCGGTAAATCTGAGGTCATCAGTCCCCTAGAACTTAGAACTACTTAAACCCAACTAACCCAAGGGCATCACACACATCCATGCCCGACGCAGGATTCGATCCTGCGACCGTAGCGGTCGCTGGGTTCCAGACTGTAGCGCCTTGAACCGCTCGGCCACTCAGGCCGGCGGTAAATGTGGAAACGTGAACTATGGCGATATCATTACCAAACAAGTCCAAGCAGGCCAATGATGCTGTCACTGTTTTCTTTGCTGCCAATGGACAATCACCGGGAGACATCCATCGGACAATGAAGACTCTGTATTGGTGAGCATGTCAATCGAAAACCTCCGTTGTGGAATGGTGCAGCCGGATGCTGTGGCCGAGCGGTTCTAGTGGCTTCAGTCCGGAACCGCGCTGCCGCTACGGTCGCATGTTCGAATCCTGCCTCGGGCATCGATGTGTGTGATGACCTTAGGTTTGAGTAGCTCTAAGTCTAGAGGAGTGATGACCTCAGATGTTAAGTTCCATAGTACTTAGAGCTATTTGAACCGTTGTGGAATAGTGCACCAAGTTCGGCGCTGGTCGTTCTGGAAGGGCAGCTTTATCTAGTGGGAGACACTCGTGCACCCGCCCTATAGTTCCGATCACTCCCCCTGCTACTGTCGTGTCTTCTGTCCCTTAAAAGGGGCCTTAAAGGGTCAAGAATTCCTGTCGAAGGAGGATATGCAACAGGTAGTATGAAAATGGCTCAAATGGCTCTGAGCACTATGGGACTCAACTTCTGAGGACATTAGTCCCCTACAACTTAGAACTAGTTAAACCTAACTAACCTACGGACATCACAAACATCCATGCCCGAGGCAGGATTCGAACCTGCGACCGTAGCGGTCTTGCGGTTCCAGACTGCAGCGCCTTTAACTGCACGGCCACTTCGGCCGGCTGTAGTATGAAACATCCCTATAAAAAAATCAATGAATTCCTGTGTAGATAAACCTCTTACGTTATTTGATTTTCAAACAGCTGAGCAGAACTGAACGTACCCAGACATTTCTCTCTTTACTTATTGTGATCAACACTAAACTGACACACAATACTTTTAGCGCAACGCAATCTGACTTTCAATAATCCCTCCAAAAGAATGGCCCTGACTAACAATAACCCATACCTTTCATGAATCACTTACCTCACTAAAATCTTCGTTCCTCGAACTACTGCAATGCAGCGAGCACCAATATTGCCAGCTAAATAAAAGATTATAACTACTGAAGGCACTAACTGCTGATAGGCACAGTTAGCAATCGAAATATTGATATAGAACAAACAATGTATTTACCATAATAATATTCAAATGTCATCTTATATATATCAGTTCATGATATACAGTATTACAAATTTACTCTTTCTAATGGACACACGTCCTGATCGTCCGCTCTCAAAATTCTGCCATTTCTCTCCCCACATCCACCACTGCTGGCGGCTCACCTCCAACTGCGCAACGCTACGCGCTGTTCACATCCAACTGCCCAACACTACAATAGCAAAAATTACAACAATGCAAACCAGCCACGGACTGCATACAGCACAGTGAGTGATTTTCATACAAAGCGCTACGTGGCGTTAACAACATAAAAACCTAAACAGCCTACTTACAGTAGTTAAGGACTTCTTCAAGCACGATTTTTTTTATTTATTTATTTTTACCAAAGAGTTATCTTCGATTTGGTACGTCGCTGGGATGATTGCTTTAGAGCTCGCGGTGATTTTGCCTGATTGACGTGTCGATTCTGGACTGTAAGGCCTACGGACGCAAACTTTTCGATTGCCCCTATACACTGATAAGCCAAAACGTGACTACTGCCCACCGTGAAGTTCGATGACACCTGGCGACGTTGCGGGCACGTGACGCACTGTGAAAATATGTAAGCGCGGCAGGGGAGGATGGGAGATCACCCTAGCAAAGATATGGGCTCCAAAGGGGAAATCCACTGCGAAGCGGCTTTGTCAAAGGACAGGTTATTATTACACAAAGCCAGTGAACGAAGCTAGTCGAACGTTCACGTGCTAGTGTCGTGAGCATCTATGGAAAGTGGTAGAACAGTGAATCTACCACTAAGCGCTAAATGGTTGGACGTACACGATTCTTCATAGAACATGGGTTCGGAGACTCCCCGCTCTGTTAAGGGGGGTAGGACGTCAAACGGGCCGACTTCGAGAAGGAGAGGCACCACAGGACATTGTAATTTGCACTGTCCAGACTTTTACAAATAAATTCATAAAACTTTGTCAGCATGACCAGGAAGGATTCAGGATTCACACTCATAGCAGTGGAAGTTCAAAAACATGAAAAAATGTTATTTTTTGAAAGTGAATTTTCATGGTTTTTTTCACTTATTGGCTGCATTTGTTGCTACAGGTACACTTTTCTCCATAAGTAAGAGAGATTTTTCGATGAATGTTGCACAGCTTACAAACCATACTTACAGGTGTATGAAACTCTAGAATTTATTTAATCTATGAAAAAATGAATGGGCTGTTACATTTTAAACTTCGTGTTCAGGGAAAACTCTAATTTTATAGTTAATTATCTAAATTTTTACCACAGTTTTTTACAGATTTGGGAAATTCTAGAGTTTCAGGCACCTGTAAGTATGGTTTGTATGCTGTGCAAAAAATGTTCAAATGTGTGAAATCTTATGGGACTTAACTGCTAAGGTCATCAGTTCCTAAGCTTACACACTACTTAACCTAAATTATCCTAAGGACAAACACGCACACACCCATGCCCGAGGGAGGACTCGAATCTCCGCCGGGACCAGCCGCACAGTCCATGACTGCACCGCCCTAGACCGCTCGGTTAATCCGGCGCGGCGTATGCTGTGCAAAATTCATCGAAGAATCTCTCTTACCTACGAAGAAAAGTGTACCTACAGCAACAAATGCAGCCAATACTAAGTGAAAAAATGACGACATTTCACATGTAAAAAAATTTGTTTTGTTATGTTTTTGAACTTACACTGTTATGAGTGTGCATCTTGAATCCTTCCTGGTCATACTGACAAAGTTTTATGAATGTATTTGTAAAAGTATAGACAGTGCAAATTAAAATGTCCTGTGGTGCCTCTCCGTCTCCAAGTCGGCCCGTTTTATGTCTTACCCCCCTTAAGGAGGATAGATGGTGACCTGTGGCATCTCTGCTGAAAGAGCACAATGCTGGTTCACGCACAACTGTTCATCTTATATTGTTCATCATGGAGCTCCGCAGCAGACCACCTCTACGTGTTCACATGTTGACCCAATGACGTCGCCAGTTACGATTGCAGTAGGCACGGGACCATCGGAATTCGACCGTCGGTCAATGGAAACATGAGGCGGCTCGGAACGTGCAGCACGCCACGGACTCTGGCTAGTGGGAGCGGTATTATGCTGCGGGAGTCATTTGAATGCTCTTGCGTGGGACCTGGGGTCGCAATCGAAGACACGCTGACAGCTGCGAACCACCTACATCCCTTCATGATCGATGCCTTCCCCGACGGCGATGTCATTTATCAGCAGTATAATTGTCCGTGTTTGGAGTAATAACCGTGCTATAGTGTATATGAAGATGGCATCTGTTCTTTCGGGCATGTCCGAAAGAACAGGTGCCATCTTCATGTATATACAGGGTGTTTCAAAAATGACCGGTATATTTGAAACGGCAATAAAAGCTAAACGAGCAGCGATAGAAATACACCGTTTGTTGCAATATGCTTGGGACAACAGTACATTTTCAGGCGGACAAACTTTCGAAATTACAGTAGTTACAATTTTCAACAACAGATGGCGCTGAAAGTGATGTGAAAGATATAGAAGACAACGCAGTCTGTGGGTGCGCCATTCTGTACGTCGTCTTTCTGCTGTAAGCGTGTGCTGTTCACAACGTGCAAGTGTGCTGTAGACAACATGGTTTATTCCTTAGAACAGAGGATTTTTCTGGTGTTGGAATTCCACCGCCTGGAACACAGTGTTGTTGCAACAAGACGAAGTTTTCAACGGAGGTTTAATGTAACCAAAGGACCGAAAAGCGATACAATAAAGGATCTGTTTGCAAAATTTCAACGGACTGGGAACGTGACGGATGAACGTGCTGGAAAGGTAGGGCGACCGCGTACGGCAACCACAGAGGGCAACGCGCAGCTAGTGCAGCAGGTGATCCAACAGCGGCCTCGGGTTTCCGTTCGCCGTGTTGCAGCTGCGGTCCAAATGACGCCAACGTCCACGTATCGTCTCATGCGCCAGAGTTTACACCTCTATCCATACAAAATTCAAACACGGCAACCCCTCAGCGCCGCTACCATTGCTGCACGAGAGACATTCGCTAACGATATAGTGCACAGGATTGATGACGGCGATATGCATGTGGGCAGCATTTGGTTTACTGATGAAGCTTATTTTTACCTGGACGGCTTCGTCAATAAACAGAACTGGCGCATATGGGGAACCGAAAAGCCCCATGTTGCAGCCCATCGTCCCTGCATCCTCAAAAAGTACTGGTCTGGGCCGCCATTTCTTCCAAAGGAATCATTGGCCCATTTTTCAGATCCGAAACGATTACTGCATCACGCTATCTGGACATTCTTCGTGAATTTGTGGCGGTACAAACTGCCTTAGACGACACTGCGCCCGCATCTCGTGGTCGTGCGGTAGCGTTCTTGCTTCCCACGCACGGGTTCCCGGGTTCGATTCCCGGCGGGGTCAGGGATTTTCTCTGCCTCGTGATGGCTGGGTGTTGTGTGCTGTCCTTAGGTTAGTTAGGTTTAAGTAGTTCTAAGTTCTAGGGGACTGATGACCATAGATGTTAAGTCCCATAGTGCTCAGAGCCATTTGAACCATTTGAACGACACTGCGAACACCTCGTGGTTTATGCAAGATGGTGCCCGGCCACATCGCACGGCCGACGTCTTTAATTTCCTGAATGAATATTTCGATGATCGTGTGATTGCTTTGGGCTATCCGAAACATACAGGAGGCGGCGTGGATTGGCCTCCCTATTCGCCAGACATGAACCCCTGTGACTTCTTTCTGTGGGGACACTTGAAAGACCAGGTGTACCGCCAGAATCCAGAAACAATTGAACAGCTGAAGCAGTACATTCATCTGCATGTGAAGCCATTCCGCCAGACACGTTGTCAAAGGTTTCGGATAATTTCATTCAGAGACTACGCCATATTATTGCTACGCATGGTGGATATGTGGAAAATATCGTACTATAGAGTTTCCCAGACCGCAGCGCCATCTGTTGTTGAAAATTGTAACTACTGTAATTTCGAAAGTTTGTCTGCCTGAAAATGTACTGTTGTCCCAAGCATATTGCAACAAACGGTGTATTTCTATCGCTGCTCGTTTAGTTTTTATTGCCGTTTCAAATATACCGGTCATTTTTGAAACACCCTGTATATAGTAAAGGCTCAACGGCCATTTGACCATCTTCTTCTGTGCGCATGCACAAACAGTGCCCGAACTCTTACGGGATTGGCAAAAAGCCGCGAGTAATGAGTATAATGGGCAGGGGCGCTATGAATGTAGTGCGGGACAATAGGCTGTGAATGTGGGTCTCACGGGAGGCATGCCAGAGATAAGTATGTCCCTGTAGTCGCACTATCCTCTGTGTCCTCGGTGGCTCAGATGGATAGAGCTTCTTGCATGTAAGGCGGAGATCCCGGGTTCGAGTGCCCGTTGACTTATATCAACGCCTGTCTGCAGCTGGGGGAATTCATTTCACTTTAATTTCGTGCTATAGTGGTTTGAGGATCCTTATAGTGAACTTACGTTGATGTCTCGGCGATCAGATTCGCCGGATGTAAATCTTATGGAACCCATCTGGGTCGCCATCAACTCGTACGCAAATCAACAGCCCATTATTTATGCGAATTACGTGATCTGTAAATAGACATCTAATGCCACATACCTCCGCACACCTACCGACAAGCTGCCGGATCCGTGATATGCAGAATCAGTGATGTATTTCGTTCCAAAGACAGACAAACAAGCTATTAAGCAGGAGGTCATTATGTTTTGGCTCATCAGTGTATATATAGTGTGCAATATCGGTAATTTCTTGCTTCTGTAATTTTTTCAGTCTGCATTCTCTGAATCGAAAATGTGAATGACCCTTTCATCACTGAACAGGTTAGTCTTTGCTCTAGTCTCTCGAAATATCACAAAATAAATATAAAAATAATATTCCATGTGTTTGCGTTAGATTAAATGGACAGATGTTCAGTTTAAAGTCTTGTCTAATTATAGACACTGAACTACTACACCTTAGTGTCGTCAGATTCACATTACTAAGTTTTAACATCAGAATACAATGGAGAGGTGCTGGCATTGTATTGGTGATGCTAACGGTTTAACGAAAATACACTACTGGCCATTAAAATTGTTACACCATGAAGATGGCGTGCTACAGACGCGGAATTTAACCGACAGGAAGAAGGCATCTTATCCGCATGGCTGTAACGGATCGTGCAGCCACGTCTCGATCCCTGAGTCAACAGATGGGGACGTTTGCAAGACAAAAACCATCTGCACGAACAGTTCGACGACGTCTGCACCAGCATGGACTATCAGCTCGGAGACCACGGCTGCGGTTACCCTTGACGGTGCATGACAGACAGGAGCACCTGCGATGGTGTACTCAACGAGGAACCTGGGTGCACGAATGGTAAAACGCCATTTTTTGGGAGAATCCAGGTTTTGTTTAAAGCATGATGATGGTCGCATCCGTGTTTGGCGACTCCGCGGTGAATGCACATTGGAAGCGTGTATTCGTCGTCGCCATAATGGCGTATCACCCGGCGTGATGGAATGGGGTGCCATTGGTTACACGTCTCGGTCACCTCTTGTTCGCATTGACGGCACTTTGAACAGTGGACGTTACATTTAGGATGTGTTACGACCCGTGGCTCTACCGTTCATTCGATCCCTGCGAAACCCCACATTTCAGCAGGATATTACACGACCGCATGTTGCAGGTCCTGTACGGGCCTTTCTGCTCTGGCCAGCACATTCTCCAAATCTCTCACCAACTGAAAACCTCTGGTCAATGGTGGCGGCACAACTGGCTCGTCACAATACGCGTCACTACTCTTGATGAACTGTGGTATCGTGTTGAAGCTGCATGGGCAGCCGTACCTGTACACGCCATCCAAGCGCTGTTTGACTCAATGCCGAGGCGTATCGAGGCCGTTATCACGGCCAGGGGTGGTTGTTCTGGGTACTCATTTCTCAGGATCTAAGCACCCATATGGCGTGAAAATGTAATCCCATGTCAGTTCTAGTATAATATATTTGTTCGATGAATACCCGTTTATCATCTGCATTTCTTCTTGGTGAAGCAATTTTAATGGCCAATAGTGTACATTTTGCTGTATATGGTTCGGGAAACGGGAGACATCTGGAAGGGCAACATCTTTCAGTCTTCTGTATAGTTCGCAAGGAAACAACTTCCCTCTAAATGTTCCGTACATAGAAAGCGATTTTCTGTCGTTCGGAAGCCTTGCCTGCTCACAACGTTTAGCCATCTCATAACAGCTATGGTTTTGAAATGGGAGACATGCAGTTAAATGCACTTCTTTATATTACCAACGAAGAAATGTTCAGGAAAGTAAAATGAGGTAGCTGATACTCCACTTTTCAGTAGGTCTTTTAAATATACAGGAACATATTCATTTTTTTTGCTCCGATATGAGCATTTTGCTGCTGGTTCCCTTCTGTTCCCTGTTGCAGCAGGGTATGTAACTCATATGAAAAGAAATTTATTGGTAAGTAAAATTTAGATCTTTCAAAATTTTAAACATGGCTGAAACAGCTACTGTTAAAAATCTTCACGGTAAATGATAACAACCAAACAGTTACAGGACAATGATTTACTGAAATCCTTGATCACGGTTTCGGTATATCTAAATATACCTTCATCAGAAGCAGAAGCAGAATTACACGTGGACAGGAAGACACCTTCATTAGCAAAAAACTTAGCAACATAACTGAGATAGAAGAAAAAACAAACGCTTATAGCTTCAAGTAACCATGAAAATTACCAAAGTATTACAAGCACAAAAACTTTTAGTCCCTAAAATTACATCCTGCAGTGGAGATGCATAAAACAATCGTGCGAAAGGCGGCACCAGTAGTTAAAATTAAATTATCCCCTCATGCGCGTCAAAATTTTAAAGGTTGTGCTAATTCAAACCCTCTGTGTTAATAACCAAAACATATCAGAACCATTTAAAACCCCTGCATACAATAGAAAATATGAACACCAATTTACCTGTGTCCTAGTGTCAAGCAGGTGAAGCTTGCGCTAAGGAACACATAGAACGAGAGAGGGAACTAGTGTTACGCGCCAGAATCTCGCGCAGAATTAAAGGATAGGATACATACTAACGAAAACTAACAAAATGTTGTAGAAAATCGAAACCATCTGTCATCATAAATAAAAAACGTAACAATATCATTTAAACCACACATACACATCGAAAACTGCGAAATACTATCATCAAAAATACGTAAAATCCCAACAAGGCAGGAAGGGAGCATCTCACCAGCATCTACAGACAAGAAAACTAGCTGCTAGTCAGCCAAAATATATTACGTTAGAGCAAGAAGGGGTTTGAAATTATCTAAAAAAAATTTATTTCTAAGCTGTACCTGTTCGTTAAGAAGAAATCCATCTTTTTGAGATAGTTGCTCAAAAATTTCTAATTTCTCGAACAGGTCCAGTTTGTAACACTTACTCTCTTCGTGTAGCAATACTACGTCTTCCGGCGTATGGTGCAAGAGCAATAGATGTCCAGCAAACGTGAAATTGTACACGTTTTCCCCATTTTTACCTAGCATGTGTTCTTTATATCTTACTTTAATGGGTCTACCTGTCTGCCAAATGTAATAGTTTGGGCAGTCGTTACAAGTAATTTTGTGAACTCCGGATTTAGTGCCAAGTTCTTCCCGTGTCCCAATAGTATGAATCACTCTTTGTTTCAAGCTATTATTTACGGAAAAGGCGACTCTGTAACCGTATTGCTTCTGTAGAAGTCTCCGTATCTTGTATGATACATTCCCCAAAAATGGAATAGAAATAAAGTTATTACCCTCACTCTTTATCTCCCTGTTATCTCCTAAGGTTGAACATTTTACAGCTGTTTTTCTCCTAACAATTTGGTCAATTAACGTAGGGTCGTATCCACTGTTAATAGCTATGGATTTTACTAAAGTTATTTCTTTTTCTAAACAATCCTGTTCTAAAGGTGTGTTCACGGCACGATGAACTGCAGAGTGAAAGGAGGCAATTTTGTGAGTTTGTGGCTGACAAGAATCTGTTGGGATAATATTATCAGAAAAAGTATGTTTACGAAAAATGTCGGAGCTAATTGTGTTGTCAAATAAGCTTCAAATCAAGAAAATTGAGTTCTCTCTCATTTTACAAAAAAAAAAAAAAAAAAACAACAAAGCATTTGAAATGACCATAAAAGAAATTTCGATTTTTTTGAGCCGATTTCGCGCATGTCTCCCCTTAAGACTGACGACACCACAGCTACTACCCCGAGCCAGTTATTCCATTACCTTGTACAATAGCAGAGCTATGTGTGCGGTATAGCAAGCGTTTCTATATTAATTATTCCTCTCGAAAAAAATCTTTTTTCGGTTTGTCTATTCTTGATATGTCAACTGTGGAAAACAGTCTTCTGTATGTTGAAAATAAGGACCGATCAGTAACATATCATTCAAAACGTGCTGAAGCAGTTTTGAGCATAGCTGTGAAGAGGCATTGTAACTAAAACACAACAGATAACAAACTTTTTATTCACAACTATCCGAATTGTCCCCATTCCTGAAAGTTTCATACAGCTGTATCTCGAGAACTATTGAGACTAAAACAAATGTTTATACGATGCATTGCATCCTTTTGTGCAGTATGTTCTTGTGTACCAATCCGCCCAATGTTTTCATTGTATCTAATGAGTGGATATACCAGAGAAAGGTGCAACAGTACAAATGCCACCTATACTTATCAGCATATACCACTTCAGACATAAATACACAATAAACACCTTGCAGAATATGGCTAATGTTTGCACAGTAGGTACGGAGTATTCTACGAGGTTTCGGGATTGTAGCCTCATCCTGTTGACTTCTTGCCATAATATTTCGGCTGGCAACCGTCCACACATCTTGAGGTGAGTGTCCGCCATTGGTGTACTCTCATCTGAAGATGGCTGGACGGTTGCCAGCCGAAATATTGTGGCAAGAAGCCAACAGGATCAGGCTACAATCCCGAAACCTCATAGAATATTCAGTACGCCAGGAAAACTTCAAGAAACACAGGTACAGAGTATGTCATTTACCGATCAAAAACAGTCTTCCCTGCATGGTTAATTTTTATTTATGTACGCCTTGCACGGCGCCATCTGAGCCAAAGCTGTTTGTCAGTGTCATACACCAACACATCTACATCTACTGCTTCTTCAGTTTGTCTTCTGTTATTTACAGAGGAGAAATTTTTAAAAAAGCAGTGGAAATAACATACGTCGTGCAATATGCCCACATGTTTCACATTAAAGCAATAGGCTCAAAATTACCGGGAGAAAATCCTGTGCGTAATAAAATGAACCCATCAACAAAAAGCCTTTCAAACTAAATTTTTCAATTCTGTTAGAATCGTCCTGTAATTATATTCTACTGAATGGTGTCCACGTTCACAAACTCCCAACACAGCACTTAAACTGCATGTGCGAGCTTGACATCTACCTTCGTCGTTTACAAGATCCTGAAAACTATTTTTGCGGTCTGCCAGAAAGCTATACAGAACAACTGACCGCAATTTCTCGTCTGCAACTCCCCATTACTCTTTTTGCTAACTGAAAGAAAATGTTCCTCCTTGTTATTTACTCAGTGACATCAGGAATTATGACTATAAATAAAAGTTTTGAGTTTTAACTGACTGACATATTTCGTAAAAATTTTACAAGCATAAAACATGTGCTACAATTCTAACTACTATTGATACCAGGAACAGCACTATTAACAGTTCAAATGCGTCTTGTAGGGAAAGTTCCAAGCAAGATGGTCTTTCTCCCAGACATGTAATCATGAAAAGGTAATTGCTCGCCTTAAAAGTGGAAAATAATCTCATCATTTGCCACGCGTTTTTGTCAACATTACAGGTGGCATGCAAACAGTTATTTCCGTGAAATGTAAGCGATCCAGGAAGATGGACAGTCCTCGCGAGTTCACTTCCTACTTTTACCGAAAACGCATTCAAGTCTACCCAGCTCTGACGTCAACCGAGGCACAACGCGTTTGACTGAAGCGAACAGATTGGTATCTTGGTCCGAAGTGTGTGTTCTTCTTGTCTCTCGCAGCGGATCGCCAACGGAACATGCTCTGTCAACCCCCCCCCCTCCCCCCCGCCCCCGCCCAAGCACAGGTGGCAGTATCTAAATGGCTCCTTTCTTGGACCCGCATTAAATAATAGCTCTGTTGTTAAACAACGCGTTTGACTGAAGCGAACAGATTGGTATCTTGGTCCGAAGTGTGTGTTCTTCTTGTCTCTCGCAGCGGATCGCCAACGGAACATGCTCTGTCAACCCCCCCCCCCTTCCCCCGCCCCCCCCCCGCCCAGGCACAGGTGGCAGTATCTAAATGGCTCCTTTCTTGGACCCGCATTAAATAATAGCTCTGTTGTTAAACAATTTACAGTCTTCTTAACTTTTATACAAACTGAGTTAAGTTAGCTTTAGTTATTGCAAAATCTTTACCTCGACTGCATTTAAACTTTGCCTGCTAGAATTTTTAGAACGGAACAGACAGTAGAAGCTGAAGTCTGAACTGTTTCTTTAAGATGCCTTGTAATCATCGTTATTTACAATATAATATAGAAATCTGGTAGAGCTGTATTGTTGCACGGATGTAATGAAGTGCTGTAATTGGAACATTTTATTACAAATACAAGTGATACTTAATCTACCATGAATAAGGACTTTTTAGTTTTTAGTAAATAACGTGAAAACAAATAGGCGGAGCTCATTGGTGTCATATATTTAATACTTCTACATGAAACTGTGACTACACACGAATTTCAGGCTTTCTGAGATTTATGTTTAGCGGCCTCAGTTTTTCGTAAAAACGCCGATTTTAATCGAAATATTGCTCTGATCAAGTTGAGACTTGTAACTTTTAATTGTGACATACATTTGCATGTTATGAACAATTTTTAGCTTTGTAGTTTTATTATTCAGCACCAATTATTTTTTCTTAAGATCGTATATTTTCCTAACATATTTATTTGATTATTCTGAAACTTTACTGTGTTAAAATTAATATACTTAAGCATACACGGACATAGGTTGGAAAAGTTATTTTAATTTTTAATTTCACTTCTAAATTATAGGTTAATCCATTGTATGTTAAGCACTGGCCCGTTACGATGACGTGGCGCTCGTAGTAGTAGTAGTAGTAGTAGTAGTAGTAAACTGGGGTAGTAATATTAGTAGCTTTATTCATCCGTAGAGCTCTTTTTAGAAGGATATAGAACACGTCAAAATATATAGGACACACTCGCTCGCCTCTGTACATCTTACAATGATACTACGCTTGTTTCGTCTCAACCACAATATGAAAGGAAAGAAGGAAAATTAAAGCTCCACTTAACGTTGACGAGAAGGTCGTTATACAAGGAGCACTAGGCCGGACTGGCAAATGATGGGGAAGCAACCATCCCAGGAATTTCCTTAAATGATTTAGGGAAATCACAGGTAACCCAATTCTCTGTGGCTGGACGGGAATTGGAGCCTACTGTCCCCACGAATACGAGTCCAGTGTCTTACTACTGTAGCAGTACAGTCCTCAGTTAGTGCCGACCGCAGAGAGGGCTGCTCACTCCAACACCTCTCGCCGAGGCTGCTTCTGCGTCGATCTCCTTCCATGTGACGAAACCTAGGCCCAGGAAACTGGCCCCTGTTGGGGAAACTTCGAGTGCTATATCTTCCGCGTGGTCAGCTCCTCACAGCTGTATTTGAATGCCCAGTGGAACTTCATCAAGGGTACAGATGGGACATGGCCTGACGCTCAGCCTTTGGCAATCGTCATCATACGAGGTGGTGTTGATAAGTCCTTGGTGTTTCCTAATTAATGTAGATTAATTCTGATGTTTTGGGATTAGGCTTTGTACCTTACATCATGTGTGACAGTAATTGCGAAGCAGTAACTTTGGTTTTTTAGCTTTCAGTGCGGGTTCGAAATGAACATGACGTAAGAAAATAGAGAATTTATGGTGGCAGAGAGTCGTGCTCGGATTGGGTATATTTTTCTTTAAAAGAGAAAACGGCCAACCAAATGTATGATGATGCCAACGGCCTTGCCGCAGTGGTGACACCGGTTCCCGTTAGATCACCGAAGTTAAGCGCTGTCGGGCTGGGCTAGCACTAGGATGGGTGACCTTCCAGTCTGCCGAGCGCTGTTAGCGAGTGGGGTGCACTCAGCCCTTGTGAGGCAAACTGAGGAACTACTTGATTGAGAAGTAGCGGCTCCGGTGTCGGAAACTGGCATACTGCCGGGAGAGCGGTGTGCTGACCACATGCCCCTCCATATCCGCATCCAGTGACACCTATGGACTGAGGATGACACGGCGGCCCGTTGGTACGGTTGGGCCTTGATGGCCTGTTCGGGAGGAGTATATGTATAATGATATGTCTGGCGCACTGGGTGGTAACTATCCTTCTCACTACACTATTAAGAATTGGGTTCTCGCGTTTCAAACAGGGCATTTCATCACTGAAGGAAAAGAGTGTCTTGCAAGGACAACTTAAGTCACAGTCCAGAAAAACGTGAGTGCTGTTCGGTCTATGATCCTGGATGATCTGAGGATAACTGCTAAAAAAAAAAAAAAATAACAGGGACGCTGGGCACATCGCGAGAACGTGTGAGTCATATTATTCGTGAGATTTTTCGGCATGAGTAACCTCTCGGCCAAATTGGTTCCCAAAAGTCTCAATGGAGACCAAAAGCGCGAACGATTGCCTGCTTTACAATCCATTTTGGTCCACTTTCGTCGGGGTCGTGTGGGACTGTTGGATCATCTCATCACCGCAGATGAAGCATGGATATACATTTATGATCTGGATATCAAAGAACAGTCGAAAGAATGGAGACACAGTGATTCTCCACGTCCGAAGAATTTCGGAACACAAGGCAGACAAGTTGCTCGCGCTCGTATTTTGGGATAAAGAATGAAATTCTACTTATTGACTCCTTACAACATTTTAAAACAATCACAGCAAAATGCTATGTTGAACTTATCGACGAACTGAAGCAACAATTGCCTCCTAATGTCGAGAAAATTTGGTGAAAGTAATCTTGTTTTTGCAAGAAAATGCCAGGCGGCCAACAGACAGCAAAACTGACAGATCTTCACTTTGTAACCGTCAAACATCCACCCTATTAACTTGACTTATCTCCATTAGACTTATCTGTTCCCAAATCCTAGGGAACATCTCAAGGGAAGACGCTTACTGACGAAGCCAGAAAGGCTGCGGATCAGTGGTTTGCACCACAATGTAAATTTTTTATTTTATTCTGTTTTTTAAGTAGGTTAAAGAAGCTGGAACAAAGATGTCATAAATGTGTTGAGTTCAAGAAGAAATACACTGAAGAGCCAAAAAAACTGGTACACCTGCCTTATATCGTGTGGGACCCAGGCGTCGTGGCATGGACTCGACTAATGTCTGAAGTAGTGCTGGAGGGAGTTGACACCATGAATCCTACAGGACTGTCCATAAATCCGTCAGTGTATGTGGCGCTGGAAATCTCTTCTCTACAGCACGTTGTGATGCATCCCAGATATGCTGAATAATGTTCGTGTCTGGGGGGTTTGTTGGCCAGTGAAGTGTTTAAACTCAGAAGACTGTTCCTGGAGCCACTCTGCAGAAATTCTGAACGTGTGGGGTGTCGCATTGTCCTGCTGCAATTGCCCAAGTCTATCACAATGCACAATGGACACGAAAGGATGCAGGTGATCAGACAGTATGCTTACGTACGTGACACCTGCCAGAGTCGTTTCTAGACGTACACTATGTGATCAAAAGTATCCGAACACTTGGCTGAAAATGACTTACAAGTTCGAGGCGACCTTCATCGGAATTGCTGGAATTCAATATGGTGTTGGTCCACAATAGCCTTGATGACAGCTTCCAGTCTCGCAGGCATATGTTCAGTTAGGTGCGGGAAGGTTTCTTAGGGAATGGCAGCCCATTCTTCACGGAGTGCTGCACTGAGGAGAGGTATCGATGTCGGTCGGTGAGGCCTGACGCAAAGTCGGCATTCCGAAACATCCCAAACATGTTCCATAGGAATCAAGTCACGACTCTGTGCAGGCTAGTCCATTACAGGGATGTTACTGTCGTGTAACCACTCCACCACAAGCCGTGCATTATGAAGAGGTGCTCGATCGTGTTGAAAGATACAATCCCATCCCCGAATCGCTCTTCAACAGTGGGAAACAATAAGGTGCTTAAAACATCAATGTAGGCCTGTGCTGTGATGGTGCCACGCAAAACCCATGTCAATTTAGGCAAGTATTTGACCCATTTCTGAATAAAACTATTTGATGCAGGACCTTAATATTTTTACTGTATGTTACATGATGCTAATACATTCAACTGCACTAAAATCTACTTTATCCATTTTATAGTTTTTAAGAAATACTTTTAAATTAATTAACAAATAATGTTAAGTTTCTTCTGCTGAAAATATTTTTGTGAACTTCCTAATGGGGAAATAGTAATGAATGTAGTACCAGAGGTGGCTTTTTATGTTATGCAGAGTCTCTGAAAATTTCATTCATTTATCTGTGATAGTTTCTGATATAATGGGGCATATGTACTGAAAATTTTATTCTGCGGGAAATTGACTTTAAAGAAAAAACTTTTGAAATTTGTTACTTACAGTTAATTAAAACTTCCCTGCTGCATATGACGGCCCTTCTTTGGCCTCTAGCGGGTCTTCCAGCTTCATTTTCGCCTTCCTGGATGTTTGTCTTGCTTTCTTGGCCGTATTAGATGCAGACCTGTCTGCATCGGCTATCTTCATTTTATCGCAGTGTTGCAGCCCAGTGATCATATTTTCATCAGGATTTATTCCCAGCTTTTTCAGTACCCAACACTTTCCAATATTACCACAACTGAATGTAATAACTCTATCATGAATTCCTAGTTTCATTGTATGCCTGCCTACAAATACAGTTTTTGGTAGGCGGTTCCAAATTATGCTGTTGAAACTGAAACGCCCCCTTAGAAAAATTATAAATGACTGTGCTTAAACTGACACACAATATTTTTAGCGCAACGCAATCTGACTTTCAAAAATCCCTACAAAATAATGGCCCTGACTAACAATAACCTATACCTTTCATGAATCACTTACCTCACAAAAATCTTCGTTACTCGAACTACTGCAATATAGCGAGCGCCACTACTGCCAGCTAAATAAAAGATTCTAACTACTGAAGGGACTAATTACTGATAGGCATAGTTAGCAAATGAAAGATTTTGATAAAGAAGAAACAATGTATTTACCTTAATAGTGTTCAAAAGTAATTATATATATATATATAAATATATATATATATATATATATATATATATATATATATCCTTTATCAAAATCTTTCATTTGATATATATATATATATATACACTCCTGGAAATTGAAATAAGAACACCATGAATTCATTGTCCCAGGAAGGGGAAACTTTATTGACACATTCCTGGGATCAGATACATCACATGATCACACTGACAGAACCACAGGCACATAGACACAGGCAACAGAGCATGCACAATGTCGGCACTAGTACAGTGTATATCCACCTTTCGCAGCAATGCAGGCTGGTATTCTCCCATGGAGACGATCGTAGAGATGCTGGATGTAGTCCTGTGGAACGGCTTGCCATGCCATTTCCACCTGGCGCCTCAGTTGGACCAGCGTTCGTGCTGGACGTGCAGACCGCGTGAGGCGACGCTTCATCCAGTCCCAAACATGCTCAATGGGGGACAGATCCGGAGATCTTGCTGGCCAGGGTAGTTGACTTACACCTTCTAGAGCACGTTGGGTGGCACGGGATACATGCGGACGTGCATTGTCCTGTTGGAACAGCAAGTTCCCTTGCCGGTCTAGGAATGGTAGAACGATGGGTTCGATGACGGTTTGGATGTACCGTGCACTATTCAGTGTCCCCTCGACGATCACCAGTGGTGTACGGCCAGTGTAGGAGATCGCTCCCCACACCATGATGCCGGGTGTTGGCCCTGTGTGCCTCGGTCGTATGCAGTCCTGATTGTGGCGCTCACCTGCACGGCGCCAAACACGCATACGACCATCATTGGCACCAAGGCAGAAGCGACTCTCATCGCTGAAGACGACACGTCTCCATTCGTCCCTCCATTCACGCCTGTCGCGACACCACTGGAGGCGGGCTGCACGATGTTGGGGCGTGAGCGGAAGACGGCCTAACGGTGTGCGGGACCGTAGCCCAGCTTCATGGAGACGGTTGCGAATGGTCCTCGCCGATACCCCAGGAGCAACAGTGTCCCTAATTTGCTGGGAATTGGCGGTGCGGTCCCCTACGGCACTGCGTAGGATCCTACGGTCTTGGCGTGCATCCGTGCGTCGCTGCGGTCCGGTCCCAGGTCGACGGGCACGTGCACCTTCCGCCGACCACTGGCGACAACATCGATGTACTGTGGAGACCTCACGCCCCACGTGTTGAGCAATTCGGCGGTACGTCCACCCGGCCTCCCGCATGCCCACTATACGCCCTCGCTCAAAGTCCGTCAACTGCACATACGGTTCACGTCCACGCTGTCGCGGCATGCTACCAGTGTTAAAGACTGCGATGGAGCTCCGTATGCCACGGCAAACTGGCTGACACTGACGGCGACGGTGCACAAATGCTGCGCAGCTAGCTAGCGCCATATATATATATACACACTCCTGGAAATGGAAAAAGGAACACATTGACACCGGTGTGTCAGACCCACCATACTTGCTCCGGACACTGCGAGAGGGCTGTACAAGCAATGATCACACGCACGGCACAGCGGACACACCAGGAACCGCGGTGTTGGCCGTCGAATGGCGCTAGCTGCGCAGCATTTGTGCACCGCCGCCGTCAGTGTCAGCCAGTTTGCCGTGGCATACGGAGCTCCATCGCAGTCTTTAACACTGGTAGCATGCCGCGACAGCGTGGACGTGAACCGTATGTGCAGTTGACGGACTTTGAGCGAGGGCGTATAGTGGGCATGCGGGAGGCAGGGTGGACGTACCGCCGAATTGCTCAACACGTGGGGCGTGAGGTCTCCACAGTACATCGATGTTGTCGCCAGTGGTCGGCGGAAGGTGCACGTGCCCGTCGACCTGGGACCGGACCGCAGCGACGCACGGATGCACGCCAAGACCGTAGGATGCTACGCAGTGCCGTAGGGGACCGCACCGACAATTCCCAGCAAATTAGGGACACTGTTGCTCCTGGGGTATCGGCGAGGACCATTCGCAACCGTCTCCATGAAGCTGGGCTACGGTCCCGCACACCGTTAGGCCGTCTTCCGCTCACGCCCCACCATCGTGCAGCCCGCCTCCAGTGGTGTCGCGACAGGCGTGAATGGAGGGACGAATGGAGACGTGTCGTCTTCAGCGATGAGAGTCGCTTCTGACTTGGTGCCAATGATGGTCGTATGCGTGTTTGGCGCCGTGCAGGTGAGCGCCACAATCAGGACTGCATACGACCGAGGCACACAGGGCCAACACCCGGCATCATGGTGTGGGGAGCGATCTCCTACACTGGCCGTACACCACTGGTGATCGTCGAGGGGACACTGAATAGTGCACGGTACATCCAAACCGTCATCGAACCCATCGTTCTACCATTCCTAGACCGGCAAGGGTACTTGCTGTTCCAACAGGACAATGCACGTCCGCATGTATCCCGTGCCACCCAACGTGCTCTAGAAGGTGTAAGTCAACTACCCTGGCCAGCAAGATCTCCGGATCTGTCCTCCATTGAGCATGTTTGGGACTGGATGAAGCGTCGTCTCACGCGGTCTGCACGTCCAGCACGAACGTTGGTCCAACTGAGGCGCCAGGTGGAAATGGCATGGCAAGCCGTTCCACAGGACTACATCCAGCATCTCTACGATCGTCTCCATGGGAGAATAGCAGCCTGCATTGCTGCGAAAGGTGGATATACACTGTACTAGTGCCGACATTGTGCATGCTCTGTTGCCTGTGTCTATGTGCCTGTGGTTCTGTCGGTGTGATCATGTGATGTATCTGACCCCAGAAATGTGTCAATAAAGTTTCCCCTTCCTGGGACAATGAATTCACGGTGTTCTTATTTCAATTTCCAGGAGTATATATATATATATATATATATATATATATATATATACTTTTGAACACTATTAAGGTAAATACATTGTTTCTTCTTTATCAAAATCATTTGCTAACTATGCCTATCAGTATATATATATATATATATATATATATATATATATATATATATATATATATATATATATACTCCTGGAAATGGAAAAAAGAACACATTGACACCGGTGTGTCAGACCCAACATACTTGCTCCGGACACTGCGAGAGGGCTGTACAAGCAATGATCACACGCACGGCACAGCGGACACACCAGGAACCGCGGTGTTGGCCGTCGAATGGCGCTAGCTGCGCAGCATTTGTGCACCGCCGCCGTCAGTGTCAGCCAGTTTGCCGTGGCATACGGAGCTCCATCGCAGTCTTTAACACTGGTAGCATGCCGCGACAGCGTGGACGTGAATCGTATGTGCAGTTGACGGACTTTGAGCGAGGGCGTATAGTGGGCATGCGGGAGGCCGGGTGGACGTACCGCCGAATTGCTCAACACGTGGGGCGTGAGGTCTCCACAGTACATCGATGTTGTCGCCAGTGGTCGGCGGAAGGTGCACGTGCCCGTCGACCTGGGACCGGACCGCAGTGACGCACGGATGCACGCCAAGACCGTAGGATCCTACGCAGTGCCGTAGGGGACCGCACCGCCACTTCCCAGCAAATTAGGGACACTGTTGCTCCTGGGGTATCGGCGAGGACCATTCGCAACCGTCTCCATGAAGCTGGGCTACGGTCCCGCACACCGTTAGGCCGTCTTCCGCTCACGCCCCAACATCGTGCAGCCCGCCTCCAGTGGTGTCGCGACAGGCGTGAATGGAGGGACGAATGGAGACGTGTCGTCTTCAGCGACGAGAGTCGCTTCTGCCTTGGTGCCAATGATGGTCGTATGCGTGTTTGGCGCCGTGCAGGTGAGCGCCACAATCAGGACTGCATACGACCGAGGCACACAGGGCCAACACCCGGCATCATGGTGTGGGGAGCGATCACCTACACTGGCCGTACACCACTGGTGATCGTCGAGGGGACACTGAATAGTGCACGGTACATCCAAACCGTCATCGAACCCATCGTTCTACCATTCCTAGACCGGCAAGGGAACTTGCTGTTCCAACAGGACAATGCACGTCCGCATGTATCCCGTGCCACCCAACGTGCTCTAGAAGGTGTAAGTCAACTACCCTGGCCAGCAAGATCTCCGGATCTGTCCTCCATTGAGCATGTTTGGGACTGGATGAAGCGTCGTCTCACGCCGTCTGCACGTCCAGCACGAACGGTGGGCCAACTGAGGCGCCAGGTGGAAATGGCATGGCAAGCCGTTCCACAGGACTACATCCAGCATCTCTACGATCGTCTCCATGGGAGAATACCAGCCTGCATTGCTGCGAAAGGTGGATATACACTGTACTAGTGCCGACATTGTGCATGCTCTGTTGCCTGTGTCTATGTGCCTGTGGTTCTGTCAGTGTGATCATGTGATGTATCTGACCCCAGGAATGTGTCAATAAAGTTTCCCCTTCCTGGGACAATGAATTCACGGTGTTCTTATTTCAATTTCCAGGAGTATATATATATATATATATATATATATATATATATATATATATATATATATATATATATATATATATATATATACCAAGATATCCAGTCTTACAAATTTACTGTCTCTGATGGACACACGTCCACATCATCCGCTCTCAAAACTCCGCCATCTCTCTTCCCACATCCACCACTGCTGGCGGCTCACCTCCAACTGCACAACGCCACGGGTTGTTAACAGCCAATTGCCCAACAGTACAATAGCAAATTCCAACAATGCAAACCAGCCACAGGCTGCACACAGCACAGTCAGTGATTTTCATATAGAGCGCTACGTGGCGTTACCAACATAAAAACCTAAACAGCCTACTTTCAAAACATTGATCTGGGTTCTGTGTCTGCCCATGCAGTCATTTCCTTAGAAGGTCAGGATGAGCCATGTCTCTGAAAATAGGTTTAATTGTTGTAATAACAGCAGCAGGAAGAGAATGCTGGTGAGAATAAGATTCTCCATTCTCCAGTTGCCCGAGCCCTATTGTATTTGCACCACGAATTTTCTCCTGATGGACACAATCCATGACATGGCTTACCATCAACAGAGGACTTATGGAAGAAGGTGGCCCAAACATCTGTTTCATTGCCTCCAGATTTTCTTCATTTCTCCTAATTGTCTGCCCATAGTATACCTGCAAGTTTCTATTTCAGTTCAATTAGCCAACCCTGTCCGGTCAACAATTTTTCATTTTCTAATTTTTTTCCCTCTCATATCAACAGTTAGTTTTCTCAGCCTTGTTCCAAAACGTTTTTGAACATGGCCTACACATTTTATTTTGCTAATAATGGCATGGCTAAGACTTGACAGTGGGTCGGTTGACAGTGGGTGACAGAAAAGTGGGCGTAGCACATAAACACACGTGGTAGGAAAATGCTCTTTAAATGCTCGAAAAAATTTTTTTTCAGCAAAATCCGTTTCAGAGTCCTTAAATAAAAACTTAATCTATCGAAATATGATGAAAACCGAAAATCGATTTTTTTCAACCTGAACCACGGTGTGGTCGCCTTAAACCTTATGCTATATAGACTAGAAAATACGTTTACTTACACATACAGTGACGAGTCAAAACATTATGGCCACCTGCTTAATAGTTTCTCTGTCCGTCTTTGGAACGAAATACATAACTAATTCTGCGCAAAACGGATCCGACAGTTTGTTGGTATGTTTGTGGAGGTGTGTGGCACTAGATGTCTACTCACAGGTCATGTAATTCGGGTAAATAACGGACCGCTGAGTTGCGTACGCGGTAATGGCGCTCGATAGCGACCCAGGTGGGTTCAAAAAATGGTTCAAATGGCTCTGAGCACTATGGGACTTAACTTCTGAGGTCATCAGTCCCCTAGAACTTAGAACTACATAAACCTAACTAACCTAAGGACATCACACACATCCAGGAGTCAAACCTGCGAACGTAGCGGTTGCGCGGACTGAAGCGCTTAGAACTGCCCGGCCACAGGTGGGTTCCATAGGAACCACATCAGAAGAATTTGGTCGCCGAGTAATCAACGTGAGTTTACTATAATGCTTCTCAAACCACCGTAGCACGGTTCTGGCTCCAAGATACGGACAATTATATTACTGAAAGAGCTGGCCGGTGTGGCAGAGCAGTTCTAGGCGCTTCATTCTGGAACCGCGCGACCGCTACGGTCGCAGATTCGAATCCTGTCACGGGCATGGATGTGTGTGTTGTCCTTAGGTTAGTTGGGTTTAAGTGGTTCTAAGTTCTAGGGGACTGATGACCTCAGATGTTAAGTCCCATAGTGCTCAGAGCCATTTGAACCATTTTTTTAGTGAAAGATGACATCGCTGTCCGGAAAGTCATCAAGCATGAAGGGATGCAGATGGTTCGCAGATGTCAGCAAGTCTTCGATTACAACCGCAGGTCCCATCTGTAGCATAATACTGGTCCCACGAATCTGTGTCCATGGAGCGCTACACGTTTTGAGTCGATGTTCACCTCGGTGACGGCGTTTGTGGAAACCACCGTCAACCTGCGGTAGCAAAAATATGATTCGCTAGAGGACCCGACACGTTTCCATACATCGACGGTGGAATCCCGATGGTCCCGTGCTCACTGCAGTCGTAATTGAGGATATGTGAACAGATAGGGTTTGTCTGCTCCAGAGCTCCATGTTCAACAATCTACAAAAATGGCTATGAGCACTATGCGACTCAACTGCTGAGGTCATCAGTCGCCTAGAACTTAGAACTAATTAAACCTAACTAACCTAAGGACATCACACACATCCATGCCCGAGGCAGGATTCGAACCTGCGACCGTAGCGGTCACGCGGTTCCAGACTGAAGCGCCTTTAACCGCACGGCCACATCGGCCGGCAACAATCTACGATGAACGGTGTGCTCCGAAACACTTGTGCGTGTACCGGCATTGGGCTCTTTCGGCAGAGATGCCACAGATCCTATTTTAAAGAGCAGACAAGCCTCCGAACCCCAAGTTCTTTGAAGAGTCTTGGACGTCCAACCACTTAGCGCCTGGTTGTAGTTTCACTGTCTTTCTACCTCTTTCTCTAGATGCTCACGACAGTGCTTCGTGAACATTCGACCAGCTTCGCCGTTTTCGAGATAATCGTTTACAGGCTCTGCGTAATAATAACCTGCCTTCTGACAAAGCCATTTATCTCAAAGAATTTCCCAATTTTCAGCCCATATCTCCGCTAGGGTGATCCACGGTCCGCGTCAACTCCACTTACATACTTTTGTCAACCCGTCACGTGCTCAGCCAACGTCGCGGTGGGCGGTGGTCATAATGTTCCGGCTTACCAGTTTATGTTCGCATACGCACTGGTGGATTAGCAAATGGTTCAAATGTCTCTAAGCACTATGCTACTTAACATCTGAGGTCATCAGTCCCCTTGACTTAACACTACACTACTGGCCATTAAAATTGCTACACCAAGAAGAAATGCAGATGATACACGGGTATTCATTCGACAACTATGTTATACTAGAACTGACATGTGATTATATTTTCACGCGATTTGGGTGCATAGATCCTGAGAAATCAGTACCCAGAACAACCACCTCTGGCCGTAATAACGGCCATGATACGCCAGGACATTGAGTCAAACAGAGCTTGGGTAGAGTGTACAGGTACAGCTGCCCATGCAACTTCAACATGATACCACAGTTCATCAGGGGGTTGGGTTCTTTGGAGAAGCAGACCAGACAGCGAGGTCATCGGTCTCATCGAATTAGGGAAGGGCGGGGAAGGAGGTCGGCCGTGCCCTTTCAAAGGAACCATCCCGGCATTTGCCTGGAGCGACTTAGGGAAATCACGGAAAACCTAAATCAGGATGGCCGGACGCGGGATTGAACCGTCGTCCTCCCGAATGCGAGTCCAGTGTCTAACCACTGCGCCACCTCGCTCGGTCCACAGTTCATCAGGAGTAGTGACTTGCGTATTGTGACGAGCCAGTTGCTCAGCCACCATTGACCAGACGTTTTCAATTGGTGAGAAGTCTGGATAATGTGCTGGCCAGGGTAGCAGTCGAACATTTTCTGTATCCAGAAAGGCCCGTACAGGACCTGCAACATGCGGTCGTGCATTACCCTACTGAAATGTAGGGTTTCGTAGGGATCGAATGAAGGGTAGAGCCACAGGTCGTAACACATCTGAAATATAATGTACACTGTTCAAAGTGCCGTCAATGCGAACAAGAGGCGACCGAGACGTGTAACCAATGGCACCCCATACCATCACGCCAGGTGATACGCCAGTATGGCGATGACGAATACATACTTCCAATGTGCGTTTACCGCAACGTCACCAAACACGGATGCGACCATCATGATGCTGTAAACAGAACCTGGATTCATCCGAAAAAATGACGTTTTGCCATTCGTGTAGCCAGGTTCGTCGTTGAGTACACCATCGCAGGCGCTCCTGTCTGTGATGCAGCGTTAAGGGTAACCGAAGCCATGATCTCCGAGCTGATAGTCCATGCTGCTGCAAACGTCGTCGAACTGTTCGTGCAGATGGTTTTTGTCTTGCAAACGTCCCCATCTGTTGACTCGGGGATCGAGACGTGGCTGCACGATCCGTTACAGCCATGCGGATAAGATGCCTTCTTCCTGTCGCTTAAATTCCGCGTCTGTAGCACTTCATCTTCGTGGTGTAGCAATTTTAATGGCCAGTAGTGTACGTGCACCTAACTAACCTACGCACACCATACACATCCATGTTCGAGGCAGGATTCTAATCTGCGACCTTAGCAGCAGCGCGGTTCCGGATAGAAGCGCCTAGAACCGCTCGGCCACAGCGGCCGGCGGTGTATTAGCGTTGGCAAAAACATGAAATCTCTCTCTCTCTCTCTCCCAGAAAAGTGTTACATTTGCTCACCATATTTCAAGCAGGAATAAAAACAAGGAAGTAACTTCACATGTGCATATTTAGTCAAAAAATGGTTCAAATGGCTCTGTGCACTATGGGACTTAACATGTATGGTCATCAGTCCTCTAGAATTTAGAACTACTTAAACCTAACCTAAGGACATCACACAACACCCAGTCATCACGAGCCAGAGCAAATCCCTGACCCCGCCGGGAATCGAACCCGGGAACCCGGGCGTGGGAAGCGAGAACGCTACCGCACGACCACGAGCTGCGGACCATATTTAGTCCACCCACTACATATATATGTTGTGCTTTCTCCTGTACATTGCTCATGATAGAAGTGAGACATATACGGAACACATGCTAAATATCTCAGGAAATGGCATCTCCGTGTTGTAGATAGTACCTGCAGTGGTTCAGAAATTTCTTCATTACTCGCTCCGAACCAGATCAATGAATTAATTGACACCACGACACAGCAGTAACTACATAATGCTGAGCGCAGTATTCTTGTTATCGTTATTATTATTAGACTGGTTAGTGGCAAAGCATAGCCATCCTGAAGTCGTCCAATGCATGCCAGTTCAGAAGTAATGGGTTCAGGAATAAAGTGATTAACAAACAGTATAGTGCACACATCTGAAGTAGTTTCATTTCAAATAGGGTTGCAGTGTGCAAGTCAAATAAGTGCCGCAATGGAGAGGAGTAATGTAGGGGAAGTATTTTTTGTAGGAAATGTCTACTGTCACTGAGGATAGTTAGCTTTCTTATCTGAGAAGGAGTTGTGAGTAGCACTTGCGATGCACTGCAAAATCCCTCATCACTCATTGTAAAACACACACACACACACACACACACACACACACACACACACACAACGCGCTAAATATCATCCATTTTTCACATTTCATCATTTTAAAAATAAGATCGTTCCAAGAAGGGTCTTTCATTTTGGAGTTTAGTTATGTGCTAAAGTTGTTCATAATGTGGTGGAGATTTGGGGCGGGGGGGGGGGGGGGGGGAAGGGCAACAGACGCAGCTAACGTCTGATTGCCACTCAATGGTAATGGTCTAAGATAGGTTGGGCTCCACTGTATTAGTCTCTTTAGCCAATCAGTGCTGCAGATGAAGAATGTTAGGTTTCAATGACCTCCCATTTCCATTCTCAGTGGTTCAGGTCTCTGTCGAACTTTAGGCATCATGCACTGCTTAATTTTGGCACACTAAAACTTCGGAATGTCCCCTGTGAGCCAGTTTGGTACTGTATCCAGTGCGGTGGATCCGTTGTTGCCAACTCTGCACGTTGTCGCCGGCCACCATCCGTTGCACCGTCGTGACAGTGGCGTTGCCAAGAGATGATTCGGTATTACCGGCGGTCTCACGGTCTCTTGCAGTCTCGAGTGGCAGCACTTGGATACCTAAGCCCCTGCGACTTAAAGACCATTTCTGAGTGTCAGCATGCGTTTAGCGGCACCACGCCGTCATCGCGTGCCTACGAGTGGCATAGTGACGATTCTGATCGGAGTTGTCACGAGTCTGTCAGATGTGGCGGTCAATTTCGGCAGACCTTCACAGGGTATACCCGGCCCAGTGGGCAGCGATTTGACGCCGTTCACGATAGGGAGCATGTTGGCGGTTGACCAGCGGCACAGGGTTTCGAAGAAATCTAAGCACGCTTAAGAAATCTCTCCGCTGCACTCATTAAGGGGAGGTTTACTATCTTTTGGTTCAAAAAATCGTTTTTTTAAATTCCATTTTTGGATCCATAAAAGTGTTTAGAATTCACCTCTGAAACGGTTTTTCCAAATACGGAACGGAAATGTTTGTTATTCGCGATTGAACAAAAAAATGCACCTACCTGAAATCCGCCTTTTTCACGCAACAGTTATTTTCTTTCGGAGGACGAGTTACTGTACCGATGCTTTAGAGGAAACACACAAAATTCAAATGAAAGTTTGAATGCGTGTGTTTGGAAGTTTGCCCCCAAGCATTTGCATTCTGGTGCGAAGACTGTGGAGATTGCGACTTTCCTGGCAGTGAGCAGCTTCAACGAAGGGTATTCAGCAATTCTGAAGACTATGACAACGATTGACGTCACCCTGGGACTCTATTCGACGCAGCTCGCCAAGCATTCGGACAACCAGCGGATTCAAGCGGCCGAAAACCGCATGTCACCGGACGTACGAGCGGCTCTGGAGCAGCGCAGGATGATCCAGATCGAGCAGAACGCAATCTATGAGAAAGAGGAAGGACTAGTTTATGGACCCGGAATAGCAGATTGAACGTAAGTTGCATAATATTGCATTTATACGTGGTCAAAACTTCAAACGCGTTTCTCTCGAAATGACGTTTTTTTATCGCGCGATATGGTAACTTCAAATCTACTGAACCGATTGGCACGATTCTTTGTTTCCGACGAAGCTAACTAAATTGTCTAGGAGTTGTACCACTTTTATTCTGATCCATCAACTATAAATATTTTTACTTGGCCGACGAAGTCGAAAAATCGATGAAAAAACCCATTTTTTTTCAAATGGCCGCCAATTTGTTTCCTATGGTCCAAATAACTTAAGCGAGGTACAACTCCTAAAGAAACTTAAATACTTCGAAAACGTCAACTCAGTTTTGATTTCGGACGAGCCGGCTGACCTGTGGCATAACGCTCGTGGAGGTCTACATCGAAATTTTGTTTCGTTCCGACGGTACTTCCGGCTTTGCTCTTTGACATTTCCGGTCGAAAAAGTTCCGGTTTGTAGAGGAAATATCAATAAACGTTTTGACCAAATTTGACATTGATATCTATAACACATCCCGAGAAGAAAATCTCAAAGAACATGCTTTTCTCGGGCCAAAGATAGTAAACCTCTACTTAAAGGCGAGCATTGCATGTGTACTCTGCATCGGTGTTTTAATAGTATAATTAAAGGTTAATGCTTTAGCCGAGTCAGATTGTACTAGACACATCTGCTTTAAGGTGATTCTTTAAAAAGTATTGCTCTTGCAATTGGTCATAAGACAATATCTTTTTGTAAACAGTGCATTGCACAGTTAATAGCTGTTACGCTATCTGCTTTGCTCTTTGTTGTGCTAAACAAAACAGAAAGGATTTATAAAACAGTTCTGTATGCTCTGCTACCTGTTACTTTTACTAGTTTTATTGTAAATGCAAAAGTTCTGCTATTGAACTAGAATAGTTTTAATTCCTTATGGTTTCAAGTTATTGCTTTAAAGGTTTATGGTACGTCACATAGATTATTAGTCTAACTGATTAATTTAGTGTCGGGATGTTATTTCTCTGTGCTACTTACATCAATAGTCTATTTGTAACCTTTTCACAGTGTAATCTTTTTTCTGTTTTGGTTCTATATCCAACGGTAGCTAATATGTGCGCCCATAGGCGGAGGCAAAGACTAAACTGGCTTCCTAACTGTCATGATGAAACTTTTTTATTGTTCAGTTTAAGTATATGCAAGAATTCAGATTGAAGTCTTTCCTGTTATGTTGATAGTTTTCACGTTTTCAAGACGGCTTCGTCAAGCTGGTGCAATTTGTGTAAATGGGTAAAGTGTTATAAATTTTCTATTACTTGTGAAATTTCGTAAATTTCACATTCAAATAAAGGTTTGTCAAGCTGATTTTAATGTAAAGCTTCTCTTGTGTGCTGGTACCTTCCGCTTATCCAGATCTTCGGTAGACGTTTGTCCCTGCAGCAGAGACATTCCCGAAGACAACACGGGTCTCGCATTTGAGAATACCTGTTCAGGATGCCATCGAGGTGCAGCCTTTAGTTGAGAATTTTATTCACTGCATGTTGCGTCAATATTCTAGAATTCGGTCTGGGATTTACTGGGGTTAGGGCTGACGACAAAGCATGGCTCCACAGTCATCGGGGTTGGTCGTCCACCACAGTGCATATTCCTTAATAACATCACCAGCAGTCTACAGTAGGTTTTTTGTAGGGCAGCCTTAGCCTATATACAACAAGTTAACAGAATGAAAAAATACAGATTGATTTTCGCGTAGAAGAAAACAGCAACCAGCCTCTTTTAATAATGCTGTTTCTTCACGTAACTTGGGCTGTTACCGGTTTCGAACCTATTGTTTATTCATCAGATGGCTGTTCACGTTAAGAAACACATTTGTTGCTGTTTATATTAGTTTTTACTTTTTATTCCAACACGTAGCGAATATTCCTTTGATAGGTGCTATTCTACAATCGGAACACTAAGTGAGAAACGGCCTTTTCAACTGGATTTGCGCCTGATAACGATTGAAAACAATTTAGACAAGTCATTAAAGTGAAACTGTTAAACTCACACATACACACCAAAAAATTTTGCGTCGTGGAAAGATGTACACAAAGATAGCGATATCACCACTATAGCAGTGTCAAAGAATCTCTCTGCAAGAAATGTTACAGTGCGTAATTTGAGGTGGCAGTAGAAAACTTACGAAGAACAAACGTTTCCTGACGTGCAGTTTGTATATGGTAGGAAGTGATTACAATTAAGATAAACAAATGAAGAAGCCAGTTTGTTAGAAAATATTATTGAAATGACAATATGTAAATATTATGGTGTCCACAGGAAACAAAGTAAATGATGACAGACAGATGTGCATGAATGATATTACGAGAGTGAACATTATACTAAACTATGATTGCTAGTTGAAGGTTTAAATTAGTTATACTACTGTAATAATGCATGACTAAGCAATTTGTGATATTTTATGTACTATTTCATGATAGGTTATTGTCTGGTTGTTGTTACTATTAAAGGCAGTAGCCCTTGTTTACGTTTTAAACTGGAAAGCAGGTGAACGAAATTTTGAAGAAAGGCTTCATTGGTTAACTCAGTCTGTTCACTGAGGGGATTATGTGGTGATTTGTTTTTATATACATGTATTCCGATCTCTTTAAGTAGATTCATAAATTTGCTTTTCTCAACAGGATTCAGTATCTGGGTGTGGTCGAAAATGCTTTGTATTCGACAATTATTGAGAGTCGTGTGAATTGTTGGAATAAAAAGCACTGAAAATCACACCCAGGTATTGCATCAAGTCGAGAAAAGTTAACTTTAAAGATCTACAGGAAGAACTCGAAATGTATGTGCATAAAAGCGAGTCAACACATAATCTCCTCAATGTACAGGCTAGGTTAGGCAATGCAGCCTTTCTTCAAAATTTCGTTCACCTGTTTTCCGGTTTGAAACACATGTAATTTTGACAACAACATCAACACGCAGATACGAGATTAATCTGAACTAGGACACAAAAAATAACAACTTGCTTAGTAATGCATTATTACACTAGTAGACTTAATTTAAATCTCCTGGTAGCTATCACACTTTAAGATAATGTCCACCGTCATAATACTCATTTGTGTACAACTGTCTTTCATCATCACTGTTTTTTTGTGCTCACCATAATATTGACATAATGTCATGTCAGTAACATTTTGTAATAAACTGACTTCTTTATTTGTCTATTTTAATTGCAATCAGTTCTCACTCAATATAATAAATTGCATGTAATGAAACGATTGAACTTTGTAAATTTTGTACTGCCATATCAGTATACATGCTGGAACATCTCTGAGAGAGAAATTCTTTCGCACTGTTATAGCTGTGATTTCGTCATCCATGTGTACACCCTTAGGTACAATTACATGTAAAAGAACCATTTCTCACATAATGTTTTATGTAGGCCCCCACCACTCCAAGGAATCTTCACCACAAGGGAGAATAACAAAATGAAAACTAATGTAAACAAGGACAAATGTGTATCTTAACGTAAGCAGCAGTCTGATGATGGACCTATCGGTTTGAAATCGGTAACGGCGCTATTTATGTGAATATATAGCGTTATTAGAAGTGGCTGGTTGTCCTTTTCTTCTCTGTAAGAAGCAGCCTGTATTTTATGAATAGCCACACTCTCAGAATATCAGTTTCGACAAAATAACATACTGAATGAAAATTCAGTGGAAACGAAGTAATTATGAACACCACGGTGAAGTTAAGTAGAATGCCGTGTATTGTTGAGTCAATTCACAAAAATAAAAATGATGAACGATGGCCTTTCAAAAAAAAAAAAAAAAAAAGAAAAATTAAATGCGTATAGGATCCCACATCATAGTTAAATAATCATGATCGTAGCAAGTGCAGTTCAGAATGCGTGATTGAATAATACTGTAAGATTTGGCAGATTGCTCAGTTATACCAGCTACTGTGAAACCAGAATCATAGACCAAGTCCCAACTATACGATGTACTAAAATTTAGCAGTTATATTTATTCATTGTCCCTTAAAGTTCAGCACGAAATAGAACTAGCAGTCGCGCTAAATCGGAGTCTTGCAGTCGCGAAGATATGCAACACACGTTACGGGATGAAAATGCTGAAGTCCGTAAACACTGCTCAAAATTTACGTTTACCGTAAATTGCCGCCCAGAGACTATGTTCATCTCCAGCCGAAAGTTACCGAGATTTACCATCAACAATCTACTGGACGCGAAAATACGAAACAGGCCGATTAAAAAGAATGACAGACCGCAAAAGATCACAAGACGATGCAGCGTCACATGCTTAAACTTCGAGAATCCATATGACGCTAGTCATCCTCACAGCATGTTACAAAACTGCGTTAAAATGGTCATAATTGAATACTATATTTTCTTCTTAAAATTGAACATATTAAAATGAGTGCCTCCCCACTCTGGCCACTTTCCGACTTTATGAAACATTCGAACTTACATATTACGGTAACTATTAATGAAAGTATGATGTCGCTATATCGTCCACGTGGAAGTATAATATGGTTATATCATCCACAACCTTTAAAATGCTGTTAATCACACAAGTGACACATCGAAACAGAGCACAGTTACCTTGTCGATTACTTGGTACTGTCTGTTTTTATGAATCACACTCCAGATTTGAAGTATGAGCTATTTAATTAGAGGCCTGACACAGTCAAACTAAATAACACTTAATTTGGCATGAAAATGCCCGACATATCCAAAAATAAACACTTTTACAGAAAAGTTAATGTTAAAAGCTAACACATGCCGACGTCATGACACTTGAGGTTGTGCCATACATTTAACTCTGCTCACTTTGACTGGTTTTAATCAAACTTTCGGTGAAACTTTGTCCATAGAGGACTTCATCATGAGGCCTGCGACTGTGGATTAATATAAATAAAACAATATTCTGCGTGAGCCACTTACTTATTTAGTTGGTGAATGACGCAACCAGACACAAATACTTTTTCAATATTTTATTTTTGTTCCATAACCTGTTTCGAGCTACCATGACCATCTTCAGTTGACTAATATTTTTCGTTACAGAGATGTTTTAATCAACAGCATGTCGTCTGCTCCACAACATATTCCAGTATATGGCGATGTGTTTCGTTGTGGTCCATGTGATTTTCTAGCTCGATGTAGATGTTCTTCACTTCCACCGTAGCACACATTTTGTAAATAAATAACTGTGGCATACTTCATAATATTCTTAAAATGTGTGATGAGCACCGCACATGCGTTATACACTTGATGTTTTTCTTTACAGTACATTGTAACATCAAGTGTATAACGAATGTACGACGTTCATCAAGCATTTTAAGAATATTATGAAGTGTGACACAGTGATTTATGTACAATATATGTGCAAAGGTCAAATAGAACAACATATATATAGAGCTAGGAAACCACTTGGACGACAACACAGAGCGCCATCTAATGGAACGTATTGTAGAGGAGACGACATGCTGTTTTTCGAAACATCTATGTAACGAAAATATTAGCTATCTGAAGATGGGCATGGTAGCTTGAAACCGGTTATGGTACTAAAATAAAACATTTAAACTATTTGTGGCTAGTTGCGTCTTTCACCAGCTATCACTAACGACCGCGGAATTCACAAGATCCAACGTGGATAAAAGAACATATATCTTTCCACTATGCTTTTATTTACATAGCCGGCGTTAGTGAAGAGCTGACAGCTTTCCACAGATATAGACTAAGAGCAATGTAAGTTATGTTGCGTCATTTGCTGATGATAAAAACTGCTTTTTTAGAAAAGGCCCTTTTAAAGCTAAAAACATGAATGTATGAATGCAAATCGTGCTTCCAGGAGAAGCATAGTCGTAAAGTGCCTGCATATTGCTACGTGTTGTATGTCCTCTCCACTGTACATATCTTTACATTTTCACTTAAAAAATATTACACATAATGGAGAAATTATATTTGTATGCAGTGTAAGCAAACACATCAAACATGTACACCATCTCTGAAATGACAGTGCAAACATAATATACAGTCGAGAGGATATACAACAAATAGCAGTATGCAGACTTTTTACTACTATAATTCCTATGTAAGCACAATTTACACTCACAAATTCGTTTTCCAACTTTAAAATGCCTTTTGTAAAAAATAGTTTTTATCACCGAAAAACGCAATATAACCTACGTTGCCCTATTAGAATTATATATTAGTACCTTCAGCTGCTGACGGGCGTTGATATATATCAACAGGGACAGGTGAAAATGTGTGCCCCGATCAGGACTTGAACCCAGGATCTCCTGCTACATGGCAGACGCTCTATCCATCTTAATTTTTATCTCATATTGTTCGTTTTATATGCTCGGTGCGGACGTCGCAAGACGCCCGTTTCAGTTCGTAGTTGATCGATTGACTCAGTTCTTTTTTTTTTTTTTATTGCAGAGGGCAGCTAACCCTCTGACCGAACACGCTGAGTTACCGTGCCGGCTGTTTATGATGAAGGATACACAATACCCATTCCCCTGCCGGGAATCAAACCCGGGCCCCCTTGCGTGGTACGCGGTAAAGCTACCGCTGCGCTACGGAGGCGGACCGTCCATCTGAACCACCGAGGGCACAGCGACTATCTCACGCACGCCTCCTGTGAGACCCACACTCTCACCTTATATGCCCACACACTACATTCGTATTCTAGAATGAAATTTTCACTCTGCAGCGGAGTGTGCGCTGATATGAAACTTCCCGGCAGATTAAAACTGTGTGCCGGACCGAGACCTGAACTCGGGACCTTTGCCTTTCGCGGGCAAGTGCTCTACCAACTGAGCTACCCAAGCACGACTCACGCCCCGTCCTCACAGCATTAATTCCGCCAGTTCGTATTGCCCCTACCCAACACACTCATTACTCGTGGAAGACATTCTTACTAAGTCCCGTAAGAGTTCGGGTAATATAATATGTGTGCATCCGTACAGAAGAAGAATGTCACGGCCGGTACTGCCAGAACTATACTTATATGGATGTGGTGTCTGTTCTTTCGGACATGTCGGAAAGAACAGACACCATATCCATATAAGTATACGTTGCCCTAGGTCTGCTGGTATGGAAAGGTGTCTGTGCTGTACAATAAAACCAGCTATGTAAATAAACAATTCTTCACCTGAAGATGATGTTATGAACCATCGAAACTAGTAATGGCAAAATAAATGAATGACGCAGAGAACTATTTTGTATATACAGATCGTAAATGTTGTGGTTCCAGTTAAGTTACAGACAAACTGTGCCAGCACGTGCTCACTGTGGACTGCAGTTGCCTCGAACTTGTGATTTCGAGAAGCACAATTTGATATCCCTATTTATTATGTAGCTCCGTTGGATTCAATTTCAGCATTGTTCTACTTAATATTGGCGAGCAATATTTCGTGGCTCGAAAGTGACACCTTGGAAGTTGGCCAAGCATCCGTACCCAGCTTGGGAAACAACAACCGTTTTGGGATTTCCAGCCGTTAGCTGCAGTAGCCCGCCTCCGTGCTCACTGCCCTACTCTGGCCAGACCTGCTATTGCGTTAGACTCCCAGACCCAGGAGCTAGCCCGCAACTGCTGCGGTCGCAGGTTCGAATCCTGTCTCGGCCATGGATGTGTGTGATGTCCTTAGGTTAGTTAGGTTTAAGTAGTTCTAAGTTCTATGGGACTTTTGACCACAGATGTTGAGTCCCATAGTGCTCAGAGCCGTTTGAACCATTTTGTACCAGGAGCTAGCCAGATTTGTAAACTCACAAAGGGCGTATCCCACTCAGTTCCAGCTCTTACAGACTCTGTAACTTTTGCCTACTAAACACACGTTATTCAAAAATTTCTTTACCACAGCGACACAAACTCTGCAACTAGCAAAACAGTTGTGATTTTCACTTGACCGCTCTCCTCAACAAAACCAACAAGCCGAATAGGAGGAGAGTAGCAATGTTAAGCTGACGAGTACTATTACATTTCAATTACAAAAAGGTAACTTATTGTCTTGAATACCCTGACAGAATGATGACGAAAAAGTGTTTTCGGGATCGGTGTTGTTTACGCCCTCGCCATCGCGTAGCGAATTTATTAGTTCTAGGTCGGTCGTTGCAAGACCGATGGGTGGCGCTACATAAGCAACAGAGGTCAGCGCTAGTGGCCACGCCCTCAGCGGAGCAAATTGTATCCTTCCATGCCTCTTTTCAAATCAGTGCACGCAGAGATTCGGGCAGAAGACACGGTGAACCTTGGAAGCCTGCCATCAACGCCTGCGGCACAGTCGTGAACTACTAGAAGGGAATAGTCAGTGAGCCGTGGAGAATATTTGCCAGATATATAATAAGAGGGTTGGAACTTTAATAGTGGCAACTATTTATTTACAGTTCGTACAAAACAGATACGTGTTTCAAAGTTTTACTGACCTTCAAAGTAGTCACCAGCATTGTGTATAACCCGTTGCCAGCGATGTGGAACTTGCAGGATACTCTTAGCAGTGCCAGTTGTGTTAACAGTTCGAGCGGCGCGGTCTATTGCCCGACGAATTTGTAGCAGTTCTGAATCGAATGCCGTGAAGTGTTTCCTTCAGTTTATAAATCGAGTTGAACTCAAGAGGGCTTCAGTCAGGGGAGTGCAATAGGTGGTATAGCACTTAGCAGCCCCATCAGTCAAACAAATCAGTAACAGCTTGCACTGTACGCCCTTGAGTACTGTCCTGCAAAATGATGGTCAGGTCCTGCAGAAAGTGTCAATACGTCTGTCTCTAAGCTGGTCGTAGGTTGTTTTCCAAAAATAAACAGCATAGAGACAGAAGTGGTGACACTTTTTGCAGGAACTGACCATCATTTTACAGGACAGTGTGTGGATGCAAGCTGCTACTTATTTGTTTGACTGATGGGGCTACTAAGTGCTATACCACCTACTGCGCTCCCCTGACTTAAGCCCGCGCGAGTGCAACTCGATTTCTAAACTGAAGGAAACACTTTACGGCACTCACTTCAGAACTGCTACAAATTCGTCGGGCAATAGACCGCGCCGCTCGAACTGTCAACACAACTGGCACTGCTAAGAGTATCCTACGACATCGCTGGCAACGGGTTATTCACAATGTTGGTGACAACTTTGAAGGTCAGTAAAAATTTGAAACACGTATCTATTTTGTAAGAGCTGTAAATAAATAGTTGCCACTATTAAAGTTCCAACACTCGTATAATATATATATATATATATATATATATATATATATATATATATATATATATATATATAAACGCAACGGAAGGAGGTTCAGTATTTGCTTTTACCAGCATGGCTACGTGTAAATGTTGTAAATGAAAGTGTCTGAATCTTAGCCACGCAACTGTATGTCTTTGTTTTCGTAGTACAATGGTCTACCTCCAACCTATCTGCCTCCGACAACCGCAGACACAGTATGTTTTAAGAAAAGCTATGTACTTATTAACTTCAAGTGAAAACATTCTCATTCAGAAGATATTTTTAACGTTTAAGCTTTGTATTAAGAGCCGGCCGGGGTGGCCGAGCGGTTCTGGAACCGCGCGACCGCTACGGTCGCAGGTTCTAATCCTGCCTCGGGCATGGGTGTGTGTGATGTCCTTAGGTTAGTTAGGTTTAAGTAGTTCTAAGTTCTGGAACCGCGCGACCGCTACGGTCGCAGGTTCGAATCCTGCCTCGGGCATGGGTGTGTGTGATGTCCTTAGGTTAGTTAGGTTTAAGTAGTTCTAAGTTCTAGGGGAGTGATGACCTTAGAAGTTAAGTCCCATAGGGCTCAGAGCCATGTGAACCATTTGTATGAAGAGACTCTCGCACGCATTTGTCATTGTTTTAACGACCAGAGGGCACCTCTGCACAGACACAAAGAGAGTCGTAGGCATTTTCCTCGTCATTGTAACTTCCGCTGAAGTAAACAGCGAACTGTGAGAGTAATGGATTAAAGCATGAAGATCACAACACGCTTCTCCTACTTTTTCATGTCGAAGTAAGCTAGTGCGCAGCAGTAATGAAGCCACTTGCCTCTTTCACACTAGATTTCCTTCCTTTCTTATTGCAGTTTTGGCTATTTCCTATCTCTTGCACTGAAGATGATCGATGAGTGTGATTTCCGACGCACCTACACAAAACTTGATCACTTGTTACGTAAAAATTTTGGCGTTACAATTATTTTCCTTCGAGCATCTCCAGTCACGTTCAGCAATTGATTTCCCTTTCTTGTACTGTCTGGATGTGAAATATCTATAAAGTAGGAGTGTCGGGCTCGTTTCGCTGCACATTAAATTAACACTCAGTATCTTTATCGTTTAATATCACTTTTCCGTAAATTATTTCCTCGGCATTAGACTCAAAACTACCATGCTCATGTCTGCCGCAAGCTACAAGCTACCTGGCACTAGAGGGAAGTTTCCGGACGCATTTGTTTGATAGAAAAGGCAGTCTTCTATTTGAACGACAAGTTGGGGAATTCTAGTAGAAGGTTTAGAGGGCGCTTCCTCGATCTTTTTTGAGCAGCTCGGTCCGTTTCTGCACCTCAAATTCTGAAACTCATCTGGAAATCACTTCTGAGGCTCGCGCCCGCGTAACTAACAAGGGAACCTCCCCATCGCACCCCCCTCAGATTTAGTTATAAGTTGGCACAGTGGATAGGCCTTGAAAAACTGAACACAGATCAATCGAGAAAACAGGAAGAAATTGTGTGGAACTATGAAAAAAATTAGTAAAATATACAAACTGAGTAGTCCATGTGCAAGATAAGCAACATCAAGGATAATGAGAGGTTAGGATCGCCGTGGTCCCGTGGTTAGCGCGAGTAGCTGCGGAACGAGAGGTCCTTGGTTCAAGTCTTCCCTGGAGTGAAAAGTTTAATTTTTTATTTTCAGTTTATGTGACAAACTCTTATGTTTTCATTACTTTTTTGGGAGTGATTATCACATCCACAAGAAAACCTAAATCGGGCAAGGTAGAAGAATCTTTTTACCCATTCGCTAAGTGTACAAGTTAGGTGGGTCGACAACATATTCCTGTCATGTGACGCACATGCCGTCACCAGTGTCGTATAGAATATATCAGATGTGTTTTCCTGTGGGGGAATCGGTTGACCTATGACCTTGCGATCAAATGTTTTCGGTTCCCATCGGAGAGGCACGTCCTTTCGTCTACTAATCGCACGGTTTTGCGGTGCGGGCGCAAAACACAGACACTAAACTTGTTACAGTGAACAGAGACGTCAATGAACGAACGGACAGATCATAACTTTGCGAAGATAAAGAAAGTAAAATTTTCACTCGAGGGAAGACTTGAACCCAGGATCTCTCATTTCACAGCTGCTCACTCTAACCACGGGACCACAGCTCTCCTGAGCTCAGAGCATCCATGATATTGCTTATCTTGCACATGAACTACTCAGTTTGTATATTTTGCTTATTTTTTTCATAGTTCCACACAACTTCTTCCTGTTTTCTCGATTGATCTGTGTTCAGTTCTTCAACGCCTATCCACTGTGCCAACTTATAACTAAATCTGAGGGGGGTGCGATGAGGAGGTTCCCTAGTAAGGATGGAAACGACAGTTTGAAATCAGTCGATTTTTAGAAAACAATCGAGTCATTCGGTTTTAGTTTCAAATGTCGATCGGATCAGTCATTCTTTCTTTTGAGTGAAAAATGAATAAATAATTCAGTTAATACGCATAACTACTACAGACGGTATCGGTTGACTTCATTCGATTGCTCTCACAGACTCGTTTCGCTTGAAAGAAATGAACGAATAATTTTTCAGTAGATACATAAAGCTCCAACGTTTTTAGTCTGTTGCTGCCATAGACTGGTTTCACTCAAAGTGAAAACGGTGAAAGTGTTGCCGCTGCAGGAGTTTCTGCACGAACTGACCTCTCGATTATGTCCCATAAATATCCGATCGGATTCGTGTCGGGCGATTTGAGTGGCCAAATCACTCACTCGAATTCTCCAGAATGATCTTCAATCCAATCGCAAACGATTGTGGCCCGGTGACATAGCGCATTGTCATCCATAAAAATCCCATCGGTGTTTGGAAACAAAGTCCATGAAGGACAGCAAATGCCCTCCGAGAAGCAGTTGGACCAGAGGACCCCTGTAAACACAGTTCACACCTTTTTGGAGCCGCCACCAGCTTGCACAGTGCCTTTTGACAACGTGGGTCTATGGCATCGTGGGGTGTGTGCCACACTGGAACCCTGCCGTCAGCTTTTACCAACTGAAATCGGTATTTATCTGACCAGACCATGGTTTTCCACTCGTCTAGGGTCCAACCGATACTGTCACGAGGCGCTGCAGGCGATGTCGTGCTGTTAGCAAAGAAACTCGCGCCGGTCGTCTGCTGCCATGACCCCTTAACGCCAAATTTCGCCGTACTGGTCTAAAGGATACGCTCGTCGTACGTCCCACATTGATTTCTGCAGTTATATCACGCAGTGTTGGTTGTCTGTTAGCACTGACAGCTCTATGCGAACGCTGCTGCTCTCGATCGTTAAGTGAATGGCGTCGGCTACTGCGTTGTCCGTGGTGAGAGATATTCTCGGCACACTCGTGACTCTATGGATCTCGGAATACTGAATTTCCTACCGATTTCCGAATTGGAATGTCCGGTGTCTCTAGATACAGATATCATTCCGCGTCGTGCGGCCAGTATCACGCCGGAAGTTTTTTCACACGGATCACCTGAGAACAAATGACAGTTCCGCTAATGCACTGCCCTGTTACACCATGTGTACGCCATACTACCGCATTCTGTGTCTGTGCATATCGCTGTCCCATGCCTTCGGACACCTCATTGTCGATCAAGAGCAAACAGGTACGTTTGAATTTACTCTGTGATTTGAAATGCATACGAGGTGTGGCTAGAAAAAAACCAGACTAGTACTGGTGAAACAATAAAACGAATGCAATAAGGCTGAAAGTCGCGTGGCCCGTCACGTGACTCTCGCTCCGCCTACTGCTCGAGTTTCATCTGCCTGCTGCACTCAGTCTGCCCGTGGCGTCTGTTTTAAGTAGTTGACGTTTTGTCTGTGCGTCGGAAAATGTTGAGTGTACAGAAAGAACAGCGTGTTAACATCAAATTTTGTTTCAAACTAGGAAAATCTGCAAGTGAAACGTTTGTAATGTTACAACAAGTGTACGGCGATGATTGTTTATCGCGAACACAAGTGTTTGAGTGGTTTAAACGATTTAAAGATGGCCGCGAAGACACCAGTGATGACACTCGCACTGGCAGACCATTGTCAGCAAAAACTGATGCAAACATTGAAAAAATCGGTAAACTTGTTCGACAAGATCGCCGTTTAACAATCAGAGCAGTGTCTGAGTTAACAGGAGTTGACAAGGAAAGTGTTAGGCAGATTCTTCATGAAAATTTCAACATGAACAAAGTGTGTTCAAAAATGGTTCCAAAGTGTCTCACAATTGAACAGAAGGAACGCCGAAGAATGATTTGTTCTGACATCCTGGAAAACATTGAAAGTGATCCCACCTTCTTACAAAATGTTATTACTTGCGATGAATCGTGGTTTTTTACTTACGATCCCGAAACTAAACGCCAATCGATGCATTGGAAAACTCCTGGTTCTCCACGATAAAAAAAAGTACGAATGTCAAAATCGAAATTCAAGGCAATGATGATTGTTTTTTTTTTTTTTGACATCAAAGGGATTGTGCACATTGATTGGGTACCAGAGGGACAAACAGTGAATCAGCATTACTACATTAGCGTCCTGGCTACCCTACGTGAGCGAGTACGGAGAAAACGGAACGATTTGTGGAGAAAAAAGTCATGGATCCTTCACCAAGACAATGCCCCAGCTCACAGTGCGTTGTCAGTGAAGACGTTTTTGGTAAAACACAACATTCCCATCTTAGATCATCCACCCTACTCACCTGATTTGGCCCCCTGTGACTTTTTTCTTTTCCCTAAAGTCAAGTCAGCTTTGAAAGGAACTAGATTTGAGACTGTTGAAGCAGTAAAAGAAAAAGCGGCGGAAGTAATGTATGGACTTACCGAAAATGATCTGCAGCATTGCTATGAACAGTGGAAAATTCGTATGGAGCGGTGTAGAGACCGAGGAGGAGAGTACATTGAAGGAGATAACATGAAATTGTAAATAATTGTAAATAAATGTTTTTTCCAGCATCAGTCCGGTTTTTTTCTAGCCGCACCTCGTATATGTAGCTGGCTCGCTGTACAATGTGATACCACATTTGTACTTCTCCCACTCTGCGTTTGACTACGAAAAGTGGGACAGAAGTCTGTTGTGGATTTTCTAAACAGCTCTGTTTTCGCTCCGCCCAAACATTTGACCAAAAATGCACGCAAGTCTTTCTCTGATATCGTTTGCGCCCATGGTACTTCCCGTTCTTTCTAGTCATCAGTCGATATTGCTATTTATCTGATTGGCATTGATAGTCGTAATGATAACTAATAATAAAAATAATAATTATTGTATTAATAAATAATACTGATAATCAGTGCCAGAGTTAGATGACATATGGTGTTAAACCGTCTCTGGAGCTTGAAAGGAGGAATTTTTCACCCGTGAATATTCGAGCATCGACAAACCCAGCTGTGCACGAACCATTAGTACTGTGGGGATTGCCACTTCCCTCTGGTTCTTTATTAGTCAGTACTGAAGGGCCGTCGGAAGTCATGAATTGTGCTGTCCTCAGGCGGCGCAGAAGACCTAAGGGACAGTATATGCTTTGTGGCAATATTCAGAGACACAGATATTAACTGGTACTGCACACGATTCCTACAATGACGTTATCAACCATTAGCATTCATTATGGTATAGCTACTGCGATTATAAACTTCTAAAATCGTAACTGACAGCAAAAGCAAAAACATCAAATAGTTCCATTCTTGCTGTACGTACCTTGAATGTGTTGTTGATGAAATGAGGAGCGCCGGTACAAAACCCGATATATCCACTTTTTCTGTATTACGTGTTTGAGCTGTAGGGGGGAGGTACGAGCGTACTAATACATGCTGCCACAAAATCATTTTCAGCACAACGCAGCATCAAGTGTTTTGTGGTATGTTTCTTCTTTTTACAGCTTGTAGAGCCATTTAGAGATCACTATTTGTTACTTTCCGTATTAACAGCAAATGCGGATTTATCGGTTTTTGTTCCGGCGCCCCTCAAATACCATATCTGTGCCTGTAGATATCGAGCTATTCCTGGATGTATTAAAATCGACTGCATATGATACTATTAGCTATACATGGACAGCTTCTAAGTGGTTATAAGTGATCTTACTGGTTTCGATTTCGTATAAAGGAAAATCTGGTAAGGAATTATTAAGGATTTTTATAAAATGTTCCTTAAAATTTTCGATATAAAAAAGTTTAAGTATAACTTATGTTTTCTGTGTGTGTTGCACGTGATGTCTGCCGCTTGTGGTCTCGCAGTAGCATTCTCGCTTCCCGAGCATGGGGTCCAGGGTACGATTCCTGGCGGGGTCAGAGATTTTCACCTGCCTCGAGATGACTGGGTGTTGATGTGTCGTCTTCATCATCCTCATTGATCCCCATTATGGTCGGAGGAAGGCAATGGCAAACCACCTCCACTAGTACCTTGCCTAGTATGGCAGTGCGGGTCTCCCGCATCGTTCCCCTATGCTCTGTGAAGGAGTATGGAACTTCATTATCATCACATGATGTTACACACAGTTTTTAAACCTGTAGAATACTGACTTGGCTTGTATGTTATAATAATAATTTATGGATATATAATTATATGGAGTAATAGATCCATACCTTTGTATAATGTGATATGGTAATATCGATTCTTATTATCACTGCGATATCTGATGTACTTATGAATCACTAATAACTTTTGCGCTGGGATCTGTCATTTGTAAAGTGGTGATGAATGCGAGTACTTGTAATCTGCGCAATAACATGTATGTGCATAGCTGCTGTTTTAAAACAGACATGCCAACTTCTAGCATAGCACACAATGTCAACAGGAACGTACTTTGTATAGCATCACTCACTGTACTGCAGAAGATTGTGTAAGGTGTAAAGATAGGTATGCTGCTATTCTATGTACTGCAAATCTTGGATATAATTACGTGTGCTGTTATGCTAGTTGCTGTATCCTAGCATTTTCGGTCCCACCTCCTGCACATCAGAAGACGGCAACCGAAAATTTCCGAAACCGGTCATCTACATCAATAAATCATTTTAGCGATCTTGGCAAGTGAAAATGTATTCAGGGTTGAAAGCTACTGCGAGTAATGGCGAATCGAATACAAATACAATTTTTACTCACATCAGCACGTGATAGCATGTAGAAGCCAGTGGCTGTGTGCTCAGCATGGAATAACCGGCTAGCGAGCGCACCGTAAATTGCAAGATGAGCTGAAACGCTAGACCTGCTATTAAGACCTTGGTAATGACGGACGGCGGCCCCTTAGCGTGCACGCTTCCTCAATTTACGACACACCGACACTTAGCGTGTATTTTGTGTAGCCTGATAGCTCCTCAAGCTATCATGCACTGACGTAAGTTAATCGAGTTCTACACTTGAATGTGACGTTTGTTTAAAGCACAAAAAAGACATTTTGACTATGGGGAGCAGTGTTTAGAACGTTCTGTAAACGGATGACAAGTTTGCTAACACTTTATTTCCAATCTTGAAGAGTAGACGCAAAGTGTTGCTCTGCAGTGTCAATAAAAAAGGATATACTTTGAATCTGTGTATAAACGTCAAAAAAGATAATAGAAGCTTACGTTGGGGAGACGCTAAAATTCATCGGTTTAGAGGTCACAGTAACTAACAACGAAGAGAAATTGTACAGTGTTCGATGAACAGCATAAAACTTCTCCTGCCGGAGAACAAAAAATGCGAATATATTCTTCTTTAAAAGACTCTGACAGAAAAGTGTGGAACCAGCTATTCTGTGCTATTCCGTGCAAGCTTCTTCATCTCCCAGTACTTACTGCAACCTACATCCTTCTGAATCTGTTTAGTGTATCCATCTCTTGGTCTCCCTCTACGATTTTTACCCTCCACGCTGCCCTCCAATGCTAAATTTGTGATCCCTTGATGCCTCAGAACATCTCCTACCAATCGGTCCCTCCTTCTTGTTGCCGGCCGCGGTGGTCTCGTGGTTCTAGGCGCGCAGTCCGGAACCGTGCGACTGCTACGGTCGCAGGTTCGAATCCTGCCTCGGGCATGGATGTGTGTGATGTCCATAGGTTAGTTAGGTTTAAGTAGTTCTAAGTTCTAGGGGACTGATAACCACAGCAGTTGAGTCCCATAGTGCTCAGAGCCATTTGAACCTTCTTGTCAACTTGTGCCACAAACTCCTCTTCTCTGCAATTAAATTCTATTCAATACTTCCCCAACTAATCTTCGGCATTCTTCTGTAGCACCACATTTCGAAAGCTTCTATTCTCTTCTTGTCCAAACTATTTACCGTCCATGTTTCGCTTTCAAACATGGCTACACTCCATACAAATACTTTCAGAAAACGACTTCCTGACACTTAAATCTATACTCGACGTTAGTAAGTTTCTCTTCTTCAGAAACGCTTTGCTTGCCATTGCCAGTCTAGATTTTACATCCTCTCTACTTCGACCATCATCAGTTATTTTGCTCCCCAAATAGCAAAACTCATCTACTACTTTAAGTCTCTCACTTCCTAAACTAATTCCCTGAGCGTCACCCGAATTAATTCGACTAATTCCATTATCCTCGTTTTGCTTTTGTTGATGTTCATCTTATATCCTCCTTTCAGGACGCTTTCCTTTCCGTTCAACTGCTATTCCAAGTCCTTTGCTGTCTCTCACAGAATTACAATGTCATCAGCGAACCTCAAAGTTTTTATTTCTTCTCCATGGGTTTTAATACCTATTCCGAATTTTTCTTTTGTTTGCTTTACTGATTGCTCAATATGCAGATTAAATAACATCGGGGAGAGGCTACAACCCTGTCTCACTCCCTTCCCAACCACCGCTTCCCTTTCATGCCCCTTGACTCTTAAAACTGCCATCAGGTTTCTGTACAAATTGTTAATAGCCTTTCGCTCCCTGTATTTTACCTCTGCCACCTTTAGAATTTGAAAGAGAGTATTCCAGTCAACATTGTTAAAAGCTCTCTCTAAGTCTACAAGTGCTAGAAATGTAGGTTTGCCTTTCCTTCATCTTACTTCTAAGATAAGTAGTAGAGTCAGTATTGCCTCACGTGTTCCAATATTTCTACGGAATCCAAACTGATCTTCCCTGAGGTCGGCTTCTACCAGTTTTTCCATTCGTCTGTAAAGAATTCGCGTTAGTATTTTGCAGCTGTGACTTTTTAAACTGACAGTTCGGGCATTCGAACATATCTACATCTAAAGATTAAAAAACAGCCGACCAGTTGCAAAGGATAAAGTAATCTTTACCTAGGTTTCAATAGATATAAATCTATCTTCTTCAGAAGACGGCCTGGGGACAATGAACATCATAATTTATATCCAAGGTAAGATACATGAGTCAAGAATAAAGTATAACATATATTAGAAAAATCTTGTATTACAACATGTGAGAAGGATTGCTGATACTTACAATATTACAGTAACATGGAGTGAAGTATCTTAGTCATTTTTGCAAACATTTACATAACTCAGTTGATCCAAATAAAACATAGCCCTGAGTACAGGGTTTGTCAAACATATAGAAATTAAGAACATAATAGTTGAAGAGCGCATGGGCGACTGAGTAAAATCGGCCAGCGTAGTAGCACTGCGGCCAGGGCAGGTGGCGCTCAGGTCGCAAACTATTTGCCGATTGGCGTACTGAAGTAACATGTGAGGTATCAATATTAAATGCATCCTTAGATAGAGTTACAAAAATAAATAAAATCATTTACCACTCCCGTTGTGACATACTGGGAGTTATAGGCGCAATCACGTAGAACATTCATCAAAAACAGGACTAGGTGGCGCTTCCGCCATGAGTAATATGTAGTGGCATATACAGCCAGAATATAACGGTTATATTACCATAATAGTGAAACACATTGGATGTATATAAGTAACAAATTTTAGAAAATCGTAATGGCTCTTAAGTCATAATTATGAAACCTGGGCTATAATCCAGTACAATTTTTTATTTTGATGTCCATATACCTGGATGCAGCTTTTGATACCTCGGCGGGCAGGAATTTCAGTATTTTAAACATAGCTGCGATACAGCAACGGTTCCACGTCAAAAGATTAAAAAACAGCCGACCAGTTGCAAAGGATAAAGTAATCTTTACCTAGGTTTCAATAGATATAAATCTATCTTCTTCAGAAGACGGCATCTACATCTATATCTACATACAGTACTGGCCATTAAAATTACTACACCAAAAAGAAATGCAGATGATAAACGGGTATTCATTGGACAAATATATTATACTAGAAGTGACATGTGATTATATTTTCACGCAATTTGGGTGTATAGATCCTAAGAAATCAGTTCCCAGAACAAGCACCTCTGGCCGTAATAACGGCCTTGATACGCCTGGGCATTGAGTCAAACAGCTTGGATGGCGTGCACAGGTACAGCTGCCCATGCAGCTTCAACACGATACTGTAGTTCATCAGGAGTAGTGACTGGCGTATTGTGACGAGCCAGTTGCTCGGCCACCATTGACCAGACGTTTTCAATTGGTGACACATCTGGAGAATGTTCTGGCCAGGGGAGCAGTCGAACATTTTCTGTATCCAGAAAGGCCCGTACAGGACCTGCAACATGCGGTAGTGCGTTATCCTGCTGATCAATCACACTACAATATGTATGAATGGGTGCCTTGGCCACAGCGTCTACAGAAAACCCACCCACACATACCTGTACCTGCACCAGCTATCATCATCCAGCACAGAAGCGCACAGTATTACAAACATTGGTGCATCGTGCAAGAGTCATCGTGCAAGAGACAACCTGCCCCACGAACTGAACCACCTAAGCTAGGTTTTCAGGAATAACGGCTACATCGCCCACCAAGTGAAAGATGTGATTTCTGGGAAATATCAGAATAAGACCACCGACGAAGAGCAGGAAAAGAAACTTGCTTTGCTGCCATTCTGTGGCTCTGTGTCGGGCAAGATAAGCCGCCTGTTGAAAAGATACAAGATCAAATCAATCTTCAGGCCTCCAACGAAAATCCGTCAATTCCTGAGACCAGTTAAAGACGCAGTAGGTCTCAGAACACCTGGAGTCTACGAAATACCTTGTGAGTGTGGCCAGAAGTACATCGGACAAACAGTGCGCACTGTGGAACAACGCAGGAAAGAACATGAGAGGTATTATCGCCTATCCTATCCAGAGAAATCTGCGTTAGCTGAGCATGTGTTAGAAAACGGTCACCACATAAAATTTGACGGTACCTCTGTCGTGGCTCGCACTAACGGCTTCTGGGGCAGTTTAATAAAGGAAGCTATTGAAATAAAAATTACCGCAAACACCCTGAATAGAGACGGTGGCTTGCAGCTCAGCGCTGCGTGGGATCCAGCGATCGCGCGGTTGAAGAGGGCACATCGAACGCCGACTCAAAACATGCCCATATATGGCAATGTCACGGGCACCAGTGACGTCACAGCCGGCAGCTAGCGTATATAAAGGCGAACCAAAAGCCCACTGGAAGTCATAACACTTGAGAATGGCCAAGGAGTGCTTGGCCGAAAGGTCGTGTAGTTTTAAGCAATTGACGCGGTTGGAAAGCCGAGAAAATTTTATTCAAAAGATGTGGTGCTACAGAAGAATGTTGAAAATTAGGTGGACTAATAAGACAAGGTATGAGGAAGTTCTCTATAGAATCGTCGAAGAAAGCAGCAGCAGCACTCCGTCTTCAGCCCACAAGTGGCCCATCGGGACCATCCGACCGCCGTGTCATCCTCATTGAGGATGCGTATAGAAGGGGCATGTGGTCAACACACTGCTCTCCCGGTCATTATGATGGTTTTCTGTGACCGGTGCCGCTACTATTCGGTCGAGTAGCTCCTCAATTGACATCACGAGGCTGAGTGCACTACGAAGAATGGCAACAGTTCATGGTGGCCCGTATGGTCACCCATCCAAGTGCCGGCCACGTCCGACAGCGCTTAACTTCGGCAATCCGACGGGAACCGGTGTTTCCACCGCGCCAAGGCCGTTGCCGGGCGATGAGAGGAACATAGGGAAAACACTGACGAGAAGGGATAGGGTGATAGGACAAGTGTTACGACATCAGAGAATAACCTCTATTGTTCTTGTACTAGAGGGAGCTGTGGAGGGTGAAACTGCACGGGAAGACAGAGATTGGAATACATCCAACAAATAACTGAGGACATAGTGTGGGGTTGGGGTTGTCTGGGGGAGGAGACCAAACAACGAGGTCATCGGTCTCATCGGGTTAGGGAAGGACGGGGAAGGAAGTCGGCCGTGCTCTTTCAAAGGAACCAGCCCGGCATTTGCCTGAAGCGATTTAGGGAAATCATGGAAAACCTAAATCAGGATAGCCGGACGCGTGACTGAACCGTCGTCCTCCCGAATGCGAGTCCAGTGTGCTAACCACTGCGCCACCTCGCTTGGTGGACGTAGAGTGGAAATGCTACTCTGAGATGAAGTAGGAATTCGTAGCGGGCCTGATCAAACCTGCCAGAAGACCGATGACGCAAAAAAATGGTGAGTAATTAATGCGCATACGCTGTTTGTTTACACGTAGATTCAGTTACTGTTACTGCGCAAATCATTTCAGTGATACAAGAACAAGATTCAAGACTGGCATTGTGCCTACAAGATTTAGGATGTCATTGCGCTTGGGAAATTGAAATCAGGAGCGATTGTTATTGATGGTTGGAACTGTAATTCTGGTAATACTCAAAACACTGGGAAATCATGTCCTTTTCTGGCATTCTATTGGCAATGTAGCTGCAAACGTCAGTGGCTGTAGTTTTCATTTAATTTTGCAGCTCAGCAAATTAATCTGTGCTACCTCGTGCGCAAAGGTACTGATAAAAAGAGCAAATTCCTTTGAAAGACTAGGAACGAACAGTGAATACTAATCAGTAACAAAGTTGCTTCACAATAAATACGACACACGCCGTTTCAAATTAATTAAATATACAAGCGTTAAATAGAACTTATTGAGGAATAGCATGCTACAATGCATTAAGCTTCGCTTTGAATTGGACTTCGTTTGTAATCAGCCGGAACAAAGAGACCAACTACTTCGCTAAATGAATATAATACAATCACATGAGGGCAGAGAGAAGCAATTACGAGATAAAATCGTTTACTGAGGCCGTGCTGAGGGGAAACTTCTACTGTTAATGAATGAAAACATATATTTGTTCTTTGATAAGAACGCAAATAGAATTATTCTTGGCATAATAAGAACAGCAAATACAGATTAGTAAATGCCACAAGTACATCTAGTAGTATGAAAATTTACGCAGCTCTTCTAGGAAATGCAACATGTGTTTCAATGTTAAAATTAGATTCGATGTTATATATTTTTAACTGTCTGGTTTCTCATCTCCCCACAGAAACAAATATGAATACGAACAGAGCGAAATCGACGGGCTGTTTTCAATGTGAAAATTAGACTCGATGTTATATATTTTTAACTGTCTGGTTTCTCATCTCCCCACAAAAACAAACCATACAAATAAGAATACGAACAGAGCGAAATGGACGGGCTTTACAAACACATTACACGCACGACTATCCTCCCTTGGTTTAAAGGTCTATTATGGCCACAGGCGGCGCCAAAATTAAATTTAGAGTAACTGGTAGTCAACAGAGGATAGTGCGAAGTTTTAAAGTTCTACTTCGGTGGACTGATTGAAGCTCTTCAGTATGCCACAATTCTGATTCTGTGTTAACCAGGAGGCCTACGAGAATTTCCAGGCTGATACGGAAGTACGACAACGGCTGGTGCGATCAACGAAGATTTGCAATTGGCTCGGCGGTGTGAAAATTATCTGCATGTATAAGTTTTAGTCATACACTTGACCTGTATGGGTACAGTATCCAAAAGAGACAGCACTCTGTAACGTCTCGTTTGTTAGTGGTGTGGTTCAGTGATGAGGCAACCTAGCTGCATTACGGGTAACGCGACAACAAGAGGAGAGGACACATCTATACGATCTACATGGTTACTCTGCAACTCACAATTAAGTGCGTGGCAGGGGGATCATCGAACCACCTTCAAGCTACACTCCTGGAAATTGATGGTTAGGTTAGTGGTGTTTAACGTCCCGTCGACAACGAGGTCATTAGAGACGGAGCGCAAGCTCAGGTTAGGGAGGGATGGGGAAGGAAATCGGCCGTGCCCTTTCAAAGGAACCATCCCGGCATTTGCCTGAAACGATTTAGGGAAACCACGGAAAACCTAAATCAGGATGGCCGGAGACGGGATTGAACCGTCGTCCTCCCGAATGCGAGTCCAGTGTGCTAACCACTGCGCCACCTCGCTCGGTCCTGGAAATTGAAATAAGAACACCGTGAATTCATTGTCCCAGGAAGGGGAAACTTTATTGACACATTCCTGGGGTCAGATACATCACATGATCACACTGACAGAACCACAGGCACATAGACACAGGCAACAGTGCATGCACAATGTCGGCACTAGTACAGTGTATATCCACCTTTCGCAGCAATGCAGGCTGCTATTCTCCCATGGAGACGATCGTAGAGATGCTGGATGTAGTCCTGTGGAACGGCTTGCCATGCCATTTCCACCTGGCGCCTCAGTTGGACCAGCGTTCGTGCTGGACGTGCAGACCGCGTGAGACGACGCTTCATCCAGTCCCAAACATGCTCAATGGGGGACAGATCCGGAGATCTTGCTGGCCAGGGTAGTTGACGTACACCTTCTAGAGCACTTTGGGTGGCACGGGATACATGCGGATGTGCATTGTCCTGTTGGAACAGCAAGTTCCCTTGCCGGTCTAGGAATGGTAGAACGATGGGTTCGATGACGGTTTGGATGTACCGTGCACTATTCAGTGTCCCCTCGACGATCACCAGTGGTGTACGGCCAGTGTAGGAGATCGCTCCCCACACCATGATGCCGGGTGTTGGCCCTGTGTGCCTCGGTCGTATGCAGTCCTGATTGTGGCGCTCACCTGCACGGCGCCAAACACGCATACGACCATCATTGGCACCAAGGCAGAAGCGACTCTCATCGCTGAAGACGACACGTCTCCATTCGTCCCTCCATTCACGCCTGTCGCGACACCACTGGAGGCAGGCTGCACGATGTTGGGGCGTGAGCGGAAGACGGCCTAACGGTGTGCGGGACCGTAGCCCAGCTTCATGGAGACGGTTGCGAATGGTCCTCGCCGATACCCCAGGAGCAACAGTGTCCCTAATTTACTGGGTAGTGGCGGTGCGGTCCCCTACGGCACTGCGTAGGATCCTACGGTCTTGGCGTGCATCCGTGCGTCGCTGCGGTCCGGTCCCAGGTCGACGGGCACGTGCACCTTCCGCCGACCACTGGCGACAACATCGATGTACTGTGGAGACCTCACGCCCCACGTGTTGAGCAATTCGGCGGTACGTCCACCCGGCCTCCCGCATGCCCACTATACGCCCTCGCTCAAAGTCCGTCAACTGCACATACGGTTCACGTCCACGCTGTCGCGGCATGCTACCAGTGTTAAATTCTGCGATGGAGCTCCGTATGCCACGGCAAACTGGCTGACACTGACGGCGGCGGTGCACAAATGCTGCGCAGCTAGCGCCATTCGACGGCCAACACCGCGGTTCCTGGTGTGTCCGCTGTGCCGTGCGTGTGATCATTGCTTGTACAGCCCTCTCGCAGTGTCCGGAGCAAGTATGGTGGGTCTGACACACCGGTGTCAATGTGTTCTTTTTTCCATTTCCAGGAGTGTATTTTTCTGCGGTTTCACACTCGAACAGCACGCGGGAAAAACAAGAACGTAAATCTTTCTGTGTGAGCTCTGATTTCTCTTATTTTATGATGATGATTACATCTCGCTATGTAGATGGAAGCCAACAGAATAATGAAACTTGGTGATAGAAATTTCACGAAAAGATTCCGCTGCAACGAAAAAGCCTTTGTTTTAATGAACGCCACCCTAATTCACGAGTCTAGTTCGTTGCACTCTGTCCCCTCTTCCGCCATAAAACAGAACGAGCTGCCCTTCTTTGCCGTTCTTTGAACTCTGTACATACACAAAGAATCACCTAAAAAGAACAACCTTTTGGCTCTGGCTCTGAGCACTATGGGACTTAACATCTGAGTTCATCAGTCCCCTAGAACTTAGAACTAGTTAAACCTAACTAACCTAAGGACATCACAAAAATCCATGCCCGAGGCAGGAGTCGAACCTGCGACCGTAGCGGTCGCTCGGTTCCAGACTGAAGCGCCTAGAACAACCTTTTGGCGTCGGGGGTATATTTGCTGCAGTGTCGCGATTGTAATGCAGGATATGTTGGACAAACAGACAGAACCTTCAAAATTAGATTGCAAGAACATCTTCTTAATAGATGGGGACAGGTTAAACAGAGCTCTGCCTTTGACCAACTCCTTAAAGCCAGTGGCCATAGTCCTCCGCAAGTACAAAATCTTAAGATTTTGCGTTTTGCTCAAAAGGGTAAGAAGTTAAACATTTTGGAAGAAATTGAAATATTTAAGCAAACGGAAGACAAAGGTTTGTCTCTCCTTAACGGCCAAATATTTGGCGCCAATCAGGCCTTTTTAGAAGTTATGAAATCAGTGTTATTAATGTAATCCTGGAGCTCTCGTAATTCTGCCTAAATATGAGCCCAGTTCCTTTGTGGTCTTATGTCGTCTCCTTAGCCAAACCATTAGGGTTTTTTTTCACTCAAATAGGATACTTGAGAATTTGTCGCTTTAAATGATGACGCATGTTACACATTTCAATGTAGCTATAAAAAGGGGGGGGGGGGAGGGACGTTTACCCGCATAACGTCCGTCTTCCACGTTGGTGTGTATTTTTTAAGCCTAATAATTTTACTTGTATTTTATAAAAAAGTTTTCTTGCTAGAAGTTCTAGCTCAGAATGACGCAGTATTGAGTGTTATGTGGGCGGCCTCTGTATCAGAAATTGCAGTCCTATGTTTTTAATGTTCTCGTTCTAGTGGTATATGATGCGAAAAATCTGTTTATATACTGCAACTGTGTGTTGTATAATACACCTTGTTTTCTCATTTTAAATTTGCCGCCTTCATTTATATTTTACTTCGTCAAAATTTTAGGATAAGTTATGCACAGGGGTCGCCCCTAGTAATTCCATCTTATCAATGTTTTTGTGCATTACATTTGTAAAGTTTTAGTGGATATTTATATCCAGTTTACGATCCCTCATTTTTATCACTACTGCGTCGCAGCGCCACCTCTTGAGGTGATTCTGTATTAGGCTTCAGTACTGGCACACGATGCTGTGGCGCATTATGCTGACTACCTGAGCCCCCATCTTACTCTGTTACTCGCTCCTGTGAACGGGAATGCGTTATGCAGATCTTGGTGCCTCTCGCGTCCCTCTAGAAAAGGTAATGATTTTACTATTTTATGTTTCTAGTTTTTACTGAGTTTAACGAAGGCGATGTAGGCCTGATATATTCGACGATGCCATTTGGCTACTCTGACTAAAGAATTCTTCTAAGAAATACCAAATTAAGGTATTTGCTGTTTCAGTAGGTGATCTCTTTATACATGCTTATAGGTTATCCAAGTCTGCACAACGCGATCGCGATTCTTAAATACATAGATTTGTTCTCTGTTTTCTATGTAGATAACCTGAAGATGTCTAAATAACGCGAAACGCGTCGTTGAAAAATAAAAAACTAAAATTGCAACCAAAACTGTTTTTAACCAATACTTTTTCGATGTCTTTCGTCAGTCTCACCTGATGCGGATCCCACACCGCACAGCAATACTCCAGAAGTGGGCGGACAAGCGTGGTGTACGCAGTCTCTTTGGTCGATCTGTTGTATTTTCTAAGTCTTCTCCCAATAAATCGCAGTCTTTGGTTTGCTTAATCCACAACATTATTCATGTGGTCGTTCCAATTGAAGTTATTCGTAACTGTAATCCCTAAGTATTTAGTTGAATTTGCAGCCTTTAGATTTCTGTGATTTATCGTGTTACCGAAATTTAGAGGATTTCTTTTAGTACTCGTAAGGATAACTTCACACCTTTTGTTATTTAGAGACAATTACCACTTTTTGTACCATATGGATATCTTGTCTAAATCATTTTGCAGTTGGTTTTGATCATTTGGTGACTTTACAAGACGGCAAATGACAGCATCATCTGCAAGCAGTCTAAGAGGGCTGCTCAGATTGTCTCCTATGTCGTTTATGTAGATCAGGAATACTTCCTTGGGGCAAGCCAGATATTACTTCTGTTTTACGTGGTGACTTTCCATCAATTACTACGAATTGTGACACAAGGTTAAAAAAGCTAATGCTGGGAGTAGAGAGGGCTTAGGCAAGGTGTTGAGAAATGTGATCGTAGTCTCTTCTTAAACAATCATTTTCTTTTGTTTTTGTAAATGGTATTCCAACGGTACGATTCTTCAATATACAGGGTGAGTTAGGAGGAAAGGTACATGCTTTGAGGTGATTCTGAACAAAAAAACTCCTAATAAACGCCGGCCGCGGTGGTCTCGCGGTTCCAGGCGCGCAGTCCGGAACCGTGCGACCGCTACGGTCGCAGGTTCGAATCCTGCCTCGGGCATGGATGTGTGTGATGTCCTTAGGTTAGTTAGGTTTAAGTAGTTCTAAGTTCTAGGGGACTTATGACCACAGCAGTTGAGTCCCATAGTGCTCAGAGCCATTTGAACCATCCTAATAAACATATGCTCTTTTTTAACCGTTTCTGGGTAAACCAATGAAAACAACTAGGAACGGGAAACGTGTAGCGTTGTCCTTACCAACCGTGTCAGTATGCAGTTCCCTTGCGCATGGTGCAGTTGTTTACCTCAAGTCTCAGTCCGACAGTGCTTGTCGTGGTGCACGGTAGTACAGTGTTGTTACGTGAACAACGAATACAGTTTTGTGTAGTGAAACTGCCACGGATCTTCACACACGCAAAGTACGCTGACGTGGTGTTTGTCTGTGGTTTGTGCAATGGGAATTCCAGAGCTGCTGTGCGAGAATACCAACAACGATTTCCGAGTCGCAGAGTGCCAGGTTCAAATGGTTCTGAGCACTATGGGACTTAACATCTATGGTCATCAGTCCCCTAGAACTTAGAACTACTTAAACCTAACTAACCTAAGGACATCACACAACACCCAGCCATCACGAGGCAGAGAAAATCCCTGACCCCGCCGGGAATCGAACCCGGGACCCCGGGCGCGGGAAGCGAGAACGCTACCGCACGACCACGAGCTGCGGAGTGCCAGGTAGCACGGTGTTTAGCAGGGTGTGATTCCGTGAGCGTGGTACGCTCCCCAGCGTAAATGTTGTCTCTGAACGTCCCGTACAACGAACTCTAAGTGAAGTTGATAACATTCTTCAAGTAGTGGAACGCAGCACTACTACTAGCTCTATAAGAATTGCTGCCAAACTTGGTGTTCCACAAACACGAGCGATACACACAGTACACGAGCACGGTCTCTATCCCTTTCATCGGCAGTGTGTACAACAGCTGCATGAAGGAGATGCTGCCGCCCGGCAAGAATTCTGTCAATGGATCATTGCCCATGATCGATTAATTCCACTATTCTGTTCGCTGATGAGTCAACATTTACCCGCAACGGAATCAACAACACGCGCAACTCTCATGTAAGGGCAAATGAAAATGTGCACGCTACTGTGGAAACGAATTTTCAACGACGTGTGGTGCGGTATTATTGATGACGAACTCATCGGTCCAGTTGTTTTAGAAACCGTCTTACGGGGACACGAGTTTGTTCCAAATGTGTTACCAGAATACGCGGAGGATATCCCTTTGGCAACACGAGCTCGTAAGTACTTTGAGCATGACGGAGCTCCTACACATTCTGTACGGTCAGTGACACAGTATCTCAATACAATGTATCCTGGTCGTTGGATCGGTCGCCGTCGAGTCATTGCTTGGCCACCGACGTCGCCCAATCTTACTCCCTTGGATTACTGTGTGGCTGAAGAGCGACGTGTACAAGGGCAGAGTGGACACACGAGAGGAACTTCTCGCTCGTATTTCACATGCTTGTGCCCAGGTAAAGGAATGCAAAGCTGAGCTCCGAACGGAGACACAACGCCTATCTACAAGAGCAGCAACATGCATTGAAGTTGACGGTGGACTATTGGAACATCTTCTGTCAAGAAAGGTACACAATTAAAATGGAACAAATGGCTCTGAGCACTGTGGGAACATCGGAGGTCATCAGTCCCCTAGAACTTAGAACTACTTAAACCTAGCTAACCCAAGGACATCGCACACATCCATGCCCGAGGCAGGATTCGAACCTGCGGCCGTAGCAGTCGCCAGGTTCCGGACTGAAGCGCCTAGAACCGCTCCGCCACCGCGGCCGGCTACACAATTAAACAAACCATAACATAACACTATCATATTTTATAGTCACCCGCACCTTTCCAGGTCCTAGCTGTTATCATTGGTTTACGCGGAGACGGTTAAGAAAAGGGACCGATGGCCTTTGTAGTCTGGTTCCTTCAGCCCCCACAAACCAACCAACCAACGGTTAAGGAAAGGACATATGTTTATTAGAAGTTTTTTGTTCAGAATCACAAGTAGTATCACCCGTCAAAGCATGTACTCCTACCTTTCCTCCCGAGTCGCTCTGTATTTCTGTATTACGTGACATTTGTACCATATAAAGCTTCATGCCCCCCCCCCCCCCCCTAAATACACTACTGGCCATTAAAATTGCTACACCACGAAGATAACGTGCTACAAACGAAAAATTTAACCAACAGGAAGAAGATGCTGTGATATGCAAATGATTAGCTTTTCAGAGCATTCACACAACGTTGGCGCCGGTGGCGACACCTACAACGTGCTGACATGAGGAAAGTTTCCAGCCGATTTCTCATACACAAACAGCAGTTGACCGGCGTTGCCTGGTGAAACGTTGTTGTGATGACTCGTGTAAGGAGGAGAAATGAGTACCACCACATTTCCGACTTTGATAAAGGTCGGAATGTAGCCTATCGCGCTTTCGGTTTATCGTATCGCGATATTGCTGCTCGCGTCGGTCGAGATCCAATGAGTGTTAGCAGAATATGAAATTGGTGGGTTCAGGAGGGTAATACGGAACGCCGTGCTGGATCCCAACGGCCTCGTATCTCTAGCAGTCGAGATGACAGGCATCTTATCCGCATGGCTGTAACGGATGGTGCAGCCACGTCTCGATCCCTGGGTCAAAAGATGGGGACGTTTGCGAGACAACAACACTCAGCACGAACAGTTCGACGACGTTTGCAGCAGCATGGACTATCAGATCGGAGACCATGACTGCTTACCCTTGACGTTGCATCACAGACAGGAGCGCCTGCGATGGTGTATTCGACGACGAACCTGGGTGCGGGAATGGCAAAACGTCATTTTTTCGGATGAATCCAGGTTCTGTTTACAGCATCGTGATGGTCGCATCCGTGTTTGGCGACATCGCGGTGAACGCACATTTGAAGCGTGTATTCATCTCCATACTGGCGTATCACCCGGCGTGATGGTACGGGGTGCCATTGGTTACACGTCTCGGTCACCTCTCGTTCGCATTCACGGCACTTTGAACAGTGGAGTTACATTTCAGATGTGTTACGTCCCATGGCGCTACCCTTCATTCGATCCCTGCGAAACTCTACATTTCAGCAGGATAATGCACGACCGAATGTTGTAGGTCCTGTACGGGCCTTTCTGGATACAGAAAATGTTCGACTGCTGCCCTGGCCAGCACATTCTCCAGATCTCTCACCAGTTGAAAACGGCTGGCCATTGGTGGCTCAGCAACTGGCTCGTCACAATACGCCAGTCACTACTCTTGATGAACTACAGTATCGTGTTGAAGCTGCATGGGCAGCTGTACCTGTACACGACATCAAAGCTGTGTTTGACTCAATGCCCAGGCGTATCGAGGCCGTTATTACGGCCAGAGGTGGTTGTTCTGGGTACTGATTTCTCAGGATCTATGCACCCAAGTTGCGTGAAAATGTAATCACATCTCAGTTCTAGTATAATATATTTGTCCACTGAATACCCGTTTATCATCTGCATTTTCTTGGAGTAGGAATTTTAATGGCCAGTAGTGTATATCCAGCCACACATTGCCATGGCTCAGGCTGGCTAAATGAAAAAGAAAGAAAAACACACATTTGTAATATGTGAGGAAATTGGATATACTGTACGTCCGAATCTCGTTCCCCTCCCTGTCTCTGCCCACATGCTCCACCCCCTGTCTTTGTCCATGTCCTCCTCCCTCTGCCTCTCTCCGTCCACTACCTCCCCCTCCCTATCTCTGTCTATCTTCTTCTTCCTCTCCATCTCCCCCTGTCCCCTCTCCCCGTCCATCTCCTCATTTCCGCTCTCTATGTCCATTTTCTCCTCTCCCCCTTCCTTCTCCCTGACGCTCAGCCTTGTTTATTTTTATTGTAAATTCAGATTCTGCAGTAGTATCCTAATCATAAGCCGCTTAGCCAGAAATATATGTTTCCTGTGTAAGTATTCTTGCTCACAGCCAGGAGATCTGACTTCTTTCCGTTTATCTTTAGCTTGTATTGTTTCATCGAACTTGGTAGGTACCCAGATAAAATGACGACAAAGCTATATTTAGTGACCCTGATACTCATCAAAATACGTGAAGGATTACTCAGGATGGTATGATATATTACCTGGCTAAAACTGTCTGTCACCTATTGCCCTTTGTTCAAAAGGCATTGACATACGAGGTGCTTCCGATGCACCACATTTCTTTTCTGGGACAATTTCGGTTGAAAAATGAGGAATTTGTTGTGGGACATAGTGTAATGTTTCCGCTCCAGCACGTATAGTTTCATGAAGTTCCGGTAGGCTGCAGCACTATACGCAGCCTTCAAAATGGCGTCTTCAATGGAGGAGCGTTCCAAGCAGAGAGCTGTCATTTGAGTTGCTTTTGGCGGAAACCAGAGCATCACAGATATTCATAGGTGCTTGCAGAATGTCTATAGAGAGCTGCGGTGAATCATTGGGCGAAACGACTGTCATCATCGCAACAAGGCAGCGTAGACCTGTCCTGTCTGCCGTGTGCAGACCGCCCGCACATAACTGTAATTCCTGCAGTGTCGGAACGTGCGAACACTCCCGTTGGAGGTGACAGACGGTTCACAATCAGACAACTCGCTGCACAACTGAATGTCTCTGTCGGTAGTGCTGACGCACTCGTCCACCACTAGGTGTACTGAAAGGTGTGTGATCGATAAGTTCCTCGCCGCCTGACACAAAACCTTAAAGAGCAACGAAGGACCATCTGTGCTGAATTTCTTGCGTGTTGGAGGATGACTGCGTCAGTCTTTTGTCGAACATCGTCACGGGCGATGAAACATGGGTTCATCACTTCGAACCGGAAACAAAACGGCAACCCATGGAGTGGTACCACACCACCTCTTCTCTGAAGGAGACGTTCAAAGTCGCACACTGAGCCCACATATTTCACCACGACGGTCTTCTGGTACTCTGAAGGGGCTATTCTGTTTGATGTCCTCCCTTTTGGAGCAACAATTAACTGGAAGTGTATTGTGCTTCCCTCAGGAAGATGAAGAAACGATTTCAGCGTGTTCGTCGACACAAAAACGCAAACGAACTTCTTCTCCTCCATGACAACGGAAGGTCCCACACAAGTCTGCGAACCCAAAGACTGGCTCACAAAACTTCGTTGGAATGTTCTTCTTCATCCACCCTATAGCCCAGATGTCGCAGCTTCCGAGGTCGCAATGAAGCATGAACTTCGCAGGAAACAATACAGGGTGATGGAGAGGGTACTGATGCAGCAAGAAGTTGGCTCCGACGTCATCCAGTAGAGTGGTATTATGCCGGCATACAGTAAGGTGGCGTAAGGCCGTCGCATTGAAAGGAGATTATGTTGAAAATAAAATTTTCTACCGCAAGGGTGGGAATAACATGATGTACTGGAATGCTGAATAAAACCAACCTGCTTTCAGAAAAAAAAGTTGTTGCATTACTTACTGAACACCCCTCGTAGTTACTAACAGGTTGTGTTGCCTTGTATTGCTACTTTATCTGCGCTCAAGGAATGATTTCTACCAAGACCAGATATAATGACTGAAATTCTTTCCTTGACTTCCTGAGACAAGGAAAATTGTTGGTGCCAAGTTTTAGGTGGGACTGAACTTCTACGCAATCTTCGTTCTGAGTTAATCCCGTGATTTTCAATGGGCTTCAGGTTGGTGTGTTGAGCTGGCGATTTCAGCCGTTGCACATAATTTTCTTCTATCATATTATATTACAGTTGGCCTTGCTGTATCTTGTGGACAAAGAAAAGATCCCTGCTATAATATAAGAAGAGTAATATTTTCTAAAATAAAATTTCATCGAAAGCTACTATCATTCTGCCATTGACCAAAATTAATAATCTGAGCCAAAGTGTAGAACAACCTGAGACCATAACATCATACCCACAGAATTCGACACGCGCTAAATCAGCACATGATGTAAACGCCGCTTGCCAGGCTCGCGGTCGTTGAGACGGAGACCTCCTTCCATACTGAAGACGGCACTGGGTGCACCACTAAGCGAATCTGTACTTTTTTTCTCATTATCAGTGACTTCCGTGCTGCGGCACGGACTTGAAAGCCGAGTCCTATCGCCTGTCGCTGGAGCTGTCTATTACTAAGATACTTCAGCTGCAACAAAATCTCTATTCACTATTTGACTTGAATATCTGAAGATTGATTCGTCGAGTCCGTTTGAGAGTTTGGCCGTCTGCCTCACTTAATTTCTAAGATCTACCCAATATGTTAACTGTGATGTACAACTTCGTACGCAATGACAAGGCAGTGTGGGCTACAGAACAGTGTGGCAACTGTCATCCTACGAACGCTGGACAGGAATTATTAGTAAACAAGTGACACAGCAAGCAAAAGACTTACTTAACTTGTGTTTCAAGAAACGAACAGAGACTCAATGCAAATAATGCAGCAAAAAACAAGAGTACAGCTATCACAATGTCCTCAAGGAAAAGTCTGTCGGTAGTAAAGCATGAAGGATAAAGATGCAGCCACAACCAGGCAGTGTCTGTGCAGAATCACATTGTAAAATGGCTCTGACGAGGGAACCTCCCCATCGCACCCCCCTCAGATTTAGTTATAAGTTGACACAGTGGATAGGCCTAGAAAAACTGAACACAGATCAATCGAGAAAACAGGAAGAAGTTTTGTGGAACTATGAAAAAAATTAGTAAAATATACAAACTGAGTAGTCCATGCGAAGATATGCAGTATCAAGGAGACTGGGAGTCAAGGAGCACCGTGGTCCCGTGGTTAGCGTGAGCAGCTGCGGAACGAGAAGTTCTAGGTTCAAGTCTTACCTGAAGTGAAAATTTTAATTTTTTATTTTCAGTTTATGTGACAAACTCTTATGTTTTCATCACTTTTTTGGGAGTGATTATCACATCCACAAGAAAACCTAAATCGGGCAAGGTATAAGAATCTTTTTACCGCCGGCCGAAGTGGCCGTGCGGTTAAAGGCGCTGCAGTCTGGAACCGCAAGACCGCTACGGTCGCAGGTTCGAATCCTGCCTCGGGCATGGATGTTTGTGATGTCCTTAGGTTCGTTAGGTTTAACTAGTTCTAAGTTCTACGGGACTAATGACCTCAGCAGTTGAGTCCCATAGTGCTCAGAGCCATTTGAACCATCTTTTTACCCATTCGCCAAGTGTACAAGTTAGGTGGGTCGACAACATATTCCTGTCATGTGACGCACATGTGGTCACCAGTGTCGTATAGAATATATCAGACGTGTTTTCCCGTGGAGGAATCGGTTGACCTATGACCTTGCGATCAAATGTTTTCGGTTCCCATTGGAGAGGCACGTCCTTTCGTCTGCTAATCGCACGGTTTTGCGGTGCGGTCGCAAAACACAGACACTAAACTTATTGCAGTGAACAGAGGCGTCAGTGAACGAACGGACAGATCATAACTTTGGGAAAATAAAGAAAGTAAAATCTTCAGTTGAGGGAAGACTTGAACCAAGGACCTCTTATTCAGCAGCTACTCACGCTAACCACGGGACCACATCTTCCTTGATGTTGCCTATGTTGTGCATGGACTACTCAGTTTGTATATTTTATTAATTTTTTTCATAGTTCCACACAACTTCTTCCTGTTTTCTCGATTGATCTGTGTTCAGTTTTTCAGGGCCTATCCACTGTGCCAACATATAAGTAAATCTGAGGGGGGTGCGATGGGGAGGTTCCCTCGTGAGTGTAAGTGTGCTGAGTGACTGCTGCTGGCCATACTGTAGGCCCTACTGCAGCAATGGTGCTCGAAGTATGGAGCTGCTGGAGGTGTGACTCAGCGAGTGTGCATCATTGGGTCCACCAGATCCCATGCTACCGCTATCAGCATCAGATGGAAACTTGCAGTACTGTTGCTATTCCTACTGCGGGGTGTTATTGATACGTGATACCACATCCCTCCCTCCCTTCAAACCTCCTCACTGTTCTTGCTTAAGGAAGGTGAGTGAACGACGACTGGGGAGAAGACTATATGCAGTAGAAAATGAGGAGATTGGAGCTGATATTGAAGTTGATGCCGAGCTCCATCCCATGCCCCAGCACATACCCTGAACACACCCAGGAACACCAACTGAAAAGCTGGGCAGAGGGAGTGCACCACATCCAGAGGCAGAGCAGCAAACAAAGGTGGAGGCATTATGACTGCGGAGGGACCTGAGGCGACACGTGGGACAGTCAAGAAGAAGGGCCCATACCTAGACGATGGTGTCTGTCGAGACAGCGATGAACATGAGAGGACGTCAATTTGCATTGGCTCTATCGCCAGCAGTGATACTGTGGGGTCCACAGGATTTGGGTGCACTGAGGGTTGTAGGGAAGCAGCCTACTCACGCTGTAGTAAATTCACATCAGTTTCCATTGTGTGCCAGCCAGTCTGCTGTAACTAGCTCTGACGTCATAAATGTTGCGCAATACTTTAAAAATCAAGCAAATGACCTAAAACTTTTCTAGCATATCAGGAATAATACTAAATTAATGTGTGTTAAATATCAGTTCGATAACTTCAGCCATTTCCGAAATTTGGACGTTTTTCTGTAAAAATCATTGGCGCAACAGAAAAGAGCTAGAGACTTCAAAATTTATATTTAAATTCATCTTTCATAATGATTTAATAAAAACAGTCTTTTGGATTTCACAAATTAAGATTTTAGTGGAAATTCATGATTTTCTGGTTTTCGTCTCAAAACTGAAGGAAGCAAGATAGATTAAGTAGGCTAATTAATAAGGCTAGCATGTTTAGATTTAACTAGGTTGGAGGTCCGCTATGACTATGAAAATGTGAAAAGTTTCTTTTGAATACCTATAAAATTATAGCGATAGCGGATCTCAAAAGGGCCAGTTCAGAGCTCATCTACTGCGTGCAGTGTAATTAAATTAATTCTCTCGCCCAAAATATTTAACTTAGCCATGTCAAAATTTTATTATCAATACTTACCTGCGTGCTGAATCCACATTTAAATTAAGAGCTTCATCGGCCATCAGCAAAAGAAGCTACAATTTATTATGTAACTTGAAGTGGCGCGTTACTAGCCCAGCGGCTAGTCGGGAGAGCCGATTTGATCAGGCGTTCCCTTAGCCGTCCGCACCGCGGCTTTATATATAAGAACGCTGCGCGAGGAAGCAAGGCCCCAGTTCTCTCCAGACGCTGAATAACACGCCATCTGTGTCGGGAGTCGCGTCGCGCCGGTATCACTGCTACTAACAGCCTCGGATGCCGTATTCAGTTACTCGAGATGCGCGTAACCATGAAATCATTTCAAGTGATTTTCATTATCTAGCTTCAGTTTGCGTATTGTCGTATTTTCACGTGCCGTCGCGGGACAGACATTCTACCAATTATTTAGCGTGGCGTTTGATGAAATATTTTCATCAAATTATGGCGAGCATTCTTTCTAACATTTGATTCGGACATTTATAGTTGCATCACCGCATTAGACTCTGAACTGCTCTGTTAGTTAGGTTGTAGGGATACTTGTGTTTTTTTTTTATCAGTGACTTTGAGAATATACTCAACTATTTTGGAAAATCGTTTTTGATTATAAATCCCGGACAATCTCCTAATTCCTCAGAGCTATAAGCTGCAGCTATAATGGGATTCTCAGATGAAGTGGGCACTAGGAACTCTAATTACAGGCTTCACGTTTTGTTAAATCACTTTCTGGGTGCCTAAAAAGTAAATAGAGAGCCAGTGTTGAGAACGGCGAAAGACAGCATTAACAACATTCTAATAGCCAGAAACTGATTCAACAAACAAACATTTGTACAGCAAACGATTAATTTTCAATTTAAAAAGCGCCGCCCCACAGGGTTGCAGTGTCAGGTAGGCATGGAATCTGAAAGCTCAAAGCCTCCAACAGGATCACCCAATTCACATGAGTGAAGTTGATTGTGGTGGTATCTCAGCAATCCTCTCAGTCCATGCAGGAGAAACATAGAACGTCCTATACATCTCTGGCCACCATACAGTCTGTAAAGGACTGAATCGTCAGTTTGATATTTTGCCTATCTTGACGGAGTGGGTACAACCTGCCATGGCGGGTGCAGCAATTTAAGTGAGGTGCGGTGGCACTAGCCATGTAATGGTCTGTAGCATGTCTGGGAGTGGTAGGAAGACAAGAGTAGCAACAGAGTTTGATACCGTGTGTGAGAGGCACAGAGTTTGTCCATCTGTTTCTTAGTTGTTAGTACAATGTGGTCAGCTTCTCTATTGGTTCAAATGGCTCTGAGCACTATGGGACTTAACTGCTGAGGTCATCAGTCCCATAAACTTAGAACTACTTAAACGTAACAAACTTAAGGACATCACACACATCCATGCCCGAGGCAGGATTCGAACCTGAGACCGTAGCGGTCGCGCGGTTCCAGACTGAAGCGCCTAGAACCACTCGGTCACTTAGGCAGGCTTTCTCCATTGGATTGTAGGAGGAATGGTGCACTCGCGACTTCGGTGACGCCAGAGCTGGTGCGAAACTTTTCAAATTCGGCGGCAACAAATTGAGGTCTGTTGTCAGTCACAATCTCTTCCGGCAATCAAATGGCTCTAAGCGCTATGGGACGTAACATCTGAGGTCATCAGTCCCCTAGACTTAGAACTACTTAAACCTAACTAACCTAAGGACATCACACACATCCATGCCCGAAGTAAGATTCAAACTTGCGACCGTAGCAGCAGCGCGGTTCCGGACTGAAGCGCCTAGAACCGCTCGGCCACAGCGGCCGGCGCTTCAGGCAATCCCTGGAGGCATAAGATCGACGAAAATGCCTGGATGCTGCCCACGTGCTTGTGTGGAACATTCAATGAACTACTGAGGCAGGGATGACTGATGTTCAACACAGACTTGGCACTGGGAAGTCAACCACTCAGTTTGTGCATTCCTACTATGCCAAGACCAATGACATCATACCATTGCTTGATGCGACGAACATCCCAGTGACCTTGCTGTATCTAACAAAGCGCATCAGGCGGGAGATCCTGGAGAACCACCAAACGTGACTGGTCATTATTGGTGTGAAGCAAAATTGCACCTTGGTAAGCTACAAGGGCGTGCCAACGGGCAAAATATCGGCGAACCAACGACCTACAGATCTGTGTGGCTGAACGTGGCCAACCAGTGTGGATGTAGAGCATAGAGTCTGCAAATCAGGATCCGCTGCTGTGGCCCGGGCAATTTTCCGGTGATTAAGCGGAAAGGTATGCAAAGTATCTGTGCCCTGTGCATCAATGTAGCAACAAGAAGCACAGGATTCGTCGAATGTGGAATCTGGGGCCACTGGGAGGCGAAAAAGAGCATATGTGCTGGCATTCTAATAAGTGGGCTGATGCACAATCTCATATTGCTATTTTCACAAAAGAAGAACCCACCGATTCAGCTTCTGCTCTGTGGGAGTTGGGACTGATTGAGAAGGGCTAAACAAAGATTGAAATTTGTCAGTCACCATGTAAATAATTCCGTCAAAAAGATACTGGTGAAACTTAGTGACACCATAGACAATTATGAGACCCTCCTCTTTAATTTGCGTATAACTGCACTGAGATTTGTTCAACTACTTCGAAGCGTAGGTAATCGGCCACTGAACAGAGCAAAATTTATGCAGCACCGATGCCGTAAGAGGAAGCATCTACAGGTTTTGCTGGATCAAAAGGAACAAGGCATCGATTACTAAGCAAAGAATCTTTGAACTTCTGGAAAGCAGACTGACACTCTTGCGACCAAAGTAAAGGAACCTCTTCCTGTTCAAGCGTTGCAAGGGAGCCGTGATTTGAAATGTGTTAGGAATAAATCGGATGTAATGCGTGAGCTTCCCTAACACAGACTCCACCTGCACGTTCTGTAGTGGTGGAAGGTCACGGATAGCAAATAAATGTGATAGCAATGGGTAAACACCCTGGCTATTAGTGACATGTACTAGACACACAAGTTCAGTCTGAAAACACACACATTTGTCTCTGTTACAATGGAGACTATCTGCAGATAACACTTGAAAGAAGAGTGTGAAGATGGATAATGTGTTCTTCGTGAGTGCGACCTGAGACAACAATGTCATCAAGTAATACAAGCACAAAGAAACATGTGCAGTCAGCTGCTACAGAAAGTGCTGAAATATGGTGGGTGTGGAAGCACTGTCAAATGGCAATATCAAAAATTTGAAGAGACACAGATGAGTGTTAATGATTAAGATCTGTTGCGACTGCTCATACAGGGGGATTTGCAAGTGAGGCTCGCGCAAATCATTTTTGGAAAGGTAACGACCAGCACCAAATTTATCCACCAATACCTTCGGAAGTGGCAAGGGATGTCAATGACTGTTAGAGGATTCACAGTTTTCCTAAAATCAGCGCACAATCGGAGTCTGTTGGATGGAATAACAAGAGCAGACGCCCGCTAACTGGCAGTGACGTGTGCCATGACCCCACTGTCTTTGAAATCGGTAAGTTCCTGAGCCAACTGATCTTGAAGAACCTGAGGGACATGACGAGATCTAACAAAACGTGGCTAAACATTGTCGTTCATTGTGACGTGGTCAAATTGTTGGTTTTGGCTAAATGCTCAGTAAACAAATCCTGAAACTCTGCATTTAGCAACACTGTCAAGGATGAAAGGAAGAAACAGGAAGTACAGTGTCCTGAATGCTGTGAAAGGTGGCTACACTGAGCCACAGCGCCAGAGATCGCGCTAGAGAGTATTGTTCCGTCGCCTCCACTGGCAGTGATTATTGAGATGTCGTAGTGGGCAGTGGTTGTTGAGAACTCGTAGTAGTCAGTGCTTGTTAAGAACTCGTAGCAGAGAGTGTTTGTTGAGATGTGCTAGTAGGGAGTGCTTGCTGAGATGTGATACTGAAAAGTTCTTGTTGAGATGTGGTAATAGCGAGTCGGTGTGGAGATATATTGTAATGATTAGAGTGATTTTGGTCAATATATGAAGGTAACGAAACTTGATTTATTTTTCATTATTTCCATGTTTTAAATAATGCGTCATTACAGGTTCAGTCAACAAAGCATCTGGCTTGTGTTCTTGTATTAGAGTGTAATTGTGGTTTTCTTGGGTAATTATGGTATTTTTATTTTCTTTAATTAATTCAGTATAAATGATATTTAAAATTTCTTGTGTTATTGAAGAAGAACCGTGCCAGATGCGTACGTTGAGTCATACTTCCACACACAGAACAGTTACACTTGTGCTTTGGTTTCGTAGGTTTTATAGTTGCTGGGGACTTAATTAATTAATTGTGTTAATGAAAATTTCCATTTCATTCTTTGTTATTGTTCTATGCAGTCAGATTGCGTAATAATACTAGTCAGGGCCAACCGTTTACGAGACTTCGTAATCGGACATACAGCTACTAAATCAAAAAATTAAAATTATTTGCATTTTATTTTAATTAAGCCCCCATGCACGTGGCGACCGCTGCTTCGGATCGTCCCTTGGAATTGTTCTGATTGTAAAAATAGTAGACAGTAGTATTGTTGTAGTAATTTGTAGTTTAGTAATTGTAGTCTATATTGCATGTGTAGATTTGGTAATTGGCATTCTTCTAATGGTATTTTTCAAAATTTAATTTTTGTTGTCTTGTCTATGGGTTTGACAATTTAGTGCAATTATTTCAATTGTTCGTTTATCGTGTTTGAGGGAAACATTTCGTGTGAATGGTATTGTTGGTGATAACGTGTTATATTCTCTGTAATTTTCATATAGTGACGAGTTTTGTATGTTTTGTAAATGATTACGCGATCAATGAAAAAGGCGAAAATGATGGATAGTGAGAATAACGAAATTGTTAACATGGCGAACTCGCCAACAGAGGAAAACAGTATCATGAATAATGGAGTGGAAAACAATGTAATAAGTCGCGAAAATAATCCGGAAACAGTTCAAAATTTTTCACAATCGAATAATTCTCAGATTACGAGATTAACGACAGAAGAAATGGAGAAGTTGATGGGTGCTATATTAAATTTGGGATCACAAATAGAAACATTTGGAACTGAGATGAAAGCAATGACAACACGGGTATGCTCAAAAATAGGAACAATTGAAACCGAGATAAAAACAGTGGGATCACAGTTACGATCTGAAATTAGAACTGAGATGGAAGCAATGACAACACGGTTATGCTCACGAATAGGGACAGGTTTCAAAAATACGAAAGATGAATCAAAGAAAGAAATTAGAGAAGAAGTACAACCGATTTTGAATTCTCACAATAATAGTTTAATTTCAACAGAAATCAAACAAGAGGAACAGGACAGAGAACGGGAAGAAAATGATCGCGTGATAGTACAAAAATTTTCAGAATTAAATTTACAACGTGCACACGATAAGGAAGAAATAATTGAGAGAATCGAGGAATCCGTACCAAATGACAGAATAAATAATTTAACGCAACAGTGTGAACAGTTAACTACTAAATGTGACAATACCGAAACCCGAGTCGCGACACTTACGGAAGACGTAAACTTATTGGAAAGAGATGAGGAGATTTCAGATAAATTGACAAGTCTTAGTTTACATGGGGACAGAGATTCGGATGATACAGCTCCATTACCATTTGCAGAAACCGAAGAGTACCAGAACATAAATAAGCATGTTGAAAATCAGGGAAAATTTAATGAACGCGTCAAAAGGGAATTTGAGGCATTACAAAAGCAAGACAAATATATTGAAAGCGAAATCGTAGGAAAAGACAGCAGACAAATTTTAGTATCACAGATAGCAGAGGCCTTTGAAGAACGTAATTTGTTTCATTTACGGGATGCAGCAAGAGAGCGCCAGGAGCGTGAACTTGACAATAATCAACATTGGGACTGGGATAGACGCGGTACGTCTTTGTCGCCACGAGGCGAACGAAAGCTTTGACTATAAACACTTTTTGACTGTTCGGAAATTTAAGATCTTCCGTCCTCAGGGGATTCACTACACTAAGTGAATATGTGCCGTAACGTTCACAGGGCCCCGAGCTGTAGTGGTGCTATTTCCTTTTTAGTTTTCTGCACCGCTGCCTACTCTTATACTATTCTTTGCACCCATAAAAACAACTCTTCTACTATCCATCTATCTAGACAGTAGGTAAAGAATAACCGGATTTGACTGTTTTACCCAAAAGTGACTTCGGAAATTACCGTTTGGACTTACTATATTTTCTGCAGCATTCATTCGTAATTTAAACGAAATTTTACCAGTTTATCTTCGTGACAATATTACTTTATATGTTGACGATATTCGTATTACTAAACATTCTTGGAGTGAACACAACATAATTTTGGACTCATTATTACGTATTTTTGCAAGAGTTGGCATTACTGTGAACTTGGAAAAATCTGAATTTGGTCGTTCTCAGGTGAAAGTTCTCGGTCACATTATTTCTACAGACGGTATTCTTCCTGATCCAGAGAAACTAGACGCTATTCGTAATTATGCTGTTCCTTCCACAAAACGTGCTGTTCGTAGTTTCCTTGGTGTCTGTAATTTTCTTAGACGCCTTGTTAGATTGGATGATTTGGCCACACCTCGTTTACACTTTGGTCCCAGAAAATGCTTTCATAAATTGCGAGAAAATTGCTACTTCAGTAATATGGAAAACGTATTCGATCTGTTCTTGCCAAATGCAAATTATGTCAACAGGCTAAGCCGCCAACTGTTTCTCACAGAGCACCGTTGTTTCCTATCATTCCAGCGAAATTAAAGGACATGGCTGCAGTCGATTTGTTCGGTCCAGTGGTTCGTTCTACTAATGGTTTTGCGTACATTTTCGTAACAGTGGAATTGACATCAAAATATGTGTGTTTTACACCTTTCCCCCATGAACCATGGACCTTGCCGTTGGTGGGGAGGCTTGCGTGCCTCAGCGATACAGATAGCCGTACCGTAGGTGCAACCACAACGGAGGGGTATCTGTTGAGAGGCCAGACAAACATGTGGTTCCTGAAGAGGGGCAGCAGCCTTTCCAGTAGTGGCAGGGGCAACAGTCTAGATGATTGACTGATCTGGCCTTGTAACATTAACCAAAACGGCCTTGCTGTGCTGGTACTGCGAACGGCTGAAAGCAAGGGGAAACTACAGCCGTAATTTTTCCCGAGGACATGCAGCTTTACATGCAGCTTTACTGTACGATTAAATGATGATGGCGTCCTCTTGGGTAAAATATTCCGGAGGTAAAATAGTCCCCCATTCGGATCTCCGGGCGGGGACTACTCAAGAGGACGTCGTTATCAGGAGAAAGAAAACTGGCAATCTACGGATCGGAGCGTGGAATGTCAGATCCCTTAATCGGGCAGGTAGGTTAGAAAATTTAAAAAGGGAAATGGATAGGTTAAAGTTAGATATAGTGGGAATTAGTGAAGTTCGGTGGCAGGAGGAACAAGACTTTTGGTCAGGTGATTACAGGGTTATAAATACAAAATCAAATAGAGATAATGCAGGAGTAGGTTTAATAATGAATAAAAAAAATAGGAGTGCGGGTTAGCTACTACAAACAGCATAGTGAACGCATTATTGTGGCCAAGATAGACACAAAGCCCATGCCTACTACAGTAGTACAAGTTTATATGCCAACTAGCTCTGCAGATGATGAAGAAATTGATGAAATGTATGACGAGATAAAAGAAATTATTCAGGTAGTGAAGGGAGACGAAAATTTAATAGTCATGGGTGACTGGAATTCGTCAGTAGGAAAAGGGAGAGAAGGAAACGTAGTAGGTGAATATGGATTGGGGGGAAGAAATGAAAGAGGAAGCCGCCTTGTAGAATTTTGCACAGAGCATAACTTAATCATAGCTAACACTTGGTTCAAGAATCATAAAAGAAGGTTGTATACCTGGAAGAATCCTGGAGATACTAATAGGTATCAGATAGATTATATAATGGTAAGGCAGAGATTTAGGAACCAGGTTTTAAATTGTAAGACATTTCCAGGGGCAGATGTGGATTCTGACCACAATCTATTGGTTATGAACTGCAGATTGAAACTGAAGAAACTGCAAAAAGGTGGGAATTTAAGGAGATGGGACCTGGATAAACTGAAAGAACCAGAGGTTGTAGAGCGTTTCAGGGAGAGCATAAGGGAACAATTGACAGGAATGGGGGAAAGAAATACAGTAGAAGAAGAATGGGTAGCTCTGAGGGATGAAGTAGTGAAGGCAGCAGACGATCAAGTAGGTAAAAAGACGAGGGCTAATAGAAATCCTTGGGTAACAGAAGAAATATTGAATTTAATTGATGAAAGGAGAAAATACAAAAATGCAGTAAATGAAGCAGGCAAAAGGGAATACAAACGTCTCAAAAATGAGATCGACAGAAAGTGCAAAATGGCTAAGCAGGGATGGCTAGAGGACAAATGTAAGGATGTAGAGGCTTGTCTCACTAGGGGTAAGATAAATACTGCCTACAGGAAAATTAAAGAGACCTTTGGAGAGAAGAGAACCACTTGTATGAATATCAAGAGCTCAGATGGCAACCCAGTTCTAAGCAAAGAAGGGAAGGCAGAAAGGTGGAAGGAGTATATAGAGGGTTTATACAAGGGTGATGTACTTGAGGACAATATTATGGAAATGGAAGAGGATGTAGATGAAGATGAAATGGGAAATAAGATACTGCGTGAAGAGTTTGACAGAGCACTGAAAGACCTGAGTCGAAACAAGGCCCCGGGAGTAGACAACATTCCATTAGAACTACTGATGGCCTTGGGAGAGCCAGTCATGACAAAACTCTACCATCTGGTGAGCAAGATGTATGAGACAGGCGAACTACCAACAGACTTCAAGAAGAATATAATAATTCCAATCCCAAAGAAGGCAGGTGTTGACAGATGTGAAAATTACCGAACTATCAGTTTAATAAGTCACAGCTGCAAAATACTAACGCGAATTCTTTACAGACGAATGGAAAAACTGGTAGAAGCCGACCTCGGGGAAGATCAGTTTGGATTCCGTAGAAATGTTGGAACACGAGAGGCAATACTAACCTTACGACTTATCTTAGAAGAAAGATTAAGAAAAGGCAAACCTACATTTCTAGCATTTGTAGACTTAGAGAAAGCTTTTGACAACGTTAACTGGAATACTCTCTTTCAAATTCTGAAGGTGGCAGGGGTAAAATACAGGGAGCGAAAGGCTATTTACAATTTGTACAGAAACCAGATGGCAGTTATAAGAGTCGAGGGGCATGAAAGGGAAGCAGTGGTTGGGAAAGGAGTGAGACAGGGTTGTAGCCTCTCCCCGATGTTATTCAATCTGTATATTGAGCAAGCAGTAAAGGAAACAAAAGAAAAATTCGGAGTAGGTATTAAAATTCATGGAGAAGAAGTAAAAACTTTGAGTTTCGCCGATGACATTGTAATTCTGTCAGAGACAGCAAAGGACTTGGAAGAGCAGTTGAACGGAATGCACAGTGTCTTGAAAGGAGGATATAAGATGAATATCAACAAAAGCAAAACGAGGATAATGGAATGTAGTCAAATTAAATCGGGTGATGCTGAGGGGATTAGATTAGGAAATGAGACACTTAAAGTAGTAAAGGAGTTTTGCTATTTAGGGAGTAAAATAACTGATGATGGTCGAAGTAGAGAGGATATAAAATGTAGACTGGCAATGGCAAGGAAATCGTTTCTGAAGAAGAGAAATTTGTTAACATCGGGTATTGATTTAAGTGTCAGGAAGTCGTTTCTAAAAATATTTGTATGGAGTGTAGCCATGTATGGAAGTGAAACATGGACGATAACCAGTTTGGACAAGAAGAGAATAGAAGCTTTCGAAATGTGGTGCTACAGAAGAATGCTGAAGATAAGGTGAGTAGATCACGTAACTAATGAGGAGGTATTGAATAGGATTGGGGAGAAGAGAAGTTTGTGGCACAACTTGACTAGAAGAAGGGATCGGTTGGTAGGACATGTTTTAAGGCATCAAGGGATCACAAATTTAGCATTGGAGGGCAGCGTGGAGGGTAAAAATCGTAGAGGGAGACCAAGAGATCAATACACTAAGCAGATTCAGAAGGATGTAGGTTGCAGTAGGTACTGGGAGATGAAGAAGCTTGCACAGGATAGAGTAGCATGGAGAGCTGCATCAAACCAGTCTCAGGACTGAAGACCATAACAACAACGCAAGGCAACAGCTCGTTCAGTATCTAACGCTTTCATCAAACATTTTCTTAAAGAAGTTGGTCATGTTGATAAGGTTATATCAGATAATGGATCACAGTTTCGCTCTAAAATTTGGCTTCGTACTCTACGGCGACGTAAGATTAAACCAATTTTCATTTCACTTTCTCACCCTCAATCTAACGCTTAAGAGAGATGGATGAAGGAAATCAATAAATTGTGTCGTCTTTATTTTCATCAGAATCACAGAACTTGGGATCAGTATCTTCATATTTTTCAAAACATTCTGAATGAACTTCCAAATGACTCAACTTCTTTACCGCCTCTATTGATATTAAAAAATAAAGTACCAACAAATCGCATTTCTGAAATCGTTCCTTTTCCGCCTTCACGGAAACTGCGGCATTCTGAAGTTGTCAACCTGGCTCTACGAAATATTGCGTCTGCGGCTGCAAGAAGAGAGAAATCAGCTAAACGTCCTGGTCGTTTAAAAATTTTGTCAGTTGGTCAAAAGGTGCTAATTAGGTCTCATCGTTTGTCTCATAAAGGAAAAGGCTTATGTCGCAAATTTTTTCTGCTTTATAACGGTCCATATAGAATTCGCAAAATTATTCATGATAACACTGTTGAAGTAGAAACTCTTAAATCTCGGCGCTCTAAGGGAATACATCATATACCGAACGTAAAAATTTTTGTGGAATGACATACTTCAGAGAAACTAACAGCTACATGTAAACATGCAGAGAATACAAGGATACCGCGCCGTGTTCCGGCGGCGGCAGATACTCAAAGCAACAGTGAAGTCTGCGCGCCGCACAAGGCAGTCGTTGACCGCAAACAATCACTTTCTACGTCACGCGTCTACAGCTGATCGAGCGCTCAGTGCGAATGCACTGACAGACGTAAACAAATACACAGTCTAATTTCTCCGACTAAATTCTGTATAAAGCTATGGTGACTTTATAAATTATGTTATTAACGTTTAGTATTTTTCAGGATACGGTTGTGTAAAATATTTAAGACCTTCAGGTAAATTCTGTGCGTGTCCGACGTTAAGACGACTTGCTATGGAGAAAATTACAGGAAGAATGTAATTTCGAAGAAGAAACTAATAAACTAAAAGGGTAACTATTAATTGAGTTTATTTTTCAGGAAACATATTTCCACTTAGGTACGTACTTTAGACGTAATTTGCTGCTCGCGATTACGTGATTCATACTTTGTGCTAATTTCATGTTCTATGAATTTACTTGTGAAGCGACGTGCTTGTGTACATTTACTGATTTTGACAATGATTGATTAATGAACAGGATTGTTATTTGTGTATATTATGCATCGCTGGGCTGCACTGCTTTTTCACTGATGTCATATTTTTTTATTATGTGCCTGCTGTGCTTATTTATTTAAATTGTAATTGTCAACTGATTAATTGTGTTGACTGTGGTTATGTATGTAAGTTATACTTTGTGATTTATCTGCTTGCGCCTTCATGTTTACTTATTAAGATTACGTATGAACATTTATTTGCTTATGCTGATATGATGCTAATGACTTGTTTATTATGTAAGTTGTATGTTTGCTGCTGTGCGTATTGATTGCATATTTATACATTTCTGTTTGTTGTCATAGCTACTCTTTAATTTTATATATAGAAATGCTGATATGAGGTGTACGTACATGGAGTTTAGGTCACACTATGGTATTAATTATAGATTGTTCGCTTGGCAGAGCCTCGTTGTAGGGATTGTGCTGCATCCACTTGTTGACATTCTGTTCTCTACTGGTGTATTTACTCGCTATTGCTTGTTTTGCTTATGCTCAGTGCCTTATATTTTAAGATAAGAAAATGAACTGCAGTAATTCGACGAACGACATTAGTACAAGAAACTTCATAGAAGTCACATGAGCTGGAGGTTTTATGGAAGCTGTATAAATTTATGCTAATAGGAAGGAAGCTAACGACATGACATACCAACACTAGGTTAGACCATTGACAGTTATTACACTGCATTTTTCGTGAGTAATTGAAATAGGAAGTGACACTTGACAGAAGAAATACTCCACATGTTTGCTTCTGTTTGCCATAATTCTTGAAGTGGTGTACACACTGAAATATCACGATTATTCACACTCCGTACTCGTACTTACTTACTGAAAGTTATTCGAACTAAAGGCTGTTAGAAGTCATGTATGCATTTCTTTTATTTAATGATGGACAAGGTAACCAAAATGTATTTTATGAGGCATAATGAGTATAAGATTTGGATCAGATGGATTACACAGAGGTTGTGTGTGGACACTGTGTCTTCGGATTGTATGGGATGCTGAATTGAAGTTTGCACTAGGATTTTATCTGTACTTGTTCGAGTAGACTGACTAGAGGAAAGAGTTGTTATGGAAGTGAAATGATATTGGTGCTGAGGTTTATATGTATCGACGTATTGAAGAGGTATTATAGAGGTATTGAGATTAAGGGAAGTTGATGATTATTGGAGTTTTGGTGGATAAGAGGTAAAGTAAGTGAGGAGCATATTTTCTTTGTTGGTTTATATGGAACAAGGAGGATGAAGATGGCAGACTAGAACACTCAAGTGGAAGGAAGATTGTCTACACACACTTTGTTAAATCAATAAGCAGTACATACTTTTTTTTTGGAGAGAGGAAGTAATTGCATATCTTGGCACACTGACAGTTGTTCAGCAACCGTACAATTTGATCTGGCTTGGAAAACATTGGTCTTGACATGATGACTATGACGTTGACTAACTATTATTGACTGTTGTACATTGCTGCCACTACTACTTGATACACATGATGAACATAAAATTTTGACAGAATTGCATTTACACAGTTAACACTATCCAATTACACAGTAGCACTAATGTGGATGAAAGATTTGTGAGTGTGTTTTGTGTGTTTTCCTTTTATAATCCCAGAGAAGTGATCCCAACCTATCTCCTAAATATTATTTTACTTGTTTGTTGTGGCTTGCACTGACACCCATAAATATTATAGGTTTACTGCTATTGTGTACTGTAATAGTTAATATGACAATGACCTGATATCATTTGTGTGTTTATTATGATTTGTATGTTAGAAATGTTTAATTTCTGCTGATGAACTGTCTCATTAGTGATAGTGAATATTATGGACTGTTACCTGCACTTGTTCAACATAATGGGTGCCACTTGGAAATGTTTAATTTGTGCTAATGAACTTTGAGTAACTGACTGATTAGTGATAGGGAATATTATGGACTGTGATTTGCACTTTTTCTACATGATTGGTGCCACTAGGACATGTTTAATTTCTGCTGATGAGCAGTGTGATTAGTGATAGTGAATATTATGGACTGCGGTCAGCAACTGTTCAACATTACTGGGTGCCACTGATGGACTGCTTCTACTGAAATGATGTCACTTGTTGGTGTCTGCACCTGTTTAACATTGCTGGGTGCCACTGATGGATTGCTTCTACTGAAAAGATGTCACCTGTTGATATCTGCACCTGCTCAACATTGCTGGTGCCACTAATGGAACTGCTTATACTGAAATGGTGTTACTTGTTGGTGTCTGCACCTATTCAACATTACTGGGTGCCACTGATGGACTGCTTCTACTGAAATGATGTCACTTGTTGGTGTCTGCACCTGTTCAACATTGCTGGGTGCCACTGGTGGACTGCTTCTACTGAAATGATGTCACTTGTTGCTGTCTGCACCTGTTCAACATTGCTGGATGCCACTGATGGACTGCTTCTACTGAAAAGATGTCACCTGTTGATGTCAGCACCTGTTAAACATTGCTGGGTGCCACTGATGGTCTTTTTCTACTGAAATAATGTCACTTGTTGCTGTCTGCACCTGCTCAACACTGCTGGGTGCCACTGATGGACTGCTTCTACTGAAAAGATGTCACCTGTTGATGTCTGCACCTGCTCAACATTGCTGGGTGCCACTGATGGACTGTTTCTACTGAAAAAATGTCACTTATTGGTTTTTGCACCTGTTGACCATTGCAGGGTGCTACTGCTGGAACTGTCAACTACTTGTTTCTTGGGCTATGGAAAGCGTTTATGTGAATATTTGTATAAACTGATTTTTTGTGTATTACTGTTGTGAAAAGTTATGAGACTCTTACCTGCACATATTCGTCATTGCTGACGCTATTGATTGAACTGTTTAACCACATAATACTTGTGTAAACTATTATGTAAAGTCACATGTATGATAGAATTTGTATTGCTTACTGTATTTTATATATTAGGTTATTGAAAGGTCAGTGCAAAGCCAAACTTTTATCTAGTTATATGATATTTACGCATTAATATTATCTTTTATTTTTGTTTGTAATTTTTTTTTTGACGAATTTGGTGGTATTTTCACCACCAATGCTGGCAAAAATACCATCAAATTGTAGCCTGTGGAGGAGGGGCATATGAAAGGTGGCTACACTGAGCCACAGCGCCAGAGATCGCGCTAGAGAGTATTGTTCCGCCGCCTCCACTGGCAGTGATTATTGAGATGTCGTAGTGGGCAGTGGTTGTTGAGAACTCGTAGTAGTCAGTGCTTGTTCAAAAATGGTTCAAATGGCTCTGAGCACTATGGGACTCAACTGCTGAGGTCATTAGTCCCCTAGAACTTAGAACTAGTTAAACCTAACTAACCTAAGGACATCACAAACATCCATGCCCGAGGCAGGATTCGAACCTGCGACCGTAGCGGTCTTGCGGTTCCAGACTGCAGCGCCTTTAACCGCACGGCCACTTCGGCCGGCTAAAAAATGGCTCTGAGCACTATTGGACTTAACATCTATGGTCATCAGTCCCCTAGAACTTAGAACTACTTAAACCTAACTAACCTAAGGACAGCACACAACACCCAGCCATCACGAGGCAGAGAAAATTCCTGACCCCGCCGGGAATCGAACCCGGGTACCCGGGCGTGGGAAGCGCGAACGCTACCGCACGACCACGAGATGCGGGCTCAGTGCTTGTTAAGAACTCGTAGCAGAGAGTGTTTGTTGAGATGTGCTAGTAGGGAGTGCTTGCTGAGATGTGATACTGAAAAGTTCTTGTTGAGATGTGGTAATAGCGAGTCGGTGTGGAGATATATTGTAATGATTAGAGTGATTTTGGTCAATATATGAAGGTAACGAAACTTGATTTATTTTTCATTATTTCCATGTTTTAAATAATGCGTCATTACAGGTTCAGTCAACAAAGCATCTGGCTTGTGTTCTTGTATTAGAGTGTAATTGTGGTTTTCTTGGGTAATTATGGTATTTTTATTTTCTTTAATTAATTCAGTATAAATGATATTTAAAATTTCTTGTGTTATTGAAGAAGAACCGTGCCAGATGCGTACGTTGAGTCATACTTCCACACACAGAACAGTTACACTTGTGCTTTGGTTTCGTAGGTTTTATAGTTGCTGGGGACTTAATTAATTAATTGTGTTAATGAAAATTTCCATTTCATTCTTTGTTATTGTTCTATGCAGTCAGATTGCGTAATAATACTAGTCAGGGCCAACCGTTTACGAGACTTCGTAATCGGACATACAGCTACTAAATCAAAAAATTAAAATTATTTGCATTTATTTTAATTAAGCCCCCATGCAGCTGACCCAAGCACATCAAAAGAGACTAGAACAAAAATACTAGAACTGCCTCGGGAGGAAAACAATGTAAATGACACTGTCTTTCTAAAATTTCAGAAAATTGCAGCATGGCTACGACTGCCTAAAACAGGAGCGTCTTGGCCGTTATACGCTTTCATCATAAGGCGCGATGTAGACATCGTAGGTTTGCCAAGCAGTTAATAAATGCTACGGTTGAGCAAAGTCACTGAAGATCCAGTGTCGAGTTGCAAACGGACTGATTGAAAAACTTTGTTGCCCTCACGTAGCACTGCAGATGAGTTGCGAGTCTTTCCTGAACGGATATTACACTAGTGTTTTGCACTAATGACGCTGCGGGGCTTTGAAAACACGCTACACGCTGTCTGTGACTTAGATTTGTGTGAAGGAGTAGCACGGCTTCACGTCTTGCGTCGGCCGCAATAACTGTTTACTTGCACGCTGTGCCTGTGACCTGCCGGGCGTTTGATTGCGTGCCGGCTACGAGGCCTGTTTGTCGCAGCTCACAAGGGAACCTCCCCATCGCACCCCCCTCAGACTTAGTTATAAGTTGGCACAGTGGATAGGCCTTAAAACACTGAACACAGATCAATCGAGAAAACAGGAAGAAGTTATGTGGAACTATGAAAAAAATAAGCAATATGCGAAGCTGCACAGGTACACAGAGCAGTATTGTTTACGTGATCGTGTGTCAATTATGAAAGTTCAGGCAGTCACACATAATCAACTTCGCTCTCCAAAATTCCAGGACATGTTCAGATTTGCTTGGAAAGCGTTAAAAACATGTGTTTTGACCGAGCACAAGGAAAACTGTGCGACTGTGAAACTGTTGCATTCATTTGTTGCAGTTTATGTGACAAACTCGTATGTTTTCATCACTTTTTGGGAATGATTATCACATCCACAAGAAAACCTAAATCGGGCAAGGGAGAAGAACCTTTTTACCCATTCGCCAAGTGTACGAGTTAAGTTAGGTAGGTCGACAACAAATTCCTGTCATGTGACGCACAGGCCGTCACCAGTGTCGTATAGAATATATCAGACGTGTTTTCCTGTGGAGGAATCGGTTGACCTATGACACTGCGATCAAATGTTTTCGGTTCCCATTGGAGAGGCACGTCCTTTCGTCTACTAATCGCACGGTTTTGCGGCGCGGTTGCAAAACAGAGAAACTAAACTTATTGCGGTGAACAGAGACGTCAATTTTCACTCGAGGGAAGACTTGAACCAAGGATCTCTCATTCCACAGCTGCTCACGCTAACCACGGGACCACAGCTCTCCTGAGCTCAGAGCATCCATGATATTGCTTATCTTGCACATGAACTACTCAGTTTGTATATTTTGCTTATTTTTTTTCATAGTTCCACACAACTTCTTCCTGTTTTCTCGATTGATCTGTGTTCAGTTTTTCAAGGCCTATCCACTGTGCCAACTTATAACTGAATCTGAGGGGGGTGCGATGGGGAGGTTCCCTTGTCAGTACACAACAAACAGGCGCTACCCCAAAAGCGTCTGCTGCTCTTTCGCAGGAGTCCTGATGGTCCAGAATCTGCAGAACCTGTTGTAAGGAAAGCTCTGAGTATTCAAGAATCTGTTCCCGAATTCGAGAGTCAACTACGTTGTGCGTTAGAGTGCTGCAACGCTCAACGTTTGACCGGTCACGTCTCACCTGTTGACGGGGGGGACCGAGCCGCTCGTGTCCGGCCCCACAGGACTCGGCTCGGTCACGTACTCGCCCCATGTCCGTTGTCCGGATTCCGGACACGCGCATAACCGAGCATGACCGGTCAAACCGCTGACGTCTCACCTCGCCTCGCTCCGGCTCGCTGCACTGTACTGTACAAATCCGACGCCTCTCTCTCTCTCTCTCTTAATACAAAAGTAACGTTTCCAAGAACGGGTACGTGACACAGCTAAATTCATAAAGCACTTGGAAAGTAAAATGATATTTCAATACAATGGCGGGTAGAAGACGAGTCTCATTTCCACACAGAAGATTTGTGTGTAACCATTCATATACAAAACTGAACTGTTTCACTGAAGTTGCTGAATGCAATTCTTGTGGCTATTTTATGGCTGTCAGACCGCACCTGGGACAGAGTTCAAATGTGTGTGAAATCTTATGGGACTTAACTGCTAAGGTCATCAGTCCCTAAGCTTACACACTACTTAACCGAAATTATCCTTAGGACAAACACACACACCCATGCCCGAAGGGGGACTCGAACCTCCGTCGGGACCAGCCGTACAGTCCATGACTGCAGGGCCTTAGACCGCTCGGCTAATACCGCGCGGCAACGGAAGATGTATTTTTCCTTTCATTAATAGGAAACATAGGGTAACGGCCTTGCCGCAGTGGATACACCGGTTCCCGTGAGATCACCGAAGTTAAGCGCTGTTAGGCGTGGCCGGCACTTGGATAGGTGACCATCCAGCCGCCATGCGCTGTGGCCATTTTTCGTGGTGCACTCAGCCTCGTGATGCCAGTTGTGGAGCTACTTGACCGAACAGTAGCGGCTTCGGTCAAGAATACCATCATAACGACCGGGAGAGCGGTGTGCTGACCCCACGCCCCTCCTATCCACATCCTTAACTGAGGATGACACGGCGGTCGGATGGTCCCGGTAGGCAACTCGTGGCCTGAAGACGGAGTGCTTTTCTAATAGGAAACATTAAATAAGTACTGTTCCTGTAATCTAGAAGACAACCATCTTCATAAAGAAAGCATACAAAGAACATTAAACATTTACAGACGTAACTTGTCATACTTTTCACTTGTTTGCAACAGAAACAAAATTATACTTATTGTTGATCAGCAGTGAATTACCAACGCGTTCCGAATTTAATTGGCTGCGGCGATTTGTTAGTAACATGCCGGCTTTACTAAAGCATCTTTTACTAGGTGCGCTTGTTGCTGGGATACATAAAATACGTCTTCCAACTGCAGCCAGAACTAGCAAATCTGTTTCATGTCTGCTCCACCACTTTAAGATGACATCATCATCTCCGGGATGCATTCAAATGTAGAGATCTACTTCACCTGCTGCGGATAATCTGTTGGTCCTCCATTCCTTGAAACGATCTCTCACTCTGGGTGGTGACGACACAGTACTGAAAGATCTATGATAATAAGCAAAAGAGACAAGTAATACAGAACTAATGTGGTAATCATCGAAACGTTCCCGTTAAAACGAGGTGTTTTACGTTAATGAAATACGAAGTATAGCATTCCCGTTTTTCTACAATACAATATCCACTAACTATGCAAAAACGATTATGTTAATGATTGTATGTTATACCTGCGTAAGTAGCACACATTTGTCGCACATTGCTAAGAATTTCCTGCTTTTCATTTATCGCATATTGCACTCCTGACCATTAAAATTGCTACACCACGAAGATGACGTGCTCCAGACGCGAAATTTAAACGACAGGAAGAAGATGCTGTGATATGCAAATGATTAGCTCAAAAATGGTTCAAATGGCTCTGAGCACTATGGGACTCACTGCTGTGGTCATTAGTCCCCTAGAACTTAGAACTACTTAAACCTAACTAACCTAAGGACATCACACACATCCATGCCCGAGGCAGGATTCGAACCTGCGACAGTAGCAGTCGCACGGTTCCGGACTGCGCGCCTAGAACCGCGAGACCACCGCGGCCGGCAAATGATTAGCTTTTCAGAGCATTCACACAAGGTTGGCGCCGGTGGCGACACCTGCAACGTGCTGAAATGAACAAAGTTTCCAACCGATTTCTCATACACAAACAGCAATTGACCGGCGTTGCCTGGTGAAACGTTGTTGGGATGCCTCGTGTAAGGAGGAGAAATGCGTACCATCAGTTTTCCGGCTTTGATTAAGGTCCATTGTAGCCTATCGCGATTGCGGTTTATCGTATCGCGACATTGCTGCTCGCGTTGGTCCAGATCCAATGACTGTTAGCAGAATATGGAGTCAGTGGGTTCAGGGCGGTAATACGGAACGCCGTGCTGGATCCCAACGGCATCGTATCACTAGCAGTCGAGATGACAGGCATCTTATCCGCAAGGCTGTAATGGATCGTGCAGCCATGTCTCGATACCTGAGTGAACAAATGGGGCCGTTTGCAAGACAACAAACATCTGCACGAACACTTCGAAGACGTTTGCAGCAGCATGGTCTATCAGCTGGGAGACCATGGCTGCCGTTACCTTTAACGCTGCATCACAGACAGGAGCGCCTGCGATGGTGTACTCAACGACGAACCTGCGTGCACGAATAGCAAAATGTAATTTTTTTCGGATGGATCCAGGTTCTGTTTACAGCATCATGAAGGTCGCATCCATGTTTGGCGATATCGCGGTGAACGCACATTGGAAGCGTCTATTCGTCATCGCCATACTGGCGTTTCACCCGGCGTGATGGTATCGGGTGCCATTGGTTGCACGTCTCGGTCACCTCTTGTTCGCATTCACGGCAGTTTGAACAGTGGACGTTACATTTCAAATGTGATACGACACGTGGCTCTACCCTTCAATTGATCCCTGCGAAACCCTACATTTCAGCAGGATAATTCACGACCGCATGTTGCAGGTCCTGTACGGGTCTTTCTGGATACAGAAAATGTTCGACTGCTGCTCTGGCCAGCACATTCTCCAGATCTCTCACCAACTGAAAACGTCTGGTCTACGGTGGCCGAGCAACTGGCTCGCCACAATACGCCAGTTAGTACTCTTGATGAACTGCGGTATCGTGTTGAAGCTGCATGGACCTGTACACGCCATCCATACTCTGTTTGACTCAATGCCCAGGCGTATCAAGGCCGTTATTACGGCCAGAGATGGTTGTTCTGGGTACTGATTTCTCAGGATCTATGCACCCAAATTGCGTGAAAATGTAATCACATGTCGGTTCTAGTATAATACATTTGTCCAATGAATACCCGTTTGTCGTCTGCATTTGTTCTTGGTGTAGCAATTTTAATGGCCAGTAGTTTAAGATCACGGAAAGACGGACAAAGAAACGTAGCAGTTTTATGTCCGGAAGTGATCACAATCTTCTCACAAACGAAAGTCGAGGCTCGATTTTTAATCCTAACCTGCTGTTAAAATATACATATCTGTTAATACATATTAGTTACGCTAGTTAATTATAAATCCATCATAATGAAACAATGCTTTTAACTGCAGTAATTACTCACCTTACAGTCGGTGTCATTGACACAACAAATTTGTTGCAGTATGTTAAACCAAAGAAGAACTAACTGGATTGTCGGTTCTTTTTCGCCTTCTAACTCATCTGTGGCTTCTTTAAATGGTCTCAGAAAATGCGCAATTTTTCCTGCAAGCTCATTATCATATCGTTGCAATCTTTAAGCGGAGAGCTTTTCCGTCAGCAAAGCAACAACTTCGTTATACTGAGTGTGTAAGGATTCCGGTATAGTGAACAAGCTGTTCCAGCGTGTGCAGACCTCCAACGATGATTTCAAAGACGAGCAGAGGTCACTTTTCTTAATGTACCTTACAATGCATTTTGCAGTATTTAATGTTGATGCGATGTTCGGGACATGATTTAAGAAGAAGTTATCTTCATCGAAAGTATGGTTAAGTGCTGTGTTTATACAATGTGCAGCACAAGGAATCCTTTCGTGATTTTCCAGAGCCTTTATTACATTGGCACCCTGGTCGGAGACAAAAACAAAACTGTGTAACATGTCCGACGAACTGTCACAATCAGCCATCCTCTCTTCAATTCCGTTCATAATATTTACTCCCGTCTCCTTAACGTCCGGGAATTTTGTTGTAAATAAAACATTGTTCACAAGAGACCAATTTGTGTTAACGTAATGTGTTGTAAGCGTCAAATAGTGCACCTGATTATGCGAATCAGTCCACATATCAACTGTCGCAGCACATGTTTTATTAATAACTTCCGCAATAGCAGAAGGCATTATGCTGTTTTGTATTGCATCAGCCTGTTCTTTGACATGTCTGCTTATAGTAGAGGGGTGTGACATGACATCTGCCACGTTAACTTCTCCGTAATGCGCACCTAGATGTATTAATTCTTGGCCTAGTTCTCTGAAACCTTCACCGGAAACAGCATTAAAAGGTCTCATATATTTCGCACACATTGCAACACACTTTGCTGTAATACTATTTTTTATTACTGACGGTATCCCTGAAAGAGCTGTATCTTTGTGAGGTTTCTTGCAGTGTATTTCTTTAAATGAGTGGTTCCCGACTGGAAACACAATAATGTGGAGCAGTTTATGCACTATACGTACCCAGTAGACGCACTGTTTTCGTCTACAACCAACAGATATGTACTCCGTACTTGGCTTTTTAGACCTTCTTCAATGTGTAAACGTTGGTTTCAATCTTACGTCTTACTGCACTGGCTTTCCCGCGCTGCATGATTACAGAGAGAGACACACCACAAACGAGAAGCCCGTACTGGCTGCAGTTTCACACGGATAATGACACGTGTAATGTGTTTGAAGTTACGTGCTACGTATTCAGTCACGGCTTCTATGCTCGGTCACAAGAACTAGTGCGGGCAGCTTATCCAGTTAGGGTGTGCTCGCCTCATCTCGTATTTTGTGCTCGCTTACTCGGTCATGAAGAACTCTATTGTGCATGATGGCATCATGAACCACTGTATCACTCTAGTATTTGAATCTAGTCTAGTAAGGCCTTGAAATTCAGTCACCGACAGACAATATATCTGTCCTTGCTTACGCAGTCTAAAGAATTTGGAACCGGCTGCTGCCACTTATACCCTGTTCTCGTAATACTTTGCAAGCGCCTGCAAGAATTCCTCATAGTCTTTCAACTCAGGGCACGACTTGGAAAAAAGTCTGGTGCGTAAGCGATACTCAATCATGACAGCCGTGGCCAAGAAATAAGAATGTAAGTACGTGGTATGTGGTGTGCCGCGATGTGCAAGTTGACTTGTGCGAGGTGTTGTGCCCAGTCTTCATTCGCCTCACCAGTCAAATGGCGGCTCATACGCAGGCGCTGTAGGCGGTCTTGTGTGAAGTCATCTGCGCCAATGTGAAGAGATTCATCACTTCAATGAATTGCACCATTTGTTGACTCTGAAACCGAATAATCTCATTTAGATCAACTGCAGGCGGCGCAGCAGGCAATTGCGGCGGAGTAGCCATATTCTAAACAACGTGCAACATAAGAAGACCATTACGCAATGCACAAATACAAACAGTTAAAAGCAAAAATAGCAAGACAATGAAGCACGGAGAAAGCAAAAAGGGGTGCAAAAGCAGCGACCTCAGAACCTAGAACATAAAGAGCACAAATAAGGGAAACACTGGGAACAAAAATGAAAAGCAACCAAAAAGGCGACAGAGCAGGAAGACGGCAGCTTGAAGGACTTGAAAACAGCTGGAGGTATGTTCGATGACTCGTCAGCAGATGTTGTGTACGACTTCATACAGAACATTATTAACGAGTTTACTTTATCCTTTGTATCCATTTCGCGTTAAAGTCGTTGTCGGATGTTCTGAGTTCACATATGTTCATAGGACCGTTGCTATTCACAATATACAGGGCGAGTCACCTAACATTACCGCCGGATATATTTCGTAAACCACATCAAATACTGACGAATCGATTCCACAGACCGAACGTGAGGAGAGGGGCTAGTGTAATTGGTTAATACAAACCATAACAAAATGCACGGAAGTATGGTTTTTAACACAAACCTACGTTTTTTAAAATGGGATCCCGTTAGTTTTGTTAGCACAGCTGAACATATAAACAAATACGTAATCAGTGCCGTTTGTTGCATTGTAAAATGTTAATTACATCCGGAGATATTGTAACCTAAAGTTGACGCTTGAGTACCACTCCTCCGCTGTTCGATCGTGTGTATCGGAGAGCACCGAATTACGTAGGGATCCAAAGGGAACGGTGATGGACCTTAGGTACAGAAGAGACTGGAACAGCACATTACGTTCACATGCTAACACCTTTTTCTTGGTCTTTTTCACTGACGCACATGTACATTACCATGAGGGGTGAGGTACACGTACACACGTGGTTTCCGTTTTCAATTACGGAGTGGAATAGAGTGTGTCCCGACATGTCAGGCCAATAGATGTTCAATGTGGTGGCCATCATTTGCTGCACACAATTGCAATCTCTGGCGTAATGAATGTCGTACACGCTGCAGTACATCTGGTGTAATGTCGCCGCAGTCTGCCACAATACGTTGTTTCATATCCTCTGGGGTTGTAGGCACATCACGGTACACATTCTCCTTTAACGTACCCCACAGAAAGAAGACCTTGAGGTATAAGATCAGGAGAACGGGCTGGCCAATTTATGCGTCCTCCACGTCCTATGAAACGCCCGTCGAACATACTGTCAAGGGTCAGCCTAGTGTTAATTTCGGAATGTGCAGGTGCACCATCATGCTGATACCACATACGTCGACGCGTTTCCAGTGGGACATTTTCCAGCAACGTTGGTAGATCATTCTGTAGAAACGCGATGTATGTTGCAGTGCTCTCCGATACACACGATCGAACAGCGGAGGAGTGGTACTCAAGCGTCAACTTTAGGTTACAATATCTCCGGATGTAATTAACATTTTATAATGCAACAAACGGCACTTATTACGTATTTGTTTATATGTTCAGATGTGCTAACAAAACTAACGTGGTTCCATTTAAAAGAAACGTAGGTTTGCGTTAAAAACATACGTCCATGCATTTTTGTATGGTTTGTATTAAACAATTACACTAGCTCCTCTCCTCACGTTCGGTCTGTGGAATCGGTTCGTCAGTATTTGATGTGGTTTACGAAATATATCCAGCGGTAGATTCATTGGTAGAATCCTAAGGAAATGCAGTCCGAAAACAAAGGATGTACGTTACAGTACACTTGTTCGGCCACTGCTTGAATACTGCTCACTCGTGTGGGATCTGTACCAGATAGAGTTGATAGAAGAGATAGAGAAGATCCAGCGGAGAGCAGCGCGCTTCGTTACAGGATCATTTAGTGATCGCGAAAGCATTACGGAGATGATAAATGAACTCCAGTGGAAGACTCTGCAGGAGAGACGCTCAGTAGCTCGGTACGGGCTTTTGTTGAAGTTTCGAGAACATACCTTCACCGAGGAGTCAAGCAGTATATTGCTCCGTCCTACGCATATCTCGCGAAGAAAACACGAGGATAAAAAAGAGATATTAGAGCCCACACAGAGGCATACCGACAATCTTTCTTTCCACGAACAATACGAGACTGGAACAGAAGGGAGAACCGATAGAGGTACTCAAAGTACCCTCCGCCACACACCGTCAGGTGGCTTGCGGAGTATGAATGTAAATGTAGATGTAGATGTAATAGTGTTAAATTGTATGTTTTAAGGCTTTTAAGTGTTTTTAACTTCAGAGTGCTTAAAGTAGGTGGACGTTGAAGTTGTTAGGTTAATTACTTTTACCTAAATCTAATCTGCAGTTTGTGATACTGCGTAAATTTGATTTCTGGTGCACGATCTTGAACATGAAACATTCATTGATTTAAATGATCTTCCAGCTGTCTTGCTGGTGTTATTTAAAATTTATTAGGGTTTTGAAGTTCCTTTCTTTTCAAAAAAGTTTTAAATTTACGTCGCACATTGCGTGGGTTTGGTTCAAGTGTTCTATGATTCTTTGGGTGTTAAAGTTTTGTTTCTTCTGTTTTAGATAACCAGCTGTTTAGTGTTTTTTAGTGTTATCGAGGGCGGCCGCTATTGGCGTGATCTTGGTGCAGGGTATGTTGCACCCGTTTGTAAGAAAAGAAATATTTGAAGCTTAATTCTTACAGTCATATGAACGCAGACTGATTATTAATTGTTTTATAACTTTGTAATAAAGAGTGTAATCCTTTTTTTTTACTCAAGTGTCCAAGTGCATTTAGTGTTGAGCAGGATCCTCCATATGCACAGGCTGGTGAGAGCCAGGTCTGTCTCTATGGTGGCTCTCGTCGCGTCGTCTGACTTAACTACAAAAAAGCACTCCAGTCTTTGCCAGTCTTTCCTCAAAGCCTGTAAGTCGATGTCACTGAACACATAACAAGAAGAGAGCCATTTCATGTGAACAAAGTGAGTGACTACTCTGCGTTTGAATGACTCTGATATTTTAGTCAGTTTTGATGTGGTTTTCTTTTCACTCGGGTTCCTCTCTCTGATTCGTTGCAGCTAATTGAGGTTAAGTTTGGTGTCGAGTTATCAAATTTGTTTCGACATGTGCTGACTTCCACTTACTTTTTATTCAGTGGTCAGTACTACGAACAGACTGATGGAGTTGCAGTGGATCGCATATTGTAGCCAATTTGTTTATGGAGGACTTTGAGGAACGTCCATTGGAGTCAGCGACCTTGAAACCTGCGTGTTTTTTCAGATATGTAGACGATACTTTTGTTGTTTGGCCTCATGGTAGTGAGAATTTAAACCGGTTTTTGGAACGCCTGAATTCAATCCACCCGAATATTCAGTTCACTATGGAGGTGGAAAAGAATGGATGCCTTCCCTTCCTCGATGTCTTGGTCAGGAGGAAGACTGATGGTACGTTGGGACATTCTGTTTTTAGGAAGCCTACTCACACTGACTTCTATATGCGAGCTGATAGTTGTCACCATCCAGCTCAGCGTGAAGGAGTACTTCGTATCTTGGTTCACAGGGCCCACGTTATCTCAGACCCTGAAAGTTTGGCAGCTGAGCTATCACATCTCGAAGGCACCTTTCGTCAGAATGGTTATAGTGAGAGACAGATCAAATGTGAGTTGCGCTATCAGCCTTCTGTGCAACGGGTGAGTGACGATAGCAACGAAGTGGCACCTAAGTCAACGGCCTTTTTGCCTTACGCAGGAAGCATTTCCAACAGGATTGGCCGTATTTTGCGGAAATATGATCTGAAATGTGTTTTTCGACCACCTCTAAGATTAAGGCCCTGTTGGCGTCCGAAAAAGATGATCTTGGTTTGCGTGAGGCTGGTGTCTATCGTATTCCTTGCAGTTGTGGCATGTCATATGTTGGTCAGACAATCAGGACTGTGGAAGGCCGGTGTATTGAACATAAACGTCACACACGCTTAAAACAGCCGAGCAAATCCGCTATTGCAGAACATTGCCTTGACACCGGTCATCCTATGGAATACAACAACACGAAGATTCTGGCTTGGACGTTCAACTATTGGGGTAGTGTTATTAAGGAAGCTGTTGAAATCAAACTATCAAGCAACCTTATAAACAGAGCTGGTGGATTTTGTTTAAATGCTGCTTGGAATCCGGCTCTGTCTCTCATAAAAAACAGAGGGTCAGAATTAATGCTACCTCACCTGTTGATTAATAGTAACTATCGATATTTCTGATGTTGGTTATCCTTGGTTGTGTGCTGACCCTGCGGTTACTTGATCTCTGTGTGGTATCTTCCTTGTTTCTCCTCTGTGAACCGAGGTATTAAATTCCCTTGCACATTGCTTTCTCCTTGAAGTTGTGCCTTGAGAATGGCAGGGTGTGCTCCTGTCGAAATATCGGCGGTGGTCGACGACGTCAACCGGCAGCAAACCGGTAAGTTACACTCCTGGAAATGGGAAAAAGAACACATTGACACCGGTGTGTCAGACCCACCATACTTGCTCCGGACACTGCGAGAGGGCTGTACAAGCAATGATCACACGCACGGCACAGCGGACACACCAGGAACCGCGGTGTTGGCCGTCGAATGGCGCTAGCTGCGCAGCATTTGTGCACCGCCGCCGTCAGTGTCAGCCAGTTTGCCGTGGCATACGGAGCTCCATCGCAGTCTTTAACACTGGTAGCATGCCGCGACAGCGTGGACGTGAACCGTATGTGCAGTTGACGGACTTTGAGCGAGGGCGTACAGTGGGCATGCGGGAGGCCGGGTGGACGTACCGCCGAATTGCTCAACACGTGGGGCGTGAGGTCTCCACAGTACATCGATGTTGTCGCCAGTGGTCGGCGGAAGGTGCACGTGCCCGTCGACCTGGGACCGGACCGCAGCGACGCACGGATGCACGCCAAGACCGTAGGATCCTACGCAGTGCCGTAGGGGACCGCACCGCCACTTCCCAGCAAATTAGGGACACTGTTGCTCCTGGGGTATCGGCGAGGACCATTCGCAACCGTCTCCATGAAGCTGGGCTACGGTTCCGCACACCGTTAGGCCGTCTTCCGCTCACGCCCCAACATCGTGCAGCCCGCCTCCAGTGGTGTCGCGACAGGCGTGAATGGAGGGACGAATGGAGACGTGTCGTCTTCAGCGATGAGAGTCGCTTCTGCCTTGGTGCCAGTGATGGTCGTATGCGTGTTTGGCGCCGTGCAGGTGAGCGCCACAATCAGGACTGCATACGACCGAGGCACACAGGGCCAACACCCGGCATCATGGTGTGGGGAGCGATCTCCTACACTGGCCGTACACCACTGGTGATCGTCGAGGGGACACTGAATAGTGCACGGTACATCCAAACCGTCATCGAACCCATCGTTCTACCATTCCTAGACCGGCAAGGGAACTTGCTGTTCCAACAGGACAATGCACGTCCGCATGTATCCCGTGCCACCCAACGTGCTCTAGAAGGTGTAAGTCAACTACCCTGGCCAGCAAGATCTCCGGATCTGTCCCCCATTGAGCATGTTTGGGACTGGATGAAGCGTCGTCTCACGCGGTCTGCACGTCCAGCACGAACGCTGGTCCAACTGAGGCGCCAGGTGGAAATGGCATGGCAAGCCGTTCCACAGGACTACATCCAGCATCTCTACGATCGTCTCCATGGGAGAATAGCAGCCTGCATTGCTGCGAAAGGTGGATATACACTGTACTAGTGCCGACATTGTGCATGCTCTGTTGCCTGTGTCTATGTGCCTGTGGTTCTGTCAGTGTGATCATGCGATGTATCTGACCCCAGGAATGTGTCAATAAAGTTTCCCCTTCCTGGGACAATGAATTCACGGTGTTCTTATTTCAGTTTCCAGGAGTGTATTTGAAGATTCAATTCGCCGGGAAAAGTTAAGGTCTTACTCTGAAAAAAGTTACGTGAACGGCAGATGAACAAACGATCGTATTAGTTATGCTTCTCTTTCTCCGCAGGACAGCTACAGCACATAATAAGACTACAAAGAACAACTTCAGTATCCGTATATAAAACGCAGACTCTATTCAAAGGCCCTGGCGGTTCCATCGCTGCCGACCGACCGACGTTTCACCCTCCACCAATGGCGTCATTGGATGCTATATGGAGGGGCATCAGATCATCACACTGCTCTCCTGGCCATTGTCAATTTTTGTGACCTGCAACATATGTTTGTACTTTTTTAAAATTATTTTCTGTTGCCATAGTCGAAGGAAGATTAGGTTTGTAACTCATTCATGCTCTCTGTATATTAATAAAAAAATTAAAACATGCCACCTTTAGATTTAATTATTATTATTTTAGTGCGGAGACTTTTCACAGCCGTCAGATACTTAACTGCATTTGTAGCCATCTCTGTGTAAATAAACCTTTATTCTCTGCCGGTTTGGGTCGCTCAGAGCATCATCACTGGAAATAAAAGTAAGTACGATAGATGGAAAAGCAATTCATCGTTCTCTAAGATAGTTCGAACATCCTCAACTTTATAATGACTGTACGTGCCCATCTATTATATAACACGAGCCCTTAAATAACAACATATTGGTCTTAAATAACAGAAGACCAAATGTAAAGGAACTCTCATCCAGGTCGATCAGTCTCCGTGATAGTTTCTTTGTATTTGGTCGTGTGTTATTCTATGATCAGTTTGTTGCTAATTAAGGTCTTAATACCTAAAAGATAGGCTTGTTCAATCACTGTAACGCTGAGGACTTTAGAAACATCTAAGAGAAAGATGAACTGTTTGAACATTTAGTATATTGTCCTTTTCTTCTAGTGATGATGGTCTGAGTGACCGATACTGGTAGAGAATTTAGGTTTGTTTATATTTCTGATGGTTACGAATGCAGTTCTTTAAATTTCATTATAAATAACATTGCACCTTAGAGTCACACATGTTGCGTATCTTTGTGTAGCGCTATTACTCCAGGATAGCGTATTATGTTAACAATTGATGGCATTTCGGTACTTCCAGCGCAGTTGATTGAATAGTCATGCTTTATCCAGCACACGTTACAGAAAGTTCGCGTCTAACGGAACGAGCCACAAATAGGAATTTAAAGTTCGTCTAGCCTTTATCTTCAGCTGAAGTAATTAGCAACCACACTTTTTAACACAACGGGTATTAGCTGGGCCACAATGGTTTAAGGGCGCACACATCCGCACATTCGCCGCTAATTGTGCTTTTACGGCCGAAGTTCCACAACGATGGCTCAAAGGGTTCAAATGGCTCTGAGCACTATGGGACTTAACATCTGTGGTCATCAGTCCCCTAGAACTTAGAACTACTTAAACCTAACTAACCTAAGGACATCACACATCCATGCCCGAGGCAGGATTCGAACCTGCGACCGTAGCGGTCACGCGGTTCCAAACTGAAGCGCTTAGAACCGCACGGCCACACCGGCCGGCTCCACAACGATGCATTGCCAATATGTGATGCTATTTTTTCCCGAAAACCCCACCTGTTTCGACGTTAACCACCCCGCTTTTACCTTATTACATGTCTGTTTTTCTCTATCCTGTATTATAGTACCATTTTAAGCCCTGACCATGTACGACCAACCCTCAGCGCTCACTAGGTTGTCTAAGTACAGTTGAAATAGAGCTGTAGCAAATACACTTGAAGAGCCGAAACATTATGGCCACAGAACACCACGAGATTCCGTCCTGCCTGGTGGCGTTGGGAGCACGTCACGTCGTAAGGAAAATATACGTGATGAAGAAAAAATGCCGCACTTGGCAATCTCCATCGCAGTTGAAGACAAAAGTGTATCTAGCAGAAACTAGCTTGCCAGAAGGTTTAATAGAAATGTAATTTCAGAAAACGAGGCTCTGGGAACACTGTAACTGCTTCCATCGTGACCAAGAACAAGTAGCCACACGCTCCCTCTCAATAGGAAATTCTGTGCGGCCGTAGTTTGTCGTGGCCACCGCTGCCAGCAGTCACGTACAGTGGCTCCATTTCTGCCAAGTATTTCTGCAATATCGCAGAAGGAAGCCCTGTTGACGACCTCGGTCAATCTCACTAAGTCAGTAAGGTGTCGATAATGGCGTCTTTCTCGCCCTGAAGGCAGTCTTCACTAACATCAACTCACCACGTCCAGTCTCAAAGGTAACTAAAGCTCACGACCATTACAGCGTGAATTTAAAGCAGACCTTATTCGCATCCTTATAGTAGCGCTATTAGTGCCACTCCCATGCAATTGGCCCTAAATTGCAATAGACGCCATGTCTGAATGTAGAAACACGCCTACCAACTTTCGTTTGTGTCGCACAACTAGTGATGGGGAGCTCGTGAATGAGTCGTTCAAATGAACGCTTCACTCCAGTGAAGTGTGAACTAACCACTCAATTTCAATGAACTGGTACTTCAAACTCTTCACAGATAGCACACTCCACACTTTATTCTAGTTCACTCACTCTCTTCCCCTCTCCCTCTACATCGGCGCTACGTCACTCATTCTCCCTTCACTTCAGTCCTCCCTCTACTGCCTGTCGACGAATCGCGCGGTGTTTGTGGTGAGCGATAGGTTTAGGAGCGGTTCTGGCGGTGAGGGGTGAGGGGAAGGCAGCGTCAGCTGCTTCCTGCAGTGCTGGCATCATTACCCGTGACTATTTGTGCAGTTAAACTTCGCGTCCACGGGGTAGCTTGCCGTTGGCAGCGCTTGCAGACAAATGAATATTAAAGATACAAACGAAGAGGCTGGCTGTATGAGCACGCACAGCTAACATGAAAATAAAAGGTTTGTTAATAACACTGAAAGAGGGATTTTACTTGAAATCGTACCAATGACTACAGGTGACAGTTTACGTTTTGAATGGTGAGGGTTATTATTCTCACCACAAAATAAAATCAACAGGAAAACTTCTGAATAATTACTTAACGTAGGTGTATAGACTTTGTGACAGTGGTAAACATACTCATTCTATTTTGGATTAAATTTTAAAAGGAACATAAAATTGGACTGCATTTCGTTGGTAGTCCTAGTTCTCAGTCCATGAATACAACAAATAATGTTTCACTTGGCAGATAAAGACTTTTTTGGGCGCTTCATGAAAAAATGTCGAGCAAGATTAAATGTATCACCTTCTTTATATGCGACAGGCTTCTCTGTTTATCTTTCCTTTGTCCCCTTCGACCATGCTCTATTTAACTCAGACGCTGTAAGAGCGTAAAATGTTGCGTGCACGTTACTGCATAGTTCGGCCATCTGTTGGTAAAATTATGAATTATTACGAAGCTTTATTGTACGAGCGAGGCGAAGCGAGCGTAGCCGCGGCTGAGCGGCGAACTGGGCAACTTCGCCAGGCTTCCGTACTTCATGAATGAACTACTTCATTTGAACGCTTCGCGGCAAAGAGGGAAACGAATGAAATAGTTCACGGGAAAGAACGAGTTCGACCCATCTCTACGCACAACTTCTTGGTGTTGCTATTTTTCTCCGTCAGTGTATCGCGTAGCGCATGCTGTCGCATGCCTACTAGAGTTGTGGCGATTCGTGAATGACTCGTTCATTTGAACGACTCTAAATAAAGAATCGTAGGAATCGAATCGTGATACGGACGAATCGTCGTTCAAAAGAATCGTAAGAACGATTGCGTGTTTCCGAGTCGTGACGATTCCAAGTTCCAACGATTCATCGATTCTTAGTACGCTATGTTTCGAAGGCAACTTCCGAATCATGCCGAGTCGTGCCGAATGATTACGACCGCCAGATGGCAGTCAAGTGGAGGATGCGTGTGAACAAGGGAAGCTCGGAACGAACAAACGAAGTTCGTGGGCCGTAATATTACTCCTGAAAACCAAGCTGACACTTGGCGGTGTCGTCTTCTCACGTAAATAGTAGTGACAGCGACAAGTTCTCAGACAAATTAAAAGCAAAATACCTATGCTTTGTATTTAGAAGAAATGAAAGTTAAGCTAAGTTTGCCTTATGGGAGGGCTGTCAGCTGCGTTATGAATTACAAGTGTGATGTGGACTTGGAAAGACATCTTAGCGCAGAAAAACATAGGATGATATGAGCCAAACCACGTCTGCCTCACAGCTAGATTTTGTTACTATAAAACAGACGTCTGAAGTTAGATACGTTCAAGCCACACAACCAAACTGGCAAACCACGTAATTTTGCACCACCTTTCGCACAAATCGACTCCTCTTTCCTGGCATACTGAAATAAAACAATAGATGCAATCAAATCAAACGTGAACTTTCATCAATTAAGGCATTACACGTATAAATCGAGAATCACACTTGTAACGTCATATGCATGTTTACTCATAAATAAACTGTTTCTGGCATATTTTATCGTGACACAGTTCGATTCTAACCCCATTGATAATTTCAGACGTGTCCTGCCATCTGTGAGGAAGATGTAGAACTATTTGCATTCCGTAAGAATCGTGAACGAATCGTAGGAATCGATTCGCAATGTGATATTGAATCGTAGGAATCGAATCGTGAAAAAGAATCGTGTTGCCCAACTCTAATGCGTACCGATGTCACCAACGCTGCACAGCAAAGGACAGGTCCGAACGTGTTTAGCGGAAGTCAAATGGCGCAGGCGCAGTTGGAGCGGCGGCTGGTTCCAGGTAGGAGGCGATAAGGGGAGCGCTGGCTGCCTGGAGTGGGAGGGAAGGGCGGGGTGCGCAGCTCGGCGCTCCTACAAGGGCTTCTATTTAATCCAGAGGCACACTTCCGTGGCTGCCCGGCGTTCCAGGAAGAAAGCGGCGCCCCGCAGTTCCACGAACTGGGACTGGTCTGTCTTCACTCTGTAGCTGGAGAGACCTGCCACCGGCCGTAGATGAACACGGTGAATAACAGAGTAAAACTAGCTGTGTAATACGAGGCACGCAACGCAAGGACTGCCTCTGCAGTGTAAGAAAGATTGATAAATGCAGTCATCGAATAACGTTGTGCAGCAGCTACATGTCAGCGAGCATATCTGGGTTTAGATCAAGCGCGCTAGTTTTCTGATGTTTGCACTGAATGATTGTGTTAACAACTGGCATCGAAACGGAGGATAACAGGGAGAAGACCGAAATACTGAATTCGGTCTTCCGAAATGGTTTCACCGCGGAAGATCGTAACACGGTCCCTCTTTCAATCATCGTACGAACGTCGAAATGCTAGATACTGAGTTAGCCTATTGCGGAATACAAAATCGACTACAATAGCTTTGTAATGGAAAGGCGTCGGAACAGATGAGATTTCTATAATATTCTACAAAGGTAATGCGAAAGAAGTTGCTCCTACCCTATGTGATCAAAAGTATCCGGACACCTAGCTGAAAATGACTTAAAAGTTCGTGGCGCCCTCCATCAGTAATGCTGGAATTCAATATGTTGTTGGTCCACCCTTTGCCTTGATGACAGCTTCCACTCTCGCAGGCATACGTTCAATCAGGTGCTGGAACGTTTCTTGGGGAATGGCAGCCCCATTCTTCACGGAGTGCTGCACTGAGGAGAGGTGTCGATGTCTGTCGCTGAGGCCTGGCACGAAGTCGACGTTGCAAAAGATCCCAAAGGTGTTTTTTGTAGGATTCAGGTCAGGGCTCTGTGCAGGCTAGGCCGTTATAGGGATGTTACTTTCGTGTAACCACTCCGCCACAGGTCGTGCATTATGAACAGGTGCTCGATCGTGCTGAAAGATGCAGTCGCCATCCCCGAATGGCTCTTCAACAGTGGGAAGCAAGAAGGTCCTTAAAACATCAATGTAGCCCTGTGTTGTGATAGTGACACTCAAAACAACAAGGGGTGCAAGCCCCTTCCATGAAAAACACGACCACAAAACCGCCTCTGTATGGCAGATGACGTTCACCAGGTATTCGCCATAACCACAACCTGCCTTCGGATCGCCACATTGTGTACCGTGATTCGTCACGCCACACAACGTTTTCTACTGTTCAATCGTCCAATGTTTACGGTCCTTACACCAAGCGAGGCGTCGTTCGGCATTTACCGTCGTAATGTGTGGCTTATGAGCAGGCACTCGACCATGAAATCCAAGTTTTGTCACCTCCCACCTGTCATAGTACTTGCAGTGGATCCTGATGCAGTTTGGAATTCCTTTGTGATGGTCTGAGTAGATGTCTGCCTATTACACACTACGACCCTCTTCAACTGTCGGCGGTCACTGTCAGCCAACAGACGTTGTCGGCCTGTACGGTTTTGTGCTGTACGTGTGCCTTCACGTTTCCACTTCACTACCGCATCGGAAACAGTGGAGCTAGGGATGTTTAGCAGTGTGGAAATCGCGAATACAGACGTATGACGCAAGTGACACCCAATAACCTGACTACTTTCGAAGTCCGTGAGTTCCGCGGAGCGCCCCATTGTGCTCTCTCACGATGCCTAATGACTACTGACGTCGCTGATATGGGGTACCTGGCAGCAGGTGGCAGCACAATGCACGTAATTTGAAAAACATGTGTTTTTGGGGTTGTCCGAATACTTTTGAACACCACGGACAACATAATTTGAAAGTAATAATGTGCACTACTGTGGCAATCCCGAGAAAATCGTAAGAGAAGTTTTACGCGTCTATTATGTAACTGATGTTTGAATGTGCACTCGTATACGTGTGAATATGCTGCCGTGGTTCGCCCCTCACATGTGGACGAAGCTGTTGTTCGAATCCCGCTAACATTTGTTTTTTCTTAATCTATATTTTCTTCATCACTAGTCACGTTATTTAATTTATATGACATTTGAGAGGTAATATAAAGAAAAAAACCACGTGCATTTTCGTGAAGTTTGTAGTGAATTTCATATGTTATTTGACTATTTACTATTTTTGATTAAATTGTCAAAGACCAGGGACAGGCTTGCAAAGCACAAGTCAAACATTGATAAACAATTATGCGCATGACGTTATTCACAATCAGTAATATAGTAAGTCACAATGTGCCAACCCAGTAATGTACAATTACTTGTTGCATGCGCTCACAACATCCCACGTTGCAGGATGGTATTTGTGATACAGACATGGGAAACATACTCTAAACTGAAGCGGCATCTACTGCGTCGAATGACTGCAGTTTTCCAATATTTACGGGGGATATTCAGAGTTTCTAAGTGAAAATACACCTCGCTGACTTTTTAAAAAATTTCCCTTCCCATAGTTTGGACGTAAGCCATGCCTAACGCAACATTTGGCAAATGTAGTTGCTGACAGCTGGTGATATACCATGGAATGAATTTTAATAGCATCTTCACGAGAAACAATTTCTCGTTCTCTGTCAATCATAAATGAACAATTCTGAAGGCTCTTGCTAAAATTTCTTACTTGCCGATAGAAATAGCCGGCCGCTGTGCGGGAGCGGCTCTAGGTGCTTCAGTCCGGAACCACGCTGCTGCTTCGGTCACAGGTTCGAATCCTGACTCGGGCATGGATGTGTTTACTGTCCTTAGGTTAGTTAGGTTTAAGTAGTTCTAAGTCTATGGGACTAATGACCTCAGATGTTAAGTCCCATAGTGCTTAGAGCCATTTGAACCATTCGATACAAATAAACGTCGCATGGCTGGCAAATCGATGTACATTTTCGTAGTGTGACTTTAACTCTCCAAGTTGGAAGACCTGCGTCATCGATAAAGATGTCTTCGTTTACTTGTCAGTAGTTACACTACTGGCCATTAAAGTTGCTACACCAAGAAGAAATGCAGATGATAAACGGGTATTCATTGGACAAACATATTATACTAGAACTGACATGTGATTACATTTTCACGCAACTTGGGTGCATAGATACTGAGAAATCAGTACCCAGAACAGCCACCTCTGGCCTTAATAACGGCCTTGATATGCCTGGGCATTAAGTCAAACAGAGCTTGGATGGCGCGTACAGGTACAGCTGCCTATGCAGCTTCAACACGATACCACAGTTCATCAAGAGTAGTGACTGGCGTATTGTGACGAGCCGGTTGCTCGGCCATCATTCACCAGACGTTTTCAATTGGTGAGAATTTGGAGAATGTGCTGGCCAGGTCAGCAGTCGAACATTTTCTGTATCCAGAAAGGCCCGTACAGGACCTGCAACATGCCGTTGTGCATTATCCTTCTGAAATGTAGGGTTTCACAGGTATCGAATGAAGGGTAGAGCCACGGGTCGTAACACATCTGAAATGTAACGTCCACTGTTCAATGTGCCGTCAGTGCGAACAAGAGGGACCGAGACGTGTAACCAATGGCACCCCATAGCATCACCCGCCGAGTGATACGCCAGTATGGCGATAACGAATACACTCTCCCAATGTGCGTTCACCACGATGTCGCCAAACACGGATGCGACCATCATGATGCTGAAAACAGAACCTGGATTCATCCGAAAAAATGACGTTTTGCCATCCGTACACCCAGGTTCGTCGTTGAGTACACCATCGCAGGCGCTCCTGTCTGTGATGCAGCGTCAAGGGTAACCGCAGCCACGGTCTCCGAGCTGATAGTCTATGCTGCTGTAAACGTCGTCGAACTGTTCGTGCCGGCCGGAGTGGCCGATCGGTTCTAGGCGCTACAGTCATGAGCGTACGACCTCTACGATCGCAGGTTCGAATTCTGCCTCGGGCATGGATGTTTGTGATGTCCTTAGATTAGTTGGGTTTAAGTAGTTCTAAGTTCTAGGGGACTGATGACCTCAGAAGTTAAGTCCCATAGTGCTCAGATCCATTTGAACCATTTTGAACTGTTAGTGCAGATGGTTGTTGTCTTGCAAATGTCCCCATCTGTTGACTCAGGGATCGAGACGTGGCTGCACGATCCGTTACAGCCATGCGGATAAGATGCCTATCATCTGGACTGCTAGTGATACGAGGCCGTTGGGATCCAGCACGGTGTTCCCTAATACCCTCCTGAATCCACCGATTCCATGTTTTGCTAACAGTCATTGGATCTCTACCAACGTGAGCAGCAATGTCGCGATACGATAACCCGTTATCACGATAGGCTGCAATCCGACCTTTATCAAAGTCGGAAACGTGATGGTACGCATTACTCCTCCTTACACGAGGCATCACAACAACGTTTCACCAGGCAACGCCGGTCAACTGCTGTTTGTGTATGAGAAATCTGATGGAAACTTTCCTCATGTCAGCACGTTGTAGGTGTCGCCACCGGCGCCAACCTTGTGTGAATGCTCTGTAAAACTAATCATTTGCGTATCACAGCATCTTCTTCCTGTCTTTTAAATTTCGCGTCTGTAGCACTTCATCTTCGCGGTGAATCAATTTTAATGGCCATTAGAGTATAAATGCGTTTGTTCTAATAATTAAACTTAATTAAAATAGCAGGTAGTCAAATAACATGAAATTCACTAAAACGCCATGCAAATACAGGTGGTTTTTAAATGATATTGCCTCTTAAATGTCATATAAATTAAATAATATGGCCAGCGATGAAAAAATAGATTAATAATTAAACTTGTGTGGGAGTGGAATCGTCGCCTCATATACGTTGGTTTTACGACACTCGAACGCTAATCACTTTTTTGACCACCATGAACGCTAACGTTCGGCACTATCAATTTCACTATAGACGCGTACAGCTTTTCTTGCTATTTCCTGGAAATTGCCGCAGTAGTGCAGCTAACTACATGCACATTATGTTGTTTTAATGGCTTAGTGTCCGCCCGGATAACTGAGTGGTCAGCGTGACGGATTGCCGGGGCCGGGGTTCGATTCCCGGTTGGGTCGGAAATTTTCTCCGCTCAGATACTGGGTGATGTGTTGTCTTCATCATCATTTCACCCGCATCTGGAACGCAGATCGCCCAATGTGGCGTCGAATGTAATAAGACCGGCACCAAGGCGGCCGGACCTGCCCCGCAAGGGGCCTCCCGGCCAATGACGCCAAACGCTCATTTCCAATGGCTTAGTGATGATGATGATGAGGTCCCATATCCGAGGAGCGTAGGGGGCGATGCGGGAGACCCGCACCGCCGTACTAGGCAAGGTCCTAGTGGAGGTGGTTTGCCATTGCCTTCCTCCGACCGTAATGGGGATGAGTGATGATGATGAAGACGACACAACACACTCGAGGCAGGAAAAATCCCTGACCCCGCCGGGAATCGAACCCGGGACCCCGCGCGCGGGAAGCGAGAACGCTACCGCAAGACCACGAACTGTGGACTATGGCTTAGTAAAGGTGTACACAGTTTGAAGTAAATCAGTGATCCCAAAGTCGTGGCCTCTCCTCGTGTGTAAAAATGACAGTTCCACCAGTTCGCTGCACTTTTACACCTGGTGTACGCGATACTACCGCTATCTGTATATGAACATACGAGGTGCATTCAAGTTCTAAGGCCTCCGATTTTTTTTCTAATTAACTACTCACCCGAAATCGATGAAACTGGCGTTACTTCTCGACGTAATCGCCCTGCAGACGTACACATTTTTCACAACGCTGACGCCATGATTCAATGGCAGCGGCGAAGGCTTCTTTAGGAGTCTGTTTTGACCACTGGAAAATCGCTGAGGCAATAGCAGTACGGCTGGTGAATGTGAGGCCACGGAGAGTGTCTTTCATTGTTGGAAAAAGCCAAAAGTCACTAAGAGCCAGGTCAGGTGTGTAGGGAGCATGAGGAATCACTTCAAAGTTGTTAACACGAAGAAACTGTTGCGTAACGTTAGCTCGATGTGCGGGTGCGTTGTCTTGGTGAAACAGCACACGCGCAGCCCTTCCTGGACGTTTTTGTTGCAGTGCAGGGAGGAATTTGTTCTTCAAAACATTTTCGTAGGATGCACCTGTTACCATAGTGCCCTTTGGAACGCAATGGGTAAGGATTACGCCCTCGCTGTCCCAGAACTTGGACACCATTATTTTTTTAGCACTGGCGGTTACCCGAAATTTTTTTGGTGGCGGTGAATCCGTGTTCTTCCATTGAGCTGACTGGCGCTTTGTTTCTGGATTGAAAAATGGCATTCACGTCTCATCCATTGTCACAACCGACGAAAAGAAAGTCCCATTCGTACTGTCGTTGCGCGTCAACATTGCTTGGCAACATGCCACACGGGCAGCCGTGTGGTCGTCCGTCAGCATTCGTGGCACCCACCTGGATGACACTTCACGCAGGATTGTGTGCACAGAACCCACAGAAATGCCAACTCTGGAGGGGATCTGTTCAACAGTCATTCGGCGATCCCCCAAAACAATTCTCTCCACTTTCTCGATCGTGTCGTCAGACCGGCTTGTGCGAGCCCGAGGTTGTTTCGGTTTGTTGTCACACGATGTTCTGCCTTCATTAAACTGTCGCACCCACGAACGCACTTTCGACACATCCATAACTCCATCACCACATGTCTCCTTCAGCTGTCGATGAATTTCAATTGGTTTCACACCACGCAAATTCAGAAAACGAATGATTGCACGCTGGTCAAGTAAGGAAAACGTCGCCATTTTAAGTATTTAAAACAGTTCTCATTCTCGCCGCTGGCGGTAAAATTCCATCTGCCGTATGGTGCTGCCATCTCTGGGACGTATTGACAATGAAAGCGGCCTCATTTTAAAACAATGCGCATGTTTCTATCTCTTTCCAGTCCAGAGATAAAAAATCGGAGGCCTTAGAACTTGAATGCACCTCGTATTCATGGCTTTTGTCGCCTCAATGTATAACAACTTTTGCGGAAATCATATTGACTTTTTGGCTCTTCGAGTGTATTAAAACAGCGCTGTAAGTTTTAACCCTTTAACTCCTGCGGTAGTTATACAATGTAGCTTCACATCGTATGGAATCATTCATGAGATCGAACTCTGCTGTACATGGAAATAAGTCAGTGAACGAACACCCGGCACGATACTAGGCGCAACGTGATGAAGTACACACACTTGTGTGCAAAGCTTAGGGACGAAAGTATCTTTCGCGTAATTTCTCATTACCAAGTAACATAGTTCGATGAAACTTGGCCCCTATATGGAAAGAACTGTTACAGTACAGTACAGAACGCAACTCAAAGAAATATGCACTGAGACGAACAGAAATGACACTTTCATTCGAGGGCGATTCGTAATGATCCCCTGCACATTTCAAAAAGCGGAAAATGGTTCTTAGTAAGGTGTCTGATAGCCCGCCCGGTTAGTGAGACGAACAGAAATGACACTTTTATTTGACAGTTTATATTTACGCGGAAGTCACCGCGATTCGTAATGATCCCCTGCACATTACAAAAAGCGGAAAATGATTCTTAGTAAGGTGTGTGATAGCCCGTTAGCCGAGTAGGTCTAACGCACGACTTTCCGGAGTGGGAAGGATCGCCTGGTCCCTGGCACGAGTCCGCCGGCGGACTTGTGTCGAGGTCTGGTGAGCCGGCCAGTCTGTGGATGGTTTTTAGGCGGTTTTTCATCTGCCTCGGCGAATGCAGGCTGGTTCCCCTTATTCCGCCTCAGCTACACTATGTCGGCGATTGCTGCGCAAACAAGTTCTCCACGGACGCGTACACCACCATTACACTACCATGCAAACATAGGGGCTACACTCGTCAGGTGTGAGACGTTCGCTAGGGGAGGAGGGGGGGGGGCGTCCACAGGGGGCCGAATCGCACAATAACCCTGAAAGACTCGTTAGGTGTGGGGCGGCAGAGGGGTGAAGAGGACTGCGGTAGCCGTCGTGGGGTTGCGGTCCACTGCGGCTGCGGCGGGGACGGAGCCTCTCCGTCGTTTCTAGGTCCCCGGTTAACATACAACAACAACATACAAGGTGTGTGATCATAACGGACGGCAGTGGATGGTTCGCAACGTGGTCCCATGCTAGCCACGAGGTTGGTAAATAGTTATTGTTGTAGGGCGCATCATTCCTCCAGCGAAGCGGTTAACAGCTGCTGGATGCGCATCTTGTCGTGCTACACTACGTCTTCACAACGCATCTCGTATGCGCTCGATAAGATTTAGGTCAGGGGAACCTGTAGGCCAGTCCATTCGCCGAGTATCCTCTCAGCCCAAAAACTCTACCACATACACTTCTCGGTGAATTCGAAAACTGTTGTCTATAAAATAGAAGTCAGGGCCGAATGCACCCGTGAATAGACACACATGTTGAGGAAGTACAGTGTCAGAATTACGTTAACCGGTGAGTTACCGTGTTCAACTACTTGGAGGCCAATATACTAATACAGTATTATGCCTTCCCATCTCTTAACATCTGGACCAACAAAACGATAATTTTCGATAATGTCCCTGGGATCATTACATAATAATAATTATACAAGATTGACCCACCACCTTATTGATTAGTGGGTCCTATGTTACTACTTTATACAATAGCAGCTTCTACATTATACTTAATTACAGACAGTTATGCGATTAGTACTTAGGCAGACTACTTCTTATTTTAAGTTGGCTTGATTTCTAGTTACTACAAAGGGTTAGTGCTAACTGCCTGCAGCGTTACAATAGTGCCAGTGTAATTATATAAACCTACTTGGAAGCCTTGCCCATAGAGCTAATCCCTATGGGCGTGCTCCTGGCACAGGGCAGGCAAGGGTGGTTTATCGCTGCAGGTTCCTAATTTACTATCCTATTCTAATTGCCTAAATCTACTTCCTATTCTACGTCATGGTTGGTGCGTTGTCACAATTCGGGATCACGCCAGTCCCCCTAGTCCCGGTCGTGGCGGATTCCAACTGTGAAGTCGACCTATCCACGAACGGGCGGTATGGGACTGGAGCTATGGTCGCAATCGGTGTTTTCTATCTAACTAGGCTTGTAGGTCTCTCAAAAAAGTTTTTAATACTTTTTGTGATACCTCGTTTGCTAGCATGTTTAGTCTTTGAAAGGTCTCCTCTTGTCTCAAAAGGTCATAGGTATTTGTATTTGGTAGCTGTCGTCTCAGTGTCCCGGCTACATCATCGAAAAGGGGGCACTCGTAAACCACATGGTCAGGAGTACCCTCCGGTGCGCCACAGTCGCACGCAGGCGTCGCCCTTTTCCCAAACCGACTTAGATAAGTCGGATATGGGCCATGACCGGTGAGAAAGTGGAACAAACCCCTTGTTGGCTCAAAATACTTCATTTTTAGTCTTTCCTTGACGTCTGGTAGGAACTGAAAGGTTCTTCTACCAGTTTCGTCCGACTCCCATATCTCCTGCCATAGATCTATCCCTCTTTCCCTTATCTCCCCTTTTTCCCTGACTATTACCCCCATAATTTCCTCTACCTTGGTGTTAATACCCTTTCTGGCCCAGTACCAAGCGGCCTGTTCGCTAATCTTAATATCTAAGGGGCAGAGCCCCATTATGATTAGCAGTGCTCCACCCGGAGAAGTTCTATATGCTCCCACGGACCTTAATATCATGTTCCTTTGTACTCTCCTCACCGTCACGGCAGGCACCACCCTCGTGAGCCTGTGAGCCCAGACTCCTGAGCCGTAACCCACTATTGATGTAAGTATACTGTTGTGGTAAAGCTTGATTAAATGAGGCGGGAGGTGGAATCTCTTGTGTCCTATAGAAATCAGTTTATTTAATAATTGTAGGGCTTTCTGGGTTACGGTTTCTATGTGCCTTGCAAAGTTCCACCTTTCATCGATGATGATTCCTAGGTAGAGCGTTTCTCGTCTCCGTAGAACGGGCGTACCGTCAATTCTCACAGTCGGGTTTCTCGTTAATTGTCCTTTAAGTAGTAGGTAAGTCGACTTGGTTGGTGAGATCGTCATTTTGGTGTTACGGCACCATAGTTGTAGTTTATTTAGTGCTCGATTTTAGGTTCTATATCCTCGCGACTTCGGCCGCCGACCAGCAGGAGGAGGTCGTCAGCGTAGGCTGTCACCTCTAGCACTTCTTCGCTCTGTTGCAGGCTTTCCAGAAGAGGCTCCATGTGGATGTCCCAAAAAAGGGGACCCAACACGGAGCCCTGGGGGCAACCCTTGGTGATGGTTTTCCGGACTTTCCCGCTAGGGGATGATAGCCATACCTCCCGGTCTTCACAATAACTCCTCAAACACCCATATAGCAGCCCTGGACACTCCTTCTCCCGAAGGCAGGAGAAGAGCGAAGGCCACCACAGGTTGTCGAAGGCGCCACTGATATCCACCATGATGCCAACAACATACTTACACGGGGCTGAGCCGCAGACCTCGGCCGCCAGGGCGATTGCATCAGATGGTGATCGCCCCGGCCTAAAACCGAATTGCCTGTCGCTCATCCCCTGCAGCATGCGGTGAGCAGTCAGTCTGTTCGCTAACAACTTTTCAAGGAGTTTGCCGAAGCCGTCCAGCAGGCAAATGGGCCTGTAGGACTTGGCCTCAGCAGGGTCCTTCTCGGGGCCTTTCTTGATGATTACCACGTCTGCGGTTCTCCATGTTTTTGGAAATTTGCCTTGTCTAAGGCATGCATTATAAAGATGTGTAAGTGGGGCAACTAGTTGTGGGGCCAAGAACTGCACCACCTCCGCCGCCACAATGCCGTCTGGTCCGGGGGCTTTCCCTTTCTTTAAGGACTTGATAAGAGCAGCAACTTCCTCTTCCGTGAAGGGGAGGACCGCTTCGTCATTTACGTACCTATGAAGGTTTTCGTTTCGTAATTGACGCTGCTCTTCGGTGTCATTATTCCTGTCATCGTCAGGCAGCAGCAACTGAAGGAGGACCTCAGCAGTTTCCTGCCAGGATTCCGTCACTCCCTCGCCGTGCCTGAGCGTTAATATAATTGTTGGGGAGCGGATTTTCTCCCTCACCAGTCTATATGGTACACCCCAAGGATCAAGGGCCAGCTGATTAGTTACAAAACTTTCCCAGCTGTTTATTCTGGTCTTCTGTAGCTCTTTTTGAAAGTTGTCCCTTGCCTCCCGGTATAACTGTAGCCATCTTTGCTTTTCCCACCAGACGACACTGCGCTGGTAGTGCTTCCTCAGTCTTCTAACAGACTGACGTAGTTCTTGCAGCTCGGCTGACCATGGTGCCGGTGTGGCCGCCACGGCCCTCCTCCTGGTTGGTACGGCCGCCTTAATCGCCCTCGTTACCGCTCGTACCAGTCCCTCGGCTCTGTCGTCCACGTTGAAGTCCTGTCGTGCGTCTCCTTCTGGTAACGGAGGAATGTCGCACTCTCTGGCTAGGCGTTCCCAATCTGTTTTTCTGAAATTTCTTTGCACCTCCCACCCCATGGCCCAGCGGCACTCTCTGCCTCCTACAGTGAAAGTGATTAAATTGTGATCACTGGTGGTGGCATTGTCTTCCACTCTCCACTCTTGTAGCATATTCAATGCGTTCGGCGTGACTAGCATCACGTCTAAGTTGGTGCCCTGTCCTCCTCCAGCCACGTAGGTGGGGGGGGGGGGGGTTACCTGGTCTGTTTGCCACCACCAGTTGAAGAGCCATTATCGTCTCCTCTGCTTTAGCACCATTTTCATCCCTTGTGCCACTGTACCATAGGGGGGATTTGGCGTTTATATCAGCAGTTATAATGATTTTGTGTCCCCGCAACGCCGTGGTCACACTCGCTAGGTGATCTAAGTGTTGTTCAATTCTATCACCGTACTGAAAGTACATATTGATGATGATGATAATTCCGGAAGGAGATTGTATCTCCACGGCGTTGCAGTGACTATTGGAATATTGCGACAGAGGTGCTGCACGCAGTGCGGTGTTTGTTATCAAAACAGCCGCTCTGGGGTTGTCCCCGCTGCTGACAATTTGCCACGTTGCGGCAGTGAACGCAACTTTTCCAGCCAGAGAGTACGGCTCCTGTAAACAGAGTATATCTAGTCTCTTCTCCACCACTTCCTTTCGGAGCTCCTGCATTACTAGTCGACTGTTGTGAGTATTTAGTTGTCCAATTTTTATTCTAGTCGTCATGGAAAATAAGTATGTATGTGGTCATGCGGCCAGAGTTTGTTCCAGTCATATGCCAGTCGTCCGTTTGCCATCACTGCTTGTTGGTAAATTTCATCCAGATCAAATTTTTCTCCTCGTCTGTCAAACACTTTTTTGAGTAGGTCTCGCAGTGCTCCGAAGTCAGTGGGGAGGTTCACCGACTTTATTTGTATTCTGTCCACAGCCTCCATCACCGAGAAGGTTACCCTTCGTCCGTACTCGTGTCCTACTCGGACCACGTGACGCAATGCAGTGGTCAGGGTTGTCGGCTGCTCCAGTCTAGCTAGCTGCATGGTGTACTCAAGGTTTGGGTACACCCTCACCGGGTCCACGGGAGGCAACCTAACCACCGGGCTGTCTTTGGTGTTGGAGTTGGCGGTGGAACTCGTTATTGTGCTTTCTTGGACGGGTTTCACAACATTGTCTGTCACTACCACAGGATGCTCTTGCCGTTGTGGATTTTTAATCGGCAGCTTGTCCCGGCATTGGGAGGAGGGTGCTCTAACCTCTGAGGGGAGCTCAGTTTGTATTCCAATGTCCCTGGTAGGGGACTCAGTTTGTATAGATTTGTCGACTGTTGGTACGTCGGCACTGATAAGCGACTTCAGGAAATTCCTGAATCTACTTGCTCTCATTGCATCCCTCCTCCTTTTGCTCGGGGATTTATGCTTTGGCATCCTGCATGGTATGCCGTTTTCAGCCATAATCGATGCGGGAAATCAACCTCTGTTCGAGCATCCTGTAGGTAGGGCAATTTCGTCCTGTGGCTCCACAAGACTTCTTGCCACGACTCTTGCATGGGATGCAGACACCTGTGGCCTTACAGTCTTTCCGGGTGTGTCCGTTATCACCGCATTTGGAGCAAGCCGACCCCCTGGTGCAATGCCTCAGAATGTGGTCCAAGTCGCCGCAGTTGTGGCAACGAGGTACCACAATGTAATCTTTAGTATTTATAGCGTGGAATCCCACGTATAGTCTGCCCAGTACCGTAATTTTCCTCCACATTGTTGCGGAGACCTCGGCGACGTGATGTACGACATCACGGTCCCGAGGACCCGTCTTAAATCATAGTTTGAAACTGTTTTGAAATTCTTTTTCATTTATGTCCTCAAAATTTTGCTTTCTGATTGCCTCAGACAGCTCTTCATTGGTCATTACAGTAGGAACGTCATACAATATGACCAAGGGGTTCCTCTTTTTTGGGGGTTCACATTTCACTACTGCATTCAGTTTAGGATTTTCAAGAAGTTTGTTCTTGTCCTCTTCAGACGCAACTTCCACAATCACCGAGTTGCGGCTTGGTTTGACACGTTTTATCTTTATTTTGTCTTTTACTGGGTCTATTGTAGTGGTCAGAAGTTCCTGGATTCTTTTTACGCTTGTATCTTTTCCAGGTAGGGTCCTAAGGAAGACTGCCGTCTCCTGTTTCTTTGTCATTATGTGATCCCACCTCTGGTTATATGAGGGTACGTCCAGAATCACTACTCACTATGAGCACGAGACCCCCATTCCTCGCGGGTCCAGTTCCAGTGCGCTTGACACTATGGTAAATGAAGCGGAGAACTACGCACCTGCCCTCAGACAAGGAGACCACCGCTATGCAGTCGTCACGCAACGCGATACTGCTTGTCTTGCCATCCCGTTAAATGTGGTTTCAACTACAGGCGTTGTTTGATGTGGGACTCTTCGTGCCTGTTCCACAGCGTAGCAGTCACCTGCTGCTGTAGCTGATCGAGGTCAGCCACCTCCACTCCTTCGGACAGCAGTGCCTGTGATTCAGCATGATCCTCATGCACGTGAAATAGTCCTCTGAACAATATTAAACTCCTGGGCTACACTCGTCACACTTCGTTCGTCTTTCCGCTTCCTGGCGATTCTTCCTCATGTGAAGTTACACAAATAGCGTCTAGGGCAATTTAATGAGAAACAGCACCAGAGGTGCGGTAACTGGTTGCTGATTAACAAGCAGTCTTTTCCCATTCCTTCAACTGCCTCTTTTTGTGGGGCCAGACCCATTTGGCTTATAACCAAGTCCTGTGGCGTCCAAATTTCTGTGGACGACAGGGAGTGACCTCTGGCAACAAGCTCCCAGACTTTGTCATTTCCACCAAGTAGATAATACGTTATGTTGCTTTATTTGTCTCATCATTACGTTTCGCAGAGCAGTGGATTCGGCACTGGATAAATTAGAAGAACCTATTTCTTTAGATTCTTGTGTTTCAACCCTTAACTTGAAACAACAGTCTTTCAGATCCATAATTCATTTTAAACGTTTTTCGGTATCTTCACTTTAATGCTTGCTGTGTGTAAGGCAACAATCTAACGATAAAGTATATTATTTAGAACTGAGCGCGAAGTTGGGTACCTGCCTGACCACAAGTTTTGCATTATCTTTGATAATTAGCTAGGTCTAATGTCCACATGGGCCGGCCGGTGTGGCCGTGCGGTTCTAGGCGCTTCAGTCTGGAACCGCGTGACCGCTACGGTCGCAGGTTCGAATCCTGCCTCGGGCATGGATGTGAGTGATGTCCTTAGGTTAGTTAGGTTTAAGTAGTTCTAAGTTCTAGGGGACTGATGACCTTAGAAGTTAAGTCCCATAGTGCTCAGAGCCATTTGAACCATTTGAATGTCCACATGTTTCTAAATACTGCATATTTTCCTTTCAATTGGTTTTTTGATCTTTTTTTTATTTCAAAGCATTTTATTATATGAATGAATTCGTTAGTTTTCAGCTATAGCACGGAGCGATTTTCTAGGAGGAATGAAATGTCTGCAGCTGACCGAGATTTTGAAGCTTGGGTGCACTAGCAATTACATTATATAAGTGAAGAGGAAAATGGGAAGGACGATGACATTTTTTATGATTCTAATGCTGATTCTCATTTTGTGATAACTGGTGGTCACCATGAAGCAGTATGTCATATTAGTGAAGAAAATTCTTCATCGAAAGAAGAGCCAGTTGTGACCTGTAGCACAGATAATTATTCTCAGTAAACACAGTATTTTATCCCAAAGATGATCTCAAGTGGATAGTTCAAGGCCTAATAGAGCAAGATAAACACCTCAACACGACATTTTGTGAGGAGGAATGCTTGGACTAAAAGCAAAAATCGAATTTTGGCGTAAACGCATACCAAATCTGGAATATAGCGGTTTTATTTAATGACGACGTGTTAGCTATACCAGCTGATAGAATGGAAAAGAGGAAGACATGTATGAACTGCCCTCCGTCAAAGAAAAGGAAAAGGGCGTATAAGCAGTCGTGTAAGTGCACCAAATGTGGTCAGACACATGCTTGAAATGTGGAAGGAAGATGTGTGTCGAGTGTGCAAAAATTCTGCAAATTAATATTTTCAGTTCATTTGATTCTTTCCTTCATTTACATTCCCTGCAATCTTTTTAATATACTCTTGTAAATATCGTGACTGGTGTAACAATACTAACAGTAATTTCAAGACTCGTACTGCATGGCTACACATACTCACGATGTTTCGTGTTCATTTTAAATATCGTAATCAACGAAGTACATAGAAGCGCTAAATAGTGTTTCATCTGCTTATAATATGAAATAGTTGACTATTCATTTAACTTTTGTCAGTTAATGTGGAGTTATGTGATAAAAAGTATTAAACGGCCTACGAGACAGCATGTTTCTAGTGACACATATTTGAGAGATGTTTCGGGTTAATGAGTTACCCTATAAATTTTTGCAAGTTCATGCTTACCTCGTGAAATGAATGACTAATTTTACGTAAATAAGGCGAATATATGTTAATACATCCCAATTTGAAAAGGAACTTCCAGCAATGCTCATGGGTTGAAAATGCTTTTCGATATCATGTGATGTGCGATTGCGTCACTATTTTTCCTCCGTTGTTATTGGTATTTAGTTTAATTTTATTGTAGCTACCCGCCCCGTCTTCGCACGGGAAGCACTAGACGTAGTGGTCATAAATTACGTACAGAACCCTTCCTCGCGAATCTGAATATCTGTTAATGAAAATCGTAACAAAATCACTACCGTAGCTCCTGAGATTAACCTTTACATACAGACAGAAAAAACGCGGCGCGGAGCTTTATTCTAGAGGTAGTGTATAGATACTGGGTGAGTTGCGTAAGATGTAAGACTGGTTTTATTTTCTGAACAGTTTTAGATATCCAAACGAGTTTTAGTGATAGTAAGCAGACTGGCAAGTTAGTGTGCTGTTTGGCTGATATGTTTATCAACAGGAATGGGGTGGCAAGTAATTACGTTTTGTAACGGCATTTGAAAGCAGTTAAGAAAACGAGTACAGTGATACAATGCTAGATAATGCCGTTGCAAATTTTCGCATAAGTATCGTAGAAACGTCGTAAAGGTGAAAGGCGGGGCGGCCGGAATCGCCTATCGACATGTAAACTACGTCAAATGGGGCACTCATGCAAGTCCCGTTGTCACATGCAGTAAGTGGGTAAGTCTACGCTGCTAGGATAGAACGTATTTCCTTTTGACCCTACTCTATACGACACAGATACAGGGTTAGCTACAGTTGTTGTAATTAGAACTAAATGCTAACTTACAGCGCATCAGAACGGGATTCAGTAATACTGTTTCAAATCTATGTACATAGTTAGGTATAAGTGAACAGGTTTTGTGGAAACGAGAACTGCGGAAAAGCTTGATACGGTGGTGGAGCGTAACGCTACAGCCACACTTGTCAGTCTATACACCGATTTGCTTTCCAATTATAACATACTCTACTGGCCATTAAAATTGCTACACCAAGAAGAAATGCAGATGCTAAACGGGTATTCATTGGACAAATATATTATACTAGAAATGACATGTGATTACGTTTTCACGCAATTTGAGTGCATAGATCCTAAGAAATCAGTACCCAGAACAACCACCTCTGGCCGTAATAACGGCCTTGATTCGCCTGTTCATTGAGTGAAACAGAGCTTGGATGGCGTGTACAGGTACAGCTGTCCATGCAGCTTCAACACGAGTAGTAGTAGTGACGAGCCAGTTGCTCGGTCACCATTGACCAGACGTTTTCAATTGGTGACAGATCTGGAGAATGTGCTGGCCAGGGCAGCAGTCGAACATTTTCTGTATTCAGAAAGACCCGTACAAGACCTGCAACATGCAGTCGTGCATTATCCTGCTGAAATGTAGGGTTTCGCAGGGATCGAATGAAGGGTAGAACCACGGGTCGTAACACATCTGAAATGTAACGTCCACTTTTCAAAGTGCCGTCAATGCGAACAAGAGGCGTGTAACCAATGGCACCCCATACCATCACGCCGGGTGATACGCCAGTATGGCGATGGCGAATACACGCTTCCAATGTGTGTTCACCGCGATGTCGCCAAATACGGATGCGACCATCATGATGCTGTAAACAGAACCTGGATTCATCTGAAAAATGACGTTTTGCCATTCGTGCACCCAGGTTCGTCGTTAAGTACACCATCGCAGGCGCTCCTGTCTGTGATGCAACGTCAAAGGTAACCGCAGCCATGGTCTCCGAGCTGATAGTCCATGCTACTGCAAACGTCGTCGAACTGTTCGTGAAGATGGTTGTTGTCTTGCAAACGTCCCCATTGACTCAGGGATCGAGACGTGGCTGCACGATCCGTTACAGCCATGCGGATAAGATGCCTGTCATCTTGACTGCGAGTGATACGAGGCCGTTGGGATCCAGAAGGGCGTTCCGTATTACCCTCCGGAACACACCGATTCCATATTCTGCTAACAGTCATTGGATCTCGACCAACGCGTACAGCAATTTCGCGATACGATAAATCGCAATCGCGACCTTTATCAAAGTCGGAAACGTGATGGTATGCATTTCTCCTCCTTACACGAGGCATAACAACGTTTCATCAGGCAACGCCGGTCAACTGCTGCATGTGTATGAGAAATCGGTTGGAAACTTTCCTCATGTCAGCACGTTGCAGGTGTCGCCATCGGCGCCAACCTCGTGTGAATGCTCTGAAAAGCTAATCGTTTGCTTATCACAACATCTTCTTCCTGTCGGTTAAATTTCGCGTCTGTAGCACGTCATCTTCGTGGTGTAGCAATTTTAATGGCCAGTAGTGTATTTACAGATTTTTTTGGGAACAGTCTCAACGGCAACTTTACTAAGAGTTGCACCACTGTACACGTGTTCTTAGGAGGTTTCATATGCCATTAAAAATATTTCGCTCTCATTAAAAAGGAAGCACATACTTGCTTCCATGCAAGAGGAATAATTACCCTACGTTGTTGTTGTGGTCTTCAGTCCGCAGACTGGTTTGAGGAAGCTCTCCATGCTACTCTATCCTGTGCATGAGTCTTCATTTCCGAATAACTACTGCAACCTACAACCTTCTTAATCTGCTTACTGTATTCATTTCTTGGTCTTCCTCTACAATTTTAGCCCCCTCCCCTTTCTACACACACTCACTTCCCTCCAATACTGAATTGGTGATCCCTTTATGTCTCAGACTGTTTCCTATCTACCAATCCCTTCTTCTAGTCAGGTTGTGTCACAAACTTCTTTCCTCCCCGATTCTACTCAGTACCTCCTCATTAGTTAATCTTCAGCATTCCTCCGTAGCAACCAGTTTCAAAAGCTTCTATTCTCATCTTATCTAAACTGTTTATCGTCATTGCTTCACTTCCAGACATAACTAAACTCCATACAAATAGTTTCGGTAAAGACTTCCTTACACTTAAATCTATATTAGATGTTAACAAATTTCTCTTCTTCTGAAACGCTTTTCTTACCATTTCCAGCCTACACCTTATATCCTCTCTACTTTGGCCATGGTCGTTTATTTTGCTGCCCAAACAGCAAAACTCACCTACTATTTTAAGTGCCTCGTTTCCTTATCTAATTCCCTCAGCAGCACCTGGTATGATTCAACTACAGTCCATTATCTTTGTTTTTCCCTGTACGTTTTGTTAATGTTTGCAGCCATTCTTCCTCAATTGCTACTTCAATTACGTTTGTCGTGTGGAAAAGAACTAATGTTACCCGTCTTTTGCAAAAGAAGGCAGCTGAATAAGACGCATAACGTTAGTTATTATCTACACGACAAACATTACGCTTACACGCGTTGCGACCGTTGTGGTCTAGTAGGCAGAACGCTAGACGTCGACCCAGGAGATGTCCTGTTCAACCATCCTAGGTAATAACGGACTAGCTTCCTCGTTCCAGTCCGTCCAGGACGGCTCCGGGTCCACTTAGCCTGCTGTTAAATTGAGTACTGGAGATGTTTCCAGCGGGTTAGAGGCGACCTGGGGAAGGGCTCGTCACCCTCCCCCTCCTAGTGCCCTCCCCCTCCTAGTGCCGTGGCGTACGAAGGCTGACTCAACCTGCAGTCAGGCCAGGAACTCGAACCCTTGTTGAGGAAGGAAGGAAGGAAGATTAGAGTTTAACATCTCGTCGACAGTGCGATCATTGGGGAGGGACCACAAGCTCCGATTACGAAAGGATGTGGAAAGAACGCGGCCGTGCTCTTTTCAAAGGAACCCTCCCAGCATTTGCCTGGAGCGATTTAGGGAAATAATGGAAAAGTGAAACCGGATGGCCGGACGGGAATTTGAATCGTCGTCCTCCCGAATGCAAGTTCTGTTTGCTAACAACTGCATCACCTCACTCGGTCAGAAGCTGAGAGCGGCGTGCTCCATCTGTTGGTCTGGTGGTCTAAAGTGCGCTTTCGGTGTTGGAGCGGCTCGGACGTGCATAGCGCCCCCCCCCCCCCCCCTCCGCCTACCGTTTAGCGCGGGCTTTGTTTACACTCGCGACGCTTCTTATAACGGTTGATTCATTACTACAGATCACAGTGGCTATTTCTCACCGGAAGGTGACTATCAAGTTCACTTTTTTTTATAATGTGGGGCCACTGTCATAATATATTTCTTTAAAGTCAGTACCGCCATTAGTTTGTTTTTCATTTGCAGTGTTACATTTACGCGATCATGATTTCGGCTTCAAAGTGCCATTATCAAGTGTACTAAGTGTTATACAGTGCCTATAACCTCCTAGGAGTTAGAGCCTATAGTAGTTAGAATCTTTTTATTTAGCTGGCTGTAGTTGCTGCTTGCTGTAATTGCTGTAGCTCGTGTTATGAAGATTTTCTGTAAGGTAAGTGACTTATGAAAAGCTTGGGTTATTGTTAGGATTTCTTCCAATTAAGAGCCATTCTTTCGTGTTAATTATGTCACTGTTGAGGAGTCATATTGCGGTCTACATCTACATCTACATCTACATTTATACTCCGCAAGCCACCCAACGGTGTGTGGCGGACGGCACTTTACGTGCCACTGTCATTACCTCCCTTTACTGTTCCAGTGGCGTATGGTTCGCGGGAAGAACGACTGTCTGAAAGCCTTCGTGCGCGCTCTAATCTCTCTAATTTTACATTCGTGATCTCCCCGGGAGGTATAAGTAGGGGGAAGCAATATATTCGATACCTCATCCAGAAACGCACCCTCTCGAAAACAGGCGAGCAAGCTACACCGCGATGCAGAGCGCCTCTCTTGCAGAGTCTGCCACTTGAGTTTATTAAACATCTCCGTAACGCTATCACGGTTACCAAATAACCCTGTGACGAAACGCGCCGCTCTTCTTTGGATCTTCTCTATCTCCTCCGTCAACCCGATCTGGTACGGATCCCACACTGATGAGCAATACTCAAGTATAGGTCGAACGAGTGTTTTGTAAGCCACCTCCTTTGTTGATGGACTACATTTTCTAAGCACTCTCCCAATGAATCTCAACCTGGTACCCGCCTTACCAACAATTAATTTTATATGATCATTCCACTTCAAATCGTTCCGCACGCATACTCCCAGATATTTTACAGAAGTAACTGCTACCAGTGTTTGCTCCGCTATCATATAATCATACAATAAAGGATCCTTCAGTCTATGTATTCGCAATACATTACATTTGTCTATGTTAAGGGTCAGTTGCCACTCCCTGCACCAAGTGCCTATCCGCTGCAGATCTTCCTGCATTTCGCTACAATTTTCTAATGCTGCAACTTCTCTGTATACTACAGCATCATCCGCGAAAAGCCGCATGGGCTTGTATATTGTGGGTAATAAACGAATAGGTTAAATTTGTGTTGTCTTTGTCAGGAAAAATTTCGTAGGTCAGTGTTGAAATGATAAGAATAAATAACGAGACAGTAGATTCAGTTTCACTCAGTTCTTTCACCAGAAGTTGCATCTGGCGGTAAAGACTAGAAATTTCGCTCAGTAGCAGCAGTTTTACTCAGCAGTTTAAGTAAACTATAAGAAGTTTCTCCTGGCCGTCCGCTCGCTAACTGCTAACTGCTAGTTCGTCCAATCACAGAGTCTCTTACCGAGGTCGGCGCCTGTGGTCGAGCGGTTCTAGGCGCTTCAGTCCGGAACCGCGCTGCTGCTACGGTCGCAGATTCGAATCCTGCCTCGGGCATGGATGCGTGTGATGTCCTTAGGTTAGTTAGGTTTAAGTAGTTCTAAGTTCTAGGGGACTGATGACCTCTCAGATGTTAAGTCCCATAGCTCTTAGCCATTTGAACCATCTCTTACCGAGGGCGCAGAGCGTTGTCGGCGATATTAATACAGTCTATAGCGCTGCCAACATACAAACATATAAACAAGCTACTTACAACGAGAAGGAATAGTGGCAGGAGATGTGGAATACTTATCACCGGCTCGTGGTGGTGCCTTGACTGTAGGGGTGTCCGATTGGAGAATGTTTACGCACCGTCTGGCTCGACAAAGAGACACGAACGCACACCCTTTTACACAGTGGAAGTGTCACCGCTATTTCGAGGATGTCGGGAGAATTATATTGTCGGCGGAGACTTCAACTGCGTTCTGCGGCCTGAGGAACAACTACCACACTTCGTCCCCTGCCCGCCGTTACAGATACTGGCCCGGGATCTTGCACTCCATGACACATGGGAAATGAAGCACGGCGACAGTCGCGGATATACGTACTTTACAAGCCACTCAGCCAGTCGAGGTGTGGCCTACGGCTTTCACAGACCACCTGGCTTACATGTGCACCATTGCTCTACCACGAAAAAAAACTTGGCGCAGTAGTGGTCCATGGAGGCTTAACGTTACCTACCTGCGGGATGAGAACTGTTTACGGGAGGTTGAAGACATATGGCGTCAATGTCATTGGCGCCAACGTTCGCTTAAATGGTGGCTCTGCCGTGTCAAACTGGCTTTACGCAGAACGTTCACACAATATGGCCAAGATAAGTCGCATTGGTGACGGGCGACTTGCGACTTCCCTACGTGAGTTGGCGCCACAACCACCGCATCCCACCGTCAGCAGGCTGTCCAACGTGTAACAGCTCAACTGCTGCGTCTTACGGCAGTGAAGATGGAAGGGAGTTACAGTACGTGCGGGTATGCTCGACGGATAACGGCCGTCATTACACTATACACGGTGGTAAACTGATAGTGACCGGGCCAAATATCTCTCGAAATAAGCATAAAACGAAAAAACTACAAGGAACGAATCTCGTCTAGCTTGAAGGGGGAAACCAGATGGCGCTATGGTTGGCCCGATAGATGGCGCTGCCTTAGGTCAAACGGATACCAACTGCGTTTTTTTAAAAATAAGAACCCCCATTGTTTACTACATATTCGTGTAGTACTTAAAGAAATATGAATGTTTTAGTTGGACCACTTTTTTCGCTTTGTGATAGACGGCGCTGTAATAATCACAAACATATGGCTCACAGTTTTAGACGAACAGTTGATAACAAGTAGGTTTTTTAAATTAAAATACAGAACGTAGGTGCGTTTGAACATTTTATTTCGGTTGTTCCAATGTTATACATGTACGTTCTGAGAACGCATGCTGTTACAGCGTGATTACCTGTAAATACCACATTAGTGCAATAAATGCTCAAAATGATGTCCGTCAACCTCAGTGAATTTGGCAATACGTGTAACGACATTCCTCTCAACAGTGAGTAGTTCGCCTTCCGTAATATTCGCACATGCACTGACAAAGCGCTGACACATATTGTCAGGCGTTGTCGGTGGATCACGATAGCAAATATTCTTCAACTTTCCCCACAGAAAGAAATCCGGGGACGTCAGATCCGGTGAACGTGGGGGCCATGGTATGGTGCTTCGACGACCAATCCACCTGTCACGAAATATGCTATTCAATACCGCTTCAACAGCACGCAATCTATGTGCCGGAAATCTATCATGTTGGAAGTACATCGCCATTCTGTCATGCAGTGAAACATCTTGTAGTAACATCGGTATAACATTACGTAGGAAATCAGCATACATTGCACCATTTAGATTGCCATCGATAAAATGGGGCCAAAAATTCTTCCTCCCACAATGCCGTAGCCATCGTGGATTTTCCGTTGCCCAATAGTGCATATTATGCCGGTTTACGTTACCGCTGTTGGTGAATGACGCTTCGTTGCTAAATAGAACGCGTGCAAAAAATCTGTCATCGTCCTATAATTTCTCTTGTACCCAGTGGCAGAACTGTACACGACGTTCAAAGTCGTCGCCATGCAATTCCTGGTGCGCAGAAATATGGTACGGGTGCAATCGATGTTGACGTAGCATTCTCAACACCGACGTTTTTGAGATTACCGATTCTCGCGCAATTTGTCTGCTTTTGATGTGCGGATTAGCGGCGACAGCAGCTAAAACACCAACTTGGGCATCATCATTTGTTGCAGGTCGTGGTTGATGTTTCACATGTGGCTGAACACTTCCTGTTTCCTTAAATAACGTAACTATCCGGTCAACGGTCCGGACATTTGGATGATGTCGTCCAGAATACCGAGCAGCATACATAGAACACGACCGTTGGGCATTTTGATCACAATAGCCATACATCAACACGATATCGACCTTTTCCGCAATTGGTAAACGGTCCATTTTAACACGGGTAATGTATCACTAAGCAAATAACGTCCGCACTGGCGGAATGTACGTGATACCACGTACTTACACGTTTGTGACTATTACAGCGCCATCTCCTCTTCAAATACCGCTGCGATACCTTGATGTTGCCACCGAGAGGGGGAGGCATCCGACACGTGAACTTGAGGAACAGGGCTCGTGCGTTATTCCTTAGTGCGATGCAACGCTATTGGAGAACCGAACATGGCAGGCTGCTGTGGACGAGCGGTTCTAGGCGCTTCAGTCTGGAACCGCGCGACCGCTACGGTCGCAGGTTCGAATCCTGCCTCGGGAATGGATGTGTGTGATGTCCTTAGGTTAGTTACGTTTACCTAGTTGTAAGTCTAGGGGACTGATGACCTCAGATGTTGAGTCCTATAGTGCTCAGAGCCATTTGAACCATTTTGAACGGAACACGTCACCTTAAAGGGCGCTGTGATCAACGAAGTGGTTCGCCATTCATTCTGTCCACCAGTCAATGTTGGCCACATCACCGGACCGTTCGCACGCCTTCGGGACATCTCCATTGATTACAGTTACGTTCAGGACAGTTTGCCAGCGACCAGGCTGCCCACAACGAAAGATTTATTTGAAAGATTCTTTCAGCAACAATCTCGCGATGTGGTCGAACAGAAGCACCTGGCGATACAGTGGTAGTGAATATGGAGAGCGGTTCATCTTCCTAGACAGGTACGTGCGTTATGGCATGTAGTGGTGAACGGCAAATTGCCGAACCGTCAACGACTGCACTCTATTCACCTGGTCGACACGCCGATATGTCTCGACTGCGCGGTCGTCGACTCCGACGAGCACCGTTTGGTTTGTGGCACGGCAATCGACTGTTGGCTTCTAACGAGGAAGAAGCTGGCCCTTTCACTGCTTACAGCGCACACGGTGATCAAAGCTGACAACTTACTGTTCGAGGACAACGTGCACTTTCCTACCGCCAGGACAAACGCCATAAACTGGATTAAGTGGATGGTGACGTATTAAGTGTATCGCACCGATGACAAGAACGTCATAGACTTATGGTACATACTGCAAGAGCAACGTGCGATCTTGCAGTGACACGTGAAATATAGCACATGTTTTTCTAATTAGTTGGCTTTGTTATTAGTTGGGTTTGCTACCCTCCGGCTAGCTGGGGTGTTGCGGGTACGATAAGTGAAATGAGAAGATAGCTCAACGTTCAGGAACTAACGTTCGTGACTGATGTATTCAGGTGACTAGACATCGTTTTTAATCTAGCGAGAAGCCGATCTGGATACACGCCAACAAGACCGTTGCAGGGTCCCGTTTTCTTTTCTTTTTTTGTGAATTCTTTAAATCTAGACGACGTTGGGAGCCGTTTTTATGCTTGAATGTGTTGAATGGCACCTTTAATTTCTGTGTGTTGTGTTTAGCACCTACAAAAGGCAAAAAAATATCAATAGCCTCAAAAAGCAATTCAAATAAAAATAAAAAATCAGTAAATGTCGTGCCTGGAAACCGATAGTTGCAGAATCGAACCCCTGTCGGACCACCGATTTTTCGTCGGCGCTTTTTTCCAGGCGCTTCAGTCCGGAACCGCGCTGCTGCTGCGGTCGCAGGTTCGAACCCTGCCTCGGGCATGGGTGTGTATGATGTCCTTAAGTTAGTTAGGTTTAAGTAGTTCTAAGTCTAGGGTACTGATGACCTCAGATGTTAAGTCCCATACTGCTTAGAGCCATTTGAACCACCGATTTTTCAGCCTGCTTTTTAAGCTAGGCTCCAGCTCTCAACAATGTGAGGAGCCGCCAGAAGCGACTCGTCGTTCGGATTCCACGTTAATCTCCAGGTCTCCTTACACCCAGTTGGATTGAGAGGCACCCACTTGCCTTACTCATACTGTGGCATCAAGCAGTCAGGCCTGCAAGATGAGTGGTTTGCCAAGCGAGTGGATTCTTCCTTAATTTATCGAGTAACATGAATTCTCGTATCTTACTATTTAGTTACAAATTATCCTCCTGTATGAATACTACGCAACGGAAACGCATATCTGACTATCAGTGAATTACAGAACTCTGACTGTACACTACGCACTGGCAATACCACATTTTCTTTTTGTCTTTTATTTAACGGCTTTTATCAACACGTGGCCACCGCACTGAATGTGAATGGCGCACACATTATAAATTCGGGGCATCATGACAACATGCAATTCAATGGAAAAATCCACCAATCTTTTTCTTTTCACTATATTATTTATTCCAAAACACACAAATTCTATAACCTACACAATATCACATGAGAAATTCCGCCCAGTGGGCCTGGCTTTACATTAGTGAATCTCTATATTATGGTCTCGTAATTTATTTAACGCTACAGTGCACTTTCTGGATAGGATGGTGGATCTTTTATTATACCTCACACTTCGACTCTCACAATCATCACGGAGCTTTCCTCCAGATCGAGCGATGCAGAAGGAACAAGCATAACCCACAAATCTTTTGAAACTACCTTGCTACTCCCCCATGCAAACCACACATACCCAAATTACATGACATACACCACACAACAATATGAAATACTACACAAAGAATGGTTACAACATTATCACTTTCTGCTTTCCCACTTCAATCAATATTTATCCCAGTTTCACACGACACTGCCCCACTTTGTAATTCTACTTTCCTACTGTGAACTCTGGAGATAAATGCACGTCTTCCTGTGCAATGCAAGCCAAGTGGCGTTGCTGGATAGACGGCCGACTCACCTTGATTCTCTCTCAGAGTTTAAATCTAGCGTCACCCGGAATCATATCATGCAGTTTAATGTTAAGCACACACGCGAGTCCTCAACTGATACCATGGACGAGTACTTCTCTTTATCCTTTGTCTCATACACAGATTGAGACTCACACAGTACTCACCACGTGGAAGTACTCGTCTCTAATTTCAAGTCCTGCACACGTAATTTCTTAAATATTTCAACTTATGATACACACGCTATTTCTTAAATATTTCAACTTATTGTACACACGCTAGTAATTCAGCTTAACTTAAGCACACGGAAGTATCTCAACTTATAGCTACACGTGGTTTCATTGTGACCGTTGGTCACTTCCAAAGATTACTACAATCCCCTTAATATTACCTGCCTGACATTTAATTCTCCCCACAAAAGTTCCTGAGATAGAGAAATTATTAATTCAAACTACTCTTAAATATTCCACATGCATACCATGCCTCCACTCTTTCGTCATTACGGAGCACAAATAAAACAGGTCTTAACAGCACAAGATCCAGCGGCAGAGTGCTGAAATATGGCCGTTCTGTAGGTCATCTCGAACCTCTGTCGAGGTGGGGGAAGCACCTTGCTATCGTATTGGTCAGCCACATTTCAGGCGCTCAAAGCTCTGGTACCTTTCGTCTCTTTGGTCCCACCAAAGGTGGCCAAAGGATCGACTCAAAGATGATCATATATCCACATTCACTATCTGCGGTTAGCAGACGACCATACATTCATTCATTTCACAGATCTCACCAAACTGGATGTAGGGATTTACTTTGTGGGAGTGCACATGTGATCAATTAAATAAATAAATTGTCATTCTTTCCCACACTGGTATCCGGCTTCGCTGCATTAATTGAAATTGAGTTATTTTTACACAAAAAATGTGTTGTTCTGACAAGAATAATGAAGTATTTTGTACCTATTTTCAATGTCGGGCGGTACTGTACCCTTTCACCACCGGCTACCCATGCAGAAAAAAATGGCACGGTACTATCCTTGCAATGCGAGGGTAGTTCCGAACATTTTTTAAGAAAACTGTATTAAAACAAACGTAGCAATTCATCAAAATACCCAGGAGGAGACCTTAGCCCCTGGTGACCTCAAATTGACGACCAAATGTTGTTACTTTACCAAATTATTGACAGTTGTTGCATTATTGTACTCTCCACAATCCGGAGTAACGTACACATACAAATTTGCAACAATCCACATGACAAATAAAACATTATATCATACAAATAAAAAAATAATGTTGAGATAAAAATTTGCTTTAGTTACTGGGATCTTCATTATTTTTATGAGTAATCCAAATTTCAATAATTCTAAAACAAATAAAAAAATACAAATTGTACTCATGAAATTTTAAATAGCTCACCGTCCAAACACAGAACAAGTAATCTGACATTCATAAATTGCGTTGTAATAATCTTTACACGGCAATGTCTAAATACAAAACAAAATCAACAAAAGAAAAAAATTTCGTACACTAGTTACACGTAGAACGTCAGGCTCCATACCATTACTCTAAAATATACCTCAAACCTACAGAGAAATAAAACTGAGAAGAAAAACAATGAAATATACCACAAGTTACATACTGGTTACGTAATATAGTTCGTCTAAGACATCATGTCATACCTCATTAACTATCATCACCTAAGCAATTGCCACAACTACTCGACAGTGAGTTTAACCTTATCCTTATCCATCAGTACAAATACCTTCTGCTGAGCTAGTCAGTCCATCAACTTTGATCAATACACGCAATAAATAGTTAGCAATAAGTGCTTGAATCTACCAGTAGCTCTCGTATCTTACTCTACTGTTCATTTCTCTGTTGTCACACATTTAGACGACAAGAACTTGCATTTCGACTAGCCTTCGTTACACTTTAATGTGAAATATCACCACTGTGATAATGCAAATAAGTGGCTTCAGTCAACAGACCAATAAGACCATTACTGTCCACGACATCAAAATGCATCAGTTAATTCCGATATTTGTTGTGCAATGCAAACCCTTGTCCCCTGTGACAACCTTACTGATCAATGCTACAAGAGCCACTACGTTAGTATTACGCCACTGGCTAATAATTAGAGCATCATTGTACCAAATATTCTAATAAACATGCTACGTGAACTTGATAACCCAGAACCAAACAAAAAACAAACACTAACTATTCTAAACACAAATGTTAATGAAATACAATTACACTTGCTGTCCCTTCAGGAATGAAACATATAAAAAAAGAAAACATTTACACAATTACAAATACATTATCCCCTATCTTGCGAGTCACACGGAAACATTTCATTCTGTGATTTTCTTGGCGTCAAAAAGTTGCTGATAGTTTTCCTAGAAACACTGTCTCGGTGTCAAAGCTCTCCCATGGTTACCCGGACGAAAGTCTTTGAGTCACTCAAATCGGCATTTTGAACACACACTGAACAGTAAACTGTATCTCACATATGTCATAGTCACTCTCAGAGTACCATCCACACGAATCTGGTCGTCCAGAAATGGTCCTACAACTACTATTACCCACGGTTCTGTCCTTTCAGTTCATGGTGTAATTAAAAGTCGTAAGTTCCAACAAACAGCACTTATTCCCGCGCCAATTCAAGAAATGTCTCCTACTACAAGTGCAAATGTCAATGTCCCACTCTAGTTCCTTGCGTTCATACAATAATTAGCCACCAAACGACAACTGTCCTCTTTAAGAATACCAAGCGTCCCACATGCAATTCACAAAGCCCACTTAACAAGTCACTGTCAAAAGTTTATGGATCCCACCGTTCAGTGGTCAAGACAAAACAAAACGATCGTCCTGTCTGCTAAAGAAAAAATCTTTTCCACCACTCACAACGTGGAAACACCAGTCCTTCACTTTCCACCTTATGGAGACGTAACGAGCAGTCATCTTGTTTCACAGCTCCACAGTCCAGTATTAGTTAATAGTTGCTGGTAACAAATGCCCGCCGGGCTCTGCCGCGCATCGTCCATTCTGCCGTGGCGCCCCTGCGCGCGCCGTTGAGCAGAAGAAACCACCCGCTGTTGCCTCCGCGGGATACTTTCCCCAGTCGTAAGGGTGGCGGAACTTATGAATGGCCAGTGGTACGTGCGTGTCGCCCCAGGCCGTTGACCTGCTGTAGCGGGCGCGTGGAGTGTACCTCGACCGGCAGTGGAGTGGGGAGTGCCGCGGCTCTGTCACCCGTCGCCATGGCAACGTCAGCTCGGCCCGCTAGCGGTATGGGCGTTACGACACCCAATCAGTCAGATCCTTCCGTGCATCTCGCAACATTACAGACAAAAGGATATTCTTACATTATTTAAATACTCATTGATTACATGTATGATCTATTAGATACATCGGTAATAAAAGAATCTTTGTTCTAAAAAATATAAAATTATACACCCTAGTTTTCTACACATACAACATACAGCCCACACTTGTGCTATTGATTGTACCTGTCGTCCCTCATACAAAACATGAAAGTGCAAAATAAAAAAACAAAAGGAATCATAAACAATCTATACAGCTCATAATTACAATATCAAATAGAAGGCTACTCTAACATCCTATCACAGTGAAAATATTAGAAACTGTTTATTCTAAAACTACAATATACAGTGAACCTTTGTGCTTGTGACAGACTGAAATTAATACCGCTTTAAAGTGTTCTAACAAAAAATAAGAAATAATCTACACAGCTCACAATTACCTACCACATGTTGTTAAATAGTAAACTACTTTAACATCCTAACACAATAAACATTTTAGAAACTCGTGACTCTAAATCTACAACATACAATGCACCTTTGTGCTTGTGACAGACTGAAATCAGTATCTCTTTACATATTTTACATTTTATTATATATAACAACATTTCTAGGACATGTATGAACCATCCACATGATGTCAGATCCTGACCTGCCATCGAGGTTCATCCCAATCAAACAATACATAATAATGTTTTAGTTACAGATCGGTAGCATCCCCTTTACAGGAGTGTGCGCATTGATCACACTACACTACGACTCTCACTCACCAGACATCACATTTTCCTTCTCATTCAATCCATTAATACACTAACAGAATAGGTCTAGAAGTCAGCTAACCTTAACACCACCACACTCACGACAACATACCATACCTTTGCTCCCTTATACTCAACCACATAACACATGAAGCTGTTTCGGAGATAGCATTCCAGTCTCCGAATTCGTCCTTTCACTTTGGCACCTCTCTCCATCGGCTTACCTCCGCATTCGCTTTACCCATTAATCATTCTGCTAAACACCAACTTAGAATTGCGACATTTCATCTAAGAACAAAAAATTTTCATGGACAATCCGCCTCACTCTGAATGGTCCACTATACACAGTAAAGAATTTCCTAGTTAGGAATCTGTGCTTACATGAAAATTAAATGTGCGCAGAGAATATACAAGCTGGGAGAAATGGGCAGCCCAAGTGTTAGAAACTTAGGTGCTAGTGGCCTCTTTCACTAACACCAGATTCCGAACAACCATACACAGCACTTCATTATAACTGTCACCACCACAATGACATCAGATGGCATCTAATTTAAAAACTTCGATCACAATGTTGACCTTTTACATTACGTGTTAAGCACCTGCCATAGTCAAATCGCACTAATTAAACTGGACTCATTGTCATTATTTCATAGCATTTTAGCAACTGGTTTCTTTGAGAAAACAGACCTTTTACTTTACTGTTCCAAATAAAACTTTGCAAATTTTGCTGAGATACCTGCCTAACAGATGCCATTACTGGTGTTTTATTCTCTGATCAGAAGTATGGTATTTGCATTCCTACATATTAGTAGAGTATGTCTGCTACATAGACAATTTTCAGTGCCAGCTGCATGTGTTTTAGAGCAAGATATTAAGGGCTGATATGTTGGATTAGTTTCTCCTATCCTTCAATCCATTATGACAAGAATGAAATGCCTGGATTCCATGCTCTCCTGTCATTCTGATACTTTCTGCCGTTCCTATCCTCGACACTACCTGACCTATGAGTCGTGTCTCCGTTCACGATATTGCTCTCATTACCCAATCCTTGTAACAAGTGCTGAAATGACGCGGAATCGTCTAAGCCTCTGCCTGCCATCACTATACCTCTGCGCAATTTCACTGGCAACTTCGTTATACAGATCCTAATGAACTCCCCAGGTTCGTATGTCACATCCAAATCCCTATTTCGTCTCAGCATTTCCTGACAGCACGACACTGAATCCCTTATACCACCTTCGTTACGATTTGGCATCATCAATATGCTTAGCGTAACCTGGTCCTGCTTACTTTTCGGCCAGAATTCATTTAAATAGCTACTACAGTCTTTAATGTCTTCCTGCATTTTCGCTCTAGCCCCGTCCCTCAAATGGTTATACACAAACTTCGTTTTGAGGAGCAGTCCCCACGATGAAGGTAATGAATCTCGAAATTGAGACAGCCTTGGACTATACCCAGATGGGTTTGCCACCTGTTTTATCCGACACAGCCGTTCTTCCAACTCTCTGAGTTCGTCTTCCTCTTTCTGCCTATTTTCGCCTTTTGAGTTTATCTCACTCTCCCTCTGCAATCTACCTGGTGGTGTGTCACCTTCGCTACTGCACGCTAATTGCAACTGCGCTAGTTCTTCACTATGTTTCCTACTTATTTCTAATTGTGCCTCTTTAAACTGTAATAGTGATTGTATCTCCTCCTGGTCGGCATAAACCTCTCGCTGCGTACTGTCAGAGCCCGTTTCGCCTCTTATACTGATCTTTTCTACATCTGCGCTAATCGTATTCATTCTGGCCACTACCTCCGCAACTTCGTCCCTGTGTTTATTTAGCGCCATTTCCTGCCGTGTGACTTGAGCTTCCACGCTGTCTAATGCCCCTGGTTTATCTGGAAGTAAGTCCTCCACTATCTCTTTGATTCGCTCATCCGGCCACACGCCCCTCTGTTCGGTAATATCGCTCTCTATTGCACTTATTCGTACCTCCAAATTATTGGTTTTTTCTTTCACGGCATCACAAACTTGCTTCACCGCACCCAGATTCTTCTCCCCCTCATCTATCCGATTATTAACTGCGGACAGACGCTCATCGACAACTGTGTGTAGCTTCCTCATTGCCTCTTTATTTCCCTTATCCATTGCGTCCAATTTTTCCTTATTTGCTTCCAATCTTTCCTTAGTTGCTTCAAATCTTTCCTTATTCTCCCTATCTCTCTCCTTATTCTCCCTATCTCTCCCCTTATTATCTCTATTCATCGCTTCTAATCTTTCGTCCATCCTCTGTAAAAACTGCAGTAGCACATTGTCATTTGCTACTTTCGGTGCGCTCACCTCGTTCGCCTGAGAAACCGTAGCTTCGCTAAGGGTAGCTGCACTTTCACTGCATACCTGGCCTAGTCCCTGCTCGCCCGCGTCGTAGGGAAAATCCCCCGATTGTGAACAAAGCCCGCCGCATAAAGGATCACCCAGCTGCGGTCCACTGAACAATTCAACCCCTTCCGAGTGTTTGTCTTTCTCGCTCGTTAACCCATGGTCCACAGCTACTTCCTGCTGCACTGCTACGTTCACCGCAGAATCGCTATTCTCCATGGTGACTACACTTTTCGACTGTGACCTAGTTACTACGGACATTACGCAAAAAAAATTATACAACGATCTTCCCGCCTTGGACGATATAGCAATTAGTTACATAAAATAAATAAAAGATCCTCATCAATCCAGAAAGAAATTGCAAACAAAAAAAATTTTTACTTCTTAGCGTTATCACAATATATTCCATCAAAAAATAAAAAAAATCTTAACAGCAAACCCTAACAGCAAAAATATCCTGGCAAAAAAATATATCCTGGTAACAAAATTATCGTGGCAAAAAACGGAATCCTGGCACAATATCCTGGCAAAAAAAATATCCTGGCAAAGGAATCCTGGCAAAAAAATATCCTGGCAGGGTCGAAATTATGAGAGGCACCCACTTGCCTTACTCATACTGTGGCATCAAGCAGTCAGGCCTGCAAGATGAGTGGTTTGCCAAGCGAGTGGATTCTTCCTTAATTTACCGAGTAACATGAATTCTCGTATCTTACTATTTAGTTACAAATTATCCTCCTGTATGAATACTACGCAACGGAAACGCATATCTGACTATCAGTGAATTACAGAACTCTGACTGTACACTACGCACTGGCAATACCACATTTTCTTTTTGTCTTTTATTTAACGGCTTTTATCAACACGTGGCCACCGCACTGAATGTGAATGGTGCACACATTATAAATTCGGGGCATCATGACAACATGCAATTCAATGGAAAAATCCACCAATCTTTTTCTTTTCACTATATTATTTATTCCAAAACACACAAATTCTATAACCTACACAATATCACATGAGAAATTCCGCCCAGTGGGCCTGGCTTTACATTAGTGAATCTCTATATTATGGTCTCGTAATTTATTTAACGCTACAGTGCACTTTCTGGATAGGATGGTGGATCTTTTATTATACCTCACACTTCGACTCTCACAATCATCACGGAGCTTTCCTCCAGATCGAGCGATGCAGAAGGAACAAGCATAACCCACAAATCTTTTGAAACTACCTTGCTACTCCCCCATGCAAACCACACATACCCAAATTACATGACATACACCACACAACAATATGAAATACTACACAAAGAATGGTTACAACATTATCACTTTCTGCTTTCCCACTTCAATCAATATTTATCCCAGTTTCACACGACACTGCCCCACTTTGTAATTCTACTTTCCTACTGTGAACTCTGGAGATAAATGCACGTCTTCCTGTGCAATGCAAGCCAAGTGGCGTTGCTGGATAGACGGCCGACTCACCTTGATTCTCTCTCAGAGTTTAAATCTAGCGTCACCCGGAATCATATCATGCAGTTTAATGTTAAGCACACACGCGAGTCCTCAACTGATACCATGGACGAGTACTTCTCTTTATCCTTTGTCTCATACACAGATTGAGACTCACACAGTACTCACCACGTGGAAGTACTCGTCTCTAATTTCAAGTCCTGCACACGTAATTTCTTAAATATTTCAACTTATGATACACACGCTATTTCTTAAATATTTCAACTTATTGTACACACGCTAGTAATTCAGCTTAACTTAAGCACACGGAAGTATCTCAACTTATAGCTACACGTGGTTTCATTGTGACCGTTGGTCACTTCCAAAGATTACTACAATCCCCTTAATATTACCTGCCTGACATTTAATTCTCCCCACAAAAGTTCCTGAGATAGAGAAATTATTAATTCAAACTACTCTTAAATATTCCACATGCATACCATGCCTCCACTCTTTCGTCATTACGGAGCACAAATAAAACAGGTCTTAACAGCACAAGATCCAGCGGCAGAGTGCTGAAATATGGCCGTTCTGTAGGTCATCTCGAACCTCTGTCGAGGTGGGGGAAGCACCTTGCTATCGTATTGGTCAGCCACATTTCAGGCGCTCAAAGCTCTGGTACCTTTCGTCTCTTTGGTCCCACCAAAGGTGGCCAAAGGATCGACTCAAAGATGATCATATATCCACATTCACTATCTGCGGTTAGCAGACGACCATACATTCATTCATTTCACAGATCTCACCAAACTGGATGTAGGGATTTACTTTGTGGGAGTGCACATGTGATCAATTAAATAAATAAATTGTCATTCTTTCCCACACTGGTATCCGGCTTCGCTGCATTAATTGAAATTGAGTTATTTTTACACAAAAAATGTGTTGTTCTGACAAGAATAATGAAGTATTTTGTACCTATTTTCAATGTCGGGCGGTACTGTACCCTTTCAGGATAACTGGAATAGGTTAGGGACAAGCAAATCGCAAAAGTGGCGTCCAGTTGAAAGACTTGCACCAGCCCACGGAAACACACGAATTTATTATATGTCATTACATGTTCGACCGATGGTAAGTTCAGTGTTCATTTCATTACCAATCGACAGTCAAGAAAAAGAAGGCAAACAACAGAAGTACGATCGGAACTGGTCATTTTAAGGTTTTACACACTGATCAACCAGAGTTTCATGACTACTAACCTAGTGTCGACATAAATCCGTCTAGGCGATAGGAGTTTCACCTGGTGAGGAATGACTGCTTGTCAGACACAAGCACGGGGCATGTAGCATCAGCGACCGTGCTGTCCGTGTGTAGAATGGGGAAGGCGCGCTATCTGTCTGAGTTTGACCGATAGCAGGTTGTTACGGCCCGGAGGCTGGGCACGAGCATATACAAAACTGCACGACCTGTCGGCTGTTCGAGAAGTAATGTTGCGTGTTCAAAATGTGGCGTAACCAAGGCGAAAGAACAACCAGACGTCGTGGGTTAGCCGGCCGCCCCTCATTACAGATGTCGGAAGTCGTAGGCAGGGCAGACTGGTAAAACAGGACAAGAGGCGATTGTGCGGGAGCTAACATTCAGACTTTAATGCTGATCAGATCACAAGAGTGTCTGAACACACAGTGAACCGAACACTCCTAACGATGAGCCGCTGCAGCCGACCACCCATGTTCAAAAAATGTGTGTGAAATCTTATGGGACTTAACTGCTAAGGTCATCAGTCCCCAAGCTTACACACTAGTTAACCTAAATTATCCTAAGGACAAACACGCACACCCATGCTTGAGGGAGGACTCGAACCTCCGCCAGGACCAGCCGCACAGTCCATAACTGCAGCGCCCTTGACCGCTCGGCTAATCCCGCGCGGCAACGACCCATTCGTGTGCAAATGTTAGCACCTCGACATCGGCAGCTATGACTGAAATGTGCCCATGACCATCGGCGCTGGACGTTGACGCAGTGACAGAACATTGCATGGTCTGATGAACCCCAATAGTCGGCCGATGTGACCGAGCGGTTCTAGGCGCTTCAGTCTCGAACCGGGTGACCGCTACGGTCGCAGGTTCTAATCCTGCCTCGGGCATGGATGTGTGTGATGTCCGTAGGTTAGTTAGGTTTAAGTAGTTCTAAGTTCTGGGGGACTGATGACCACAGATGTTAAGTCCCATAGTGCTCAGAGCCATTTTTTTAACCCTAATACCTTCTTCATCATGCCATGCCGATGGAAGGGCGTCTTTCAGGGGAACAGCTTCTTGACACCTGTACTGCGGGACGGAGAAGAGCTGGCGGTGGCTCCATTATGCTCTGGGGAACATTCACGTGGGCGTCACTGGATCCAGTGGACCTCATGGAAGGCACCATGACGGCCAAGGGGTATCGTACACTTGTTGCAGACCACGTAGACCTCTTCATGACGATCATGTTTCCCGTTGGCATGGGCATTTTTCAGCAAGGTAGTACGCCATATCACAAAGCCAGGAGTGTGATGGAGTGGCTCGAGTAACTCAGTGGCGAGTTGCTGTTGGTGCGCTGGGCCCCCCAACTCGCCCAATCGAACATATCAGGAATGGCGTCAGAGCTCATAGCCCCCTCCACGGAATATAAGGAAATTAGGTGACTTGTGTGTACAGATGTGCTGCTAACTTCCTCCAGCGACCTATCAAGGTCTCTATTGTTTCCATGCCACGACATGTTGCCACTGTTATGCGTGCCAAAGGAGGAGATACCTTCTATGTAAGTAGGTGATCAGATCGTTCTGGCTGATCTGTGTCTATTACAACATTCAAAACAGGTCATCTTGTGGTGCAGTTCTTCTTGTTGTCTCCGTGCTTGCTAAGAAAATGGGATGAGAAGTTCCGCCTTATGCAAGACACCTTTTTCTTTTTGTTTCACCCATACATGTTTCAGCACTTTTGTGCTATCATCAGTGGGTTCTATTTTTATTTTTAACTGTAAATTTGTTGTTAACATATTAACATTTTCGTAGTTTACAACATTATGTAAAAGTTGCATTTATAACTTAATTGGCGAAAAGTAACATACCTTACATTATATTATTGTCTTCTTGTTTTGGTAGCTGTTATGCTACACAATATACAACATGTCATCTGCGAACAGCAAAACGTAATTTATTTTCTATTTGTTACGTGTTTACGAACGGAAATAAGACTGTATCACGTTTTCTTTCCGTAACTTACAGTTTTGAAGTTGTGGTACGTTTTCCTGTTTTGTTGGCGAAGTAAATGGGCTTACTTCTTTGCCTGTGCTCGTGTGGTAATGCAGTTTTTCGATTACTCAAACATAGGCGGAGTTTTCACTGCCATTACGTGTTCTCTCTCTCTCTCTCTCTCACACACACACACATACACACACACACAGACACACACACACACACACACACACACACACACACACACACACACACACACACATACATACACTCTCTCTCTGCGCCAGTACTCATCACACACAGGCAAACCCACATAAACCACACACAACTAACACCAAATACAATTCAAACTCACGCGCCTCAGCCAGCAGAACACGCTACGAAACAAATGAACGCCACACAGCCACAACAACACGTAATGGCAGCGAAAACTCCGCCTATGTTTGAGTAATCGAAAAACTGCATTACCACACGAACACAGGCAAAGAAGTAAGCCCATTTACTTCGCCAACAAAACAGGAAAACGTACCACAACTTCAAAACTGTAAGTTACGGAAAGAAAACGTGATACAGTCTTATTTCCGTTCGTAAATACGTAACAAATAGAAAATAAATTACGTTTTGCTGTTTGCAGATGACATGTTGTATATTGTGTAGCATAACAGCTACCAAAACAAGAGGACAATAATATAATGTAAGGTATGTTACTTTTCGCCAATTAAGTTATAAATGCAACTTTTACATAATGTTGTAAACTACGAAAATGTTAATATGTTAACAACAAATTTACAGTTAAAAATAAAAATAGAACCCACTGATGATAGCACAAAAGTGCTGAAACATGTATGGGTGAAACAAAAAGAAAAAGGTGTCTTGCATAAGGCGGAACTTCTCATCCCATTCAAAACAGATATTCAGAAAATGAAGAAATAGGTATTGGAAGGAACTAAAAACTGATTTGATGGGATACATGTTATAACTGTGCGTCGATAACTTTGTGTAGCTTAAAAATAGTGGTGGGCCTCTCTCGTCGGTCCGTCATATGAACGGATTCGATGTAAGCTGAAGAGCGGCGTGTTAGCAACTGGGAACTGTGCCGGCTGGAACGCGGCTTTCGCTGCCACTCGCGCAGGACGCGCCGCATTAGTGTCTGTGTTGAAACAAACCGGCCCGGCCCGATCCGGCTCGGCCCGGACGCATCCCCGGCAGCCACAAGGTCGCCGCCACACCTTACCAGCGCCGCTGCACGCTCTGTCAACAGCCACTTCCGAGTCGCCCGCCTTCCGGAAGCCAGCAAAGGCTCTTCGGTCCGAGGTGCGTTTCGACTTTCGACCATAAATATAATAGGCTGGCCCTGACGTCGTTTTCGTGGCTCCAACGTCTCTGGACTGAAGTCTCGTGAATTTTGGCAAAACAGGGTTGTTTCGTGTTGCGCTTATGGCTGTACTCAGCGTTTTGTCGGGGGAAATGGCATTACATTTCACGTGTAAGTGTTTCTATGATAGTGCAGATGCGTTTATTGAAATCTGCGGAAGTGACTTTTATATGTTGTTTACACTTGAAATAGAGTATCACATAAATTAAAGTGTTGAAAATGATGCCTTTAAAGTCAGACTCATATTGCATTTTGCAAAGTATCTGTGATAATTCGCTTACAGAAGTAAGTATAACTGTTTCTCGTTCCTACTCATAGGTTCCCTAAGGATGAAAAAAACCGAAGGCAGCTTTGGATATAGGCCCTGAAACGGAAAAAACTTCAAAGTCTCACCTTTCATCTAAACTATCATTTTTTTTAAAACTGATAGTTTAAACTTTTCTAAAAATACTGGCAACTGAACCTTTGAAGTGCACCTAAAATTGATACTCTAAAATGGTCCTGCTCCTAAAGTCGACAATTTTGGCACCTACAGTTGACATAATTCCCATATCCGATTTTCTTTTATAAGTGACTAGAGCTCAAAACGCGGCGAATCCAATGTTTAAAGTTTTCACACGAGCCCACTCTTACTGTCTAAAAGAATTTTAACGACATTTTTACTTTAATTCATAGTTTATAGTAATTTCGTCCCACTGCCCACCAGAGTGGCGTTCGATGTATTTGTTAGATTTTATAAGTGGCACTGTGAACAAATCCAGGTCAAATGTAGTTCTGGCATAATTTTTCGCAAATAAAAAAGTAATTTTTGTTGGAAGCGTTTGGCAGTCAATTGAGAAATGTGGAGAAAATACGATACAAACATAGGATGGCAGACCACTGATTTGAAATCTCGCCACGTTTCGCCAACAGTCCCGTCGTTTATGTTGGTGCCACACCAGCCCTATAGCTCCTGCACAGCAAGGCGAGTCTACTAGTATCTATGGTCGAACCTTTCGACTTGCCGCCATGTCGCTAATACACTGAAGAGCCAAAGAAACAGGTACACCTGCCTAACATCGCGTAGAGCCCCCGCGAGCGCGCAGAACTGCCGCAACACGACGTGGCATGGACTTGACATGTCTGAAGTAGTGCTGGAGGGAACTGACACCATGAATCCTGCAGGGCTGTCCATAAATCCATAATAGTGCGAGAGGGTGGAGATCTCTTCTGAACAGCACGTTGCAAGGCGTCCAGGTGCGCTCAATAATGTTCATGTCTGGGGAGTTTGGTGGCCAGCGGAAGTGTTTAAACTCAGAAGAGTGTTCCTGGGGCCGCTCTGTAGTAATTATGGACGTGTGGGGTGTCGCATTGTCCTGCTGGAATTGCCCAAGTCCGTCGGATTGCACAATAGACATGAATGGATGCAGGTGATCAGACAAGATGCTTACGTACGTGTCACCTGTCACACTCGTATCTAGACATATCAGGGGTCCCATATCACTCCAACTGCACACACTCGACACCATTACAGAGCCGCCACCAGCTTGAACAGTCCCCTGCTGACATGCAGGGTCCATGGATTCATGAGGTTGTCTCCATACCCATGCACGTCCATCCGCTCGATACAATTTGAAACGGGACTCGTTCGACCAGGCAACATGTTTCCAGTCATCAACAGTGCACTGTCGGTATTGGCGGGCCCAGACGAAGGATAAAGCTTTGGGTCTTGCAGTCATAAAGGGTACACGAGTGGGCCTTCGGTTCCGAAAGCCCATATCGATGATGTTTCGTTGAATGGTTCGCGCGCTGACATTTGTTGGTGGCCCAGCACTGAAATCTACTTCTGTTATACTGAACGGATCTCTTCAGTCGTCGTTGCTCCCGATTTTGCAGAATCTATTTCCGGCCTCAGCGATGTCGGAGATTTGATGTTTTACCGGATTCCTGATATTCACGGTACACTCACGAAGTGGTTGTATGACAAAATCCGCACTCGATCGATACTTCGGAGATGCTGTGTGCCATCGTTCGAGCGACGATTATAACACCACGTAAAGACCCACTTAAATCTAGTTAACCTGCCATTGTAGCAGCAGTATCCGATCTGACAACTCCGCGAGACACTATCAGGCGTTGCCGACCGCAGCGCCGTATTCTGCCTCTTCACATATCTCTGTATTTGAATACGCATGCCTGTATCAGTCTCTTTGGCGCTTCAGTGTAGAAGCACTGTAAAAATTTCGATACAAATTCATGTTGAACACAATAACATCGGCTTTATATGCGTTGCAGAATATCGCGACTGGCTCACTAACATATTGTGGTTTTGAGTGGCACAGATGAGAACTTCTCAAATGAAACCTGACAATTGTGCAGCACTTGTTTCAAATCGAAGGTTCGAGGGCATGCACACGTGTAAAGCATTCACTTCAGTTTAGAGAGGCCGTAACGATTGATGGACACTTTAGTAATGTCTGTGCTCGGGATTAAATACAAAAGCAAAGTGTTATCCGTTATAATAATGAATATTTTCCGAATTTAAAGATTGACGTGAGGTCTTTTCCTTCCCTCTCCGGCTTTTAAATGAGATTTCGTGAGATTTTGCCGGACCCCCCCCCCCCCCCCCCGACCCATTTTTTTGAGCTCATGCAATTAATGGACGTCCCCATACCGTTTTGACACACACATATCCAATCATAGTCACAGGAAATATTACAAAAACAGACTGCCTGCGACAGAATGCTCGCTCAGATGTTCCATAACTTGACCCCTTTGAACGTTCAGTTCAGTGTGCCACGTGGCTTTTAGTTAATAACACAGAAAAAGCGGAATTTCGCGTATTCGTCTTCATATCTCGCCAGCGATTACTATGCGGCATTCAGCGGTCAAATGTACGTAATAATTCCGCAAAATTATTACATTTATTTAGACCTTCGAACACACACATCCCACCGTCTTGGTCGCTGGGCTACAAACTTCCTTAGATTCCCCAAAGCGGTTATCTTAATCCACAAAAGACATCTAATCCACATCTACAACGCTACTCTGCAAATCACACTTGAATGCCTGACAGAGGGTTCATCGAACCGCCTTCGCACTAATTCTCTGTTATTCCACTCTCGAATAACACGTGAAAAAAAAGAGCACCCATATCTTTCCGTGCGAGTTCTGATTTCCCTTATTTTATTATGATTATCGTTTCTCCCTGTGTAGGTCGGCGTCAACAAAATCTTTTCGCAATCGGAGGAGAAAGTTGGTGATTGAAATTCTTGCGAAGATACCGCAGCAACGAGAAACGCCTTTGTTTTAATGATTTCCACCCGAAATCCTGTATCGTGTCCGCGACATTCTCTCCCCTATTTCTCGACAATACAAAGCGTGCAGCCCTTCTTTTAACTTTCTCGAGGTACTCCGTAAATCCGATCTGCTATGGACCCCTCAGAGCGCAACAGTACTCCAATAGAGGGCGGACAAGCGTAGTGTAGGCAGTCTCTTTAATAGATCTGTTGCATCTTCTAAGTATTCTGCCAATAAAATGCAATCTTTAATTCGCCTTCCCATAAATATTTTCTATGTGTTAAATCTACTTTAAGTTGTTCGTAATTGTAATTCCTAGATATTTAGTTGAATTTACGGCCTTTAGATTTGATTGATTTGTCATGTATCCGAAATTTAACAGATTCGTTTTAGCTCTCGTGTGACTGACCTCACAGTTTTCATTGCTTGGGGCCAACTGCTAATTTTCTCTCCATACACATATCTTATCCAAATCGTTTTACATTTGGTTTCGATCTTCTGCTGACTTCAATAAACGATAAACGACAGCATCATCTATAAACAACGTGAGACAGCTGCTCATATTGTCTCATAAATCGTTTATAAAGGAACAGCAGAGGCTTATACCACTCCCTTAGGGAAGGCCAGAGATTGCTTCAGTTAAGCTCGGTCGTAGAACCGTCTCAACCTCCGATTCAGACCCTCCACTCGGCTCTGTCCCAGGGGTCCGCAATCGGTCCAGTCGACTATACTGCAAATAGTGAGCTCTGTTTTCATCTCGCAAGCAAGACTGGCAGACTTTACCACTTCAGATAGCCACTCAAAACATGAGAAAATCCCTTCCGACGTGAGTCAGCACTTGCGGATGGCGTCACACTCTGCTCTTCATGGTATCTGGAAGAACCCGTTGCACATCTGTGATTCGTCCCAGTATGCACACAGAATGCACACTGGCTTTATTCCCCACCTTGGCAGCCATGGCCCTAAGGGCATAATGCACCTAACACTGGAGCTCCCAGATACCAATAACGCCACCCTCTGTGACTGACCAGGTCTTGCAGGTTGAGAGGTTCCTTCTGAAACAGGACGAGTGACTACTGAGGGGCATCGTCAACCACAGATGGGGCGTGGAACCTCTTTGTCAGACTAACTGGGGAAGCATTTCGTTCGGCCCGCCAGGAAGTCTTTCAGAGCCTGCCTTGCCTCACTCCAGCATAGGTGAGGGGTCAGCCTCAGTGCGTGCAGTAATGGGCCGGCCACCAGTGTGCACCGGTCGGCGGACTCGTGGGTCGTGCTGGGCTACCATTGGATCCCCGTGGCCGGTCCACAACAGTGATGCCTATACACTGCAGCATCAGATTTCGTAACTGAAGCCAACACAGCCTGGAGCTGAGAGCAAAGTGTCACCAACTCAGCTCCCATCCACACACAGCAATTACATTCGCTGTCCATACTGGTGACGGCGGAAAACTACACAAGAGAGACAAACGAACGGCTATTGACACATGCTATTTTTCTTGACTTCCGGAAGGCGTTCGATACAGTTCCGCACTGTCGCCTGATAAACAAAGTAAGAGCCTACGGAATATCAGACCAGCTGTGTGGCTGGATTGTAGAGTTTTTAGCAAACAGAACACAGCATGTTGTTATCAATGGAGAGACGTCTACAGACGTTAAAGTAACCTCTGGCGTGCCACAGGGGAGTGTTATGGGACCATTGCTTTTCACAATATATATAAATGACCTGGTAGATAGTGTCGGAAGTTCCATGCGGCTTTTCGCGGATCATGCTGTAGTATACAGAGAAGTTGCAGCATTAGAAAATTGTAGCGAAGTGCAGGAAGATCTGCAGCGGATAGGCACTTGGTGCAGGGAGTGGCAACTGACCCTCAACAGAGACAAATGTAATGTATTGCGAATACATAGAAAGAAGGATCCTTTATCGTATAATTATATGATAGCGGAACAAACACTGGTAGCAGTTACTTCTGTAAAATATCTGGGAGTATGCGTGCGGAACGATTTGAAGTGGAATGATCATATAAAATTAATTGTTGGTAAGGCGGGTACCAGGTTGAGATTCATTTGGAGAGTGCTTAGAAAATGTAGTCCATCAACAAAGGAGGTGGCTTACAAAACACTCGTTCAACCTATACTTGAGTATTGCTCATCAGTGTGGGATCCGTACCAGATCGGGTTGACGGAGGAGGTAGAGAAGATCCAAAGAAGAGCGGCGCGTTTCGTCACAGGATTGTTTGGTAACCGTGATAGCGTTACGCAGATGTTTAATAAACTCAAGTGGCAGACTCTGCAAGAGAGGCGCTCTGCATCGCGGTGTAGCTTGCTCGCCAGGTTTCGAGAGGGTGCGTTTCTGGATGAGGTATCGAATATATTGCTTCCCCCTACTTATACCTCCCGAGGAGATCACGAATGTAAAATTAGAGAGATTAGAGCGCGCACGGAGGCTTTCAGACAGTCGTTCTTCCCGCGAACCACACGCGACTGGAGCAGGAAGGGAGGTAATGACAGTGGCGCGTAGGGTGCCCTCCGCCACACACCGTTGGGTGGCTTGCGGAGTATAGATGTAGATGTAGATGTAGCTGCAGAGCTCTATTGTAGACACAGAGGAAAACGCAATGACTGTTTAGAATATTAGATTAACACGCAGACGAAACAAGAACAACTGTCAGCATGAGTGACATAAAAGGAGACACCTAGGTGTTGCGAAACAACTCAAATCACGTAAGGAAGGCAAGTCTTCCGGTCCAGATGGTATACCAATCAGGTTCCTTTCGGTGTAGCAAACACAATAGCTCCTTTCTTAGCTATTTAAAACAGCAGATAAAAATTCGCTTGATGCCTTCCTAAGAGAGAGTCTCCATTCCTTCCAAGCTAATTTTGCATTCGGATCTCCGGGCGGGGACTACCCAAGAGGATGTCGTTATCAGGAGAAAGAAAACTGGCATTCTACGGATCGCAGCGTGGAATGTCAGATCCCTTAATCGGGCAGGTAGGTTAGAAAATTTAAAAAGGGAAATGGATAGGTTAAAGTTAGATATAGTGGGAATTAGTGAAGTTCGGTGGCAGGAGGAACAAGACTTTTGTTCAGGTGAATACAGGGTTATAAATACAAAATCAAGTAGCTTTAATAATGAATAAAAAATAGGAGTGCGGGTTAGCTACTACAAACAGCATAGTGAACGCATTATTGTGGCCAAGATAGACACAAAGCCCATGCCTACTACAGTAGTACAAGTTTATATGCCAACTAGCTCTGCAGATGATGAAGAAATTGATGAAATGTATGACGAAATAAAAGAAATTATTCAGGTAGTGAAGGGAGACGAAAATTTAATAGCCATGGGTGACTGGAATAAGTCAGTAGGAAAAGGGAGAGAAGGAAACATAGTAGGTGAATATGGATTGGGGGGAAGAAATGAAAGAGGAAGCCGCCTTGTAGAATTTTGCACAGAGCATAACTTAATCATAGCTAACACTTGGTTCAAGAATCATAAAAGAAGGTTGTATACCTGGAAGAATCCTGGAGATACTAATAGGTATCAGATAGATTATATAATGGTAAGACAGAGAATTAGGAACCAGGTTTTAAATTGTAAGAAATTTCCAGGGGCCTATGTGGATTCTGGCCACAATCTATTGGTTATGAACTGCAGATTGAAACTGAAGAAACTGCAAAAATGTGGGAATTTAAGGAGATGGGACCTGGATAAACTGAAAGAACCAGAGGTTGTAGGGAGTTTCAGGGAGAGCATAAGGGAACAATTGACAGGAAAGGCGGAAAGAAATACAGTAGAAGAAGAATGGGTAGCTCTGAGGGATGAAGTAGTGGAGGCAGCAGAGGATCAAGTAGGTAAAAAGACGAGGGCTAATAGAAATCCCTGGGTAACAGAAGAAATATTGAATTTAATTGATGAAAGGAGAAAATATAAAAATGCAGTAAATGAAGCAGGCAAAAGGGAATACAAACGTCTCAAAAATGAGATCGACAGAAAGTGCAAAATGGCTAAGCAGGGATGGCTAGAGGACAAATGTAAGGATGTAGAGGCTTGTCTCACTAGGGGTAAGATAGATACTGCCTACAGGAAAATTAAAGAGACCTTTGGAGAGAAGAGAACCACTTGTATGAATATCAAGAGCTCAGATGGCAACCCAGTTCTAAGCAAAGAAGGGAAGGCAGAAAGGTGGAAGGAGTATATAGAGGGTTTATACAAGGGCGATGTACTTGAGGACAGTATTATGGAAATGGAAGAGGATGTAGATGAAGATGAAATGGGAGATAAGATACTGCGTGAAGAGTTCGACAGAGCACTGAAAGACCTGAGTCGAAACAAGGCCCCGGGAGTAGACAACATTCCATTAGAACTACTGATGGCCTTGGGAGAGCCAGTCCTGACAAAACTCTACCATCTGGTGAGCGAGATGTATGAGACAGGCGAAATACCCACAGACTTCAAGAAGAATATAATAATTCAAATCCCAAAGAAAGCAGGTGTTGACAGATGTGAAAATTACCGAACTATCAGTTTAATAAGTCACAGCTGCAAAATACTAACGCGAATTATTTACAGACGAATGGAAAAACTAGTAGAAGCGGACCTCGGGGAAGATCAGTTTGGATTCCGTAGAAATGTTGGAACACGTGAGGCAATACTAACCTTACGACTTACCTTAGAAGAAAGATTAAGAAAAGACAACCCTACGTTTCTAGCATTTGTAGACTTAGAGAAAGCTTTTGACAACGTTAACTGGAGTACTCTCTTTCAAATTCTGAAGGTGGCAGGGGTAAGTGTACGTTTACACTGCCTGCGATGCGATGCGACGCGAAGCGAAGCATAATGGCCAAAGCGATGCAATACGATGGAGCGTTCACATTGCACACGATACAGCGCGCGCGCGATCTGGCCAGCAATTGAGCAGTCTCGGCACGATGTCGTGTTTCCTCGACCCAGTAAATTCTTTTTTATTAGAAAACAGTGCTCTGAGAATTCAACGCAGTCGTGAATGGGTGCATGAAATCAACAAGGAGAGGAGGGCTTTAGGAGAATTTCATCATTAGTACAGTGACTTGAGAAAAGATGAGGATAAATTTTGGAGTTATCCAGAATGAGTACAGAGACATTTGATTATATAGTGCCGTCTGTTTAAAATAGATTACAGAAGCAAAACACAAATTTCAGAATGGCTATTTCCCCTGAAAAAGTTATGATCACCATTAGGTAAGTACAATATTAAGTTTACAGCAATCATTTTATTATGAAAAATTTACAGATTGTGATAGATTCAAACTTTCTTTTAATAAATTTTGACATAGTTGACAATGAGAAGTAAAATACATCACAGTTCACTCACTTAAGTATCAAAGTTTTCAGAATTTTGGTGGCTTGAAATAACAATGTCATCAGGTTCAATTTCAGAAATGACTATTTCATTCTGCGGATTTCCAGCAATTACGATTTCAACTGGATTTTCAGGTGCATAGGGTGACATCAACGAATGTGCAGTGGAAGTGGTTGATTGTTCCAATTCTTCCAAAAGAACCTGCTGAATTTTTATCCTGGCTCTCAACTGAGCTGCTGGTGATAGTTTTCGCATTGCTGGCAGCAAACTCACTACAAAATGATAGCTGTCATCTTGCGTTTCTGATTTCGACATTTGTTGCTCAATTAGCTTCAACTTTTGCTTCTCTATATTTAGCAACTCTGAGTTTGTCGATTTCTTGGATCTCTTGTTTTGGTTTGTGTGTAGGGTGGGTGAGGGAGGAGGCATCGAGACGCTACCCTCTTAACTTACAGACAGTCTTGAAGACCTGACTTGGTTGGTTTCATCAGGTGAAACACTCTCTTTCTCTGTAAGAGCTGGTGAAAATGGTACGTCGTCGTGTGCGTCGTCGTGTTGCGATGCTGTTCTTTTACTGTGAGGAACATCAGTCCTGGTCTTCCGTGGCGTCATTATGTCAGTCAGGAAGGTCATTAGCTCGTACCACGGCCAATTGGATTGGAAATGCGGCGTGCCACCTTCGTCTCCTGAACGTTCAGCACGAGTTTTTTTGAGTTCAGAGCGGAAAGTTTCACGTAGGTTCTTCCATTTATTCTTCAGTACCTCGCCTGAAAATATAGACGTGAAATTCCAAAATGACAGAGCAAACAGTAGTGCTTCAAGAAGAGCGAGGAGTGTCAGAGAGGCCTTCAAAAACTATGTCAACAGTCATTAACGAAAATATATTTCATGTCGAAATTATCAAATACTGTAACTATTGTGAACGTCATTTCATTATCAAAATACTGTAATAGTATCTATACACAATTAAAATTAGAAAATAAACGAAGTTGTTTGTGTTACTTATTTCTTGGAGTCTTGTAGCTATTTATTTTACTTTTTTGTACTTACTGTCTGTCCCACAATCTTCAGCTTTTTCATTCCATGCTTGACGAACAAAATCCCTATTGTGGTAATATTTATTTTTCTGCTCCCACAACACGGAGCGTTCACGCACACTGTTAATTAGTCTTTCGATGTCCATTGCAAGCAAGCAATTACTTCAGACGCAAGCGCAAACAAGCAATCGCTCCAAACACTCGCGCGAAACGCAAACTCGGTTGCGACTACAGAGGAGTCATCGCATCGCACCGCATCACATCGCTCGGCCCAGCCTGCAGTCCAAACGGGCACCGCTCTGTTGCCACTGTTAAACCAAGCCTGCCCATTGTCACGCGATTTCAGCGCTTCATCGCTCCGCTCGGCTCGGCATCGCATCGCATCGCATCGCGGGCAGTGTAAATTTAGCCTAAAATACAGGGAGCGAAAGGCTATTTACAATTTGTACAGAAACCAGGTGGCAGTTATAAGAGTCGAGGGGCATGAAAGGGAAGCAGTGGTTGGGAAAGGAGTGAGACAGGGTTGTAGCCTCTCCCCGATGTTATTCAATCTGTATATTGAGCAAGCAGTAAAGGAAACAAAAGAAAAATTCGGAGTAGGTATTAAAATTCATGGAGAAGAAGTAAAAACTTTGAGGTTTGCCGATGACATTGTAATTCTGTCAGAGACAGCAAAGGACTTGGAAGAGCAGTTGAACGGAATGGACAGTGTCTTGAAAGGAGGATATAAGATGAACATCAACAAAAGCAAAACGAGGATAATGGAATGTAGTCAAATTAAATCGGGTGATGCTGAGGGGATTAGATTAGGAAATGAGACACGTAAAGTAGTAAAGGAGTGTTGCTATTTAGGGAGTAAAATAACTGATGATGGTCGAAGTAGAGAGGATATAAAATGTAGACTGGCAATGGCAAGGAAATCGTTTCTGAAGAAGAGAAATTTGTTAACATCGAGTATAGATTTAAGTATCAGGAAGTCGTTTCTGAAAGTATTTGTATGGAGTGTAGCCATGTATGGAAGTGAAACATGGACGATAACCAGTTTGGACAAGAAGAGAATAGAAGCTTTCGAAATGTGGTGCTACAGAAGAATGCTGAAGATAAGGTGGGTAGATCACGTAACTAATGAGGAGGTATTGAATAGGACTGGGGAGAAGAGAAGTTTGTGGCACAACTTGACTAGAAGAAGGGATCGGTTGGTAGGACATGTTTTGAGGCATCAAGGGATCACAAATTTAGCATTGGAGGGCAGCGTGGAGGGTAAAAATCGTAGAGGGAGACCAAGAGATGAATACACTAAGCAGATTCAGAAGGATGTAGGTTGCAGTAGGTACTGGGAGATGAAGAAGCTTGCACAGGATAGAGTAGCATTGAGAGCTGCACCAGATATGGCTAAAATTCAAAGATACAATATCGACAGCATAGATAGATTCACACCGCGTAAGTTAATAAGAGACGGGACTGATCCACCATGGTACACAATACACGTCAGAACACTGTTGCAGAAGCAACGGAAAAAGCATGCCAAATTCAGAATAACGCAAAATCCCCCAGACTGGCTAATTTCACGGAAGCTCGAAATTTAGTGCAGACGTCAATGCGAGATGATTTTAATAGTTTCCACAATGAAACATTGTCTCAAAATATGGTAGAAAACCCAAAGAGATTCTGCTCGTATGTAAAATACACCAGTGGCAAAAAACAGTCAATATCGTCACTGCGCGAAAGCGATGGAAATGTTACCGATGATGGTGCCACTAAAGCGGAGTTACTAAATGCAGTTTTCCGTAATTTCTTCACGAAAGAAGACGAAGTAAATATTCCAGAATTCGAAACCAGAACAGCTATTAGAATGAGTGACACAAAAGTAGATATCTTACGTGTTGCGAAACAACTCAAATCACTTAAGAAAGGCAAGTCTTCCGGTCCAGATGGTATACCAATCAGCTTCCTCTCAGAGTATGCAGACACAATAGCGCCTTTTATAGCAATCGTATACAACCGCTCACTTGACGATAGGTCTGTGCCTAAAGACTGGAAAGTAGCACAGGTCACATCAATATTCGAGAAAGGAAATAGGAGTAACCCATTGAATTACAGACCCATATCACTGACCTGCAGTAGGATTTTGGAGCTGTACTGTACTCGAACAATATGAATCACCTTGAAGAAAATGACTTATTGATACATAACCAACACGGATTCAGAAAATATCATTCTTCTGCAACCAGCTAGCTCTTTATTCCCATCAAGTAATGAGTGCTGTCGACAAGGGATCTCAGATCGATTCCATATTCCTAGATTTCGAGAAGGCTTTTGATACTGTCCCTCACAAGCGACTATTAATCAAATTGTGTGCATATGGAGTATCGTCTCAGTTGTGTGACTAGATTCGTGATTTCCTCTCAGAGAGGACACAGTTCGTAGTGATACACGGTAAATCATCGAGTAGAATGGAAGTGATACCTGGCGTTCCGCAAGGTAGTGTCATAGGCCCTCTGCTGTTCCTCATTTACATAAATGATCTAGGTGATAATCTGAGCAGCCCCCTTATATTGTTTGCAGATGACGCTGTGATTTACCGTCTAGTAAAATCATCAGGCGATCAATTCCAATTACAAAATGATCTAGAGAGAATTTATGTATGGTACGAAAAGTGGCAATTGGCACTAAACAAAGAAAAGTGCGAGGTCATCCACATGAGTACTAAAAGAAATCCGATAAATTTTGGGTATACGATAAATCGCACAAATGTAAGGGCTGTTAATTCGACTGAATACCTAGGAATTACAGTTACGAGCAACTTAAATTGGAAAGACCACATGGATAATATTGTGGGGAAGGCGAAACAAAGACTGCGCTTTGTTGGAAGAACAAACCCACTAAAGACACAGCCTACATTACACTTGTCCGTCCTCTGCTGGAATTTTGCTGCGCGGTGTGGGATCCTTACCAGGTAGGATTGACGGAGGACATCGAAAAAGTACAAAGAAGGGCAGCTCGTTTCGTGTTATCGCGCAATAGGGGTTAGAGTGTTACTGACATGATACGCGAGTTGAGGTGGCAGTCACTGAAACAAAGGCGTCTTTCTTTGCGGTGAGATCTATTTACGATATTTCATTCACCAACTTTCTCTTGCGAATGAGAAAATATTTTGTTGACACCCACCTACGTAGGGAGAAATGATCATCATAATAAAATAAGAGAAATCAGAGCTAGAACGGAAAGATTTAGGTGTTCCTCTTTTCACTCGTCATTCGAGAGTGGAATGATAGAGAGGTAGTATGAAAATGGTTCGATGAAGCCTCTGCCAGGCACTTAAGTGTGAATTGCAGAGTAACCATGTAGATGTAGATGTAAAATACCAAAGCACACAGATGAGGCCAAATAATCCGCTCCAGATTAATAACTTGCAAAATGCTACAAAATTGGTTTCTTTACGATGCAAACAAAAACTCGAGAACTGTGTCTAGTACATATTAAATTCACGCACAGAAATTTAAAAACTAAATCACCAGAGGACGTAGGTGAGACTAAATAGTTCGTTTCTGCTTAGGGACTCGTAAAATGTCACAAAATCGGTCACTTTCCGACACAAACGATTCGCGGGAACTTTGTCTAGTAAATGTTAAATAAATACGCAGAAATTCAAAAACTAAGCCACCACAGCGCACAGATGAAACTATATACTTCGTTCCTGTTTAGGAACTCGGTTACTTCCCTTTGCCCGCATCTCGTGCTCGTGCGGTAGCGTTCTCGCTTCCCACGCCCGGGTTCCCGGGTTCGATTCCCGGCGGGGTCAGGGATTTTCTCTGCCTCGTGATGGCTGGGTGTTGTGTGATGTCCTTAGGTTAGTTAGGTTTAAGTAGTTCTAAGTTCTAGGGGACTGATGACCATAGACGTTAAGTCCCATAGTGCTCAGAGCCATTTGAACCATTTGAACTTCCCTTTGCTGGTGTTGCTCGGCTGGTGGCTACTGCCTCTCTCTTCTCACTGGCTCAGAAACATTACAGCGATTTGTCTGTCAGTATAAACTCGCGCTATCCCGCGTGTTCTGCTATAAACCAATCAACACATCACAGCTTTCCAGAGAGATTCATAAAAAGAAGAAATTTGGGAAACCCACAAATATCAACACAGCTCCCACTTTAAGTAAGTGAATTATCATTAAAAGGTTCTTTTTTCTCCAGTACCATAAACTGGAGAATCGCACACTACAAAATTTCAACTGTGAGTATGACTCACTCATGCTCTCTAGAGACAGTTCTCACGGTACCACATACATATTTAATAGATATAAAATATTCATTTATCATATTACTTCGCATTAACACCTCCATTCACACTAAAACATATTTAAATCAGCAAAGGTAAAGATGCGATTCGAAAATACATGGTTTTGATTACTTAGGATTTCGTATACCATAAGATGCTGACACCTTTCGGTCACAGCAATCACTGTCAAGAACTGCTGCTGGATCAGAGTGCACCAGCTGTGATTCACCGTCTGTATGAAGCTATCTGCTATCGTCTGACTTACAATGTGCGATATAAGGTTCTGCCCCTCAAAACATACACAGTTTTTTTATTAGTATTATTATTATTACTATTGATGTTGTTATTATTGGAAATGGTCAGACTCAAAGCACTGCAACCTGACGTCTTCCTATATACAGGGTGAGTCACCTAACGTTACCGCTGGATATATTTCGTAAACCACATCAAATACTGACGAACCAATTCCACAGACCGAACGTGAGGAGAGGGGCTGGTGTAATTGTTTAATACAAACCATACAAAAATGCACGGAAGTATGTTTTTTAACATAAACCTACGTTTTTTTAAATGAAACCCCGTTAGTTTTGTTAGCACATCTGAACATATAAACAAATACGTAATCAGTGCCGTTTGTTGCATTGTAAAATGTTAATTACATCCGGAGATATTGTAACCTAAAGTTGACGCTTGAGTACCACTCCTCCGCTGTTCGGTCGTGTGTATCGGAGAGCACCGAATTACGTAGGGATCCAAAGGGAACGGTGATGGACCTTAGGTACAGAAGAGACTGGAGCAGCACATTACGTCCACATGCTAACACCTTATTATTGATCTTTTTCACTGACTCACATGTACATTACCATGAGGGGTGAGGTACACGTACACACGTGGTTTACGTTTTCAATTACGGAGTGGAATAGAGTGTGTCCCGACATGTCAGGCCAATAGATGTTCAATGTGGTGGCCCTCATTTGCTGCACACAATTGCAATCTCTGGCGTAATGAATGTCGTACACTCCGTAGTAAATCAGGTGTAATGTCGCCGCAGGCTGCCACAATACGTTGTTTCATACCCTCTGGTGGGTGGGTGGTTTTGGGGAAGCAGACCAGACAGCGTGGTCATCGGTCTTATCGGATTAGGGAAGGATGGGGAAGGAAGTCGGCCGTGCCCTTTCAGAGGAACCATCCCGGCATTTGCCTGGAGTGATTTAGGGAAATCACGGAAAACCTAAATCAGGATGGCCGGACGCGGGATTGAACCGTCGTCCTCCCGAATGCGAGTCCAGTGTCTAACCACTGCGTCACCTCGCTCGGTCATACCCTCTGGGTTTGTAGGCACATCGCGGTACACATTCTCCTTTAACGTACCCCACAGAAAGAAGTCCAGAGGTGTAAGATCAGGAGAACGGGCTGGCCAATTTAGGCGTCCTCCACGTCCTATGAAACGGCCGTCGAACATCCTGTCAAGGGTCAGCCTATTGTTAATTGCGGAATGTGCAGGTGCACCATCATGCTGATACCACATACGTCGACGTGTTTTCAGTGGGACATTTTCCAGCAACGTTGGCAGATCATTCAGTAGAAACGCGCTGTATGTTGCAGTGCTCTCCGATACACACGATCGAACAGCGGAGGAGTGGTACTCAAGCGTCAACTATGGGTTACAATATCTCCGGATGTAATTAACATTTTACAATGAAACAAACGGCACTGATTACGTATTTGTTTATATGTTCAGATGTGCTAACAAAACTAACGGGGTTCCATTTAGAAAAACGTAGGTTTGTGTTAAAAAACATACTTCCGTGCATTTTTGTATGGTTTGTATTAAACAATTACACTAGCTCTCTCCTCACGTTCGGTCTGTGGAATCGGTTCGTCAGTATTTGATGTCGTTTACGAAATATATCCAGAGGTAACGTTAGGTGACTCACCCTGTATAGGTTCAGAAGTAAGGAGTCAGTAATCAAGTAATTTACAAACATTGAGTTGTTGTTCGGTGTTCAGTCCAAAGACTGGTTTGATGCAGCTCTCCATGCTACCCTATCCTGTGCAAGCCTCTTCATCTCCGAGTAACTACTGCGATCTACAGTCTCCTGAATCTGCTTACTGTATTCATGCCCTGGCCTCCCTCTACGATTTGTACCCCCTACGCTTCACTCCAGTGCTGAACTGGTGATCCCTCGATGCCTCAGAATGTGTCCTACCAACCGATCCCGTCTTCTAGTCGGGTTGTACCACAAATTTCCCTACTCTCCGGTCAGCATTCTTCTGTAGCACCACATCTCAAAAGCTTCTATTCTTTTCTTGTCAAAACTGTTTATCGTCCATGTTTCACTTCCATACTTGGCTACACTATATACAAGTACTTTCAGGAACGACTTCCTGTCACTTAATTCTATAATGGATGTTAACAAATTTCTCTTCTTCAGAAACGCTTTTCTTGCCATTAATAGTCTACATTTTATATCCTTCCTACTTCGATCATCATCAGCTATTTTGCTTCCCAAATAGGGAAATTCATCCGCTGTCTCATTTCCTAATCTGTTTCCCTCTGCATCACCCGATTTAATTCGACTTCATTCCATGATCCTCGTTTTGATTTTGTTGATGTTAATCTGATATCCTTCTTTCAGAACACTGTCCATTCCATTCAACTGCTCCTTCAATTCCTTGGCTGGTTCTGAGAGAATTACAGTGTCATCAGAAAACCTCAAAGTTTTTTCTTCTTCTCCCTGGACTTTTATTCTCACTCCAAATTTTTGTTTGTGTCCCTTACTACCTGTTCAATGTACATATTGAATAACATTGGGGATAGGCTACAACCCTGTCTCACTCCCTTCTCAACCACTGCTCCCCTTTCATGTCCCTCAACTCTTGTAACTGCTGTCTTGTTCCTGTGAAAGTTGTGAATAGGGTTTTACTCCCTCTATTTTACCCCTGATACCTTCAGAATTTCAAAGAGATTATTTCAGTCAGTATTGTCAAAAGCTTTCTTTAAGTCCACAAATAGGTTTGCCTTTCCTTAACCCTTCTTCTAAGATAAGTCATAGAGTCCATATTGCCTCACGTGTTCCTACATTTCTCCGAAATCCAAACTGATCTTCTCTTAGGTCAGCTTCTACCAATTTTTCTATTCTTCTGCAAGGAATTTGTGTTAGTATTTTGCAACCATTACTTATTAAACCGATAGTTCGGTAATTTTCACACCTGTCAGCACCTGCTTTCTTTGGAATTGGAATTACTACGAGAAATGACAATTAATCGAAACCCTCAGCCGCCAAGAGGTGTTGTTGATATACCTCAGTGAGGACAGCTGAAAATGTGTGCCCCGACTCCGACTCGAACCCGTGATCTCCTGCTTGTATGGCAGACGCTCTATCCATCTGAGCCACCGAAATCACAGAGGATGGCGCGACTGTAGGGACATCCCTTGCACGCTTCCCGTGAGACCCACATTCCCAACTGTTCACATCCTACATTCGTAATGTTCCTAAAGGATATCTGCCTATTCACTCTTTACCTGCGCCAACTAAGGTGACGATTCCCGTAAGAGTTCGGGCAAAGTGTGCGCATTCGCACAGAAGGTCAATGGCTGGGTAGCCTTTAACTATATGAAGATAGTAACTGTATCGAAAGAACAGATGCCAGTGATGACCATGCAGCTTCTCTAGAAAGAAATGATAATTAATCGAAACCCTCAGCTGCCAACAGGTGTCGTTGATATAATGTGTGCCCCGACCGGGACTCGAACCAGAGATCTCCTGCTTACATGGTCGGGACACATTTTCAGCTGTCCCCATTGAGGTATATCAACAACACCTGTTGGCAGCTGAGGGTTTCGATTAATTATCATTTCTTTCTAGAGAAGCTGCATGGTAATCATTGGTATCTGTTCTTTTCGAACAATTACTATCTTCATATGGAATTACCACATCCTTGCATTGAGTATAGTGCAAGTATTACAACTTGTTTGATTTTAAAAGAGGGTGCTGGATGTGGATGAAGGTCGCTACTGGAAGAATGTTGCTGAGGAGCCATGTTTTGCAACAAGTGTCCCCCCTTCATATAGATAGTTAGCTTTCTTTCCTGAGAAGGAGTAATAGGTATCATCTGTAATGCACTGAGAGTTGCTTCATTATCCGATCAAATAGGAATGTTAGAAATAAGCTGTATCAATTGTCACATTGACTCATTAGTTAGTGGTTTAAAAAACACCTAGAAATACCAAATGTTGTTTCTCTTCCATCGTTTTTTAAAATGAAAGCATTCAAACGAAATTCTTTCTTATTATAAAGTTTAGTTACGCACCACTGTTAATGTTGATGGGTGTGCCTGGGGGTTAGTAGCTAATATCTGATTGGGCTCAAGGCTAATGGTCACAGAAACGTTGAAAACCATTGCTGGTATAGTGCGCACAAAATGCCATGGCCCCTAGATGCGCAATTGGGGGGAGGGGGGGGGGAAGCATGGAGAGAGCGGCAGAGGTGGGGGTCGCATAGTCCACTGTAGGGGAAATGCCGAGCGATAGAGGGGAAGTGCCGTTCTAAACTGAAGCCTACTCTCATATATTTTTGTAAATATTAAGTGGGTCCCCTCCACGCACACAGCCGGCCGAAGTGGCCACGCGGTTCTGGCGCTGAAGTCTGGAACCGCGAGACCGCTACGGTCGCAGGTTCGAATCCTGCCTCGGGCATGGATGTATGTGATGTCCTTAGGTTAGTTAGGTTTAACTAGTTCTAAGTTCTAGGGGACTAATGACCTCAGCAGTTGAGTCCCATAGTGCTCAGAGCCATTTGAACCATTTTTTTCCACGCACACATCTGCATGGTGACCATGTAACGGCTCCATGTGAGACCCTACATGGTTCAATGAATGTTAAGAGCAGTGCAGCGAACCACTGTGTTGAGCTTTGAATACAGCTATGTTAGGTGAGGGAGGCATTAGTGGCCACAGGTCAGATGCCATTGTGAGGTCGGCGCAGGTAGAAACCACTCACGCTCTCTGAGCCCTTTGGGCCACCGTGTGTGGACCCCAGACTGGAGAGACGATTAGGTTACTCTTCCCTAGGACTCAGCTCAGTATGGATGCGCTGAGTAGCATCTGTGTTTGCTGAGCTGAAATGTTTGAGAGCTTTGTTTGATTTTCTGGTAGTGACTCTGGTGCGTGCATTGATAATCAATCCGCACAACTAATTCAATCAGGGAACAGTGTTAATTTCAGTATTATTCAGTTTATTTGATGAGATCTTTTGTGGAACTCTAACTTGGCATGGATGAGCGGTGCTACCATGTGATGTACAGCTTTAGCCAGTCAGTAATATCTGTTCAGCGTGACTTTCGTACTAGGTTGTTTGTGTAAAGGCAAAATGCCGGGCTGTCCCCGAGTGTCTGACACAGACGTCGAACGCATCCGCCATAGTTTCACAAAGAGTCCTCAGAAATTCGTTCGCCATGCAGCTCGACATCTCAACATGTCCCCGATGACCGTCTGGCGTGTGTTGCGTCGACGTTTACACACGAAACCATACAAAACTCAGCTACTGCAAGCTCTTCGTGAAGGTGACAAACAACAACGTTATTGGCAAGATAGAGGCTGACAGTTTTCTTCGACAGTGTTTAGGTTACCAGACCTGACTGTATGTGACTATTTCTTGTGGAGATTTATAAAAGACTACGTTTATTTGCCTCCGTTACACCAGGAATGAATGAACTGATACATCGCGTAACAGCAGCTGTGGAAACTGTAACCCAAGACATTCTCGCTGTAATGTAGGAACAATCTGAATACTGCATTGACATATGTGGTGCATCTCAAGGGAGGCATGTTGAACTGCTATGAAAAAGTATGGAACAAACCTTTTGTGTTTTTCTCGTTCATCAAAAAACAAAATTCATTGTGTATGTTTATTAGTTTCAGAAATATAGATGTGCCAAATCGGATGATTCTTTTTGATATACCCTGCATATAAAAGCAGCTCTGATGGGCTATCACTACAATACATTAGATACAGTTTGTAGCTGCGGAGCATCATACAAAAGAAGTATGCCAATGGAACATTTCGGTAACTATTGGCGAGGATAACACGTGATATTAGCGGAATCGGGAACTTATTGCTTGCGTGAAGCTCCTGAGGGCTCCTCGTGAACGCTGAAAGTACAATCCTTTCTTGGAAATTTATGTGCAATCCCACATCTTCATTTTTCTTTCCTTTTCATGCCTTTTACGAAAATGTTAATGAAATCAATACATTAACCTTAATTTCAGTTTATTTGCAACGTAAGTTACGTAAAAATAAAAAAAATTCCGCATAGCGTCTCGACTCCCGACCCTCGCATTATGGTGGGCCATCTGGAGCTCCCACAATTGTCAACTTCATCAAAAATGGTTCAAATGGCTCTGAGCGCTATGGGACTGAACATCTGTGGTCATCAGTCCCCTAGAACTTAGAACTACTTAAACCTAACTAACCTAAGGACATCACACACATCCATGCCCGAGGCAGGATTCGAACCTGCGCCGTAGCTGTCTCGCGGTTCCGGACTGAAGCGACTAGAGCCACTCGGTCGCCGCGGCCGGCTGTCACTTTCATTTTTGGCCGAGCCTTGTGTATACCACAAATTCAGAAGAAATCGGGGATGAGCCTTGTAAAATTAGTTGTAGTCTAGTTGGCTTATTACTGACTTTGGGATACTGTTTTATGCTCCTTTGACTGATTTTAAGTTCACCTACAGTGAGTCTAAATAGTATGTTGCCTGCAATGTTTCAATGCGTTTCTGTCAAGTTTATATGCATACTTTAAACCTTTACTCAAACGAATGCGCCAGTGTGCTCACGCCCTACTGCCGAATGTTGCTGTGTAAGGTTTACAACTTCCACCACTAATCACAGAACACGTCAAGTTCTCCGGCCGATGTGGCCGAGCGGTTCTAGGCACCTCAGTCTGGAACCGTGCGTCCGCTACGGTCGCAGGTTCGAATCCTGCCTCGGGCATGGATGTGTGTGCTGTCCTTAGGTTATTTCGGTTTAAGTAGTTCTAAGTTGTAGGGGACTGATGACCACAGATGTTAAGTCCCATAGTGCTCAGAACCATTTGAACCGTCAGGTTCGTCTTATCAGTACGTGCTTTACTGTGTGCTTTTTTTTCCTGTGTAGCTTTGTAAGGTAGGGTTTAATTTTTTATGAGAGCCTTCAGGCACATTCCACAAACTTCCGATAAATTTATACTGGTTTTGTATAAATGTCCTGCGAACGATTTGTAAAGACGTGATGACGAATGGCTAATGCGTTGAAATTTATCTGCATATTAGCGTTCCAGTGCAGACGCATTTCTCCATGTTCTTCCTGTTCGTGTGAAGTGCAACCTCGTAGACAGAACTCAGTATATCGCTCTTAATGGAACAAAATCGACAGGTGTAGGAGATTAGTGTTTAACGTCCAGTTGACGATGAGGCCATTAGAAATGGAGCACAATCTCGAATTAGGGAAGGGTGGGGAAGGAAATCGGCCGTGCACTGTCAGAGGAACCATCCCAGCATTTGCCTGAAGCGATTTAGGGAAATAATGGAAAACCAAAGTCAAGGTTTAACTACGCGGGTTTGAACCGTCGTCCTCCAGAATGCGAGTCCAAAGTCCAATGTGCTGACCACTGCAACACCTCGCTCCTTATCGACAGATGTAAAGGTAATTTCTGGAATATCCCAAAGTAGTGACACAGGACTGTTCCTGTTTAGAACGTATATAAATGGTCTAGTAGTGCCGAGTATTGATGCAGAAACGGTTATCCAGTGTAGTAGACGCTAGACGAAGGGGGTAACCATCTGCAAAGCCACATTGTGATTTGTGGGCAACGAACAGATCCCACCAAACCAACCTGTTTCCGTAATTTCATCTTGAATAAATGGAAGAATGGGGCTCCAGCTGGTCGATGACTTGCAGCAAACAGAAATCGAAGAGCCATAAATTTATGGAATAATTTAATCACGTTACCAGTTTCGGTGCCTCATTGGCACCATCTTCAGGCCGCTGTGCGAATGGACATAATCCATTGAGCTTACAAAAGAATACAGTTCTGGTATGTTATCAATTGTAATTATTTAAAATACACATGCGTTAGCAAAAAGTGTAAAAAGATGTATCTAACATACAAAGACGATAAAATAAAGTGCATGACCTACAAACACAGGTTACCTGCTAGCTCTATTAATTAGAACCGCTTAAAGAAAATGCAATATTACGAAATACAGTAAAAATTACTATCCTGTTATAATTAGGAGAACCTTCATTGAGAAATGCTCTTAGTTATGTCATATAAACAATAGTATCGCATACAGTGCTCATAGTGTAACGAAACGTTACAAAGACAGAAAGTCTGTCTTAAAATATGAATATGGGAAAGTAAGAAAACAGAGTAATGAAAGCCTAAGTATGATAAAGAAAGAAGATGAATCGACTGTAATGGTGTAATTGAGGTGTGAAGGAATGCAAGAACCGCAATGAAGCCCGCCCTGCTAGCCGCGCGGTCTAACTCGCTGCTTCCCGAGCAGGAAGGCGTACCGGTCCCCAGAACGAATCCACCCGGCGGATTAGTGTCGAAGTACGGTGTGCCGGCCAGCCTGTCGATGGTTTTTAAAGCGGTTTTCCATCTGCCTCGGCGAATGCCGGCTAGTTCCCCTTATTACACCTCAGTTACACTGTGTCGGCGATTGCTGCACTAACACTGTCACCCTGGGTTCGGTGTGGGACGGCGGTGGGGTGGGTGGACTGCTATGGCCTGTTGTGGAGTCGTGAAGCACTCAGGGATTGAGGGCCATGGTGGGACGAAGCCTCTCCGTCGTTTCTAGGTCCCTGGTTTAATACGCAATACATACCGCTTAGAAGAACAGAAAACCAGAAATGAGAACCATTCATTTAGGTCATAGCAAGAGCTTATGCTCGAAAACGTAATTTTTTTATTTTATTTCTTTTTGGCATTGTTGAAATAAGAGATGAAACATGCGAAGAATAACAAAGTAAAAACTGAATACCGTCTTCAAACTTGAAGTATGTAGCTGTTATTATTATTCGAGTATCATACCCATTGAAAACCAGTTTAAAGTAATGTAACCAAATATACAAGATTCAAAAGAAAAGTATAAAACTAGAAATCTTAAACAAAGTAAATACTCAAAATGTGTACGCTGGTGTAGAGTAAAGGGGAAAGATAACTCTAAAATTCAGTCAGCACTTGTAGTAACTACCACAATATAATGCAGAAATAAGAATTATTGTAATAAGAGACCCTGTAAATTGTTTTAACCTGTAACAGCATAGAATAAAACTAGTCTGAGAAAAAAAATGAGTTTTTAAAGGAATATGAGTTGATCCTCAACCAAACATGAGTGTTTGAACAAAGGACAAAAAGAGACTAAGTAGTAGTAATAAGACAGGATGTGAAACATCATTTGTCCACTATAATAGAAGTAATGATTCCATTTAACCTTAGCATGGTTCACTAATTTTCTGTCATTAGCACCGTTGTCATCCGATTACCGATATTTTAGGCTTTATAATATTTATGGCGATAACTATTAGGATGTTGTGACAGTTTATTGATTAGCTAAGATCATGTTTGAATATTCTTTATGTAATTGACTGTGACTTGTGTAGCAGTCAAAGGACAATAATTTCTATTACCAACTGACAGATTGTTGTTCTTCAGGTTTTACTTAGCTTCCCATAAGTTCTAGTGGTATGGACTTGCATGCCATCAGTTCGTTCCTTCACTTTTTATATTTTTAATAAACTCTTCTGGGTCTAAACCTTTCTGTCATTGTGTCTATATCTTCTCCATTGTTCGTGTTTGTGTAGCTGTTCCACCAGTTGATGGGTGTTTGTGCGCACCCCGTCTTTTTATTGGTTTCTATGGTTTGATTAGTACTCATTGGATATTGACTATTCTAGGACACCATCCTTGTTTCTATTTGCACACTTTATACGTGTTTTCTGTTGTATCTCATCTTTCATACTTTGGATTTTATATATGATGGTTCACATCCCATTTTATGAATGTTATTTAGTCCCTCTTGGCCCTTTGTTTGAGCACTCATGTTTTGTTGAGGATTAATTCATATTCTTTTAACAAATCAATTTTCCTCATAGACTATTTTATTCTGTACTGTTATAGTTTAAAACAACTGACAAGGTTTCTTATTATAATAATTCTCACATCCACGTTATATAGTGATAGGTACTGTGAGAGACTTCTACTCTTATATTTTGCTTTTCTGTTTTATGTCTTTGGTAACACTATTTGAAATTGGTTTTCTGTGGATATGAAACACGAGCAACAGGAAATATTTATAACTGCAACATATTAGAAGTTCAAAGATACTATTTTGTTCTTACTTTTTTTTGCTTCACATAATTTATTTCTTAGTTGCACAACATCAGAAAATGTTATGTTTTTGAGGATAGGCTTTTGCTTTGAACTGAATGCAGTGTTCTCATTTCGGGTTTCCCATCTTTTTAGTGGTTCCTGCATTTCTTCCCAACTCAATTATACAATTATAATCGGTTCGCCTTCTTTCCTTATCGTACTTGTGCTTTCATTACTCCTTTTTCTTACTTTTCCATATACCATTTTTAGACGGATTTTCTGTCTTCATGACGATTCGTTACACTATCAGCACTGTACGTTATACTGTTGTTTGTACGACATGACTCAGCGTATTTTTGAATGAAGGGTCTTCTAATAACTACAATATAGTAATTTTAACTGTATTTCCTAATGTTATGTTCAAAATGTATTTCGGATAAGTGGTTGTTATTATTACAGTTAATAAGCAAATAACAGTTCGCAGTGACCAGTGTTTGTAGATCATGCATTTCGTTTTAACGTCTTTGTATTTTAAATATCTCTTTTTATATTTCTTACTAATGCATCTGTATTGTAAATTTAATTTAAATAATGACAATTGATATCGCATACCACATTTGCATTCTGCTGTAAGCTTGATGATTTTGTCGAATTGTACAATGGTCTGAAGGTGGTGCCAATGAGAGCAAAACTGATAGAGTAATTAAATTATTCCATAAATTAACGGCTGTTGGATATCTGGTTTTTGCAAGGGAATAGAAACAGAATGTGCCTCCATGGTTTGAGGTGAAGACACTATGCACCAGAGCCACTTGAAAAGGCTAACAAGTTACTAATTGGGAAGAGGCACACGACATGGTGTGACATTTAACTTCGTACTTGACGAAAGAGTACTTTTACCTTGCTATGTGCTGGAGCTAATAAAAGTCAGTTCTGACATGTAGCTTTAGTGCTCTGACTAACTATTTTTATGCTGGTCCCATAGAGGTTCAAAACTCAGAGTATATAGACTCTGTCATTTCTTAAATTAGTGAAATAAAATTTTTATCAGACGTTACCTTTGCATATTGTACACTAGTAAAATAATACGCCGTGGCACATAGTGTTAAGTATGGGCCCCTAGTTAATGAGAGCTACGAGTAGCTGTGCACCCTTCAACCAACACTGATAACACCCTGTACACCTACAACCTTTTTTACAGGTTAATGAGTACCTAGGGTGGCTCTATGGTTTACTGTGTAAACTCCCTTTACTTTCTCGTCGTTAATTCCTTGCGATCACAGTGGATAAATGCATTTTCCAAGTCTGGAAGGGGCGGAAGATAACAACCAGAATAGGGTGCAGATATCACTAGATAATCGACATGTTAATTAATAAATTTCTCAATTTATTTTCATGAAGCACTTAATAACATCAAGTTTCAGAAATATATCATAAATATACGTTCTATCACAGTGATACTAACTATTAACACGTGACGAACGCACAGGTTGGCATACGTCCTATGACACCCAAGTGAGCTAGAGACTCTCTGCGCAGTCCGAAGAATGCTGCCGTCAGCTGCTACAGTGGTGCATATTATCACATAGAAAATGAAAGTTAGCTGAATTTAAAAATTTGGAATAAATGGAATAACTAAATGACTGTGAATAGTAACCTCTATTTGTGTAATGAAGACTTTTGTGACATATATCTCACATATCCTCAGAAACAGAAGAGAAACCTTATGAAGAATTTTGCGAGTAATGAGAAGCCATATAAATGAAGAAAAAGATACCGAGAAAGAAAGGAAGAGAGACAAAAAATTTACCTTAAAGTAGTAAATTTAAAGAAGTATTTGTATATGTTTAGCATTTAGTGAGCCAGGCAAAATTATTGTACATGCCACTTATAATATGATATTATCATGTTTATGCAAACTGCAAATGAAATGTAAAAATAACTAAGGGTAAATTAACATACGTACACAGCTGACGCCAAAAACAATTAAATTTACGTTTATTACGAGATCATAAAACAAAAATTGATCTTGGTTATTTAAATACAAAAGTAAGCGCGAAGCCAGTGTAGGCAGGCCATTGTCCAAAACAGCTATGTAATTACACTGCCTAAAGGAAATGAAACACTTCGGTGGGTACATTAACGATTAGAGTTGCAAGTCTCTGTGACAGGCACATCAGCCAGTGGGGTGCAGCAGTATTGGTCGTGTTTAGTGTTATTAGCAAACATGGTAGTGTATACAAGCAGTGTAAACAGCGTCAGATGGTGAGTGCTTACTACGAAGGACACAGAGATGCCACATACTCATGTGAGACAGCGTTATCAGCATATGACAAAGTTTGAAAGGGGCCTCATTGTGGGTCTCAATTTGGCCAGCTGGTCAAATCATGTGATATATAAATTTGTAGGGCATTCATATGTGTCAGTGGCCTAATGTTGGACTGCATGGAAGTGCAAGAGCAAGCATACTTGCCATCACGTTTGCAATCTTCAGATATGGCCACCACAAGGGAGGAATACACACTGTGCACCAAGAACATCACGGACTCTTCACATCTATGTCTTCCATACGAGAACAAATTTTGGAGTCCATGTAATACTGTGTGTGATACTGCATTATTGTTTGGAGACTAGCAGTAGCCACACTAGGGTATTACTGTGTCACACATAGGGGTGCCGTTAACACAACACAAATGACTGTGTTTAGAGTCCGCCATGATTGGGAAGCATGCACTGCTGATGAATGCATTCTGTTCAACAATCAAATGCGGCTCTGCACTACCCCAGATGACCATCGTCATTGAGTATCGCAGCGACCAATAGAGAGGTTCCATTCTTCCAGTGTTTTGAAGAGATGTAACAGTCTTATACCTGGCGTCATGGTAGGCAGGGCCATCTGGTATAACTTCGGGTTATGGCTGGTTGTGACTGAGTGACCTCTAGGTATAGTAGGTATACCTCTAGGTGTACTAATGATTTTGATGGCACACCAGTACAGCACAGACAACCTGTGTCCTCATGTGTACCTGTTATGTGACAGTATCGTGGTGCCACTTTTCAGCAATGTAGTGTTCATCCACAGAAGGCTCGTGCCTCTAAACTGTCCGTGTAAGGATGACATACTCTTGTGACCAGCAAAATTAACAATTTGTCTCCAATAGAACATGTGTGGGACCAACTCAGACATCAACTTCGTCCCAGTACCAATTTCCAGGATATCAAGGACCAGTGACAGCAGATGAGGGTAGCTCACCTCATGAGATAACGGCTTTATAAGAAGTTTCCCGTCAAATCAATGCATGCATCTAGGCCACACATATTACAACGTTATGCTGAAAAGTTGACTCATACTGCCAACTTCTTTGCAAATATGTCCTGAGTTCCTAATCACTGAAATAAAATCATGTATCCTCTCAATTCGTGAAGCTTCAGTTCATTCACTTCTCCCTTGCGATCGAGCGAGGTGACGCATTGTTTAGTGCACTTAACTCACATTCAGGAGGACGACAGTTCAACTCCCCGTTCAGCCATCCAGTTTTAGGTTTCCCGTAATTTCCCTAGATCACTCCAAGTAAATGCTGGGATGGTCCCTTTGAAAAGGGCACAGCCAAAATCCTTCACCATCCTTCCGTAATCCGAGCTTTGCCCCATCTGTAATGACCAACCAGATGATGGAGTGAGTAACTGTAATCTACCCGTAACGGATATACATCTTCGGAGAACTGAAATAAATGATGACACGTCTTCCTAATGTCCTTGTTGTCTGGAATAATGCATCGGTTCCGAAGAACAAATTAAATAAAAAAAACGTAGAATAAGTTATAACCGAATCATTATAGCGCGACTACTTCTACGCAATAACGAACGAAAGAATTTTGACAAATGATAAAAACAGCAAAGTTGTTGTTGTTGTTGTGGTCTTCAGTTCTGAGACTGGTTTGATGCAGCTCTCCATGCTACTCTATCCTGTGCAGGCTTCTTCATCTCCCAGTACCTACTGCAACCTACATCCTTCTGAATCTGCTTAGTGTATTCATCTCTTGGTCTCCCTCTACGATTTTTACCCTCCACGCTGCCCTCCAATGCTAAATTTGTGATCCCTTGATGCCTCAAAACATGTCCTACCAACCGATCCCTTCTTCTAGTCAAGTTGTGCCACAAACTTCTCTTCTCCCCAATCCTATTCAATACCTCCTCATTAGTTACGTGATCTACCCATCTCATCTTCAGCATTCTTCTGTAGCACCACATTTCGAAAGCTTCTATTCTCTTCTTGTCCAAACTAGTTATCGTCCATGTTTCACTTCCATACATGGCTACACTCCATACAAATACTTTCAGAAACGACTTCCTGACACTTAAATCTATACTCGACGTTAACAAATTTCTCTTCTTCAGAAACGATTTCCTTGCCATTGCCAGTCTACATTTTATATCCTCTCTACTTCGACCATCATCAGTTATTTTACTCCCTAAATAGCAAAACTCCTTTACTACTTTAAGTGTCTCATTTCCTAATTTAATTCCCTCAGCATCATCCGATTTAATTTGACTACATTCCATTATCCTCGTTTTGCTCTTGTTGATGTTCATCTTATATCCTCCTTTCAAGACACTGTCCATTCCGTTCAACTGCTCTTCCAAGTCCTTTGCTGTCTCTGACAGAATTACAATGTCATCGGCGAACCTCAAAGTTTTTACTTCTTCTCCATGAATTTTAATACCTACTCCAAATTTTTCTTTTGTTTCCTTTACTGCTTGCTCAATATACAGATTGAATAACATCGGGGAGAGGCTACAACCCTGTCTCACTCCTTTCCCAACCACTGCTTCCCTTTCATGCCCCTCGACTCTTATAACTGCCACCTGGTTTCTGTACAAATTGTAAATAGCCTTTCGCTCTCTGTATTTTACCCCTGCCACCTTCAGAATTTGAAAGGGAGTATTCCAGTTAACATTGTCAAAAGCTTTCTCTAAGTCTACAAATGCTAGAAACGTAGGTTTGCCTTTTCTTAATCTTTCTTCTAAGATAAGTCATAAGGTTAGTATTGCCTCACGTGTTCCAACATTTCTACGGAATCCAAACTGATCTTCCCCGAGGTCCGCTTCTACCAGTTTTTCCATTCGTCTGTAAAGAATTCGCGTTAGTATTTTGCAGCCGTGACTTATTAAACTGATAGTTCGGTAATTTTCACATCTGTCAACACCTGCTTTCTTTGGGATTGGAATTATTATATTCTTCTTGAAGTCTGAGGGTATTTCGCCTGTCTCATACATCTTCCTCACCAGATGGTAGAGTTTTGTCATGACTGGCTCTCCCAAGGCCATCAGTAGTTCTAATGGAATGTTGTCTACTCCCGGGGCCTTGTTTCGACTCAGGTCTTTCAGTGCTCTGTCAAACTCTTCACGCAGTATCTTATCTCCCATTTCGTCTTCATCTACATCCTCTTCCCTTTCCATAATATTGTCCTCAAGTACATCGCCCTTGTATAAACCCTCTATATACTCCTTCCACCTTTCTGCCTTCCCTTCTTTGCTTAGAACTGGGTTGCCATCTGAGCTCTTGATATTCATAAAAGTGGTTCTCTTCTCTCCAAAGGTCTCTTTAATTTTCCTGTAGGCAGTATCTATCTTACCCCTAGTGAGACAAGCCTTTACATCCTTACATTTGTCCTCTAGCCATCCCTGCTTAGCCATATTGCACTTCCTGTCAATCTCATTTTTGAGACGTTTGTATTCCTTTTTGCCTGCTTCATTTACTGCATTTTTATATTTTCTCCTTTCATCAATTAAATTCAATATTTCTTCTGTTACCCAAGGATTTCTATCAGCCCTCGTCTTTTTACCTACTTGATCGTCTGCTGCCTTCATTATTTCATCCCTCAGAGCTACCCATTCTTCTTCTACTGTAATTCTTTCCCCCATTCCTGTCAATTGTTCCCTTATGCTCTCCCTGAAACTTTCTACAACCTCTGGTTCTTTCAGTTTCCTTAAATTCCCACCTTTTTGCAATTTCTTCAGTTTCAATCTACAGTTCATAACCAATAGATTGTGGTCAGAATCCACATCTGCCCCAGGAAATGTCTTACAATTTAAAACCTGGTTCCTAAATCTCTGTCTTACCATTATATAATCTATCTGATACCTTTTAGTATCTCCAGGATTCTTCCAGGTATACAACCTTCTTTTATGATTCTTGAACCAAGTGTTAGCTATGATTAAGTCATGCTCTGTGCAAAATTCTACAAGGCGGCTTCCTCTTTCATTTCTTCCCCCCAATCCATATTCACCTACTATGTTTCCTTCTCTCCCTTTTCCTACCGACGAATTCCAGTCACCCATGACTATTAAATTTTCGTCTCCCTTCACTACCTGAATAATTTCTTTTATCTCGTCATACATTTCATCTATTTCTTCATCATCTGCAGAGCTAGTTGGCATATAAACTTGTACTACTGTAGTAGGCATGGGCTTTGTGTCAATCTTGGCCACAATAATGCGTTCACTATGCTGTTTGTAGTAGCTAACCCGCACTCCTATTTTTTTATTCATTATTAAACCTACTCCTGCATTACCCCTATTTGACTTTGTATTTATAACCCTGTATTCACCTGACCAAAAGTCTTGTTCATCCTGCCACCGAACGTCACTAATTCCCACTATATCTAACTTTAACCTATCCATTTCCCTTTTTAAATTTTCTAACCTACCTGCCCGATTAAGGGATCTGACATTCCACGCTCCGATCCATAGAACGCCAGTTTTCTTTCTCCTGATAACGACGTCCTCCTGAGTAGTCCCCGCCCGGAGATCCGAATGGGGGACTATTTTACCTCCGGAATATTTTACCCAAGAGGACGCCATCATCATTTAATCATACAGTAAAGCTGCATGTCCTCGGGAAAAATTACGGCTGTAGTTTCCCCTTGCTTTCAGCCGTTCGCAGTAACAGCACAGCAAGGCCGTTTTGGTTAATGTTACAAGGCCTGATCAGTCAATCATCCAGACTGTTGCCCCTGCAACTACTGAAAAGGCTGCTGCCCCTCTTCAGGAACCACATGTTTGTCTGGCCTCTCAACAGATACCCCTCCGTTGTGGTTGCACCTACGGTACGGCTATCTGTATCGCTGAGGCACGCAAGCCTCCCCACCAACGGCAAGGCCCATGGTTCATGGAGGGGAGGAACAGCAAAGTAGTTACTGAAATTTCAGGTAATGAAGATAAATATATTTTAGCTTATGTTGCGACTGTTACAGAAAACGGTCGCCAGCTCACGGTGTCAGCGAACAACATTGTATAGTTGTTAATCAATTTGGAAAAGTATTTACATGATAATTAGTTCAAGACAATCGGACACAATAACACTGACTCGAGCGCAGATTCAAAAGCAGTGTTAGCAACATGAAATAAATCTAATCGTGAAATCAGAGAAGCAAATTGCTCCAAGCATATGTGATTCACTGCTAATTGTTTGTCACTCAGTCTGCGTAATAAATAGCTTCGCACATCATAGCATAATGCCCACTGCTAGTATTTCTACAATCGCAATTGTTCACAATTAGATATTTTCTGTTAAGCAAAATATGTCTTATTACCACGTATCTTTCATTATATATCATTGTTATGTATTTAGGAATGAGAGCAGAAATGATTCATCACACAAAGAAATTAAACATTCTGATGTTGAATAATCTTTAAACCCTCACTAAAACTACTTTTCCATAATCAATGAATATTAATACTGGATTTTAAATGAAGTTTAGGAGGAGCTAGAAAGTCCATTATCTTTAACTATCAGTCTCAGTTCTTTTTTAAATTTTGATAACTTTCACTTTTTAAACAAATTATGAAAATTAAATTAGGTCACCTATTTTATTCTTTCTGTCATCAACAGTGGCATTCGGTTTTAATTAATAATGACAGGACAGGATCCAACTTGGTAGTTGTTCAGGTTTAAGCACTTGTAACACAGCATTTGATCTACATAGTAGTCATGATATGGAAGGAAATACAGAGGAAGTAAGAACCATCAGCATCCTATTAGGATGAGTGAGACAATGTGGAAAGAGAAGGAGAGGGGAGGAGATGGACAGACAGTGAGGGGGAAGGAGGATTTGAACACAGACAGGGGGGAGGAGGTGATGGACAGAGGAAGGAAAGTGGAAGAGATGGATATAGATAGGGGGTGGGAAGTATAGGCAGGGAGAGGAGGAGGAAATGAACTGAGAAAAAGGGAGGGAGAGATGAACAGAAAAAGGGAAAGTTTGAAAATTTGTGGTAAAGGCTATGGGACCAAACTGCTGAGGTCATAGGTCCCTAGGTTTACGCACTGCTTAACCTAACTTACACTAAGGACAACACACACACTCATGCCCAAGAGAGGACTCGAACCTCCGGCAGGGAGAGCAGAAAAAGGGAAGAGGAGAAGATAAGCAAGGGTATGTCAGAGGAGGAGGAGATGGACAGAGAGAGGGTAAGGAGGAGGACTAACAACAGAAGATTGTAATAAACAAATACAAGGGCAATGCTGGGTACTCAATCTATTATAATTCAAATTACAGTAGCGAGAAAATTTTCGAGACAATTAAGTCTGAAAGATCTGAAAGCTATGTTGGAAACAATTGTCTTCTTCTTCTCCTCGCTCCTTCGCTCTCCCTCCCTCCTTCCCTCCCTCTCTCTCTCTCTCTCTCTCTCTCTCTCTCTCTCTGTGTGTGTTTTATTTATTAATTTTTTGTTGTTGTTGAGATTACCCACTTAGGTTTTGGATTATGGAGAATTAGTTTCAATAATTTGGGAAATGAATGACATGTAAGCAGTCCTAAAAAGTTCCAGTTCACACCCGACGTAATGCCGGCTTTTAAATCAAGTTCTTGAAAGAAAAAGATCTGATTACACTATATTTTTCCTCTCCTTGTGAGCTAGCGTAGGGGGAAGCTGCGCCCCCTCTTGGTTCCCAGTATGATGGACGACCTTGGCCGCAACCCCATTGCCCCCTCCTCCCTCCTCCCTCCCCCCACCCCACCATCTCACTGGATTAGCCGTCAGCGATTGCGTTGTGTCGATATCGCCTATGACAGAACTGTATACTGAACACGCACATGAAATTGTTATCCACCTACCACACAACCTCCAACGGTAATAAATCGCATCATGCTGGTCCGATTTGTGCAGAGAAATGTCTTTGTCGTGTTTCAAAACAGTTGCAACTCACACATGATAAGAAATCGCTAGGCTTTTATGTAACTAGCCAGTAGTCAGATATTTGAAAATAGCATTAGTTACCAATTTTCTTTTCAATTCACTGTGCATTTGTAGTTACGCAATGCGTGTTTCAAGCTTAAGATACTGTTAATCGCACACTGTTTGTTTGTCAGTAGCGGCAGTACGAAATAAATAGAAATGTTTGCTCGATAAATTTAAAAATTCCTTAATTTCCGCTCAGATCCAAAACAAAGGCGCTGCTCAGCACTTAGCTCCACCCTATCGTCAAAGCGCCGGACAGAGCGACTAACAAAAGTTAAGATTCACGCTCTGCTTCACCTGCTGCTGTCTTCGACGCTCTTATCGTTTTTCACAGATCCAACGAAAGTGTACCTTCACGCCCACCACTTCCGCTTCCTTGTGGCCGTTACGTAACTTAGCCTGAACTTCTTCTCCCAGTTTTGGCCTCGGAGGTTTTCTGTTCTTGAAGGCGTTCTGGTAGGGATTTTCACGCTGAAATTAAATATAAATAAGTAAATGACTATAACCTCTCGACTGATTTAATTTGGAAAGAACTAAATAAGAAAATGATCTCCTTAAAGGCAAAAAACCTTGGCATTCTTACTTTTTACTGTGAGAGTGTTTAGAATCACTTGTGAGGTATATGTCTCTCATACGTCTTAATCAGTTAAAGTTAATCAATATTCTCTCTCACTCAGTTCATTCTACATTATCACATTCACGTATGTGGTAACTGTTCCGCAATAATGCACAGCACTGTAGCAGCTGCTTGCTGCATTGCTTGCCTTACACAAGCACTCTCCAGCTTGCTTCCGAGTCGTTAACACGTATGCGAACTTGTGCGCTCGACGTGTACATCTATGGTGACCAGGTCTCTCGTATGTTCAGGCTTTCCACATACTGTGACCTTATTTTTTTCACTCTCCCGTCTCAGAAGTTTAAGAACATTTTTGCCGTATTTCATTGAAATATAATAACGTGTGGTTGTAGTGCAATGTTCTTTTCTCTTTTCTTTAGATTTTTAGCGATTCAACTTCAATTATCGAAATTTTATAGGCGATAGATCGAACTGTACATTGGCATCATTGTATTGTTCTGCAGCAGTAATGAACCTGCTACAGAGCGCATTAACGTCACTCTAAACATTAACTCTTAGTTCCCCAGGTGTCTTTTTGTTACTCTCTATCCCAGATGCGGTCTGACAGCCATAAAAATTGCATTCAGCAACTTCAATGAAACATTTCAGTTTTTTATATGAATTGTTACATTAATAACACACTAAAAATATGTTCAAACATTTTTAAAATTTATTTTTTCGAAAAAACCGCATTTTAATAAAGAAAACTGCACAAAATAAACATAATATTGCATGATAATGTTAATGACACGAAAACTCAAATAACGTGCGCTCCAAATTATACTTTTTGCTATATTTTTATTGGTTATTATACACTTTGAAAACTACACCAGTACTTTTCAAGGTTTTAGCTTCCTTCTGAGAGGTTTTCTTTGCACTCGCTGACAATTTTTGTAGAGAAACCAAGTTAGATTCGGTTCTTGCAACAACGACAAATATAATACGTTATTCTCTTCTTCTTTGGGTCACAGGTGGAGCATTTTTTGCGTTTTTCCAACCTTCCTACAGCGACTTTTACCTCTTGGTTCTGCTATACCCAAAACACGGTGAGTGGCTGCACGAAGTTCACAGGATATGTAATAGTTGTTGACTGGCTTCTTATCTCTTGTGTCACCAAACAGTTAGCAATCTTCTTCGAAATATTAAAGCGGCTCACCTATCGTCTTTCTAGAAATTTTGAAGGACAATCGCATTCACCCCACTTGAGTTCAACATGCGGAAAAATAATACCATCAACCATCGTTGGAAGAGGCTTTGACGACCAGCGATATTGTTTCAACAAAATGTATTTCTAGCAGAATCTTCAGCTAAAGAGTCAATCTCTACACTTCTGTCTTCGTCACTTTGATCCCTTGTTTCTATCAAGGAATTCACACGTGGCAAAACAAATTCGTCTTCACTTTCTGAATTACGTTCACTTTCAGTTGTGTAGTCACTATCTAACCCAACGTCACTTCATAAACTCTCCTCAAACCCCTTTAAAACAGTATCCTCAGAGTCATCAGACGATGACCTGACTACTGAATCCATAACGCAAAGTCCCAGGATCGGTCTCAGAGACCGCTAGCACGAAAGAAGCGGTAATAGTATACGTCGGCATCACCATCAAGTGGCTACCGAGAAAGGAAACTATGGAGGCTTCGGGGAAGAATAACTAGACAAGGCTGTAATTTCCTGCACTACCTCTATGTATTAACAATGGAGTAATAATAAAGGTTAGCGGTCTGTGCGACGGTACCTGAGACGTTAGGGGTTAAATTAGCTTCACAAAGACATACTCAGATGTGCATGTATGCTAGTTATGTTGGTTTTAGATTCTAGACCTGCCACAGAGAACAAAATTATAAAGTCGGTTGACCTAGAAACCGGTAATTAATGATAAGAAAATGGAAATGTTCCTGGAACTCGCCTCGAACTTTGTTTTGCTTTAATGGTTTTGCAGCGGTTGTGTCGGTGGGTGTCTGTCTCTTATCTCTGTTATGGTATACATGTGATGCAACGGGTGGCGAATGTGATGAGGAGCAGTATAAAAAAATCACCCAAGAAGAAACGTCCTTGTACATATGTACTTATCTTTCAAACAGGAGGAAAACTATTCCTGGACTGGCCCAGTGAAAATAAATAGACATAAAGCTTGTTGTTCCATGTGCAGGAAATAATTTATTACCGCACTTAGAGGGAATAATGACTGCCTGCAACGTGAATCTACTGCAGGTATGAGGTCGGGTTTTGTTGGGTCATTTCATCCAGGGCGTTTCAGTATTACATTGAAATAAAACGTGATACCAGACTATGAAACAGTATAGTAATTACACACTTTTAAATTCATAGGTCATAAAAGTGAGGAGTGCGGGGTGAAACAAAACCCCAAAATCTCCACCTTCTTCAACAAATTGACAAGTTCAGCGACAACAACCAGTAACAAATCTTTGGCTGCAGAAGTAGCTATAATATTTCACACAGTGAAGCACAATTTAAGTTATATGCTATGAATTGTGACAATAAACTGTTAAGAGTTAATTATTCGCTGACTGGGTTGTGGTAGGAAAAATGTCCTGTCGACGCACAAACGCAGAAAAAATAGTGAAAAACGTTTTAAAGTGTTGAATATTGTGTAAACATTCTAAAAGACCAATGATAATCACCAATTGTTTTCAATTGCCACAGACATTCCGAATTTTAAAAATCGAAAAATGTCCCCCAAATTGGTTAGGTACATTGATATTCTTGTGGGTATTAAAAATAAACTTTTAAGCTTTATTGAACAAGCAGCTAAAAGTACAGGTGGATTTTATACTCTGCTTAAGATCACAGTTGGAAAACATGGACTGAATTTGGAAAATGTGCCATCATTTTGCACAGACAATACCATCGTAAATTTCTGAAAATGTCACTCCGTAATCAAGCTCTTAAATGATGAAACTGATAGCATAATAAATACCAAATGCTGTAATCACATAAGACACAATGCCTGTAAATATGCTTGCAGGTCTTTAGATTTAGATGTTTAAGTAATTGTCTTAAAACTGTAGGATTTCTTCTTCAGCTAACGAAGAGAAGAACTGCAATCATGTTTTTTACAATTGTAGATTTATAATGGTCAGAAATGTTGAGGCATGTGCCCACTAGATGGCTTCCATTCACACCTACTATGGACAGGATGTAATTGGAATTCCATTAAAAGTTATACGAGAAACAGTGAAGGTTTTCCTAGAATTTAACAGAAGGGTTTTAGTGATAATGAATCTGAAAAAAAAACTTCAGGTCTACTTCAGCCTTCTTTCCCACATTGGCAATATTCTTTTCAACATTTCTAAGTCAATCGAAAACGCAGATTATTATAGAAACTTTCATTGCCACATAGCAACTTCTTGTGAAAGTGTGACAGAGAAAGAACGATAATTTTTTTTTGAAAGTGTAACTCACAAAGTTTTGAATTTGTTAGATACATATGTTAAAAAATCAACAAAAAATAATTTCACGGGCTTTTATTGCACATTACATACGTACTTATTCCTACATTGGCATATTTCACAGAATTTGCAAACTATCTTCTTCCTCTTCGACTAACCAAAGAAATCAATGTCAGTGAGGTACAATATGCCTTAAAACCTTTTGACGTAAATGAAGATGAACTGTGTGATGAGTTCTGTAGTAGCAGGGAAATTTTAATAAAGTCGATCTTGCTGGTAATGCTTGTGAGAAATGGGTATCTGTTTCTTGTGATCCTAAATGCAGAGGAATTTCTGTAGATAATTTTTAAAAAATTCTGTGTTTTGTTATGGGTATCGCAGGATCTAATGCCGACACACGAAGTGTTTTCAACTGTGAACAATATGTGGACTGATGCGAGAAAGGAGTGGCCGAGCGGTTCTAGACGCTGCAGTCTGGAACCGCGCGACCGCTACGGTCGGAGGTTCGAATCCTGCCTCGGGCATGGATGTGTGTGATGTCCTTAGGTTAGTTAGGTTTAAGTAGTTCTAAGTCCTAGGGGACTGATGACCTTAGAAGTTAAGTCCCATAGTGCTCAGAGCCATTTGAACCATTTTTTGATGCGAGAAACAGAAGCTCTGTTGTACTCATTAACGCTGAACTGGAAATTGTAACAAATTTCAATTTAAACTGTTAAGAATTGTTCAAACAGGTGAAAGATTATGTTAAGTTTCTTTTTGAGTGCAAATCAAACTGTAAATATTTAAAACCATGCTTGTACATTCAAGTGTTTCATGTATATTTAGTGTGTCAGAGTAAGAAATCCATTGGATTCATTGAAGATATTAATTGAAATACTATAAAAAACGTCTGTAGTGTAGTGTTATGTCTTACATCGTTTGAGGTGTTACCAATGTTCAGAATCTCCCTTGTTTCCAATCAGGAAACCTTGTAACTCTATGTACATCAGTTACATGAAAATGAAAAGTGCACTTCTTAAAAGAAGCAGCAAAGAATCCAAGAAACAGGGACGGAAATAATTTTTCGACAACATGTACTGTCTTTTATAAATTGATGCTGGTGTCATTTGCTTTCGGATATGTGGGCAAGGCACGTGGTGGCTTAGCAGAGGCATAACGCTGGATAGTACGCCGTCGCGAGAGATGTCGCAGCTGCCAACATTGGCGACTTCTGTTATGAATTGGGTCACGGTATCAGTGGCCACCATCTTCCACCAACCTCTTCAACCCTCCTCATGCTGCACATCACCAAAATCCTGGGATTCGACTCTGACTTCGTGCCCTTCAGTGCACTCGTGCTGTAGTGGTGTGGGTGGTGGGCACGTCAGAAAATGGCTACGCAACGTGTTCCGCACACAGACACACAGAGAAGGATTTGCGGCATTGCCGTAGTTCCTTCTGTGTCTGCCCCACCCCTCAAGCATCAGCTCTGGCCTACCGTGATAGCTGGCAACACTGGGGTGAGCGCTACACTGAGCCACCGTTTCTGCTTCTGCCTCTCCTTACAAGAAGTCACAGGCTCGAAAATGTATCGCCGCGTGGAGTGGCCGCGCGGTTCGGGGCGCCATGTCACGGACTGTGCGGTCCCTCCCGCCAGAGGTTCGAGTCCTCCCTCGGGCATGGGTGTGTGTGTTGTTCTTAGCATAAGTTGGTTTAAGTAGTGTGTAAGTCTAGGGACCGATGACCTAAACAGTTTGGTCCCTTAGAAATTCGCACACATTTGAACATTTGAAAATGTATCTCTGTCGCTTCTTTACATACCGTAATACTTGTACACTCCTGGAAATTGAAATAAGAACACCGTGAATTCATTGTCCCAGGAAGGGGAAACTTTAATCACACATTCCTGGGGTCAGATACATCACATGATCACACTGACAGAACCACAGGCACATAGACACAGGCAACAGAGCATGCACAATGTCGGCACTAGTACAGTGTATATCCACCTTTCGCAGCAATGCAGGCTGCTATTCTCCCATGGAGACGATCGTAGAGATGCTGGATGTAGTCCTGTGGAACGGCTTGCCATGCCATTTCCACCTGGCGCCTCAGTTGGACCAGCGTTCGTGCTGGACGTGCAGACCGCGTGAGACGACGCTTCATCCAGTCCCAAACATGCTCAATGGGGGACAGATCCGGAGATCTTGCTGGCCAGGGTAGTTGACTTACACCTTCTAGAGCACGTTGGGTGGTACGGGATACATGCGGACGTGCATTGTCCTGTTGGAACAGCAAGTTCCCTTGCCGGTCTAGGAATGGTAGAACGATGGGTTCGATGACGGTTTGGATGTACCGTGCACTATTCAGTGTCCCCTCGACGATCACCAGTGGTGTACGGCCAGTGTAGGAGATCGCTCCCCACACCATGATGCCGGGTGTTGGCCCTGTGTGCCTCGGTCGTATGCAGTCCTGATTGTGGCGCTCACCTGCACGGCGCCAAACACGCATACGACCATCATTGGCACCAAGGCAGAAGCGACTCTCATCGCTGAAGACGACACGTCTCCATTCGTCCCTCCATTCACGCCTGTCGCGACACCACTGGAGGCGGGCTGCACGATGTTGGGGCGTGAGCGGAAGACGGCCTAACGGTGTGCGGGACCGTAGCCCAGCTTCATGGAGACGGTTGCGAATGGTCCTCGCCGATACCCCAGGAGCAACAGTGTCCCTAATTTGCTGGGAAGTGGCGGTGCGGTCCCCTACGGCACTGCGTAGGATCCTACGGTCTTGGCGTGCATCCGTGCGTCGCTGCGGTCCGGTCCCAGGTCGACGGGCACGTGCACCTTCCGCTGACCACTGGCGACAACATCGATGTACTGTGGAGACCTCACGCCCCACGTGTTGAGCAATTCGGCGGTACGTCCACCCGGCCTCCCGCATGCCCACTATATGCCCTCGCTCAAAGTCCGTCAACTGCACATACGGTTCACGTCCACGCTGTCGCGGCATGCTACCAGTGTTAAAGACTGCGATGGAGCTCCGTATGCCACGGCAAACTGGCTGACACTGACGGCGGCGGTGCACAAATGCTGCGCAGCTAGCGCCATTCGACGGCCAACACCGCGGTTCCTGGTGTGTTCGCTGTGCCGTGCGTGTGATCATTGCTTGTACAGCCCTCTCGCAGTGTCCGGAGCAAGTATGGTGGGTCTGACACACCGGTGTCAATGTGTTCTTTTTTCCATTTGCAGGAGTGTATTTGCTTTACGGCAGCCATAATGAACTTTGTCGTTGGTAAGTAACCTCACCGAACCTAAACTAACATGAATACCAACGCTTCAAAATGGTTCAAATGGCTCTGAGCACTATGGGACTCAACTGCTGAGGTTATTAGTCCCCTAGAACTTAGAACTAGTTAAACCTAACTAACCTAAGGACATCACAAACATCCATGCCCGAGGCAGGATTCGAACCTGCGACCGTAGCGGTCTTGCGGTTCCAGACTGCAGCGCCTTTAACCGCACGGCCACTTCGGGCGGCACCAACGCTTCATATTCGACGTGCAGCCCGAAGGGAATGTTAAGAGGCAGACGCCAGAGTATGGCGCTACAGACGGGAGTGTAAAGTAGTACTCTGCGCCTAGCCACAGCACTTTTCCCCATCACCGCCTTCTTATGTACACACCAATACAGCAGGTGCTCACGAGACAGTGCAGTCGCTGCTGCCGGCCGCGGTGGTCTCGCGGTTCTAGGCGCGCAGTCCGGAACCGTGGGACTGCTACGGTCGCAGGTTCGAATCCTGCCTTGGGCATGGATGTGTGTGATGTCCTTAGGTTAGTTAGGTTTAAGTAGTTCTAAGTTCTAGGGGACTGATAACCACAGCAGTTGAGTCCCATAGTGCTCAGAGCCATTTGAACCAGTCGCTGCTAGGAGGCGCACGCAACACTCCAAGTGATGTCCTTAACTACGATGTATGTCCAGTGTAGGGGAGAGCTGGGCGAAATGGCCAGGCTATTCCTATTTTTGAAGCTGAGTAGCAATAGACGGAAATGCAAAAAATGAGTGATTATGATCTGCAACTTTTGAAGTTTAATATCGAATCGGTAACTGTAGGCTCAATTTAAGTACATTAAACAATTACATTTTCACAAAATGGGAAAATGGTCACTTTGTCCTGCACCGAGCGAGGTGGCGCAGTGGTTAGCACACTGGACTCGCATTCCGGAGGACGACGGTTCAGTCCTGCGTGCGGCCATCCTGATTTAGGTTTTCCGTGATTTCCTTAAATCGCTTCAGGCAAATGCCGGGATGGTTCCTTTGAAAGGGCACGGCCGACTTCCTTCTCCGTCCTTCCCTAATCCGATGACACCGATGACCTCGCTGTTTGGTCTCTTCCCCCAAAACAATCCAATCCTTTGTCCCACACAAGAGTTTAAACTCAAAAATGAATGATAAAAATTGTTTTAACAAGGCAGTAAATATCCTTTTTTGTAAAACATGATTTGAATTAAATTTTTTACACTTTCCCCAGATAAAAAAACACTTGAACAGAGTTCGTGGGCCCAGAAGGAGCACAACTGCCAGTAAACCCACTACTTTTTTTGCTGGAATCAAAAAATTTTTCTTCACATTCTGTGCATCTCTGTCTTCATCGCTGTTGTCAAAAAGAGCTCTTCTAGGGTTGACTTTCCTGTTCTTCACAATCTTTTTTTTTACTGCTCACCTTCTCTTCTGCAACTGTCCGGTTTTTCTTCTTTTTCTTTTCCTCTCCTTCTTTATTTGCCGCTTCTAAGTCACTGTTATAAGGACTTGCTGTAAGTACTGTCACGGAGCCCTTCCTTCGGTCGCTGCCTTTGAGTTTTGCTGCTACACGAAGTGGCCACTATGACCGCACTGACGCCATTGCACAAAAGCTGTCTACCTTCTAATAGTAAGACCGAAATTTCAATAACTAAAGTAGGAGTGTGCAGTCAAGATATGACACTTTCAACATAATTTCATTAAAAAGACGGAAGTCACATTCCCCCTCTACAATAAATACACAACTGACGACATACCTTACATTGGGATAGCTAAAATCCACAAAAAAGTTATAATCTGAGAAGTGGTACTGCACTGCACTGCACTGCACTGCACTGCACTGCACTGTCTGTGTTCTCCAGGGAGGGTAAGTTACAGCATTTGGCGTGCCATGACAGTACCTTCTAGCCTCCAGGACCCCAATGGCTACTTTGCCCAGCTATTCCCTACAGGGACCAGCAGTGGCTGTGCAAGTTGACTTTGAATAACCAAGTAGCTAGTGACATTGCCTAAACTGAACGAGGAAATATGCCATCATATATGTGGTGTCTGTTATTTCGGGCAAGTCAGAAAGAACAGACTCCATTTTGGTCATCCAGCCATTATGAATCAAGACACAAAGCAATCAATGACATTTAGCTGCTAGCGGGTATTACTATAAATCAATGCGGAAGTTGAAAATTTATGCTGGACTGGGTTTCAAACCTAGGCTTATGCTCGGACCACTAAGCCACCTGGACACAGTGGTCGTAGCTGATGCATGTTCTAACTTACCACACCTCCCGTCAAACCCAAATTCTCAACTTATTCCCACACACTACTGACGTAGTGCCCCTGCTCATTATCCTTGTTACTTGCAGCGTTTCGCCTATCTCCACTGTAGGTAGCATTGGCCAACCTCATCTTGATTATATTATGAATCAAGACACAATGGAATTAATGACATTTGGTTGGTAGTTAGCATTGATCTACGTCAATGGACAGGTTGAAAATTTGTGCTAGACTGTGATTAAACTTTCCCATTGATGTATATCAGTGCCTTCTAGCAGCAAAATGTCATTAATTCCTTTGTGTCTTGATTCATAATGGCTGCAGGATCCAAATGGTGTCTCCTCTTTTGGACATGTCCAAAAGTACAGACACCACATGTACAATTAAGGTACATCTACATCTACGTGGTTACTCTGCTATTCACAATTAAGTGTCTGGCAGAGGGTTCAATGAACCACCTTCAAGCTGTCTCTCTACTGTTCCATTCTCGAACGACGCGCGGGAAAAACGAACACTTAAATTTTTCTGTGCGAGCCCTGATTTCTCTTATTTTATCGTGATGATCATTTCTCCTAATTTTTTCCAAATCACAGGAGAAAACTGGTGACTGAAATTTCATGAGAACATTCCGTCGCAACGAAAAACGTCTTTCTTTTAATGATTGCCACTCCAATTCACGTATCATGTCTGTGGCACTATCTCCCCTATTTCGCGATAATACGAAACGAGCTGCCCTTCTTTGAATTTTTTGAATATCATCCGTCAGTCCCACCTGATACGGATCCCATGCCACACAGCAATACTTCAGAATAGGGCGAACAAGTGCAGTGTAAGCAGTCTCTTTAGTAGACCTATTGCACTTTCTAAGTGTTCTGCCAATGAATCGCAGTTTTTGGTATGCTCTGTCCACAACATTACCTACGTGATCGTTCCAATTTAGATTATTTGTAATTGTAATCCCTATGTAACAAGTATTTAGTTCAATTTACAGCCTTCAGATTTGTGTGACTTATCGCGTAATCGAAATTTAGCGGATTTCTTTTAGTACTCATGTGAATAACTTCACACTTTTCTTTATTCAGGGTCAATTGCCACTTTTCCCACCACACAGATATCTTATCTAAATCATTTTGCAATTCATTTTGGTTACCTGATGACTTTACAAGACGGTGAATGACAGCATCATCTGCAAATAATCAAAGACGGCTACTCGGATTGTTTCCTATGTCGTTAATATACTCGTAGTCCGGCCCCGGTAGCTCAGTGGTCAGGGTGACGGAATGTCAATCCTAAGGTCCCGGGTTCGATTCCCGGCTGGGTCGGAGATTTTCTCCGCTCAGGGACTGGGTGTTGTGTTGACCTAATCATCATCATTTCATCCCCATCGACGGGCAGGTCGCCGAAGTGGCGTCAAATCGAAAGACCTGCACCAGGCGAACGGTCTACCCGATGGGAGGCCTTAGCCACACGACATTTCAATATACTCGTAGACCAGGAACAATAGAGGGCCAGTAACACTTCCTTGGGGAACGCCGGACATTACTTCTGTTTTACTCGATGACTTTCCGTCTATTACTACGAACTGTGACCTTTCTGACAGGAAAATCACGAATCCAGTCGCACAACTGAGGCGATATTCCATAGGCACACTGTTTGGTTAGAAGACGATTGTGAGGAACGGTGTCGAAAGCCTTCTGAAAATCTAAAAATATGGAGTCAATTTGACATCCCCTGTCGATAGCACTCATTACTTCGTGAGTATAAAGAGCTAGTTGTGTTCCGCAAGAACGATATTTTCTGAATCCGTGCTATGTGTCAGTAAATCGTTTTTTTCGAGGTACTTCATAATGTTCGAATATATATTCCAAAACCCTACTGCAAATCGACGTTAGTGATATGGGTCTGTAATTCAACGTATTAGTCCTATTTCCCTTTTTGGGTATTGGAGTGACTTGAGCAACTTCCCAGTCTTTAGGTACGGAACTTTCTGTGAGCGAACGATTGTATATAATTGCTAAATATGGAGCTATTGCATCTGCATACTCTGAAAGGGACTGGTATACCATCTGGACCGGAAGCCTTGCCTTTATTAAGCGATTTAAGCTCCTTTGCTACACCGAGGATATCTACTTCTATGTTTCTAATCTTGGCCGTTGTTATTGATTGGAATCCGGGAATATTTACTTCGTTTTCTTTGGTGAAGGAGTTTCGGAAAACCGTGTTTAATAGCTACGGTCATCAGTGACCTCACCGTAGTTATCGCGCAGTAAAGGTATTGATTGCGTCTTGTCACTGGTGTGCTTTATGTATGACCAGAATCTCTTTGGGTTTTCTGCCAGATTCCGAGACAGAGTTTCGTTGTGGAAATTATTAAAAGCATCTCGGATTGAAGCACGCGGTATATTTCGAACTTCTGCAAAACTATGCCAATCTTGGGGATTTTGCTTTTTTTTAAATTTGGCATGCTTTTTCGTTGCTTCTGCAGCAGCGATCTGACCCGTTTTGTGTACCATGGGGGATCAGTACCATCACTTATGTGCTATGTATCTCTCAATTGCGGTCGACACTATCTCTCTGAAATCATCCCACATCTTTTCTACGCTTACGTGATCAGGTAAGGCTAGCCAATGAGCTGTTCAGTTCAGATGCACACGCCGTTCGAACTCTTAAGGAAATCAGCAAAATGCTACAAGTAATGAGAATAATGGGCGGGGTATTATGTCAGTAGTGTGTCCGTAAGTTAAGAATTTGGATTTGATGGGCGGTGTGGTAGGGATGGTGCATGGAGTTACAGTGACCACTATGTCCTGGCGGCTTAGTAGTCAGAGCACCTGCATAGTGCACAGGAGATGCGGTTTCGAATCCCAGTCTGGCACAAATTTTCAACTTCCTTATTGATCTGTATCACTGCCCAATAACAGCCAAATCTCATTAATTCATTTGTGTCTTAAATCTGCTGCTGACTGTTGGCTTGGATATATACCGCATAACTACACTCCTGGAAATGGAAAAAAGAACACATTGACACCGGTGTGTCAGACCCACCATACTTGCTCCGGACACTGCGAGAGGGCTGTACAAGCAATGATCACACGCACGGCACAGCGGACACACCAGGAACCGCGGTGTTGGCCGTCGAATGGCGCTAGCTGCGCAGCATTTGTGCACCGCCGCCGTCAGTGTCAGCCAGTTTGCCGTGGCATACGGAGCTCCATCGCAGTCTTTAACACTGGTAGCATGCCGCATACAGCGTGGACGTGAACCGTATGTGCAGTTGACGGACTTTGAGCGAGGGCGTATAGTGGGCATGCGGGAGGCCGGGTGGACGTACCGCCGAATTGCTCAACACGTGGGGCGTGAGGTCTCCACAGTACATCGATGTTGTCGCCAGTGGTCGGCGGAAGGTGCACGTGCCCGTCGACCTGGGACCGGACCGCAGCGACGCACGGATGCACGCCAAGACCGTAGGATCCTACGCATTGCCGTAGGGGACCGCACCGCCACTTCCCAGCAAATTAGGGACACTGTTGCTCCTGGGGTATCGGCGAGGACCATTCGCAACCGTCTCCATGAAGCTGGGCTACGGTCCCGCACACCGTTAGGCCGTCTTCCGCTCACGCCCCAACATCGTGCAGCCCGCCTCCAGTGGTGTCGCGACAGGCGTGAATGGAGGGACGAATGGAGACGTGTCGTCTTCAGCGATAAGAGTCGCTTCTGCCTTGGTGCCAATGATGGTCGTATGCGTGTTTGGCGCCGTGCAGGTGAGCGCCACAATCAGGACTGCATACGACCGAGGCACACAGGGCCAACACCCGGCATCATGGTGTGGGGAGCGATCTCCTACAGTGGCCGTACACCACTGGTGATCGTCGAGGGGACACTGAATAGTGCACGGTACATCCAAACCGTCATCGAACCCATCGTTCTACCATTCCTAGACCGGCAAGGGAACTTGCTGTTCCAACAGGACAATGCACGTCCGCATGTATCCCGTGCCACCCAACGTGCTCTAGAAGGTGTAAGTCAACTACCCTGGCCAGCAAGATCTCCGGATCTGTCCCCCATTGAGAATGTTTGGGACTGGATGAAGCGTCGTCTCACGCGGTCTGCACGTCCAGCACGAACGCTGGTCCAACTGAGGCGCCAGGTGGAAATGGCATGGCAAGCCGTTCCACAGGACTACATCCAGCACCTCTACGATCGTCTCCATGGGAGAATAGCAGCCTGCATTGCTGCGAAAGGTGGATATACACTGTACTAGTGCCGACATTGTGCATGGTCTGTTGCCTGTGTCTATGTGCCTGTGGTTCTGTCAGTGTGATCATGTGATGTATCTGACCCCAGGAATGTGTCAATAAAGTTTCCCCTTCCTGGGACAATGAATTCACGGTGTTCTTATTTCAATTTCCAGGAGTGTATTTCAGTTGTTATGCTGTGTCCGTGTTCAATATATCACTCTGTTCGTCAATTTCAGTGCCAAATACTTCACACTGAATACGTTTTGACTAATTACTGATTAGGGCCACCTGCATCTTCATTGCAATTTGGTAGAATGCGTAGAAGAGTGTGGGGATCACCAGACAGCTATGCGCGTCTCAAGAATCCAGTCCCATGGGTTTGTACTTGAGGGTGCTACATCTAAGAATGCCAGACGCCACTGATCGCTATCGAGAGCAATTTGAGGACAGCACAATATCTGCTCATGATAGTCCATCATACTGACAGGCCCTGCAGACAACATTTCGGCAGTGGGTTCTTTTTCGAAGACAATAATGCATGAACACTTTGAGGCAACATTATGAACACTTTCCTCCAGGGATCAGGACCCAACTGACTGGAATGGACAGCAGCATCTGCTGACATGAAGCCGATCGAACGTGCTTGGCACGAGTTGAAACGTATGTGCGTCATTGCTGTAACGACTCTTCACTCACTAGACTGGCTCTGAGATCCGCCATCGAAGACTGGGTCTAACTTGAACAGCGATGTGTCGATGACGTTGCAGACAAAATGCCAATGAGGACTCAAGCGTGTCACAGTGCAAGAGGGTGAAGCAACATAGCATCCAACGTTTCCCAGCAGCAGATTTCACAGATGCGTAAAGAAGTGCGTTATCGATCGGGAGGCTGTATGTTGCTTATTGTTTTGTTTTCATATGTTATCATAATGCAATGAATTTTTTTTTGTTTTAGTTTCGTAAGGCTTATTCATTCATTCCTTGTTCCCCTTGAACCTAACCCAAATATGTTCACAGATGTGCAGGTGGTGCAAATCTTCTTTCAGTAGCTTATTTCCACTTCACTGTGTGGATGAAGGGTATTTCACTCCAAGAACTTTCTTATCATTGCACTGTAAACTTCTGTTGTTTCTGAGAAAATTAGTCACATAGATTTATCGGTTGTTCATCAGTGATGGGCGTCGCTACTTAAAGGAAATACTTGATCTCTGAAATATTTTTACTCTCTGTGAAGTCCTAAACGTCGACTACCGCAGGGATGAACATCATGGGTCGCTTTAAACAATTTATGAAAACACAGGAAGAACAAATGGTTCAAATGGCTCTGAGCACTATGGGACTTTCTAACATTCTGCGTGGTGTCTGTTTGTTCTAAGTCGTGTCTCCCTACCACTTTCGCGCAACGACGCTCTGAGCGTGTTTTTTAGGGAATTGACTAGTTTGAACCTGGGACCTGTTGCTGGTAAGGAGACGCCAGACCACACATGACGTGTAGAGTTCAGAAGAGTTCAGTGAGACTAGCGATGATATAATCAAATACTTAATGATTTCAGCGTCAGCTCCACTGCACTCCCTGTAAAAGAATCTTAATACTAACTAAATTTAGTAGAAGGGGTTCAAGGCTTTCCTATTTTTAGTTAGCTGATAAAATAACGTCGAAAAAGCAGATAGGTTTACCATTGGAAATTTTATTCTACTCACAAAACATTGTTTATAAATTGCACTATTGATAAAAGGAAATATTTTAATACAGGATGATAAAAACCAACTGTGTTCAACAAAAATGTGAACGAATATTCCCTGAATGGGTGTCCAGGTTCTACAATGGATCGAAGGATGACCTATGCCATATCACATCTATAATCTAGATTTAAGTTAAGTTTCATAAAAGAGAAAACTATCAAAATGGTCTACAGTGACCCTCAATTATCTTTAATTACTTATCTAACTTGTCATAAATTACAGTGGCTGATGTGGCTTCTCAGTAATTATATAACAGAAAAATCATCACATTTCAGATTTTTACTTCAAGTAGCAAATGTGAACACCATGAGATTTAATTGACGATCGACACTAGTATTACGTAAAAAGGGGATGTAACAGAGGAGACTTCTGCATTTCTGAGTGAAGTGTTATGCGCTGTTATGCGGCATCGCATGCATTCATTACCTTGATAATGTTTAGGCAGTGTCAGGGGGCGGCGGGCGGCGCAGCTCCACACAGCTCGCCGTCTCGGAAGCAAGTCCCCCCTAACTTCTCCTTACTACAATTTACCGAAGTTGGTTTTAGAAAAGCTATCTGGCTGTGTTTTCCACTGACCAATCAGGGTCTCAATGTTAACCTCAACCTCCGCCTACAAAACTTCTGTCTATCCAATGAGAAACGTTATGCTTTTCGTGGTGGGGCAATGTTTTTTGCTACGTCTCAGAGACGTGAAAAAGTCTCACGCTAAAACTTGCAGCTGGTGTGGCCCTTTTAGTGTTATCGTAAGATCTATACTGTTCTTCTGGAGGGCTCTATCTTTTAACATGGGCTGGGGGGTGGTCCTGGCGGTCAGCCGGCGATGTGGGTGTGCGTCCCTTATCGTAGGGCCTTCTAGCTTAACACGGTTCTGCTCTCGGCTTCTGTTCTCGTTTCTTCCCTCAGAACTGCGTCTGTTTCAGGGTGGGAAGGTATGACATGCGTTTAGGCGTTCTTGTGTTAGTCTGTGGTATTCCATTTGCTCACTCGTTGATCGTATTACTTTGGTTAATTTAATGTCAGGATTTATTCGGAGCTATGTGATATACTGCTGGATTCGCTTATCATGTCAGAGTTTTCATGGAAGGTGTTGTATTTGCCTGACACCTTACATATCATTACCCTTCGAACTTAATTTTTGCACTGAAGTTAGGCAATGATTGAATCGTTGTCTAAGTCAGTCAAAAATTATTCCTTTATCTAAATTTTGTTGCCTACTGTTCAGCCACGTTATTCTGGTTCTATGCTAGTTTGTATTACTAATTTATATTCTTATATTCTTCCACATTATTCTCAAAAATATGTTTATATTGACAAGAGAAGAATATTTTTATGCTATTATCATTATTAATTTTTAATTATTTTCTTTCTTTATTTAAGTGTGAAGTTTGTTTTTTAAGAAGTTTGTTATCGAAAGTGAGGATTCTTTCTCATCGATTTTCTTAGAAATATTGTTTTCTATAAATGTAGTAATTAAGTAAAATCTATTCCTAACACATTTTCTAAATATCATGTACAAGTAAAATGTTATTGTTTCTAGACACACACATCAACATTGTTACACTAACAAATAAGAATTATTTCCAAGTGTTGCTTTGACAAAGAAATATACATACACAAGTATTGAGATATTATCCTAACAAATGGTACAAATGTTAAAAAGGGAAAACATCCAACAAGATAATTTTTTATTCTTTGTTTTTAAAAGGAGAAAAGAAGTAAAATATAGTTAGTCTTTTATTTTTATGAGGAGAAAATAAGTGGCACATAGTTTTAGTGTTGATTATGCCTTACTTTTGTTCTTTATATACTGTCCATTTCAGAACTAATGACTTATTTTTATCGATAGTCTATTTTTTACTTAAGTCCATAGTCAATGACTGTTATTTTGTAGTTTATTAGCTGTCTGGTGTGCTTTACTTATTTAGTTTTTTCACACACATCTTCTGCACAATCCTACATCACATCCTTTCACACATTTTCAGTATCCTATGAATGTTTATGCATGAGGTTGACGAATGTTTTTGCATGAAGTTGATGGACTTGAGCGAGATGTATGTGGGCAAGTATTTGATGTACAGCTTCGTTCGTCGTTCCTTGTCGGCTTTGCAACTGTGTGTTGCTGTTGTAGAGGTCCCATGATGGAATGGAGCTGTGAGTGCAGAATTTCGTGGTATACTGGCTTTGTATGCATGAAAGTCATCGTTATGTGTCGCTGAAAGCGGTCGTTTTTCGTTGTAATACTTCACAGACGACTAGTTTACAATAGGATAGGGATTTGGGAAGGTATGTCGTCTATTCTTCACCCATCTTCTTTCTTGGTCTCAATCTTGTGAATCTTCAACTCTGCTTCTTACCTGATTCTTGGTTCTTCTCTGGGCAGGATATGGGAATATTTATTGATAACTAGTCGCTTTGAAGTTCTCCTCTTAGTAACAGTTTGATAAATTGTTTGGACGTGTCAGTTCTACTTTGTGGAAGTTTTCTTCAGTTTCGTGCATCAGCGTTATGTTTAATAGCAGTAGTGTGACTTTTACACATATTTTTTGACAGTGGTGGCTTGCCAAGCTGTCTTCTCGTTGGGCCGTTTTTTGCTCACTCCGCTGATTGGGCGTCCCGGTGTTTACGAGTGGCGAAAGTCCGATGTTTGCTTGTCTGTCCCTGCACCGGTCCCTTTTAGCAGTAGATTTACTGCCAACTTCGGGTACAAGTGCCCTTTGTTGGTCTCGCTGTCCTTGTAGGAATCATGTCTTGCTAATTACGTCCTTTTCTTTCTCGATACTTCTCTCGTTGCGACTTGTGGGTCGTTGCATTTGGTTCTTGCTGGAGTTTTTACAGTGGTTCCTACAAAAAGTTTTACTTATAATCATCTAACATATCTCTAGTGCCTACATTGTCTTATGCCTTTTTAAAAAGCTTTACACATTTCGGCGCCCTTTCCATGTTACAATACTAAGATATTTTGAGTCTTAACTTTTACAAGAATCCTCAGATTCGTTTTTTATTTTGTGTACTATCATGGTGTATAGAATTTTAGTATTTCATGTTGTTAGACTATCTACGCTTTATCCCTTCACCTTAATCTATGCTACTATTTGTGTTATTATTGTTTTGTTTTTATTGAAACTACTTTCTTTTTCCCACCTTCCTCTCTCTTCATTCTTATTTCTCCTGACGATCTTATCTGCAACATAAACTAGAAATATTTTGCTAATTATTTTCTTGAACTTCTTGAAATTTTTCGTCAATTTCTTTATGGGCTTTTAACATGAGTTGAGGCGATTCCCTCTTTTGTGCATACCATTCTAATTCTTCATCCTCTTTAACTCGCATCATTCTTAATTGTTTGTTTATAACTGGTATTTCTTCTAATTTTTGCTTTTGCTCAAAGAGAAGTGTGACATTCCCGAATGTTACGCTATCTTTCCCCATATCTATTATCGCTCGTCTCTCATTTGAAAAATCTGCACCTATAATCAAAACTACAGTTAGTTTAGGTATAATCACGAAGTTGGCTTCGATCTCCTGACCTTGGCACGAAAGAGTTAACCTTGTTTGTCTCGAAACTTCCGCAGCATTGTTTCTAATAGGACCTCTTACTTCAATCTCACGTGTTTTCAGAACTGGCAATTCCTCATTGGCATTACACTTCCGCTATCAATTACAATATTGACTGGGATATGCTTTACCATAGCCTTCACAATTGGTTGAATTTGAAAGGGTTGGTTCTGTTCTTCTTCTTCTTGCATCAACGAATCCTCCACTGAATAATACATGTCTTTTCAGGACTTTCCCCTGCGAAATCGAACTTTCTGTAGGATAAGCTTCGACTGCTACTTCTCTCTCTTTTATTTCCTCTTCTCTTTTTCTTCTTTCATTTACGCTTTCTTCAACATCCTCTACTTTTTCCTCATCTTCGTCTATCTTCTCCTTCTTCGTCGCTACTTCCACATAATCGCATTTAAATGCTCTAATTATCGCTTCATAACTTCCTTCATTATATTCGCTGGGTTGTGTGCCCACTAGTAACTTATTTTCAACTTCTGTCGACTGCGCATTATCCTCATTGAATTCGCTTTCCCTGGTTTCCATCTCAAATAGCTCTGCAATACTCATTACTTCGTCCTTTCCTCCTACATTCGTTGTGCATGCCTCTGGTAATTCATCTTCCTCGTCAGTATTCTCCCAATTAATTTCGTCCTAACACGATATTGTTATTTTCGTGTCTTTGTTTTCATCTGGTCCCTGCGATTTTGTTTCTTCCATCTTCTCTTCTCGTGATAAGGTATTTACTTCTCTGTTCAAGGTGCTGCAATTATCCTGGGTCGGTGCGTCATTCTTTTTGGCATGGGCGCTTAGCTGTCAATTCGAACTTTTTTCGGCGTTTGGTGGTCTTACCTCTTCTATCTGTATTCTCTTTTCTTTATCCGCTTGTTGATATTGGTTTCTTTGTTGATAATTTGTCGGTCTATTGGTTCTCCAATACCTGTTCCGGTTGTCGTTGTTCCCTCTGCAATAGTTGTTGCCGTTTCTGGGTAAATTATAGTTATTGCCATATTCTCTTCTAAATCCATAACCGTTATTTTGTTGAAATCTGTTGTCGTTTCTTGGTGCGAAGTTATCACGTGGTTCGTAATTATTGTTTCTTCGTACTGTGCCTTGTGGATTCCACTGCTTTTTGCTATCGTTTTCACGTGCGCTTCGTCATTTTCTTGCGTCATCTTCCGAAAATATGAACTCTAGTTCCCTTAGAATTTCCTTAAATGCTTCGACGTCATTGCCTCCACGACCTAACGATGATTGCTGGTATTTCAATGGTAACTTCATCGTGCATAATTTAATCAACTCTTCTCTCCTGAATTTTCAAAATATGGGTTCTGTAATAATTCGTACTTCACTCTGTTCTGTGCTTCGCTGGACCAATATCGTGAGAGAAACTTCTCTCTGAAATCTTCGTACGATCGGCATGTCACTGCAACATTCTGCATGGTTTCTGCGACTGTTCCTGACATGTGTGCACATATAAAGTCTAATTTGTGTGCTAGCGTCCAGTGTTCTGGTAATCCTACTCGGAATTGATTAATGAAAGTTCGTGGATGTAATGAGTTTCCTTCTTGAAAGTGTTGGAATTTTCTGACTGTGAGGAAATGATCGTTGTCCTACTTCGTCATAGTTCCATATGAAATTCGCGATTCTTCGCCACTTTTGTTTCTGATCATTTCTCCCGTCGTTCTTTCCGGTTGTGGTAGATTCATTGGATATTGTCCACTGTAACTTCCGCCTACCCTTGCGTAGTATCGTTGGAGTGGTACGCAATAATTTTCTTCCATCGGTTGTGAACGTGTAGCTGAATGCATTGCACCGTACTCTTCGCGACCTGGCTTTCCATTTTCACGTATTGGTTCGGTATCTTGTCTGGCTAACCTTGCCGCTTCATTGCACGATCCAAACTGTCTTGAAACACACATTTGTGGTTCCGCATGTGTTTCTGGTGCCGTTTGTTCATCAAGAGTTTTGAAACTTGTTTGTTGCTGTGCAGGGTTTCTGATTTCACATATGTTTCTTTTCGCCTGTTATTGGGATCGCAAATGCGTGATATCTTCGTTAATTGTTTGTTTTTCCGGTGCTGGTACAGATACGGATGTGGTTGCAGACTCAGTGCTTGTTCGATCCTGTTCACTATGCTATTCAGTGGTTTGCAACAACTCTGTTCGCAATTTCTGAAATTGTTGCTTCGTTGCGCTTGTATTTTGACTATGCGATTATCATATCTTTTCAGAGCTGCTTTTGTGATACGTTTGTGTAACACACTATTTTCAACAATTTCACGCGCTGTACCTGCTGCTAGTATAGTAATTACGTTTATCTGTTTCTCTAGTTTCTTGACTTCTCCCTGGGTGTTGTTACGTAATGTTTTGATCTCGTCCTGAGTGTCATTACGCAATGTTTGTACGGCCACTTGTACCTTGTCAATGTCTGTTCTCAATTGATTGTGACCTGTTATTAAGTTTCCTATGACTTCTCGAGATTCTTTTGCCTCGTCTTCAATATGACTTAGGTGTAACTGAATTTTTTTGTTTTGTTCTTTAATCTCACGCATTTGTCTCGTGGTTTCTGCAATTTGTTTCGTCGTTTCTGCATTCTGAATTTTAATTTGGTTTGCAATTTCTTTATTTTGTCTTGTCATGGTTTCCGTCATTTGTTGTAATAATTCTGCCAGATTGGTGGGTCCTATTGCGTTTTCTTCCGACGTCCTACGCTCTGTGCTTTCGCCCAAGTGTTGGTTTGCAACCGATTGCATTGAACTGTGCGGTAACACGTTTCTGCTCGATTTCCTTGTACTCTGTGGTGAGGGAGCTCTGATTACTTGTACTACGGGTTCTACGTATTCAAGACGCAACTTAGAATCCTCATCGACTGTCTCTCTACTTTCCTGCTCCTCTGTCGTATGCTGGCCTACGTTGTCTATGCCTTTGCGTACATTATCCTCGTTATGGTGCGTTATCTGTCCTATCGTCTGCATCGTTTGTTGTACTGTCCTCTATTCTCTATCCACCTTCATGCTGAGTCTCTACCTCAATTCGTTCAATGTCTCGATCTGCCATTGCTAATCTTTCCGAATCCCTTACTTTCTCATTTAAAAGCAAATCACGCGCATTACTTCGCGTCAACATGCGCTCATACGGTCTCACGCGTTTCATAAACTTTTTGTTCACACGACTTGACACTTATTATACCCAAGACTGACAATCCATTCACTTACTTGTTGGGTCAGAGCCAACTTGTCAACGATGTATCCGCCACCTGTGCGCTTGCATTGGAGAGAAAACTTAATTCTAACAATATTAAAATTCATAACTTAATTATGCTATTGTCTCTGCTAGAATGTCTCACTTTCTGTTGAATACTTTCTTACTCTCTATCGCTGCAGCTACTGTTTTCAACTATTTATGCCTTTCAAAAAAAAAAATTATTACGAAAATTTTTTAACAGGATATTTTTCTGACCTAGTTGGGCATGTGGTCGATCTTCATGACTTGCATTTAGGCATTCTTGTATTAGTCTGTGGTATTCCATTTGCTGACTCGTTGATCGTATTACTGTGGTTAATTTAATGTCAGGATTTATTCGGAGCTATGTGACATACTGGCAGATTCGCTTATCATGTCAGGGTTTTCATGGAAGGTGCTGGATTTGCCTGACACCTTACAACTTAGCTTCTGAGGTCATCAGTCCCCTAGAACTTAGAACTACTCAAACCCAACTAACCCAAGTACATCACACACATCCATGCCCGAGGTAGGATTCGAACCTGCGACCATAGCGGTCGCGCGGTTCCAGAGCAAGGACAAATCAATCTGTGAGATTTGAACACCAGTACTGCTGAATGCGTGCCCAGCTTGTTATCCACCGTGTCACCGCGCCCGCTCTATGTTTATTAAGGCAGAGAGTAGTACATCACCCTGGGCAAGCAGTTCTGTGCTCGTAACGTCCCACTCGGCATTTATCACCAGCGGCGAAAGCATCATATCACACCAATGTCGCCGGCCATGGTGGCCGAGCGGTTCTAGGCGCTTCAGTCGCGAATCGCGCGACTGCTACAGTCGCAGGTTCGAATCCTGCCTCGGGCATGGATGTGTGTGATGTCCTTCGGTTGGTTAGGTTTACGTAGTTCTAAGTTCTAGGGGACTGATGACCTCAGATGTTAAGTCCCATAGTGCTCAGAGCCATTTGAACCATCACAAATAAGGAAACCAACCGGTATATATATATATATATATATATATATATATATATATATATATATATATATATATGCGCGTGTGCTTTTTCTTATCACGCGCACACGCATGCACACACACACCACACACACACACACACACACACATAAGTGAGTTTACGTGCCCTTGTGTTTGTTCTGTTGATACGTTCCACATCATTACGTTTATCGTGGTTATCATCAATGTGACAAGTAACTAACTACCTAACTCCCGTTCGTCGTATTGATGGAGCATGTTTTTCTATCCAGCGTCTACTATGTTTTCGATTTGTGTAAATTGTATAACATTTTATTGTTGTGTACTTTAAACTGTATCTGTTTGTTTCTTGAAAGTACTTCGAAATAAATCAAGGTTAAGGTTTAACGTCCCGTCGACAACCACGTCATTAATGACGTAACACAAGCTACTGTTAGGATCGATGTGGGCAGGCAATCGATCTTCTTCTTTTCAAAACAAGTATTCCGGCATTTGCTTGTAGCAATTTGGGGAAATTACGGAAACCTAGACGTGGATGTCTGGGTTGGGATTTGAACCGACGTCAATGCGAGTCCAGTGACTTATCAGTGTGCCACCTTACTCGATGAAGGAAAGGATATCGCCTTTTGATTTTAACTAATTCTTCTTATGCTGTTTGATAGAACAACTTCAAATTAATGAGTGGAAAGCATAACAATATGGAGTTTCTTCATTATACTGTATTACAGAACATCCACACCTTCGTGCCTTAAATTTATGGATGTCGATTTGTATTTCTGGTGGTAAATAATTACTGAATTCTGCAATAATTAAACGTTACTCTGTTTTCACTTTATGTAGATCATGTACATGAATTTAAAATTGTGATATGTAGTATCATCAGTTCAGAATAGCACTTTTTGCCTCCGAGAAGGTAACACTAGTAGGTTTCAATTTATTGTTTCCACAATGCATAACGTATTATTGCTATTGACTTTTCGTCAATGGATTTAAAATTGCTTTCACATTCTTTTTAAAATGTTTCTTTGTCTACCCGTACCTTTAAACATTAGGTAGATGTTAGATGATTTTAATGGCAGTATAATTCGCCGCCCTTTTCTTCCAGCTAAGTCGTCGTTAGTGGGGGAGATTTTCTTTCTTAGGGCTTTACTTATAATCGTTACTGTTGCTTTTTTTCGAGCTACACTGAACTACCGTTAATGACAGATTGCATAGTAGATTGCAGCCTGTTCAATGAATCTGACAGTGTTGGCGGTCGGTTTGGTCGCATGTCTATACGGACAGTGCAGGAATGGATTCAGAACGCAAGCATCTTAGAATGTGCCAAGCTATTTGTGGTCACTGCAAGTCAGTACCGAACAGTATTCTTTAAGTTCCACTGAAAATTTATTTTATTTCTGGAACCATGTTAAATACTACTTGAGATACAGAAAATGTAAATAAATTGTTTATTAAAATGCAAATTAAAAATTAATATTGCAAGTTCGTGACCGTTTTTAATTGCAGATGTTCCGTACCTCTCGTATTTCATTTTTGTTTACTTTAATCTGAATGACATATTTTTTTCTATTTTTCCATAATTTTCAAAACCATTTTTCTTTCTAATTTCTTGTCGTTATAGGTCCATCGACACGTACAGCTATATTCTGAGTTTATATGATATGCAGAAGATTTTGTACTCATGGCAGCCGCAACCTGGATATATCATTTTGAAGATAAAACCGCTTCTGTTGTAAGTACACTACTGGCCATTAAAATTGCTACACCAAGAAGAAATGCAGAAGAGAAACGGGTATTCATTGGACAAATATATTATACTAGTACTGACATGTGATTACATTTTCACGCAATTTGTGTGCATAGATCCTGAGAAATGAGGACCCAGAACAACCACCTCTGGCCGTAATAACGGCCTTGATACGCCTGGGCATTGAGTCAAACAGAGCTTGGATGGCGTGTACAGGTACAGCCCATGCAGCTTCAACACGATACCACAGTTCATCAAGAGTAGTGACTGGCGTATTGTGACGAGCCAGTTGCTCGGCCACCATTGACCAGACGTTTTCAATTGGTGACAGATCTGGAGAATGTGCTGGCCAGGGCAGCAGTCGAACATTTTCTGTATGCAGAAAGGCCCGTACGGAAACTGCAACATGCGGTCGTGCATTATCCTGCTGAAATGTAGGGTTTCGAAGGGATCGAACGAAGGGTAGAGCCACGGGTCGTAACACATCTGAAATATAACGTCCACTGTTCAAAGTGCCGTCAATGCGAATAAGAGGTGACCGAGACGTGTAACCAATGGCTTCCCATACCATCACTCCAGGTGATACGGCAGTATGGCGATGACGAATACACGGTTCCAATGTGTGTTCACTGCGATGTCGCCAAACACGGAGCGACCATCATGATGCTGTAAACAGAACCTGGATTCATCCGAAGAAATGATGTTTTGCCATTCGTGCACACAGGTTCGTCGTTGAGTACGCCATCGCAGGCGCTCCTGTGTGTGTTGCAGCATCAAGGGTAACCTCTCCCATGGTCTCCGAGCTGATAGTCCATGCTGCTGCAAACGTCGTCGAATTGTTCGTGCAGATGGTTGTTGTCTTGCGAACGTTCCCATCAGTTGACTCAGGGATCGAGACGTGGCTGCACGATCCGTTACAGCCATGTGGATAAGATGCCTGTCATCTCGACTGCTAATGATACGAGACCGTTGGGATCCAGCACGGCGTTCCGTATTGCCCTCCTGGACCCACCGATTCCATATTCTGCTAACAGTCATTGCATCTCGACCAACGCGAGCAGCAATGTCGCGATACGATAAACCGCAATCGCGATAGGCTACAATCCGACCTTTATCGAAGTCGGAAACGTGATGGTATACATTTATCCTCCTTACACGAGGCATCACAACAACGTTTCACCAGGCAACACCGGTCAACTACTGTTTTTGTATGAGAAATCGGTTGGAAACTTTCCTCCTGTCAGCACGTTGTAGGTGTCGCCACCGGCGCCAACCTTGTGTGAATGCTCTGAAAAGCTAATCATCTGAATATCACAGCATTTTCTTCCTGTCGGTTACATTTCGCGTCTGTAGCACGTCATCTTCGTGGTTTAGCAATTTTAGTGGCCAGTAGTGTACTTTAGTTATAAGCACGGTAGGTTTCTCAGCATTTCATCTGAATCATCAGGTGCAATAAAAATCAAGTCATCTTCTGATCAGAAAAGTGAATGGGATAACGCAGCATTCGTAGTCAGCAGCCGCGATAAGTGGCCGCGTGGTTTGAGGCGCCATGTCATGGATTGCACGGTCCCTCCCGCCGGAGTTTCGAGTCCTCCCTCGGGCATGGGTATGTGTGTTGTTCGCAGCATAAATTAGTGTAAGTGGTTTGTAAGTTTAGGGACCGATGACCTGAGCAGTTTGATGTATTAGGAATTCACACACAGTCAGCTATTTTTCCTATTTAACGGAAGTCAATATAAAATGGTGTGAAACAGCATAGAAGCAGTATATACGGCTGGTTTTTGATCTCTTTTTCGGTGGATGGAGACTCTTTATCTCGCCATGTACCGGTACTCCTGACTTCTCAAGAGCGTATCGTGCTGTTTTATACTCCACTGAAGCGCCAAAGAAACTGGTATAGGCACGCATATTCAAATATAGAGATATGTAAACAGCCAGAATACAGCGCTGCGGTCGGCAGTGCCTGTCTGACGCAGTTGTTAAAACAGTTACTGCTGCAACCATGGCAGGTTATCAAGATTTAAGTGAGTTCGAACGTGGTGTTACAGTCGGCGCACGAGCGATGGAACACACCATCTTCGCGATAGGACGAAGTGGGGATCTTCCCGTACGACCATTTTCACGAGTGTACGGTGAATGTCAGGAATCCGGTAAAACATCAAACCTCCGACATCCCTACGGCCAGAAAAAGATCCTACAAGACCGGGACCAGCGGCAACTGAAAAGAATCGTTCATCGTGAGAGAAGTGCAACCCTTAAGCAAATTGCTGCTGATTTCAATGCTGGTCCATCATCAAGTGTCATCGTGCGAACCATTCAATGAAACATAATCGATAAGGGCTTTCGGAGCCGAAGGCCTACTCATGTACCTTTGATGACTGCACGTGACGAAGCTTTACTCCTCGCCTGGGCCCGGCAACCCCGACATTGGACTGCTGATGACTGGAAACTTGTTGCCTGGTCGGACGAGTCTCTTATAAATTTGTACATCTACATCTACATTTATACTCCGCAAGCCACCCAACGGTGTGTGGCGGAGGGCACTTTACGTACCACTGTCATTACCTCCCTTTCCTGTTCCAGTCGTGTATGGTTCGCGAGAAGAAGGAGTGCCGGAAAGCCTCCGTGCGCTCTCGAATCTCTCTAATTTTACATTCGTGATCTCCTCGGTATAAGTAGGGTGAAGCAATATATTAGATACCTCATCCAGAAACACACCCTCTCGAAAACTGGACAGCAGCTACATCGCGATACAGAGCGCCTCTCTTGCAGAGTCTGCCACTTGAGTTTGCTAAACATCTCCATAACGCTATCACGCTTACCAAATAATCCTGTGACGAAACGCGCCGCTCTTCTTTGGATCTTGTCTATCTCCTCCGTCAACCCGATCTGGTACGGATCCCACACTGATAAGCAAAAGTATAGGTCGGACGAGTGATTTTTAAGCCACCTCCTTTGTTGATGGACTTCATTTTCTAAGGAATCTCCCAATGAATCTCAACCTGGTACCCGCCTTACCAGCAATTAATTTTATATGATTATTGCTCCAGGAATACTCTTCTGAGATTCAACACTTCCGCTGGTCACCAAACTCCCCACACATGAACATTATTGAGCATATCTGGGATGAATTGCAACGTACTGTTCATAAGAGATCTCCACCATCTCGTACACTTTGAAACTTCTTTATTTAAGTTTGTGTGCGTCTGTACTTAAATTGCTGAATGACTGAGAAGATGAAACTAGTATGTTATTTGATTCTGAACCAGCTGAGTAAAACTGAACTTACTGAGCCTACTTTCTCTTTACTTTTTCTTATCGTGTCAACACTGACCCACAATATTCTAGCGCAACGCAATATGACTGCTCAAAAAAATTACAACCAGACTTCAAATAATTAATTCAAAAGAATGGCCCTGAATGAGAAGCAATCCTGATAATAACCTACACATTTCGTTAAGCACTTACCTCACAAAAATCTTCATTACGCTAACTACTGTAATATAGCGAGTGTCAATACTGCCAGTTAAATAAGAAGATTCCAGCTACTAAAGCCACTAATTACTAATAGGCATCTGGTTAGCAAAGGAAAGATCATGTTGCAAACCAAATAATGTATTTTTCGCCTTAATAATGTGACATCGAGTTCAAACACGAATATAAATCGTCATTGACCTCCAGTACAAAGACATATAATCATGAATAATTTTCATTCTCCAAGTCGGATACTTCCAGATCGTTAACCTACGCTAACACTTCAGACCTCTACCCTCCACCAATGCTAGCTTCTCACCTGCTGACTGTTCACCTCCAACTGCCCAACAGTACTTCCATCACTGCTGGCGACTAACTTCCAACTGCCCAATACTACTGGCGATTAACTTCCAACAACGAGTCCAACCAGCAACAGAGTCTCTTACAAAGAAAGCGCAGTCAGAGATCCAATGCAAAACGCTACACAGCGCTGCCAACACCGAAGCAGCCCACTTACAACTTACGGATTCATGGGCAGCCCTGCAGGATTCATGGTGTCCGTTCCGTCCAGCATTACGTCAGACATTACTCGAGTGCGTGCCGCGTAGTTTTGCGGCACTTCCGCGTGCTCGAGGGGGCCCTGCACGATATTAGGCAGGTGTATCAGTTTCTTTGGCTCTTCAGTGCATTTTATAATTGATGTCTGCTGTATAGCGCTAAACTGCTGACGATGAACGATGGGTCATCCCATTTTCTCTTCTGATCAGAACGTGACTTGATTTTATTGCACCTGGTAATGCAGATAAAATGCTGCGAAACCGGTCGTGCGTGTAAACAGGGCACTTACAGCTGAAGCTGTTTAATGTTCAAAAAGTTTTTATGTTACTTTTAGTGTCGCTATTACGCGCGAAGTGGAAGTAGGAATCACAGCCAGCTCAAAGTTACATTACAGTCAATGCAGCAGCGGTTACACACAGTATGTATGTTTCAAGCAGTTGAGCTCAGTTACAAAACTAAAGCAAACATATCAGGAGAGGTGGAAGTATGACCAGTGCACTTCTCTCCAAAACGCGATAGATTCGAATCATTGTCTGGCAAATCATATATAGGTTTCCTTTGGTTTCACAAAATTAATGAGTTCTGGAATTGTTTCTTTGTAAAGCCAACGGCTGGTTAACTTTTTCTGCTCCGTCCTATACGTACTATAACTCTGCCTCTAATGATCTCTCCGTCTTTACATGAGCATTAAACCTTAAAACTCTTTTTTAAGCAAATTAAAGGAACACTGTGAGATCTCGTAATTAAGGAAAAGCCAGATGTAAACAGGAGCTGCTGAAACTCGTATAATACTTTATTCAAACGGGATGTCAGTCTGGATTTATTCTTTCTTTTCCTTCCGCTGCCTAAAGTTTATCCCATCTAACAGCGTTTTTTCAGAGTTTAGTAAATGTTATCTAGTTTTTAACTTCCTGGCTGGGTTATCTTTCTGACGCCACAGTCGTCAAGGTAACCTGTGGATAGGGAAGACGTGTGTGCTATCTGTCTGTAAAACGTGTAAACTACCCTGTGCGTTATCTTATTTTAACTGTTAGTATACTGTATTCTCCGAAAATGCTGTTTTATTTCATTCTCTGATCACAATATTAATTCTTTAGACGATGACCGGTTTCAGTCTGTATTGACCATCCTCAGATATAAAATATATAAATATATACATCTAGTGAGCTGTGTGTCTTTTAACATAAAACAGCAATATGTATCACAATATATTGTCATACAAACTGGGAAATGTACAGATAGTGATGTGTTGGCAGAAGGGCCAACAGCGTGTAGCTAGAGGAGCCCGGAATGCACGCGTTTAAGCTCAAGCAAACTGGCGTGAGGTCTGGAACAGGACAATGTAATTAATATAGCCAATAAGGTACGTTGCTGCTGGAATACTTAACTTTAATCCATAATTGGAGAACATCGCTCTTGACGGTACATGTTTTACAATCTCAATATTAACTGGTAATGGCGCCTTGCTAGGTCGTAGCAAATGACGTAGCTGAAGGCTATGCTAACTATCGTCTCGGCAAATGAGAGCGTATTTCTCAGTGAACCCTTCCTAGCAAAGTCGGCTGTACAACTGGGGCGAGTGCTAGGACGTCTCTCTAGACCTGCCGTGTGGCGGCGCTCGGTCTGCAATCACTGACAGTGGCGACACGCGGGTCCGACGAATACTAACGGACCGCGGCCGATTTAAAGGCTACCACCTGGCGGTGACACCACATTCCTCCCCCGCAAATCGGCGTACGGTTATGTTATAAGGCTTCCGCCCGCCGTGGGGAGGACCCCATGTTGACGTATGCGACGAGGTGGGGAGCCTAACAACAGGCGAGGCTGTGCCACCCGCACCCTGCCATTCGGTCCGAGGGGAGCTAGGAAACGCCTGAAAACCTACTCCAGGGTGCACGCCAACATGCGGTGTATGCGCCCGCAGAGAGACAGGAGGGGCCGAAGGGTCGACCTCAATCAGAAAGGGGCACCCGACGGGCGAAGACGACATCTGGTCCGGAACGGGCAAGAGTTCCATGCCGGAAGACAGCTGGTCACGGGAAGCGATCGGCGGCGCGTGACCCAGGGAGGCGCTTGGCGGCTGCAGCGAAGCGTCCACTGCGGGCGTCGCCGGCGGGAGAACAGGCGGCGGCGGCGGCGCGTCGCTATGGGGCATAATGGAAGGCAGCGTCGGTAACACCTGGGGATGAGGCGAGCCAGTAGATGGGTCCCCAGGGCGCTGACCGGACGGCACCGTCGCTGAAAGCAGACGGCGAGCGGCAGAACCCGTGCGACGACAGAGGCGCAGCTGATTGAGATGCCGACGCACCTCACCAGAGGCCCCCAAAACCAGATACATAGCGCGGCCGAGGCGGCGAAGAATGCGCCCTGCGAGCCAACGCCGTGAACCTCGATAGTTGCGATAGTATACAACGTCGCCTGGAGCAAAAGCAGGCGTCTGCCGCTGCACAGGAACCTGATGCGGCGGATGTAGCAAAGACATCAAGGTTCGATGATGACGACCGTGGAGCAACTCAGCCGGCGAGCGACCATCTTGGGGCTGAGAGCGATACGAGGACAAGAAGAGCAATAACGCATCCTCCCGAGAATGCGACTCTTTCATTGTCAACATCTGTGACTTGAAAGTCCGGACAAATCGTTCAGCGGCACCGTTTGACTGAGGCGAAAACGGCGCAGATGTCAGATGTTGAATACCATTGGCCTTGCAGAATGACTGAAATTCTGCGGACATTAACTGAGAGCACAGATTCGTAATCGGAGCATCGATTCCGAACCAAGTACAGTGCTGACGAGCAAGTTGTTTCGTTCGCACTATACCCCAATGTCCTTGGTGGAGAAGCCGTAAGACAGAGGACCGTAACGAACATGGGACCACGACCCGGGACTGATCATTATCAGAACGCAACAGCAAAACACCACGTCGTACAAAAAGTCTCTCCTTGTGAGCAAAAAATCGGTGAACCAACGGATCCTCGATCCGTGACTTGGACAAGGGCCATTGCGTAGCAACAAAACGCAAAACGGTAGCAAGGACAGGATCAGCAGCTGTGGCTGTAGCTACATGACGAAAATCAATCGGAAACGATTCGACCACGTCATCGGTTTCCGCATCAATGAACATGCAAGCAAGTTCGGAAGAATCGAATGCTCCATCCTCAGCAACAGGCAAACGGGACAACGCATCGGCGTTTCCGTGCTTAGCAGTGGACCGATACAAGATACCGTAGCGGTACTGCGAGAGGAAAATAGACCAGCGAATGAATTTCTGTGCTGTACGTGGAGGTACAGGCTTGTTCGGATGAAAAAGCGATGTCAAAGGTTTGTGGTCTGTGATGATGGTAAAGTGACGACCATACAAGAAATCATGAAACTTAGTAACACCAAATACGAGAGCCAAAGCTTCTTTCTCGATCTGAGAATAATTTCTTTGCGCAGACGAGAGCAATTTGGACGCAAAGGCAATAGGGCGATCATGCGATCCATCTTTGTGCGCAAGCACAGCACCGATCCCGAAATCCGATGCATCTAACATCAACAAAAGGGGTTTCTGGGGATCGAATGGCGTAAGGCAAGTATTATAAAGCAACGCCGATTTCAACTGGCGAAAGGCGCGTTCGCATTCCGTCGTCCAGACGAACGGAACACCTTTACGGCGTAAGTGATGAAGCGGAGCTGAAATGGAAGAGGCGTGGCGGACATATCTGTTATAGTAATCGATTTTTCCCAGCACACTCTGTAGCTGCTTCAAATTCTGCGGCAAAGGAAGTCCTGTATGGCACGGAGGTGCTCTGGACTCGGATGTATGCCTTGGGCATTGAGTACATGGCCCAGGTAGGGTAAGTCCCGAGCAAAAAACACACATTTGTCCTTCCGCAAGCGAAGATCATTTTGTCGCAAGACCTGAAATAATGTTCGGAGATTGGCGAAATGTTCTTCTTCCGTCTTTCCGGAGATCACAATATCGTCCAGATAGTTTGTTGCAGTAGGGACCGAGGCACAAACGGTTTGCAGGGGCGGATGCACACCCGAATGGCGGTCGTTTGAATTGGTACAAACCAAGATGCGTGTTAACCACCAAAACGCGCTGGGATTCTTCGTCCACCAGTATTTGCAAGTACGCATCTGCGAGGTCCAACTTCGAAAAATATTTACCCGGGCACAGTTTTTCAAAAAGATCTTCCGGGCGGGGTAAAGGAAAAGTTGCAATCACTAGTTGTGGATTCACTGTAGCTTTGAAGTCCACACAAAGTCTCAATTTTCCGGAAGGTTTTGGCAAAATTACTAAGGGTGATGCCCAGAGAGAAGCCTGCACACGTTCAATCACACCTTGTGATTCCAAATCGTGTAATGTTTTTGCGACCTCATCACGCAATGCGTGGGGAACATTGTGCGCTCTGAAAAATTTCGGTTGCGCGTTTACTTTCAGTTCCAAATGTGCTTTATAGTTCTTAGCGCAACCAAGGCCCGGTGCAAAAATGTCTGCAAATTCTTCACAGAGACAAAAAACACTGGCTGAAGGCACAGTCTGGTTCACTGATAGGACCTGATTGACTACCGACAAGTTAAACAACTGAAATAAATCTAAACCAAACAAGTTCACTGCAGAAGAAGTATGAAGGACGTAAAATGACACAAGTTTTCTTTGTCCCTTGTACGTTGCAATAAGGCTGCACTGTCCTAACACAGGGATAGCTTGTCCTGAATAACTATTTAACTTAACATTGGCGGCACGCAACGGAGGTGTGCCCAGTTGTTTGTACGTGTCTTTATTGATCAATGAAACTGCAGCTCCGGTATTGAGCTAGAATGGTACCACGTTGCCATTAATGTCCAAGTCTACAAAAAGTTTATTGTCCTGCTGACGACAAGAGCGACTGTCTCGTGCAACGTGAACTGACACTGGTACAGAATCACTTGCGACTTGACGCGATTTCCTGCGATGTCGACGCACACTATTTGTGGGACAAACACAGTCACTGTTAGAGAGAGTGGCACAAGGCGGAGTGGAATTAACTACATGAATGTCCATGGGTGAAGGTTCACGAGCCTGAGTATTCTTGATTCGATTCCGGCGCGAAGCAAAGGGCATGGAATGGTTGGGAGTGTCCAATCTGAGCTTTTTCTGGCAAACACTTTGAACATGTCCTTGTTTATAACAGAAAAAGCAAATAGCTTGGCGTGATGGGCAATTCTCACGCGAATGTCTAGTTGCACACCGCGGACATGATTTTAGCACTGCATTTGCTTGCTTGCGCGACACACGTAGCGGAGAGCTTGGCGGCAGCTGTGCGGATGGGCGCCAGGGCTGTTTACTGTTCCGTGCAGCGCGCCCGGCGGGCCGGTTAATGTGACACACAGCTGGCGAAGTTTCAAATGATTCCTGAGCAAAGTCAAGTGTGTCCTGCCTATCCAATATGTCCATCACTTGTTGAAGGGAGGGATTGACTAGTTTCAAAATCTGTTCCCTTATACGAACATCAGAAACGTACTGTGCAATTGCATCACACACCATAGTATCTGAATAAGGGAGTCCACATTCACACTCAAAAGCACAATCCCTAGTAAGGCCTTGCAAGGTTGCAACCCACTCCTGATTAGTTTGACCGGCCGTACGATTTGTACGAAAGAAAGTATACCTTTTTGCAACTACATTGACTGAGTCTTTGAAATATGCATCTAATGCAGACAAAATTCCGTCGTAGGACAGCGTTGCTACGTCGCGTTGGGGAAACAATTTCACTATCACACGATAGGTGGACACTCCTACACAAGAAAGCAAAAAAGGCTGCCGCACAATACCTTGAATTCTGTAGGCGGCGAGATGGAATCCAAATTGGCGTGACCACTCCGTCCAGCTTCCCAGTGCTGCATCAAAAGGACGAAAAGGTGGTGCAACTGTGTGTTGTGGCTGCGGTAGCGGTGGAGCGGCGGCGGTCGCATCGTTTTGCATTGTACGTTGACCCTGGACAAGCTGTGCAAGGGCATCCAATAAGGCCTGCGTCAGCTGATCCTGCAAGCGATAAAATTCGGACAGTACATCTGGAGATTGTGGCGAAGCCATGACACAAGTAAATTACGGTAATATAGTTAGGAACGAAGAATCCTTGGCGCCATGTGATGTGTTGGCAGAAGAGCCAACACCGTGTATCTAGAAGAGGCCGAAATGCACGCGTTTAAGCTCACGCAAACTGGCGTGAGGTCTGGAACAGGACAATGTAATTAATATAGCCAATAAGGTACATTGCTGCTGGAATACTTATATTTAATCCATAATTGGAGAACATCGCTCTTGACAGTACATGTTTTACAATCTCAATATTAACTGGTAATGGCGCCTTGCTAGGTCGTAGCAAATGACGTAGCTGAAGGCTATGCTATTGTCTCGGCAAATGAGAGCGTATTTGTCAGTGAACCCTTCCTAGCAAAGTCGGCTGTACAACTGGGGCGAGTGCTAGGACGTCTCTCTATACCTGTCGTGTGGCGGCGCTCGGTCTGCAATCACTGACAGTGGCGACACGCGGGTCCGACGTATACTAACGGACCGCGGCCGATTTAAAGGCTACCACCTAGCAAGTGTGGTGTCTGGCGGTGACACCACAGATAGAATATGGTATAACGTACCTTTTTTACACCATGTCCTAGCGTGATACGGCAATAATGGCATCGTCAAAACATAACTCAGCATAGCATCGTCACATGGATCTAAAATATGGTGTAGAATAGGCCACATCGTCCACATAGTGATTATTGCCAACTAGCTACTGCAGTACAGTAGCATCCAGAAATATATTTGCCTACATCCCCCCTAGATGTCGCTACTGTGGCCTTGCTTATATGTAGTCATCATTTACTCAAAATCATAATCTGATAAAAGCACATTAAATAAAATGCATGTAGCAGACTTATTAAAATTGATGACTATCATAGAAACCAATTGTGATACATTAAAAGATGAATGCAATTACCCATGTAAAATTGTTAAAAGGAAATATATGAAGAGTATAGTTCCGACCCTTTTTTATGGTAAATTTACGGTCAACAATTAATATAGCGTAATGTATTGTATTCTTCGAGGCTGAAGTTGTGGTGTGGACCAGCCCAGAATTTGCCTAAACGAACGTGGGAAACCGCCTAAAAATAACACTCAGTCTGGCCGGTGTACCAGCCACGGTCGTCAATCGACTGTGTGAATTCGATTCGGCTCGGTCATACCATTATGCTTCACGAAATACTGCGCTGCGTGTTACGCTATATGAGCAGGTCTCGAGCTGATTAATTCCAGTGTATAAATATATGGACTAGCACAATAGTCGAATACTTTTTCCTTGTTTATCAGCAACAACGAATTTTAACATACTGGTTAGAATAAATTTCAATGATTATTGATTTCTCCTTAAATATATTCTGCTATATCTCCATCACTGACACGCTAATGTCACCATTATTAATACGGAGGGGGGGGGGGGGGGCGGGATGGGGTCGTTCAATAATTAGTGCAACACTATTTCTTTTCCTCGTCCACTATACTTTCATGAAGTTCCGGTAGATGGCGGCGCTGTACATAACCTTCAAAATTGTGTGCGTAACAGAAAAGCGTTCCAAGCAGAGAGCTGTCACTGAATTTTTACTGGCGGAAAACTGGGGCATCGGAGATATTGATAGGCCCTTACAGTATGTCTACAGAGACATGAAAGGGACCGAAAGTTAGGTGAGCCGTTGGGTGCGGTGTCTATCATCATCGTGACAAGGTCATCCAAACCTTTCCGATCTCCCATGTGGCTGCCGCGTACTTTTTAAGGATGGATTCCTGTTCCTTGATTGTGAAGGAGGCCTCATGATTACAGACTTGTATTTATTTCTGATTTACCCTCAGAACTCATTCACGTTCCTAGAATGGCGCTAAGTACTATGTACACTACTGGCCTTTGAAATTGCTACACCACCAGGATGACGTGCTACAGACGCGAAATTTAACCGACAGGAAGAAGATGCTGTGATATGCAAATGATTAGCTTTTCAGAGCATTCACACAAGGTTGGCGCCGGTGACGACACCTGACATGAGGAAAGTTTCCTGCCGATTTCTCATACACAAACAGCAGTTGATCGACGTTGCCTGGTGAAACGTTGTTGTGATGTCTCGTGTAAGGAGGAGAAATGCGTACCATCACGTTTCCGACTTTCATAAAGGTCGAATTGTAGCCTATCGCGATTGCGGTTTATCGTATCGCGTTGGTCGAGATCTAATGACTGTTAGCAGAATATGGAATCAATGGGTTCAGGAGGGTAATACGGAACGCCGTGCTGTATCCCAGCGGCCTCGTATCACTAGCAGACGAGATGACAGGCATCTTATCCGCATGGCTGTAACGGATCGTGCAGCCACGTCTCGATCCCTGAGTCTACAGATGGGGACGTTTGCAAGACAACAACCATCTGCACGAACAGTTCGACGACGTTTGCAGCAGCATGGACTATCAACTCGGAGACCATGGCTGCGGTTACCCTCGACGCTGCATCACAGGCAGGAGCGCCTGCGATGGTTTACTCAACGGCGAACCTGGGTGCACGAATGGCAAAAAGTAATTTTTGAGATGAAATCAGGTTCTGTTTACAGCATCATGATCGTCGCTCCGTGTTTGGCGACATCGCGGTGAACGCACATTGGAAGCGTGTATTCGTCATCGCCATACTGGCGTATCACCCGGCATGATGGTATGGGGTGCCATTGGTTACACGTCTCGGACACCTCGTGTCCGCATTGACGGCACTTTGAACAATGGACGTTATATTTCAGATTTGTTACGACCCGTGGTTCTACCCTTCATTCGATCCCTGCAGAACCCTACATTTCAGCAGGATAATGCACGACCGCATGTTGCAGGTCCTGTAGGGGCCTTTCTGGATACAGAAAATGTTCGGCTGCAGCCCTGGCCAGCACTTTCTCCAGATCTGTCACCAACTGAAAACGTCTGGTCAATGGTGGCCGAGCAACTGGCTCGTCACAATACGCCGGTCACTACTCTTGATGAACTGTGGTATCGTGTTGAAGCTGCATGGGCACCTGTACCTGTACACGTCATCCAAGCTCTGTTTGACTCAATGCCCAAGTGTATCAAGGCTGTTATTACGGCCAGAGGTGGTTGTTCTGGGTACTGATTTCTCAGGATCTAGGCACCCAAATTGCATGAAAATGTAATCAAATGTCAGTTCTAGTATAACATATTTGTCCAATGAATACCCGTTTATTATCTGCATTTCTTCTTGGTGTAGCAATTTTAATGGCCAGTAGTGTTGTTTGATTTTATTCGTAATTCCAGTTGCCGGCCGAAGTGGCCGCGCGGTTCTGGCGCTGCAGTCTGGAACCGCGAGACCGCTACGGTCGCAGGTTCGAATCCTGCCTCGGGCATGTATGTGTGTGATGTCCTTAGGTTAGTTAGGTTTAACTAGTTCTAGGTTCTAGGGGACTAATGACCCATAGTGCTCAGAGCCATTTGAACCATTTTTTTTCGTAATTCCAGTACACTATATTACTCCCCATTCCTTTGGCTACAAAACTCTGTTTCTCAATTCTTCTGTAATGTTACGATGTGTGGACACTCCATTCGAGGGGATTAACAGATCAGAGTCAAACACCCCGCTGCTCAACTGGACGTCTCTATTGGTAGCCCTGACACATTTGTCCACCAGGTGGTGTACTCAAAAGTTTGTGTTCACTGGGTTCCTCGCAGCCTAACAGAATACCGAAAAAACAACGAAGACCCATCTGCACGGAACTTCTTACAGTTTAGGAGGCTGATTGTGCCAATTTTTTTGTCAAGCATCGTCACAGGCTATGGAACATGAATTCACCAGTTCGAATCGTAAACAAAATGGCGATCCATGGATGGCGCCGCACTACCTCTTCTCCAAAGATAAACTTCAAAGCCTCACCCTCACCCAGTAAAGTCTTGGTGACTGTCTCCTGGGACTCAGAAGGGGTTATTCTGTTTGATGTCCTCCCTCACGGTACAACGATCAACTCTGAAGTGATGTGTGCTACCCTCAAGAAAGTGGACAAACGACTTCAGCGTGTTCGTCTCCGCAAAAATGCGAACGATCTTCTCCTTCTCTATGATAACCCAAGCCCCCACACACGTCTGCGCACCCGACAGAAGCTCACAAAACTTCATGGGACCGTTCTTCCTATTCCACCCTGTAGCCCGCATCTCGCATCTTCCGACTTTCATCTGTTTGGAGCAATGAAAGATGCACTCCGCGGGAAGCAGCAGTTTGTTGACGCAGACAGTCCAACGTCGACCAGTAGAGTGGTAGTATGTGGGCATACAGGCTCTCCCACCAATGGGGAGTAAGGCCGTCACATTGAACGAATATTATATTAAGTACTAGGGTTTTGGAGCCAAGAAAGTGGGAAGTAATACGGTGTGTCGCATTACTGAATAAGAGCAAACTACTTGCAGAAAAATTGTGATGCATTACTTTATAAACGCCCCTCGTACAAGCAGTTCAGGCTGGCTTACTCCACAGTGTCTCGAACGAACTGGAACATTTAATTACGTGGTAGTTAGGGACCATATACGAACGTGAATAAGTTTAGAGAGTAAATCAGAAGTAAATACAAGTCTGTAATCACAAGCCCTCATTCATTATGAAGGAACACGAACCCATGCTTAAAAAGTATATCTACTGAACATTTTTAGTGATCACAACATCGTACCCAAAAAGAATGGCTGTATTTGGAATAAAGTACGAGTAGCATCCGCCAGTAGGTCACTGGAAACAGAGTACAGGCTCAGATTGAACAAGAATGGGAAAGGATAGCGGAATCCGCTTTTTCACAAGGAGGCATCCCGGCATTTCTTCGTAGTGATCTACGAGAAGAATGCAAACTTATACACTATTGGCAATTAAAATACCTACACCACGAAGATGACGTGCTACAGACGCGAAATTTAACCGACAGGAAGAAGATGCTCTTACATGCAAATGATTAGCTTTCAGAGCATTCACACAAGGTTGGCGCCGGTGGCGACACCTACAACGTGCGGACATGAGGAAAGTTTCCAACCGATTTCTCGTACACAAACAGCAGTTGACCGGTTTATCGTATCGCGACACTGCTGCTCGCGTTGGTCGAGATCCAATGACTGTTAGCAGAATATGGAATCGGTGGGTTCAGCAGGGTAATACGCACCGCTGTACTGGATCCCAACGGCCTCATATCACTAGCAATCGAGATGACAGGCATCTTATCCGCATCTACATCTACATCTACATTTATACTCTGCAAGCCACCCAACGGTGTGCGGCGGAGGGCACTTTACGTGCCACTGTCATTACCTCCCTTTTCTGTTCCAGTCGCGTATGGTTCGCGGGAAGAACGACTGTCTGAAAGCCTCCGTGCGCGCTCGAATCTCTCTAATTTTACATTCGTGATCTCCTCGGGAGGTATAAGTAGGGGGAAGCAATATATTCGATACCTCATCCAGAAACGCACCCTCTCGAAACCTGGCGAGCAAGCTACACCGCGATGCAGAGCGCCTCTCTTGCGGAGTCTGCCACTTGAGTTTGCTAAACATCTCCGTAACGCTATCACGGTTACCAAATAACCCGGTGACGAAACGCGCCGCTCTTCTTTGGATCTTCTCTATCTCCTCCGTCAACCCGATCTGGTACGGATCCCACACTGATGAGCAATACTCAAGTATAGGTCGAACGAGTGTTTTGTAAGCCACCTCCTTTGTTGATGGACTACATTTTCTAAGGACTCTCCCAATGAATCTCAACCAGGTACCCGCCTTACCAACAATTAATTTTATATGATCATTCCACTTCAAATCGTTCCGCACGCATACTCCCAGATATTTTACAGAAGTAACTGCTACCAGTGTTTGTTCCGCTATCATATAATCATACGACAAAGGATCCTTATTTCTATGTATTCCCAGTACATTACATTTGTCTATGTTAAGGGTCAGTTGCCACTCCCTGCACCAAGTGCCTATCCGCCGCAGATCTTCCTGCATTTCGCTACAATTTTTTAATGCTGCAACTGTGGCTGTAACGGATCGTGCAGCCACGTCTCGATCCCTGAGTGAACAGATTGGGACGTTTGCAAGACAACAACCATCTGCACGAACAGTTCGACGATGTTTGCCCCAGCATGGACTATCAGCTCGGAGACCATAGCTGTGGTTACCCTTGACGCTACATCATAGACAGGAGCGCCTACGATCGTGTAGTCAACGATGAACCTGGGTGCACAACTGGCAAAACATTTTTTCTGATGAATCCAGGTTCTGTTTACAGCATCATGATGGTCGCATCCGTGGTTGGCGACATCACGGTGAACGCACATTGGAAGCGTGTATTCGTCATCGCCATACTGGCGTATCACCCGGCGTGATGGTATGGGGTGCCATTCGTTACACGTCTCAGTCACCTCTTGTTCGCATTGACGGCACTTACATTTCAGATGTGTTACGACCCGTGACTCTACCCTTCATTCGATCCCTGCGAAACCCTACATTTCAGCAGGATAATGCACTACCGCGTGTTGCAGGTCCTGTATGGGCCTTTGTGGATACCAAGTTGTTCGACTACTGCTCTGGCCAGCACATTCTCCAGATCTCTCACCAATTGAAAACGTCTGATCAATGGTGGCCGAGCAACTGGCTCGTCACAATACGCCAGTCTCTACTCTTGACGAACTGTGGTATCGTGTTGAAGCTGCATGGGCACCTGTACCTGTTCACGTCATCCAAGCTCTGTTTGAGTCAATGCCCAGGCATATCAAGGCCGTTATTACGGCCAGAGGTGGTTGTTCTGGGTACTGATTTCTCAGGATCTAAACACCCAAATTGCGTGAAAATGTAATCACATGTCAGTTCTAGTATAATATATTTGTCCAATGAATATCCATTTATCATCTGCATTTCTTCTTAGTGTAGCAATTTTAATGGCCAGTAGTTTATGTGTTTTTTCGGACGTGGATTCTAACTCTGCCTCTCTCGAAGCTAGTCGACCTTGATCGTAGTCGACGTCGAGGGCATTACATTTATGCCGACGTGCGCCTTACATGTTTCATGGAAATCGTGCATAAACAACGTAGTGCGACGAGGATTTGAATCTCTTCTGTCCAGAATAGATGCAAATGCCTTAAACATTGTACCATCTAGTACATTGCAAAATCATAAGTATAATCCAAACAAAATTGCCTTTATTGAGTTCATCATAGAATAACAGGATATACAGTATGATCCAACTAAAGCAACACTTTTCAAGTCGTTCTATTTTTGACATTGTAGAGAAAACTGAACACATTTTGTTAAAAGCAATTAACTCTCTCCTTTACCAGTTACATGAGGATAGAAAGTCGCCTACAGCAAAGAAACACTCTTGTCATAACGCAATTCAGGAATGACACACTGAATCCGTCAAAAGCAGGTGCATCTCAAAATCAATAGTTGTTCAAATGGTTCAGATGGCTCTGAGCACTTTGGGACTTAACTTCTAAGGTCATCAGTCCCCTTGAACTTAGAACTACTTAAACCTAACTAACCTAAGGACATCACACACATTCATGCCTGAGGCAGGATTCGAACCTGCGACCGTAGCGGTCGCGCGGTTCCATACTGTAGCGCCTAGAACCGCTCGGTCACTCCGGCCGGCCAATAGTTGTTCTGCCTTGCGACAGGTCGATACATGACGCTTGGTCACCTCGGTTTCCTCGTCAGTTTATAACAGCGCTTTTAATTGAAAAGAATGTTATCAGGTATATTCTCATATAGGGGAGAAGTGATTGATAATACCGGAAATAATTAATAGCACTGATAAAGGTTTAATTAAAATTATCGATATATAATCTCTCATCAGAATAACGCCTTCAGCAAAGTAGCGCCTCAGGGAAATCAAAGAGGGTTCCACGCGGCTACTTTTGTTTCTAAATTCTTCTATATGAACCATTGTTAGTTCTCTTGTCTTGTTTTCTGCGCTCTGATTAAGTCTACGCAGCTGCGGCGTGCGGTATAGCTGGCATTTCCGTGTGATATGCTACGGAAGGGATCGGGGCACTTCTATTAAACTGCAAGAAAAGTTACTACAGTTTATTCATACGGGGCATACTTAAATTGAAACCTATACTGAGGTCTATGCCGGCCGAAGTGGCCGTGCGGTTAAAGGCGCTGCAGTCTGGAACCGCGAGACCGCTACGGTCGCAGGTTCGAATCCTGCCTCGGGCATGGATGTTTGTGATGTCCTTAGGTTAGTTAGGTTTAACTAGTTCTAAGTTCTAGGGGACTAATGACCTCAGCAGTTGAGTCCCATAGTGCTCAGAGCCATTTGAACCATTTTTTTTGAGGTCTATGTAGATCTTTGCCGTAAGGTCACGGACTGAGAATATCAGAGGAACTGTATCCATGAGAGAAAGTAGCGCTCAGTATTAAACTCTTTTAGATGCCGAATAAGCGATAACAAGATCTGTAGACTATACGAAGGGATGTTATACTGAATATAAGAACGGAATTGGACACTTAGCTTTGTGATAGTAAAAGCGTACGAAGTTTGAATGACTGTATTGTAGTAACGGATCACAGTCCTTCTTATATCTTTGAGTGACGAACTATAAAAATCACGGACATTTTAGTTGCCGTAATTGCAGAGAGTGATTGTAGGATCAGTCTCTCTTTTCTCTGTATACAAAACGCAAACATTTATGATCATATAACTATTATTAAACATTATTAATAAAAGTCTAAAATGATTTCCACAATAGCGTGTCAACGATAATCATAGGAAAGCTGCAAACTGTATCTCTGTATGACGGAAGGTCCGATTATGAAATATACGAAGCGAAAATTGTGACTTAAAAGCTACTTAACATTTCATTTTCAATCGGACAGAAATTATACAAAATCAGGAACAGTGCCAATAAGCAGTAACGTCGGAAATAGTAACTTGAAATAATAACTAAAATCCAAAGACGTTATTACTATCTCGTCTTCGGTAACACAACAACAAATGAAGGGTGATCGATTGTGCAATAAGTCTACATTAATTATTATTATGAAAACCCGAAATTTAGTCACCGAAACAGTGAGGATATTTGTGGCTGCTCCATCTGATGTGTAGATATAACGAAAAGTTGGGGGTCTAGTGTAGCAGGGGATACAACCCGTTGGCTTTGACCAATGACGTCATACATTACTCATAGGTAGTAATGTCTTCACTTCGAGCCATAGAGTAAATATCTCTGGAGTGAGCATTCACGTGCGCAGAACAGATTTTGTGTTGTCAACATACATTGCCGGCCCGGTCACGTGTTCTCGGGACGTCGTGTGTTTGTCCGTATCGCGCCCTATGTATTTCGAATGTCACTACATCCCTAGTACAGACGGATTCTTTTCGTACGTGTCGTGGATTATTTATATATGTCGCGCAGACATTTTAACAGTATCCATTTAATACCGGGAATAAACCAGCTACGTAAATTTTAAGAGCAAGTGATATAGCACTCTGCTTCTTTGCGAGAGGTGTCACAGTTCAGATGCACTCGATTTTTGGTAGTTTTCGGTATGATACGGCACTTTATAGTATTACAGAGCCTGACGTGCATTTTTGCAGTGATAGTCTTGCAAAACGACTTGACACTACGCTAGTACTTTTGCAAGTGTCCGAAAAACACCGAATTTGCCACACATTAGCGATTATATCCCTCCTAATTCGTCTTTTCTTTCTGCTATTTCTGCATATTTATTTTCTCGTTTTTGCGACCTAAAGCGCAATTTCTTACTGGTGACACTTTGAAGTGTTTATTTAACACATTTTACGTACTTGCTCCCAGTTTATTAAATAAATAGTAGACTCAGTAAGAAGGGGGAAAAAAGGCGATCGGAGAATAAATGTACTGTAAAGCAAATACAGTTGGTGATGTAATAGTCAAACCATATAACACCATTAAGGGAAGTGGAAAGTGACACAAAGGAAAGAGTTTTGGGACATGTTTACTAATATTTTACGCTTCTTAATCAAATGGCGAAGAAAATAAATTGAGGGCAAAATACAGCAAAGAAGATGAATGTGTAATTTGATTAGCTACAATATTGTGTTTTTTATTTGGTTTGTGCAGAAAATATATTTCAGCTGAATGCAGAAATTGGTAGCAGGTACTGTGGAAAATTAAAAATAGTTGGTATAGCATCACCCTTCAGCCACACACGTCCAAATTTTTCTCTTTCTACACATTCCTCTTCAGTGTTTTGAACATACTTCGGAATATTTTGTGCGGAAAAAATTACTCCTCCTTATTTTCTGGAGCCACGTCTTTACTCATTGTTCATCCTTCGGGAAACTAAAATATAAATCACACATAATAATTCTCCATGTCCTAGACACACTTAACATGGTCTCCTACTGTAACTTTGTGGTAAACAAAAGGTTTGGACACACATATTATATGAAGACAATTACAGACTCCCACTCTATTGAATTTATCTGTCTCCCATCTTTCAAATCTATATACATAATCGACAAGTCACTGATATACGCGTGGAGGATACTATTTGCTGAAACAACTAACCATTCCCTTTCCTGTTCCACTAGCAAATTTACGAGAGGAGGCGATTGTTTGTAAGCTTTTGTTCGAGCCATAATATCTATTATATAGTCATAAAATCGTAGAAAAAATAGGTCTAGAGAATCAAGCCTTAATTATAATGCATCTCGAAATTTTTAAACATAGTACCCATGAAAAGTTACTATCCCTCCTCTCGCATATTTTTCTTTCAGTCCGTAGCAAGAACAGTAATTCACCATCGCTATTACACTATCAACAAATGGTGAAAACACAACAAAAACTCTTGATAATGAGAGGTGGCATGAGCCCCCTCTCATATTTTTCTGAGTAATTTGATCTTCCTCTCTAATTGCACGCGGTGAAAAGTCGCTATTCCTTCACACGTGGACTTCCCACGCAGCGTCTCTCGTCATCCGGGTGGTCTGGTGACAGGCGGGCTCAGCTGATCTTGAGAGGGTTAAGCCGACGGGTGTGTGGGAGTCGAGTGAATGCTTTCCAGACGCCGACATTGTCATAAGAGCGGCGGCGACACGTTCACAGGGGCCTGACGGAGCAGCTGGGCTAGAGATTCCGTTACTTCGCAGAAACTTAGTGAAAACCGTTTCTGGAGGGATACCAGCGAGGCGTGGGAAAGACTTGTGTTCCCAGGCAGTCTTGGCGGGCAAATTCCCGCGTTTTCTGCAAAATCATAACTGTGATTGGCTTGCTCAGGGAATGGCTCCATGACGTAGCAAAATCGGCGCAGAAATTGGCGCCAAGTATCTCCATTGGTGGAATAGTACTGCGTCGGCAATAGAGTCGAATTTACGCCGGTTTTCGAGTTGCTGATTGGAACGTTTAACCACGGTCACTGTCGTGGGGGCGGGAATGTTCTGTGTTCGGCTTGTATGGGTGCTCTGGAGAGGGTCGGCTCTCGCCTTTCGGTCGGAGTAGGTTATAAGACTGAGCTCTCGCTGCTCTGAACAGCCTGCCTTCCGTTGGCTGTCTAATATACTTTTATTTAATTGTAATTGTTTGACGAAGTTGCTGAAGTTCCGACTTCAACGTAACTTTCCGAGTACAGTTGGCAATTCAGCGTTCTGTGTACAAGCAGCCTATGTTGTCTGTCTTGAGCAGTTTTGGCTAAAGTTGACTGTATTGGAGTTACTGTGTGACTTCGCTTGTTAAAATCAATCACTGTACCGTCAGTGATTGTGTGGCGAGCCTTCTTCATCTCCCTCAGAGGCGCATTTGTATTGCTAGGAAGTCTTTAGTTTGGAACAACCAGACCAGGATAATTTGTTTCGGGCTATATTTGCAACATTATCATCACCACAACGGGACGTCGAAGCAACCAGCCATCCCTCCGGTACGCCGGATCGTGTTCTTGCAGTTAAGAAGACAGCATGGTAATGTATGTTCGCAGCACCGGGAGATTAGGGATTTTCCTAGGTGATAATCAGACCTCAGCAGAGCGCACCTGTTCGTCTTTTTCTAACTTTGTTCTGTCTTGGGTGTTCATTGTCTGAGTTATCACTACTGTAGCAGCAATTAATGTTGGGTTGGCTGTGTGTTTCTCTTAAGATCTGAGTTGCAAGGAATTGGCTCCACATACCACTTCGTCATAAATGTCACAATCTAGTTTAGGGACAACTTCACCTTCACAGTATTTATTTGAGTATCCAATTTGAGCCAATTTGATGTATTGTAAATGTTTCATGTGTTTTGTTTATTATTTTGAGTTTAGTCGTAATAAATCATATTGTTATTTTGGACAGAACTGTCATTCTGTTAATCGGTAGAGCAGCCCTTTCATTTCTCACTACGTTAATGAAACTTTCCTTTATTTAACTTATTTATCAAATTAAATTATTGCAGGTGCCAAACTCTTTTCTACTCCACTTGCAGGGTCGATTACAGTCAGTTCGCGTTTCTTTGTTAATCCATGTGCAACAGCAAAAGTCGGAGTTAGAATAGGGGGGGGGGGGGCTTAGAGCAACATTTATATATGAAGATTCTAGAAGAATTTAGTGTTAAATACACTGCTAGCCCCGGCACCTCGCAATAATATAAACTTCAAACGCTGAGGAAAGCACACATGCACAGCGAAGTCCCAAAAACACGTGACAATCATGGTTTAATGTTGACAACATGCGCAGAACGCAATGATCACTCCAGAGATATTTACTCTATGCTTCGAGCCATAGATAATAAAATAGTTCTGTGTTCCCGATAAGCGCTATCATTATACATTAAAACAATTGAATGTGATTTTAAAAGAGATCGCTACATATTGCTGAAAATATTCTTTGTGTACATTTATTAAATTAATTGGTTGTTTCTAATTCATTCGCTACTTAACAACATACTTAATGATATTGAGGTGATCTGGACTATTAGTTTATTATTTTAGAACAATTTTTAGTATGTCATTTTCGTTTGTAGGTATCAAGGTTACTAAATAATAAGGTTGGGCAGTAAGCGCTCTGCCCTGCCATTGGCTGGCCTAGTGACGTCAGCGTGGAAGCATGCGCTCACAGCAGACGACACGGCATGCGCCTTTACGTCAAGTTTTTGGCGGAAGATTTTGTTTATAGCGGAATTGAGATGTCTAAACTGCTTTTCTGCTGCTAAAATATTACATTTAAAACTGATGAGTTATATTCTTTCGCAGCTTATGCCTTACACATCGGTAAAATATCAGATCACAACCACACTGACACACACTTGAAACTCGAATCCTCGGCTCAAATAAATCAGAAACTATTCATTTAATCGCATTGAAATTAGTTTACTTAAGAGCTCAAAGTTGCACACACTTGTTTGTGAGAACAGCATTCCTTCTTTCTAATGCCGCTATAGTATTCATCAAAGTAACTTTATCTGTGTCTGAAAAAAAAAACTGTCATCCGTACATGTGCTCTTATTATGATGTTTCTTATTTGGTGACAGCTTTTCCAGAGTTTCCATAGACCTCTTATGTAGTTCTCGTTTCTTATACCGTTTGGTTCTGTCTTCCGTTGTGGGCGACACATTGACAGTCGCACTACTGCACGGCAAATTGCACGAAGGAACTGCATTTGGCTTGAGCATTCTTTTTCGGGGCAAATTAAGCAATTCAAACTGTAAATCCCTTAAGTAATCTGTTTCTGAGAAATGCCGAGAGCATATTCGTGCATGCGTAACATTTACACTGTCTTTCCTACATTTCGACAACCATAGTTTTTGTAATGTTTCATTACGCGGGAAACTGATACTTTATGTCAGTTCCGTTTGTACTACGGTTGTAGGAAAAACAGCCCGTAACAGCACAGCCTGGCATTGTAAAAATTAATTTTCTCAGTCACTTGCAGATTCTCCAATAATAATTTCACAGGACGAACCATAAACTATAGAGCTGGCGAACACAATGTTGATCCCGCTGTCCACTATCGCTAACTATTTCAGTTCCGAATCAAATATCAATTACAGCAAAAACCGTAACACTCCCGAATTCCGAATGTTTCCACTGTTGACTGAGTACCTCAGAAGAAAGAACTCAATCAAAATACTCCTTCAAACACAACAGAACACAACAACAACAATCACACACAATTCGAACTGTGTACTGTTTGGCACAGCTGCTTCCACCGTGACGTCATGCGCACAACTGAGAAAACACGTTGCTTTCTGCGCATCACTTTCTGCGCCCCCCTGGTAGGTATGGATTCATCTGTTCTTTTTTTTCGTTTTTTGCAAATGTGTGGTCTCATTGCTGAATATGTTCGATGTCGTGAGTGCGGCGAAGATATGCGCCTCACAAGTGTATCTCGTCGCCGTACTCACGACTTATTCGTATGGCGCAGCAGAAGAGATAGGTTGTGGCGATCCGTTAGAAAAGGGACGTCGTTCGAAAAATCTAAGCTCACTTTCAGGGACATTATGAAAATCACTTACTTTTGGTGTTTGAGATATGCTGTCTGGCTGTGTGTGCATGAATGTCGTGTGAGTAAGCGTACAGTTGTGAATTGGTATCCTTTTTGTAGGGAAGTGTGTGGGGAGTACATGAAATATAGTGGACCGTTGGGGGGAGGGGGGGGGGGGGCGTCGAAATTGACGAATCACATTTTGGCAAAAGGAAGTACAACAGGGGGGGGGGGGATCCCTGGTGGGATTATGGGTTTGGGGGGCAAAAGTTTCAGGTCAGGACTGTGACGATGTAGTGATCAAAGAAGTACGCAATCGAAGGAAGGAAGTTTTGGTCAGCTTAATTGAAGATCACGTTGCAGAGGGTTCCATTGTAATTTCATACGGGTTTTCATCATATAAGGATTTAGGGGAAAGGGGTTATCAGCATTTCGTAGTAAACCACAATATTGAGTTCAGATCATTATCCACAGGCACAGGGGCGTGCACAAATAGTATAGGGGATTATTGGTCAGCTGTGAAATCTCTTGTAGGGAAGGGGAAACGCCAGATTTTCACACTTCAAAGTTAACTAGACGAATATTCATGGAGACATATTATTCCCCAGACATATTGCCCGCTTAGTCCGAAGTATGTTAGCTAATTTCACATTAGGATGGGGGGTGGGGGGTGAATGTGTGTGTGTGATTTCATAATGTTGTGTTTGTTGTGTATGTTGGTATGTGACTTTTGTTGATGTCTTTCTAGGCGAGCTTCGGTTCTTTTCTCCTTTTATTGCATTTCACTATTTTGACGTATTTCATTGTTGTATTACACCAATACGTATGTTTTCGTGTAGTCCAGTACGTAATAAAAATTTCGCAGCTGTCGTTCTTTCGTTTCCCAGCACTAGTATCAGTACGATTATTTGAATCTGTACCAGCAATATTGAAGGCGAAACGGCCGACACAACTGAAATTTGTATCCCGTCCTTCAGTTGACCTTTACACTGACACTACGTATTCGAAAAGAACGACATATATAGCATTGTTGAGATTTACCAATATATGTCAACTGGAGAGCAGGATACAAATGTTGTGTATAGCTATATACCTCATGTACAGAATGGGATACTATTAGCATCGAAGGCGAAAAAAGAAACTGTACCCCGTAGGGAAGTACGGGATACAAATTGTATATGTGTCGTCTTATTGCCTCATCTCTTAGTTCAACTGAGGTACAGGTTGCAAATGTAACACGTCCATTTCCACGTTTTCGTTAGCAGTGTACAAATATAAAGGTAAGCGAAAGTATGGGATACAAATATTATGCACGTAGCTCGTTCTGCCATCGGTAGTACTAATATCTACGTAAGAACAGACTGTTAGTGGTAGCAGAGGCGAAATAAACAACACATGTAAAATTTGTATCCCGTGCTTCATTTAGGGATTAGTGAAGCAGGAGATTCATAGTTCAACTGAACAATAGGACACTAACGATAGTGTTAACGAAGCAATACAGTGCGAATGAGGTTCGCCATACAACTCATATGTGACGTCATGTATTCTATGCTACCAATATTTTCCATCCATTTTTTCCCTTTTATTTTCCAGAGAAATAATACAATACAAACATGCGATATGAAAATAATACTGGCCTCTATATATGTCAACTATATTTTTCGTCTCTCGTATTCCTTTGTTTCTGAACATTCTTGTCAGCTCCTTCTTTTGTGTAATAAATGCTCTCTGGCCAATTCTGACGTCATTGGTCAAAGCCGACAGGTTGTATCCCCTGCTTCACTAGACCCAAAGTTGGGTATATACAGCAGATAACAACATCAATATCTTAGGTAAGAGAAGTCGACGACAGAAAATCGACGGAGGGCGGCTTCTCCTTCCTCTCCCAGTCTTTCCCTTTATCATCTCTTCAGTTCCTTGCTCGACTTAACACTGCCTACTCAAGATGTGGCCTTCCTTTTCTGTATGACATCTAAAAGCTTTCTGCTCTCACAGCTCTTCTCAAGACATCGTTTATAACCCTAACGTCCGACACGCCCCTTTCAGTTTCCTCCATACCCACGTTTCCAGTGCCTCTAGTCGTCAGCTGCTATATCAATAATTTTTTGTTTACGAAAATTTTAATAATTAGAAGATAAGACGAGGTAGTTTAGTAGTTAGGAAAAGAGTTATTGTCGGAAGTAAGCTCTGAGGGCAGGTCGTGAGTCGTGCTTGGATAGTTCAGCCAGTGCAGCTCTTGCACGCGATAGACAACTATCCCAGGTTTGAATCTGCCAAGAAGTTTCAGTTCCAGTGTAATAGAAACCGACAAGCCGCGTGGAGTGGCCGCGCGGTTTTAGGCGCCATGTCACAGATTGCGCGGCCTCTCCTAGCGGAGGTTCGAGTACTCCCTCGGGCATGGGTGTGTGTGTGTTGTTCTTAGTGTGGTGTCACCGCCAGACACCACACTTGCTAGGTGGTAGCTTAAATCGGCCGCGGTCCATTAGTACATGTCGGACCCGCATGTCGCCACTGTCAGGATCGCAGACCGAGCGCCACCACAAGGCAGGTCTCGAGAGACTGACTAGCACTCGCCCCAGTTGTACGACGACGTTGCTAGCGACTACACTGACGAAGCCTTTCTCTCATTTGCCGAGAGACAGTTAGAATAGCCTTCAGCTAAGTCCATGGCTACGACCTAGCAAGGCGCCATTAGTACTTCATGAATCTAAAGAGTCTCACTTGTATCATCAAGAATGCTGTATACCAAAGGACGATATAAAAGTTAAGGGTTCTAGTAGCTACGTTCTTTTCTTTATCACATTCATCACGTATCCTGTTCCAGACTTTGCGCCAGTCGGCGTGTGTGTACGTGTGCCCTTTCGGCTACCCGTCTCTGTGGACTGGCTGCCTTGTCAGTCCACTACATTGGCGACGAGTCTAAAAAGGGACTTTAGCGTTCATATTGTATTAATTTGCTTGTGTCATGGCTTCGCCACATTCTCCAGATGTACTGTCCGAATTTTATCGCTTGCAGAATCAGGAGACGCAGGCGTTATTGGATGTCCTGGGACAGCTCGTCCAGGGTCAACGTGCGCTGGAAAACGATGCGGCCGCCGCCGTTTCATCGCTACCGCAGCCACAACATGCAGTTGCACCCCCGTTTCGTAGCTTTGATGCCGCCATTGAATCGTGGACGGAATGGTCACGACAATTTGGATTTCATCTCGCCGCCTACAGAATTCAAGGTAATGAGCGGCAGCCGTTTTTGCTTTCGTGTGTATGTGTGTCCACCTACCGTGTGATAGTGAAATTGTTTCCCCGGCGCGACGTAGCAACTCTATCCTATGAAGAAATTTTGTCTGCTTTAGATGCCTATTTCAAGGAAACAGTAAATGTCGTTGCAAAAAGGTATGCGTTCTTTCGTACAAAACGTACGGCCGGTCAGACTAATCGGGAGTGGGTTGCAACATTGCAAGGCCTTACTAGGGATTGTGATTTTGAATGTGACTGTGGACTCCCTTATTCAGATACTATGGTGCGTGATGCAATAGCACAGAACGTTTCTGATGTTCGCATAAGGGAACAGATTTTGAAACTAGTCAATCCCTCCCTTCAACAAGTGATAGACATATCAGATAGGCAAGACACACTTGACTTTGCTCAGGAATCATTTGCAACTTCGCCAGCCGTGTGTCACATTAACCGGCCCGCCGGGCCCGCTGCACGGAACGCTAACCTGCCCTCGCGCACGTCCGCGCAGCTGCGGCCTAGCTCTCACACACGTGTGCCGCGTAGGCAAGCAAATGCCCGCGGTGTGCAACTAGACATTCGCGTGACAATTGCCCATCACGCCAAGCTATTTGCTTTTACTGTCATAGGAAAGGACATGTTCAAAGTGTTTGCCAGAAAAAGCTCAGATCAGACAATCACAACCATTCCAGGCCCTTTGCTTCGCGCCGGAATCGAACCAAGGACACTCAGGCTCGTGGACCTTCGCCCATGGACATTCATGTAGTTAATTCCACTCCGCCCAGTGTTCCTCTCGCTATCAGTGACTCTGTTCGTCCCACAAAAAGTGTGCGTCGACGTCGCCGGAAATCCCGTAAAGTCGCACGTGATTCTGTACCAGTGTCTGTTCACGTTGCACAAAACAGTCGCTCTTGTCGTCAGCAGGACAATAAACTTTTTGTAGATTTGGACTTTGCCGGACAAGTGATACCATTCCAGCTCAATACCGGAGCTGCAGTTTCATTGCTCAATCACGCCACGTACAAACAACTGGGCGCACCTCCGTTACGTGCCGCAAATGTTCAGCTCACGAGTTATTCAGGACAGACTATCCCTGTGTTAGGACAGTGCAGCCTTCTTGCCACATACAAGGGACACACAACACTTGTGTCATTTTACGTTCTTCGTTCTTCTGCAGTGAACTTGTTTGGTTTCGATTTATTTCAGTTGTTTAACATGTCTATAGTCACTCAGGTAATGTCAGTGAACCAGACTGTGCCTTCCGCCAGTGTTTCTAGTCTATGTGAAGACTTTGCAGACAGTTTTGCACCAGGCCTTGGTTGCGCTAAGAACTATGAAGCACATTTGGAACTGAAAGTCAACGCGCAACCGCAATTTTTCAGAGCGCGCAATGTTCCCCACGCATTGCGTGATGAGGTCGCCAATCGCTACGATATCTTGTATCGGTCCGCTGCTAAGCACAGCAACGCTGCTGCGTTGTCCGTTTGCCTGTTGCTGAGGATAAAGCATTCGATTCTTCTGAACTTGCTTGCATGTTCATTGATTCGGAAACCGATGACGTGGTCGAATCGTTTCCGATTGATTTTCGTCGTGTAGCTACAGCCACAGCTTCTGACCCTGTCCTTGCTACTGTTTTGCGGTTTGTTGCTACGCAATGGCCCTTGTCAGAGTCACGGATCGAAGATCCGTTGGTTCGCCGATTTTTTGCTCACAAGGAGAGACTTTTTGTACGACGTGGTGTTTTGTTGTTGCGTTCTGATAATGATCAGTCCCGAATAGTGGTCCCGCGTTCGTTACAGTCCTCTGTCTTACGGCTCCTTCACCAAGGACATTGGGGTATAGTGCGCACAAAAGAACTTGCTCGTCAGCACTGTACTTGGTTCGGAATCGATGCTGCGATTACGAATATGTGCTCTTCTTGCATGGCGTGTGCCGAACAACAATCCGCACCACCACGGAATTTCTTTGCATGGCCAAAGGCCACTTCCCCTTGGCAACGCTTGCACATAGATTTTGCTGGCCCATTCTGGAATGCTCGATGGTTGGTTGTGGTCGATTCTTTCAGTAATTTTCCTTTTGTTGTCCGGATGCCTTCCACGACGTCATCTGCCACCATCCAAGCGTTATCTGCTATTTTTTGCATTGAAGGTCTTCCGCAGACCATTGTTTCCGACAATGGCCCACAATTCCTGTCCGCAGTATTTCAGTCATTCTGCAAGGCCAATGGTATTCAACATCTGACATCCGCGCCGTTTTCGCCTCAGTCAAACGGTGCCGCTGAACGATTGGTCCGGACTTTCAAGTCACGGATGTTGAAGTTGAAAGAGTCGCATTCTCGGGAGGACGCGTTATTGCTCTTTTTGTCCTCGTATCGCTCTCAGCCCCGCGATGGTCGCTCGCCGGCTGAGTTGCTCCATGGTCGTCCTCATCGAACCTTGATGTCTTTGCTGCATCCGGAGCATCAGGTTCCTGTGCAGCGGCAGACTCCTGCTTTGGCTCCTGGCGACGTTGTCTTCTATCGCAACTATCGCGGTTCACGGCGTTGGCTCGCAGGGCGCATTCTTTGCTGCCTCGGCCGCGCGATGTATTTGGTTTTGGGGGCCTCTGGTGAGGTGCGTCGGCATCTCAATCAGCTGCGCCTCTGTCGTCGCCTGGGTTCTGCCGCTCCCCGTCTGCTTTCAGCGACGGTGCCGTCCGGTCAGCGCCCTGGGGACCCATCTACTGGCTCGCCTCATCCCCAGGTGTTACTGACGATGCCTTCCATTTTGCCCCATGGCGACGCGCCGCTGCCGCTGCCGCCGCCGCCGCCGCCTGTTCTCTCGCCGGCGCCGCCCGCAGTGGACGCTTCGCTGCAGCCGCCCAGCGCCTCCCTGGGTCACGAGCCGCCGATCGCTTCCCGTGACCAGCTGTCCTCCACCATGGAACTCTTGCCCGCTCCGGACCGCATGGTGTCATCGCGCGTCGGGTGCCCCGACGCAATGGAGGTCGACCCTTTGGCCCCTCCTGTCCCCTTACGGGCGCATACACCGCATGTTGACGTGCACCCTGGACTAGGTTTCCAGGCGTTTCCTAGCTCCCCTCGGACCGAATGGCCGGGTGCGGGTGGCACAGCCTCGCCTGTTGTTAGGCTCCCTACCTCATCGCATACGTCAACATGGGGTCTTCCCCACGGCGGGCGGAAGCCTTATCACACGACCGTTCGCCGATTTGCGGGGGAGGAATGTGGTGTCACCGCCAGACACCACACTTGCTAGGTGGTAGCTTAAATCGGCCGCGGTCCATTAGTACATGTCGGACCCGCGTGTCGCCACTGTCAGGATCGCAGACCGAGCGCCACCACAAGGCAGGTCTCGAGAGACTGACTAGCACTCGCCCCAGTTGTACGACGACGTTGCTAGCGACTACACTGACGAAGCCTTTCTCTCATTTGCCGAGAGACAGTTAGAATAGCCTTCAGCTAAGTCCATGGCTACGACCTAGCAAGGCGCCATTAGTACTTCATGAATCTAAAGAGTCTCACTTGTATCATCAAGAATGCTGTATACCAAAGGACGATATAAAAGTTAAGGGTTCTAGTAGCTACGTTCTTTTCTTTATCACATTCATCACGTATCCTGTTCCAGACTTTGCGCCAGTCGGCGTGTGTGTACGTGTGCCCTTTCGGCTACCCGTCTCTGTGGACTGGCTGCCTTGTCAGTCCACTACACTTAGCATAAGTTAGTTTTAAGTAGTATGTGAGTCTAGGGAAGAGGATGTAGATGAAGATGAAATGGGAGTTATGATACTACGTGAAGAGTTTGACAGAGCACTGAAAGACCTGAGTCGAAACAAGGCCCCGGGAGTAGACAACATTCCATTAGAACTACTGACGGCCTTGGAAGAGCCAGTCATGACAAAAATCTACCATCTGGTGAGCAAGATGTATGAGACAGGCGAAATACCCTCAGACTTCAAGAAGAATATAATAATTCCAATCCCAAAGAAAGCAGATGTTGACAGATGTGAAAATTACCGAACTATCAGTTTAATAAGTCACGGCTGCAAAATACTAACGCGAATTCTTTACAGACGAATGGAAAAACTGATAGAAGCCGACCTCGGGGAAGATCAGTTTGGATTCTGTAGAAATATTGGAACACGTGAGGCAATACTGACCCTACGACTTATCTTAGAAGAAAGATTAAGGAAAGGCAAACCTACGTTTCTAGCATTTGTAGACTTAAAGAAAGCTTTTGACAATGTTGACTGGAATTCTCTCTTTCAAATTCTGAAGGTGGCAGGGGTAAAATACAGGGAGCGAAAGGCTATTTACAATTTTTACGGAAACCAGATGGCAGTTCTAAGAGTCGAGGGACATGAAAGGGAAGCAGTGCTTGGGAAGGGAGTGAGTCAGGGTTTTGGCCTCTCCCCGATGTTATTCAATCTGTCTATTGAGCAAGCAGTAAAGGAAACAAAAGAAAAATTCGGAGTAGATATTAAAATCCATGGAGAAGAAATAAAAACTTTGATGTTCGCCGATGACATTGTAATTCTGTCAGAGACAGCAAAGGACTTGGAAGAGCTGTGGAACGGAATGGATAGTGTCTTGGAAGGCGGTTATAAGATGAACATCAACAAAAGCAAAACGAGAATAATGGAATGTAGTCTAATTAAGTCGGGTGATGCTGAGGGAATTAGATTAGGAAATGAGACACTTAAAATAGTAAAGGAGTTTTGCTATTTGGGGAGCAAAATAACTGATGATGGTCGAAGTAGGGAGGATATAAAATGTAGACTGGCAATGGCAAGGAAAGCGTTTCTGAAGAAGAGAAATTTGTTAACATCGAGTATAGATTTAAGTGTCAGGAAGTCGTTTCTGATAGTATTTGTATGGAGTGTAGCCATGTATGGAAGTGAAACATGGACGATAACTAGTTTGGACAAGAAGTGAATAGAAGCTTTCGAAATGTGGTGCTACAGAAGAATGCTGAAGATTAGATGGGTAGATCATATAACTAATGAGGAGATATTGAATAGGACTGGGGAGAAGAGAGGTTTGTGGCACAACTTGACTAGAAGAAGGGATCGGTTGGTAGGACATGTTCTGAGGCATCAAGGGATCACCAATTTAGTATTGGAGGGGAGCGTGGAAGGTAAAAATCGTAGAGGGAGACCAAGAGATGAATACACTAAGCAGATTCAGAAGGATGTAGGTTGCAGTAGGTACTAGGAGATGAAGAAGCTTGCACAGGATAGAGTAGCGTGGAGAGCTGCATCAAACCCAGTCTCAGGACTGAAGACCACAACAACAACAATAACAATAAGTCTAGGGATCGACGACCTCAGCAGTCTGGTCCCTTGGAAATTCACACGCATTTGAACATTTGAACAGACTGACAAAAAAGTGAAGCACCTAGAAAGGAAGGAGGAAAGGAAATGTAGTTTCAGGGTTGAGAGTATATTTGCTGATACTTCAGTGATTACAGTGTCGAGTGCAATTTGCAAAGACCTTGAAAGTATGAACCCTCTTATCAATATGATGCTGCACCTCGCCCCTTCCCCCCTTCTGAGGGAAGTGGGTCCATAACGGTTGTGAAGGTCTTTGATATTATGGAATTGGCTGGGGGACGAGTTGTCGTTCCAGCAGGTCCCCCACTTGATCTATCAGAGACATATCTGGGGATCTTCTTGGCAACGGGAGTAGTTGAGGATCAAATAGGCAGTTCATGGGGACATGTGTCAAGCGTTGCTGAAAGCTGGCACCACGATACTGCCAAATGAGATGTAACACTAAAGACACAGGATGTGTATGACGTATCATTGTGCTGAATCACTACAAATGTGACCTGAAGTCATACCATTTGGCTTCCCACACCATGACGCCAGTTGTATCACCACTATATCTTTTTAAACATTGAAAGAATAGGATCTCTCTCTTGGTCGTTGCCATACTCGCCAACGATGATCATTTTGGGTAGTGCAGAACCGTGATTGATCCCTGAACACAATGTGACGCCGTTCATCAGCAGGTAATACCTCTCAGTCATGGAACTATTTCAGGTGCTGCCGTTTGTGATGTGGGGTCAACGGCACATTCCGTACTTCGGCTGCTGCTAGGCTCCAACTAATGGTGTGCATGACACAGAATGTTGTAGGGGCAGAATTACCTATTCTCGGATGGTAGGCGAAGGTGTGAAGGGGTTACGAAGTGCTTGGTGCACAATGCGAGGATCCACCCTTGTGGTAGTCGGACACTGTCGACCGACCTGAACCTTGAGGACAAGCATGCCTGCTCTCACGCTTCCATACAGTCCATTATTGGGCCATTGTCACATCCCAATGTCCACGAAATCTGGAGCCGGCTGGAGTGGCCGAGCGGTTCTAGGCGCTACAGTCTGGAACCGCGCGACCACTACGATCACAGGTTCGAAACCTGCCTTGGACATGGATGTGTATGATGTCCTTAGGTTAGTTAGGTTTAAGTAGTTCTAAGTTCTACGGAACTGATGACCTCAGATGTTAAGTCCCATAGTGCTTAGAGCCATGTGAACCACTAGTGAAATCAGTGGTACAAAGTGCTTCTCACCAAACATCTGTCATCCTCGCAGCCAAAACAGTGTCAAAAGTATGCCCAGTAGTACTACCAGTTTTTTAAAATTATTTTTTTTCATTATTTGTACTATATTGTCTAGGAGACAAGGATTACTTAGTGGAAAGTGCCAACTACCTATAATTTTTTTAAACGTTTTCATTTACTATGTGCCCTATAAAATTATATTGTTTACTCGCTCTCTCCTTTCTTCTCCTCTTATATAATATGACAAAATTTTCTCTCCATCAATTTATGTATAATCTGTAGTATATGTAAAAAAGTTTCTTCCACTTCTGCTCCATCTATCATGGTGATGTTTCCCTCATACTGTTCCACCTAACAGTGCAAACTAGAGGAAGAGATCAAACCAGAATGCACAATGTGACTGTGGCATCACAAGTGCATGACAGACAGAAAAATGAACTCAAAATCAATGTGTCGATGCTACATATAAATTGTTATGCCCGTCCTGCAATGTCTACCCCAAAAAAAAAAGATGACAAATGGCCATGTAAAAGGGTTCAAGGAACAACAATAAGAGAAAAACGAAAAAGGAAGAAATATAAAAACGAAAACCTATAAAACGACAGTAATATTAACCAACACTAAGAATATAATAGGTTAATAGAATAAAATGTCTTCTTGTTTTAAATGTATCGTTGTTAATATATTTAAATAAATATATATGGTTACAAAAAAAAAGAACCACGTAATCTGGAAATCTATGCATCATTCGACCACTCGACCAAATAGGGGCCCACAATGAAGCATTTACAAACTGTCTCCCATACTGTCTCACAGGAGAACGTGGCGTCTCCGTGTCCTTCACAGTGATCACTCAACATGTGACGTTGTTCACGCCTCTTATATATCCTATCAGTCCGGATAACAACATTAAACTATGGACAACACTAATGCTTTCTGGTTCTATCTGTCACAGAGAGCTGCAATTCTCAATCATATACATGCGCAGAAATGATGTATAGATGTACAAAACTGCAAAGAATCAGAAGCCTGAATTTAAGACGTGTCTGTTTCCCAAATCCCGGAGGTCGTTTGTTTATTTATACGGGGGACACTGCAGTGCAAGTGAAATGCGGCATACCTCTCGAAAACTAATATTTGAACTGGCAGGATTTTTAGTTTACGATGTTGGTTAAGATTTTATGATTTTGTTTACTTACCTGAAGCACTTGTTTATTGTTGGAGAAAAAGAACAGTGTTGGATGAATTTGAGTCATTGTGTGATGCATATTAATTCACATAATTACCATTATGGAGTTTAATATTTATTGGTATTTGATTGCAGAGAAGGAATTTGTCACAGCGTATAGGGCACCTCACGTTAACTGCACTTATATCATTATTGGTTACAGAAATGGAAGTACATTTTACTCAGACCTAATTTTAAACTGAATGACATGGTGCTAGAGGAAGTATCACATTAAAAGAAAGAAACGAGCAAGTTTTTCCATCGTTGTGATGATCGATACAGAATTGTATGGATTCCACATCCGAAGGCTGTTTTATTGGTGAATTCATCGAGTGGAAAAGAAAAAGTTCTCTATAATATAGATATAATTAAAAGATATATTTCATAAAGAACATCCCTCACAACTAGCGTAATGTTAGGTTAGCATGTGACAAACAATTGAAATTAACAAACTTAAGCCAACAAACAGTCTGCAGAACCTAGATGATTTATTTGTTTTTCTGAGGGGAGCTGGATGTTACCTCAGTCACTTTTGAGGGAGTGAAATCAAGGAGTATATACCCTAACATGTGAAACATAAACATGATTGATTAACATATATATATGATTGTTGCACTATTTAGCTGGTGGCCATTTATTGTTACATACAATAAGAGGACGTTCAGAGTTACAGTAGTAGGTATGTGCAGAAGAGTAAGACTAATGTGGCACAGAAGACAGATTAAAACTGAGTATGAATATGGGCTGCAATAGGAGCAGGCTACCTTGATGGACCATTTTAATTCATAACGGGGAATAAACCAGGATGGAGATGAGATACAGCACAATGTTTTAGACTAAAGTTGTAGGTGACAAAGAGGTTCAAGCATTGCTACTAAAGGCCGTGATCTTGAATGTGATTTTGAAGGTTAAAGTGATTTTTTAAAATGAGAAACCTAATATTTGATTTAAGATTTCAAAAGTTCTGCAAATTTTATGTACATAATGATATATTATTCAAGGTCGTGGCAAGATTCAATCAAGGTCAAATAAGCAAATATGTTTTTAGTTCTAGTAGGGATTAACCCAGAATAAAATTTGCCTCTCTTCTGAAGTCTTGAATCAAATATTAGGATTCTCATTTTTAAGAAATCTCTTTACCCACCAAATAACCTTGAAAATCACATTCAAGGTCATGGCCATTAATACCATTGCATGACCCTCATATATATATATATATATATATATATATATATATATATATATATATATATATATATAAAATAATAAAGTCACTCAAGAATCGTAGAGCACCAGGAGAAGATGGCATCATCGCGGAAATCTGGAAGTTACAAGACCCAGAACTCACCAAAGACATCCACAGGATCTTGGAAGACATCTGGAAGACCATGAAAATTCCTGACGACTGGAAAACTGCCCTGATACACCCACTACACAAAAAAGGTGACAAGACTAACCCGAACAACTACAGAGGAATATCCCTATTACCGGTCACATACAAGATCCTCTCTAAAGCTTTACTGAACAGACTAGAATGCCAAACCGACCACTTGATTGGGGAATACCAAGCAGGCTTCCGTAAAGGGCGGTCTTGTGCGGAACAAATTTGGAACCTGAAAATGATTTTACAACACAAACAGAACCTGATCATTACCTTTGTTGACTTCAAAAAGGCGTACGACTGTATCGACCGGAAAACTCTCTTCAAAATTCTAGCAGAATACAAAGTAGACAACAAAACACGGGCTATCATAGAGCAAACTTTAACCAACACGACCTCCAAAGTAAAGTTCTGTGGGGAGCTATCAGAGCCCTTTGAAATTCGCACAGGTGTCCGACAAGGCGATGGCCTCTCACCTCTCCTTTTCAATCTGGTGTTAGATAAAGTCATAAAAGAATGGGAAACATCACAACAGGGGATAACCTTAGGAAACCTACAGATTAAATGCCTGGCTTTTGCAGACGATTTGGCGATTGTCACGAAAGGTATAAAGGAAACAAAAGACGCTATTGAAAAACTGCACGAAATCGCTGCCAAAACTGGACTACAGATCTCTTACGAAAAGACACAGTTTATGAGCACAAAGAAACTCTCATCTCTGAACACAAAGTATGGCACGATTTACAAAACGGCAAACTTCAAATACCTCGGTGAAACACTACAAATGAGTGGACATAACAGAGACTCAAACGAAGAAAGAAAGACTAAACTGGACAAGGCATACAAAGTAGTGTGGAATCATTACAACAAGAAGTCTATCTCACAAAAAGCCAAATTACGCCATTACGACACGGTGGTGCTCCCCGAGGCACTATATGCAGCAGAGACCACACTAATCCTAGGGCATACACGTATCAGACAATTAGAAAAAGTAGAACGGAAAATACTTAGGAAAATATTTGGCGCAACTAACAACAATGGAATATGGATCAAGAAACCTACAAAGGAACTGTACAAACATACGGAGACAATCACAGAAAAGATTAGAAAACGCAGACTACAATTCTATGGACACCTATACAGAATGCCATCACACAGGCTGACCAAACAGATCTTTGACTGGGTAACCACTAGAAACAACAAATGGGTGGCAGAGGTAGAAAACGACCTGAACCAGCTCAACATAACAGCAGACACAATAAACGACAGAATAAAGTTCAGAAACATCATTAAGAAAAGTAAACTACATGAGATACAATGCGACAAACGAACAGGCATAAAATGGACCGAAGAACGCAAGCAAGATCACAGCCAGAAGATGAAAGAAATATGGGCAACCAAAAAGTCAATCAAGATGAAGCCGAAGACACAAAGCCGACAAGAAGCATGGACAGAGGACCGGAAACAGAAACACAGCGAGCGAATGAGGGAAGTTTGGGCAGCAAGGAAGGCAGCAAAAGGAACTGGCCACGTAGTTTAGTCCAAATGCGCTCTTTAAGGGCAAAACACCAATAATATATATATATATATATATATATATATATATATATATATATATATATATGAGGGTCATGCAATGGTATATATATCAAAATCAAAGGAGAAAGTAGTGCCGGAAATGGTATTAACAGGCGGTTGTACACTAGTCTGTATGTATGTACTGTGTGAATAAAAGGACTGGTGGACATAGTGGAAAAGGATAGCCTATTCCTGAGAGCTAGGAGAATGTTTAATTTGTTTCTAACATTTTTAGTGGTATGTAACGGTATTGGGTTTACATAAATTTTTATGGAAGATTTGGGTAATTTAGTCCATGGAACTGCCTTAATTTGAATGTGAAACTTGTACAAGCAAAGATGATTACTGTGTCATGATGCCACCACCTCCACTTGGCCTGACTACCTCTTTCCAGGGCCTGTATTGGCGAAACTGGCGAAGTCCGTTTTGTAGGATATGCCGAACAACTTTATCCTCCTGCACCTCGGCGAAGAACACGTCAGGGAGGGAATACTGAGGTGGGGATGGGGGGGGGGGGGAGTGGGGGAGGTGGGAAAATTAGGTATCAATCTTAGGGGTCAATCTTCTTTCTCTCTTAAGTTCTAACATCCCTAGTTTTTCTTTTCCTTTCTGTCTCCTCCTTCAGGATTATCGCGTCTATCTTTCCTCTTCACCACATTAAAAAGTCTCCATCGTGGAATTCTTCTTACATCCGTTTATTAGAACCTGTATTCACAGGCTTGCACGGTATGTAGTACACGTCCAGTGATTTTCAAAAGTTTTATGAGCATGGCTAGAAAAGGCGGAGTACTTGATTAGATGAAATGTGTGCGATTCGATTAAATGGCTACTGGACGCTAGGTCCTAGTAATGTGTTGTTCACTATAAAACATTGTAAAACTGTTTAATGATCCTTATGGATAATAAATATTTATTATCAGAGATTCCATGTCCAAAGAGTGATTACCCAGTATAATTGTTAAGAAACTTAATCAGAGTGAACCGTATACCTATGACTGGTGGTTTCCACTCTATCGTGGAGCATTCCACAAGTAATAAACATGAATAAATATATTCACTGAAAATAAGATGTATTTCCAACTGCAGTGGTACATTAAAGAGGGAAATAATAATAATGATTGCAGTGAAGTTCGAACTTCCAGTATTTGTTTTTGATTGGCGTATCACAGCAGTGGCGGCATCATTCTCCTAAGGGGAGGAATCTATAGTGTAACATATCATTTTGGTAAAGTGATGTGTTGCACAGACATTTTTCGACCCAGCAAATGATGAACGTCACTGTAAAACGTTTATTTTCATAATGACTTATATGATTATTGTTTGCATGTATGTTTTATTTATGAGCATGTATCGTGAGATGGATGGACTCAACGTATCTACAAGCCGGGTCGACGATAAACATCGTACAACGCTCGCAGTATCTGTTGGTCGGGCAGTTTATTCAGTGGCACAGGTTCCAGTCTTGGAGATATGGTGTGCTGCATAGAGGAGGAGCGGCTGTGAGAACCCTATGACGTCAGGCGACTGGGGAAATGTTATTTTTAGTGATACATTCGAGTGATATCTGTTAATGAATACAGAAATGTTCTTGGACTTTGTCTTTATCAATGCTTTTGTGATGTTCCCCATAGTGTAACAACATCGTAAAGCAAGCACTTAATGTAGCCAAGAATACAATATACCAGACCCTGTTAAAGAGAAGCTTCGCGTTTGTTTTGGGAGTTGGGTGGTGGACTGGTACTCTTGACTTCCGGCAGTAGCTGCAGCACTTCGAGAAAAGAGGCTCGTTAAGAAGCGGTAGGCGAGTGTGCAGAAATGACAAGGTGAGCAAGATGAAATTACAGGAAGTCTTGGCTCCCGATCAGACTTTACTTCGTGAAGTATTGACTCCCGATCAAACCTTACTTCGCCACCCGATATCATGGTAAAGAACTAGTAGAACAACGAACGCCATGACATGTTTCATTTTTTTGCCGGTCTTCAGTTGGCTTAGTGCAATTACATACTCATTATTTCTTACCTACGTGATTTTGGATTATAAAACTGGCATTTTAGGTACGAGAACTATGTTTGATAGTGGCATTCAAAACGCAGTTCTAGAGGAACTAAAGTTATGCGCAACATTATCCAAAAATTAAGCAGAATTAAAATACGAACACGTATTTCCTCAGCGCGACTTCTATCTTTTTGTATAACAACGTCGACTTTGTATAAGACATTTAGCATACAGTAGTGCCCGAGACAAATATTTAGAAAGTTTATTAAACAGAAAATGTACTCAAAAAACGCGGAAAAACCTATTTCACGAAAACAAAGTCGTCCATAATGAATATCGATGGAGGTGAAAGAATTCTATCGCAAGTCGATCTTATGCCTGAGAACGGTCCTGATGAAGTGTTTGACTGATTTAGGAGTTCGTCTCACCAGTGCATTGCAGATATGTCCTGTACAATACAGATCCGGTGTTCATGCAGCTGATATTTTTTCCTGTAACTAATCATTCACCAGAGCACCTCGACTGAACGGTGTTGCATTAAGAGGAAATCCGGACCACGGGCACTTCGGATGTGCTTTTGCAGTGTGTCATCTTTGCGGCTCAGCGTAATAACAGTATTATTCTGACCCACAGTGGCCGGCCGGTGTGGCCGAGCGGTTCTAGATGCTTCAGTCAGGAACCGCGCGACCGCTACAGTCGCAGGTTCGAATTCTGCCTCGGGCATGGATGTGTGTGATGTCCTTAGGTTAGTTAGGTTTAAATAGTTCTAAGTTATAGAGGACTGGTGACCTCAGCTGTTAAGTTCAAAAATGTTCAAATGTGTGTGAAATCTTATGGGACTTAACTGCCAAGTTCATCAGTCCCTAAGCTTACACACTACTTAACCTAAATTATCCTAAGGACAAACACACACACCCATGCCCGAGGGAGGACTCGAATCTCCGCCAGGACCAGCCAGCTGTTAAGTCCCATAATGCTCAGAGCCATTTGAGCCATCTGACCCACAGTGATGACATGGAGCTCCGTATGGCCATACAATGTAGTGCACCTCCCCCCCCCCCCCCCCCCATATACACTATGTGTTCAAAAGTATCTGGACGCCTGACTGAGAATGACTTACAAGTTCGTGGCGTCATCCATAGTTGATGCTGGAATTCAGTATGGTGTTGGCCCGCCCTTAGCCTTGATGACAGCTTCCACTCTCGAAGGCATACGTTCAATCAGGTGCTGGAAGGTTTCTTGAGGAATGGCAGCCCATTCTTCACGGAGTGCTGCACTGAGAAGAGGTATCGATATCTGGCGGTGAGGCCTGACACGAAGTCGGCGTTCGAAAACATCCCAAAGGTGTTGTATAGGATTCAGGTCAGGACTCTGTGCTGGCCAGTCTATTACAGGGATGTAATTATCGTGTAACCACTCCGGCAAGGTTCGTGCACTATGAACAGGTGCTCGATCGTGTTGAAAGAGGCAATCGCCATCCCCGAATTGCTCTTCAACAGTCGGGAAACCAAGAACGTGCTTAAAACATCAATGTAGGCGTGCGCTGCGATAATATCACGCAAAACAACAAGGGGTGCAAGCCCCCTCCGTGAAAAACACGACCACACCATAACACCGCCGCCTCCGAATTTTACTGTTGGCACTGCACACGCTGGCAGATGACGTTCACCAGGCATTCGCCATACCCACACCCTGCCATCGGATCGCCACATTGTGTACCGTGATTCGCCACTCCACACAAGGTTTTTACACTGCTCAATCGTCCAATGTTTACGCTCCTTAGACCAAGCGAGGAGTCGTTTGGCATTTACCGGCGTGATGTGTGGCTTATGAGCAGCCACTCGACCATGAAATCCAAGTTTTCTCACCTCCCGCCTAACTGTCGTAGTACTTGCAGTGGATCGTGATGCAGTTTTTAATTCCTGTTTGAAGGTCTGGACAGATGTCTGCCTATTACACATTACGACCCTCTTCGACTGTGCCGGCCGAAGTGGCCGAGCGGTTCTGGGCGCTTCAGTCTGGATCCGCGCCACCACTACGGTCGCGGGTTCGAATCCTGCCTTGGGCATGGATGCGTGTGATGTCCTTAGGTTAGTTAGGTTTAAGTAGTTCTAAGTTCTAGGGGACTGATGACCTCAGCAGTTAAGTCCCATAGTGCTCAGAGCCATTTGAACCTCTTCGACTGTCAGCGGTCTCTGTCAGTCAACAGATGAGGTCGGCCTGTACGCTTATGTGTTGTACGTGTCCCTTCACGTTTCCACTTCACTATCACGTCGGAAACAGTGGCCCCAGGATGTTTAGGAGTGTGTTAATCCCACGTACAGACGTATGACACAAGTGACACCCAATCACCTGATCACGTACGAAGTCCGTGAGTTCCGCAGATCGCCACATTCTGCTCTCTCACGATGTCTAATGACTACTGAGGTCGCTGATATCGAGTACTTGGCAGTAGGTGGCAGGACAATGCACCTAATATGAAAAACGTATGTTTTTGTGGGTGCCCGCATACTTTTGATCACATAGCGTATGCTCATATGAGACGAGAATCATTTGAACTTCAATTTATCCATGTTGGATGTAAGTGATTGAGGTCAGCGATTGTGTTATAAATTGATGAAACAATTATTAGTGCTTCAGCCACTTGTTCCTGATATTTATTAGCATAATGCGTTTCGACAGCATGCTACCATCATCAGTTGCATTACATTTACATGTACATTGTATTAATCTGAAGTGTAACGACGATGATTTTCTTGGTGTGTCGGTACAGAATTTAACTGTGTACATACAAATTCATTTATTTTAATGTATAACTAAGGGAGGTTGTATGTTTAAATAATTTCATTAACTTATTTACTTATATTTTTGTTGAAAATTTATTTACCTGGCACATATAGCACAATATTAAATATGTCATCGTCAATTTCACATTCACTTGCTTACGTTCCAAGCACTCCTAATAGCTAAGATAAACTTATTTCAGTTGCTAAGGTAGTACAGACAAGGCAAGTACAATCTCTTATATGTAAGCATGTTTATGTCATGATATATATATATATATATATATATATATATATATATATATATATATATATATTACCAATGATTGGTTGTTTTTTTGTGTTATTTTGTAACGATGAGACAGTACTTGTTTTCAGTTAACCCTTTATATCAATAAGATAAGCATTCCCCATTGGGGAAAGTTTTGAAGAAATTTGATTTTTAACTTATCATTTAGCCTGTTACCATGTGGTATGTCATGAATGAAAATTTCTAGTTCTTTATACAAGTCCATTTAGTGGCTCTCGTTCATTTTATGTAACATACCAGGTGTATCTCATGAGATTAGTCAGGTGCATTTGCTCTCGGGTTACGGTAGAATTTTGTAATTTCGTTTTTGCAATGTGCAGCTCGAGTTATCCCAAACAGACACTGCCCATCACGTCTTTCATGTGACACCCAGTGTAGACAGAAAGCTTCATTTCGTTTACCATTACAAACAAAATTATTTTTAAAGCGGAATTTTACGTGCCCGTCCCAAAGTAGTCTAATGTGTAATTCATCGATTTGTATGAAAGGGACAGTATAACACGAAGAATAGCCAGTACTCAATCAGTGACAGCATTGTACAGGCCCTCGCTGACTGCTAAAGCCATGCTGCAGTGCTGCTCAGTCTCTGCTACAGCACTGGTTGTTCATTGCATTTTACTGTCCCTTTGAATACATATCGATAAAAGGAACATAGTACTAGTCTAATCTGGGATCAGTCTGTCGAATGGACACTCAACATTCCTCTTTAAAAATAATTTTGTTTGTAATGGGAAGCAAATCGACGCTTTCAAGCGACAATGAGCGTCACAATGATGAGATGATGGGCAGTATTTGTTTGGGTTGACTCCAGCTTAGCATTGCAACAACGAAAATGCAAATTTCTGCCAAAACACCCGAGAAATGCACTTGACGACTTTTAAAAGGGACATTCTGCGTAAATCATTCGCGGTATATTGTAATGGATGGCCAGTATCCTTAATATGGGTAATGATTGCTGGTTTAGTATAACTGTTCGTGTGGTAGGCTTTTATGTTTTCATTGTATCTTTGTTGGAAGTCTTTGTCAGTCTGGCCTACACAGACGGCTTGTCATATGTTAGACCTACACATTATTTTACAAATGCCTGAGTGCATGCGTTTATTTGTATGCGTAATTATATTGTGTCTCAGTGCGTGTTGCAGTTTCTATAGGTGGTGAAAGAGAGGTTATTGTTGTATGGTGGGAAAATATTTACTACTAGCAGAGGAATCTAGTGCTGCCCAGGTGTTTATGAATTCCAGTCTTCTATTAGAACAACTCCTCCTTACTCCTCACCCCATCCATCTCCTTCTCTCTGTTCCCTATCCATCTTCTTATCCCCTCCCACTATATTTCCATCTCCTCCTTCCTCCTCTCTCTGCCCATCTCCTCCTATCCCATCTCTCTCTCTCTCCACCTCTTCCCTCTCCTTCTCTCTGTCCATCTTGTCTCGCCTCTATCTGCCCACTCTCCCCTTTTTCTGTCCATCCTTCTTCTCTCTCTCCAAACTATCCAAGTCCTCCGCCTCCCTCTGCCAAACTCCTCCTGCCCCTCTCTCGCAGTTTCTTCCTCCCTCCTCCATCTCTTGCTCCCCTCTCTCTGTCCATATGCTTCTCCCTTCTCTCCATCATCCCACTCCTCCACCTTTTTCTACCCATATTTCCTCTCTATGTACATCTACTCCTCCCCCTGTCTCTGTCCATCTCCTCCAGCCTCCCTCTGTCGCCATCTCCTCTTTCCCCTCTCTCGTCCATCTCCAACTCCTCCCTCTCTCTGTCCATCACTTCCTCCCTCATTCTATCTTTTCCTCCTTAGCTCTCTCCATCTCCTCCTTCATTCTCCATCTGCACATCTCCTCAAGACACTGACAGCACAATTAAGAGACAAACTTCATACTTTTAAATGTGATCCAGCTCAACTAAATACAGAAAGTATATACTAACTGGTGGCTTTTGAACATTTTTACATCACTCCTTCTCTCTCATCCATACCCTACCCTTGGTGGCAGTGAAGAATCTTATTCCTACAGTAATTTAATACAAATGCTAAGTCATGTACCTTACATGTTTGGTTGAAATTGCTCTAGGTGTTCCTGAATTAAGTTTCACTATCCCCTGATTTCCCTTCCCACTCACACAGGAAGTAGGTGGTTCTTAACCACATACAGAAAGCAACCGTTAAAAATCCCAATTACTTAAAGATTCTAATTCCTCATATAAAACAGACTCAAACCTATTGCTTTTCAATTATGTAATATGTTAAATATTTTACTTTAAGCATGTAAGAGATAAAAATTTTAGAAAAGGTTTGAAATAATATTTAGAGTTTTTTGGAAGTCGCTAGGTGCCCCCGTTATCAAGCACTGGATGAGTAGAGTGCGAGTAATTTACGCTCCGTGTAAAGAAAAACTTGTTTTTCACTTATCTTAACGTTTATGACGTCATATCTCCGGAACTGTGTGTAGTACAGTGATACAGTTTTGCAAGTACGAGAAAGAAATTTATGCTACATTTGACAACAAGAAGATACAAGTTGATAAGTCACATCGTGAGGCATCAAGGAATTGTCTGATTGGTAAAAAAGGGGAATGACGAGGATAAACACTGTAGGTCGGGACTAAGGACTGAATAAAGTAAGCACGTTCAAATGAATGTAGATTGTAGTAGTTATGCAAAGATGTAGATGCTTACACAGCATGGACTACGTTGGGAGCTGTATCGAACCAGGGTGCGAACTAAAGACTAAAGCGACAGCAGCAACAACAACAACAATTTCCACAACATAAATTTCTGTCGGAGACGGTGAAGCTGAACACAATTCGCGTAAGATAGGCGGAAAGTCGCTTAAGAATACACATACACTATATGACGGATCAAACGCTGGTAGCTAATTCTGTGACTGACTTGATACATTAGGTTTACTTTCATACATATAACATTTCTTGACTGTTATCGCTTTGTCGCAATGGCTATCCTATTTAGGATTAAACCATCCTTTTATCTTATATTTTTAACTATGTCGTAGTTTCGGAAAGGTAGTCATTCTCAAGTGCAAAATATAGCACGTTGGTTTAGTCAACGGTTTTGTCTGCGCCACACAAATTTAGAAGCACAGCTTGGTTGGCAAACTTAAGTGTTACAGGCATGACACCACTTATCCGACTTGTAAGTGACTATCAGTGTAACTACTGCTATACTGACACTTGATGTCATGTCTATAATTTCTAAAGAACGCTTTTCATCTACTGTTGTGCAAAGTTGGTAAGTACGCTGACCCGTAACAGAAGTGTGTGCCTTTAACGGGCTATATTTTACACTCGAAAACTATTACACTGACAAAACTACGTATTTGTGATATTTCAATCCTAACAATAACAGCCAGTGCAGCAAACTGATGTCATTAAAGAAATGTATCATGGCTGTGGGCTCCATCTCAAACACTCTTAAACAAACAAACAAAAAATTCTATCCCTCAGAGTGTCTGCTATCACATAACGATACGCTAGTTGGCATTTATGAATTCGGAAGAACCTGCTGCTTCGTGAATCTTGAATGTATGAATGACAATGAACCAGTTCAAGCTACATTCTAAAGGTGGCAGGGATTTTCTTGTGTCGTTGCAAGTTCTCGAAGGCGTCAGAACGTGAAACAGAAGATAAATTTCTACCAGTTTGTCCTTGGCATCTTAAACATGTATGGAAATTACACACCTCGAAGCTCTATAACCAGTTGTCTTACGTAAAATGCGTCAACTTACACTAATTTCCATAAAACTGGGAAAATACAAAAACAGCTAGTTAGTTAATTAGGTATATGCTCCATGGATATTTTTGCACGATAGATCATAATGATGTGGAACCAGTCATTCCACATTCACATTGCAAATTAATTTGTACATGTGGTTACATTCTAAACATTTCTGATGTATCACAAAAAAGACATACAGATGTGAGTTAGTAATTCCTACCCACCACCTTACGCACATTTCAGTGATAGAAATTCTTCTACGGAATGAAAGGAGTTGTCAAGAAAAACCTTACTCAGTTTTTTTTTTTTCTTTCAGATTTTACTTTGCTGTCTGTCAGACATTTTATATTACTGTGTAAGTGACCAGAAATTTTTATTGCAGCATTATGCACCCCGTTTTGCATTGAAAACTACCTTAATGTGATGCAATGAATTTCATTTTTCCTTCAGATATTGTAATTATGTACATCATTGTTCCTTTTGAACTGTAGTGCATTATTTACAACAAACCTCATGAGGGGGTAAATATACTGTGAAGTGGTAGTCAGAATGCCAAACTCCTCTAACAGATGTCTAAAAAGTGGTCGTGGGTGAGTACCACATATTATTCTTATTGCACGTTTTTGTGTAATGGAAAGTTTCTTTCTTGAAAATGAGATACCCCAGAACTTCATTCCAAACGACGCTATTGAATAAAAATACAGAAAATATGTCAAATTACTGATATGTCTCTCCCTAAGCAGCGGGCCTCTGTGGCCGAGCGGTTCTAGGCGCTTCAGTCCGGAACCGCACTGTTGCTACGGTCGCAGGTTCGAATCCTGCCTCAGGCATGCATGTGTGTGATGTTCTTAGGTTAGTTATGTTTAAGTAGTTTCTAAGTCTAGGGGACTGATGACCTCTGATGTTATGTCCCATAGTGCTTAGAGCCATTTCAACCATTTTCTGCCTAAGCTTTGCAGTGTTTCTGAATGCAATTTGGTTAACTAAGTTGCTTTAGGAGTTCAAAAAAGCGCTTTTTCCAATTTAAATAATCTATATGAGCACCTAAGAATATTGACGTTTCCACTCTATTTATTATTTTCTCACCACGTGTTGCGCTTATCACAGGTGTAGTACTCCTAGATGTCCAGAACTGAATACTTGTATCTTTTTAAAATTAAGATTGAGATCATCCACAGAAAACCAGTCATTGACATTTTTAAGAACATTGTTTACCATATCTTCTGTTTCTGTATGTATGCTACCGACATCAGCAAAAGGAACTAATTCTGGTTGTTGTATATAACACAGAAACAATAGTGGACCTAAGAGAGAGCCTTGGGGAACCCAATAGGCGATTTCCCTCCAGTCAGGATTATGTTTCCCGACTATATTGGATGAATTACTAAATACAACTTTCTGCATTCTTTTGGTTGCATTCGACTTTACCCATTGGTTAGCTATACTATACATGCCATAAAACTTCAAATTATCTAGGAGAATACTGTGATTCACACAGTCAAATGCCATATAGGCCGCAGAAAATACTGGGAAAATAAGAAGCAATTGGCATATAATTAGAATTTATTGTCTGAGTTCGGGCACTGCCGATGCACTTCCAGAGCCTTATCAAATGTTGTTGGTTGGATGTTAAGATATAAGCAAGCCTTTCTTTCAGGCGACTCGTTACAGGGAAGTTCATTCAGTTGTACTCAGTTACTTAGAAATATTGAACACTTTCTTTAAGAAACCAGTTCGGTGTTTTGTATACTGTACTGTACCGTAAGAGAGTTGTTTTGTAAATAACTCAAAAATAATTCCTGTACGCACAATACTCTCCTACTGCTGTCATAGTTCAAGCCTGGGAGCATAGTGACAAAATGACGTTTAACAGTGGTTATTAACCACGCTTACCTCAAGTCAAAGGAAACGTCTTTTTTACAGACATGACACGTGTTCTGTAGTGAAAGCATTTGCACTTACACTGATCACCCAGAATATTATGACCATGTTCCAAACAGCCGATATGTCCACCTTTGGCACGGATGACAGCGGCGACAGTTCGTGGCAGAGAAGCAATAACGCCTTAATAGGTTGCTGGAGGGAATTGGCACCACATCTGCATACATAAGTCGCCTAAATACCGTAAATTCCGGAGAGAGGGCGATGAGCCCTGATGCCACGCTCAGCCAAATCCCATATGTTTTCGGTTGGGTTCAGATCTAGCTAACTCACCCCTGTGTTCCTCGAATTACTCCATCATACTCCAGGCCTTGTGACATGGCGCATTATCTTGTTGAAAAATGCCCCTGCCGTCGGGAAACACCGTCATGAAGGGGACTGCAACCAGTGTACGAAACTCTTTGACCGTCATGGTGCCTTGCACGATCTCCACTAGAAGCATGGATTCCCGAATGAATGTTCCCCAGAGCATATTGGAGCCCCTACCCATTTGTCACTCCGCTACACTATAGGTGTCAAGGAGCTGTTCCGCTGGAAGACGACGAATTCGCGCCCTCCATAGGCAGGATGGAGAAGGTACTAGGATTTATCAGACCATGCCCGATTCGCCACTACACATTGGAACACACATGGGTCATCAACTGCAGAGGCCCATCATTAGAAGTGTTCTGTGCACTGTGTGTTCAGACACACCTGTACCCTGTCCAGCGTTAAAGTCTGACGTTATTCCTGTTTTACAAGTCTCCTCAACCTACGACGTCCGGCATCTGTAATGAGGACTGGCCATCCAACCGCACGCCATCTGGACGCGGTTTCACCTCGGTCTCGCCACGTGTTGAAGACACTCACTACAGCAATCCTGAAACACTCGACAAGTCATACAGTTTCCGGGATGCACGTGACGAACTTCTGGGCCTTCACATCTGCCCTATAGGAAAGTCAGATGCACAGCACGCTTTCTCCATTCTACAGGCAGTCAGCACGCTCACTGATACTACATGCACCATGGTGCGTGTGTCTGACTAGCTGTCATTCCTTTCAAGGTGACGCTGCTCACGGCTTGACGGGTTTACAACGATAGTACACTACTGGCCATTAAAATTGCTACACCAAAAAGAAATGCAGATGATAAACGGGTATTCATTGGACAAATATATTATACTAGAACT